>NC_046314.1:19455368-20135103 GCF_009819535.1 Lacerta agilis
TTCCCAACATCAGGGTCTTTTCTAGGGAGTCTGCTCTTCTCATGAGGTGGCCAAAGTACTGGAGCCTCAACTTCAGGATCTGTCCTTCCAGTGAGCACTCAGGGCTGATTTCTTTAAGGATGCATAAGTTTCGTCTTTTTGCAGTCCATGGGACTCTCAAGAGTCTCCTCCAGCACCATAATTCAAAAGCATCAATTCTTCAGCGATCAGTCTTCTTTATGGTCCAGCTCTCACTTCCATACATTACTACTCAGAAAACCATAGCTTTAACTATACGGACCTTTGTCGGCAAGGTGATGTCTCTGCTTTTTAAGATGCTGTCTAGGTTTGTCATTGCTTTCCTCCCAAGAAGCAGGCGTCTTTTAATTTCGTGACTGCTGTCACCATCTGCAGTGATCATGGAACCCAAGAAAGTGAAATCTCTTACTGCCTCCATTTCTTCCCCTTCTATTTGCCAGGAGGTGATGGGACCAGTGGCCATGATCTTAGTATTTTTGATGTTGAGCTTCAGACCATATTTTGCGCTCTCCTCTTTCACCCTCATTAAAAGGTTCTTTAATTCCTCCTCACTTTCTGCCATCAAGGTTGTGTCATCAGCATATCTGAGGTTGTTGATATTTCTTCCGGCAATCTTAATTCCGGTTTGGGATTAATCCAGTCCAGCCTTTCGCATGATGAATTCTGCATATAAGTTAAATAAGCAGGGAGACAATATACAGCCTTGTCGTACTCCTTTCCCAATTTTGAACCAATCATTTGTTCCATATCCAGTTCTAACTATAGCTTCTTGTCCCACATAGAGATTTCTCAGGAGACAGATGAGGTGACCTGGCACTCCCATGTCTTTAAGAACTTGCCATAGTTTCCTGTGGTCGACACAGTCAAATGCTTTTGCGTAGTCAATGAAGCAGAAGTAGATGTTTTTTCTGGAACTCTCTAGCTTTCTCCATAATCCAGTGCATGTTTGCAATTTGGTCTCTGGTTCATCTGCCCCTTCGACATCCACCTTGCACTTCTGGGAGTTCTCGGTCCACATACTGCTTAAGCCTGCCTTGTAGAATTTTAAGCACAACCTTGCTAGCGTGTGAAATGAGCGCAATTGTGTGGTAGTTGGAGCATTCTTTGGCACTGCCCTTCTTTGGGATTGGGATGTAGACTGATCTTCTCCAATCCTCTGGCCACTGCTGAGTTTTCCAAACTTGCTGGCATATTGAGTGTAGCACCTACAATCAATATCTACTCATCTTCTAATCTGAGAGTTGCATGGCCTTGCATGGCCTTGGTGACACAGATGACTTTTAATTAAGGTTGTAGCAGGTGTATCAGTTTAGGTTGTTTTGACAGGATTACTTGTTTCTGTAGTAATAATTTAATTCATATGGTTGTTTATCTCCTTTACATTTGATTTAAAATAAAAAGTGTACTTTTTGTGACCCCACTATATTTATTTAAAAACGTGTAATAGGCCTTTCTTTTAAGACTCGGATTATATAACATCTTAATCACAGTCTATTTTCTGCTGTGCTTTGCATATTGATGTAAACATTTGTTTATCCAAACAGTTATGAGCATTTATACAAAAATGGTCACGAATCAAATGGGGAAAATATGGTGATTTGTTGCTTTAATGAACTTCTAATTTCAAGATGGCTGTCATGTTGCATTAGCTCCTTGGGTTTATTGAAACCATTATCCACACAACTCCATTTAGATTTAGAGGTTCTTTTTAAAAATCACATATAGCTTAGTGCGAAAGTTACGTTGAATGACCTTTTCTCATTTATTTTTCTTCAAAGAGAATTTTTATCTTATTTTTATCTTTATCTTATTTTTAGCTAATTATATATGAGTGTGCAAGTGGAGACCTTTTTAAATGCTTTACTAAAATAAATATTTGTCCATAATATGAAATGGTACAAAGTATGTATGATGATACAGGGAATTCCTTTCTATTTAACCAAGGAATAGCTTTCTAGTTCCTTTAATAGCATCCTTCAGCTTCCATTTCAGAGATTTTAATTCTTCCAAAATTGCCATATTGGAGTCTTAATTCCTTTCTATTACTGTGCTCTGAGACCTTTTATGATGATGAGGAAAATTAGTCTTTTTAGCAAGTAATTACTTAAATTACCTTAATTATCTAATAATGTAATGTCAGCAACAAAAATTTATATATACTTCAGCAGAATCATTATAATACTGATTAAAGTAATTGTCAGATCCTAAATACTAGCATGGCTTTCCCCAAAGCCAGGTTTATATATATATATCTATATACACAATTTCAGTGTGCCTTGCTCTGTGCAATTTGGCTTGAGGTGTTTATCATCCCAGTCAGTGATGGCCAGAAAGGTATTTGGGATAATTAGTTAAGTGATTCATAATTGCTGAAACATCTGTCTGAATTAATCCCAGCAAAGGTAGCAGTTTTATTGAACTAAAAATATTCTCATAATACATTTGGCCAAATTGCCCTCTCGGAATAATTCAAAAGGCATCTGGGAGACATTTCAGCCCATCGTCTCACTTCTACTTTGTATACTGTGTATTCCATAATCGCTTACATCATGTTTCATGATGGCACCTTTAGGCTACGATTTGGATCCCTGTAGGTAGACCTAATTGCTATAGCTGCATTGTTCATTTGCGGCGCCCAAACAGCTTCTACTAGGGTTGGTACCTGATGTAATGTTTCCTCCAGTACACACTGTGTGTTGTTACTCACCTGTTAGGGCTCAAACAAGGATTGAGCAGGGCATTGTATTAACTTTCATTCAAGGTTGTCTGTTCACATCACCTGCAAACTGTGCTTGAGTTGCTGAACCCAGTAATTTAATCTACATTTTAGCAGACCTGGTTTCCTTTTTAAAATAAACTATTATTATTAGTTTGCTAAAAATGGGGGTATTGTTAGTTCTTTAAAACAATTTTGTACAAATGATGAGGAGAAAATATAACTATGTTTTCTCCTCATCATTTGTACAAAATTGTTTTCAAGAACTAAAGTCAGTAGAATTTAATTTTTATGTTTGTTTTTAAATAAAAGAAAAGTGTAATATAAATTGATAAATCCCCACTCTCCCATGAAGCTCACTGGGTCACCTTGGTCCAGTCGCTGTTTCTCAGTCTAGCCTACCTCACAGGGTTGTTGTGAGGATAAAATGGGGAGGGGAGAAGCATGTACACCACCTTGATCTCCTCGGAGGAAAAGGTGGTATATAAATGTAATCAATAAAGCGAAAACAAAGCAAAGGTTATTGATGAACAACAATTTGATCCAGTAGCAGGACTGAAAAAACTGCCATTGCTGTGCTACTTATACAGTCTTGTTTCTTGCATTTTAAAATAAATGGTGCAAACAGTGACCAAACGTTCTTGCGCTAGACTCACTGGACTGGTTGCATTTAACCATAGTTAAACTGTGTTTTAATGTTGAACACGAAAGGTTCTTGCTCCACTCCTGTTCTGCTCCTCATAAACAAGCCAGAGTTTTGTGATTCTTTTCTCTGCAGACAAACCATGAGTGGTATACAAATTTGGGTGGGTGTGTTTTTTAGCTTATCGTGTGTGTGTGTGTGTGTGCTGTGATTGAGGGAAACAAAACATGAACCCAGGTTTGGTCATCACAACAAGTCAGACTCTGATTTATGGGCTGGTGGCATGGCAGGAAGAAAAGTGAGAATTTTTCAGTAGTATTCACTAGCATGCTGAACCTTCACATTAAGCATTATTATTTTTAATTTTGGTTTGATGTTACATGCAAACCAGGCCACTGTTTCCTAAGATCTCCCCTTCCCGACCATTGTGCCACTCGTTGATTGTTTATAATCACTATTTCAGTTACAGGTGGGTAGCCGTGTTGGTCTGCCATAGTCGAAACAAAATAGAAAATTCTTTCCAGTAGCACCTTAGAGACCAACTGAGTTTGTTCTTGGTATGAGCTTTCGTGTGAGTGTGCATGCACACGAAAGCTCATACCAAGAACAAACTCAGTTGGTCTCTAAGGTGCTACTGGAAAGAATTTTCTATTTTGTTTCGACAATCACTATTTCAGTGATTATACACTCCCTAGGTTATTTGGGGGAAATTAGGCTTTACCTTTTAATTGGTTTAATATTTTGGAATTAACATGCAAGATATTTTAGTTTGCATTTTTAAATTGGAATTGTCGTTTACCATAACTACTGTAACTCTAATCTTAAATGTTAATGGCATTAAGGATAATATAGCTCTGGCCATGGCGTGAGATGTCCCTGTACTTCTGCTGTGGCGCTGTAAATTTTCCAAAAGAGATTTGTGATACCAAGGAGAGAACTGCACATACAGTTCATCAAGGCTACTACGTAGAACTAATTAATCCGCCACTTTTTATGGTGGTTAAAATACGTAAACTGGCCCAGGAATGCCTTCTCAAACCTTGTACCCTATAGAGGCTGTTGGACTTAAGTTCCCATCCCACCTCACCATTGGCTCTGCTGGTTGGCACTGGTGGAAGTTGTAGTCTAAAACATCTGGACAGCACCCAGTTTGAGAAGGCTAGACTAGGAAATATACATTCCAAATAACCAAACACAATGCGACTTTTAAATGCTGTTCTCTGATGAAATCGTGCTTTGAGGCTGTGGTCATTGATGTGACTGGAAATAATATTGACATGGATGACTTTAAATTAGTAGAATCCAGGTTTAATACTTTTGGAATTGTTACATCAAAGGAGCCGGTGATCATTCTTTTTATGTGTGTGTAAGGTAAGAAAGGGAAGTGTCTTCCCCTCCACATATCCTTCCATTAGCTTAAAAATAGTAAGTGATCCTCATAGACATCTTCAAGCATTAAGATAAGAAGGTCAGGGAGATTTCTGGTTGGCCATCGGTTTCTATACTGCTTTTAAGAAATGTTGTAAGGTTATTTGTCAGATGTGGAAGCGCGGAAATTGTTTTTGATAGAAGTAGTGTAGATGGTCTTCAAAGGAATATTACATGATACCTCTGTATAAGTGTAAGTTGTCCATCTTTCTATATCATAGGCATCATTGTGGAGGGAAACATCCATGTTTCCGAGTGATCTTCAGAGGAATAAATGTGTGAAAAGATCCTTAAAATATGACCAGCTTTTTAAATTTCAGAGCTGCTCAGATTTTATTTTACTCAAGCACATATTATTTCAAAGCCACTTTGAAATTTCAGCTTTTTGTGATATATGAAAGGTTCATTGGGGATGAGAAGGAAGTGGCAAAAATGTTCAATTGGTCTATTGTTAACCATCTTTTTAGGGGTAGCATTTTCATTTATGCTTTACTTAAAAGATATCTGCTTTGAGCTTCCTGGTACCCTAGAACCTCAAACAGTTTTGCTGTGCCCAAAATTTAGAATATTTCATTTTCCATAGGCAAGCAAATGTGAGAATTATGAACATTACCTCCTTAAAACCAGCATGTAAATTTCTTCTAGAACTGTTCGACATTGTGAAGCATTTTCATTCAAGCACCAAAAGATGCAAATCGTTATCTACATTTGCACTAAGTCATCAAATGCTCTTTTCCCCCCTTTGCAAGCACTCCAGGGTTTTTCAGTAGTTGATTAATGATTTGTTTGGAATTCTAATTCTTCCTGTTTTCCATACTGCATTTCTAAAGAGATTAGCAGAATAGTAAATTCTGTAGAATCAGCACATATGTGTGTTGGAAGTTGCAAGCTTAGGTAAGAGAAATAGGCTTAGATGGATCCAAAGCTGTTGTTTGCACAGGAGTGGCCAAAAGGGATTTAAGAGTGCTATATGCTAAAGAGGTGTATTTTAGTGTGGACATTCAGCCATTCCCTCTAGCAGCATGACCCACAAAGCAAAATGCAGCCCACAAGACATATATTTGTTTATGCCAGCTGTTTTGAGAACAGGCACACACTCAAGGACAGATTTTTCCCTGGTAATTTATTTGCAATTTCAACAAAAACAGGTGGTCTTTTGATACTTAGTGTAAACTAACTTTTAAACTGGAATAGCCTCTCTAGATTCATGTGTTCCATTGGTACTGTAGATAAGAATCTGTAGTCAGTCCATTAACATAAACCAGAAATGTAGGGGGAAATCTAGATTTGTACCACTGAATTAAGAGAATACAAAAGTGTAATCTTTTAAAGAGCAGCTATTGAGATCTGAACAGTCTCCGGACATTAATTAAACCATCCTATATAGAGGCAACTAAAATTGCCAGTGTTGTAGGAGGAAAAATGATCACGCTTAAGCATCTGTTTGGTTTTAGTGCAGAGATGAGGAAGCAGGAAATGGTGTGTGAGTCTACCCACATTGGCAATTTCCCCCAAAACAGCATTTCATATTGGAAGATACATGTTTGTTTTGCACAATGCTTCTGCATTGCACAAGCATGGAGACAATGGTTGTGCTGAATCAGGGGTTGCCAACTCATGAAGACTTCCAGCGGTGGCCCTGGGCTTTTATTTTAAAATTTAATGGGGGGGCACATACAAAACTCGATCCCTCCTAGAAAGTTATGCAACAAAATGTTCAGGTACCTTCTTAGCCATATTTGCTAATAAGTGATGTAGCAGCCTTGTATATAAAATGGGGTTCATGGGGAATGTGATAAAGGGATGTTTTATACAGCCGATTTATGTTTCCTTGCTCAGCAGACAAAGTAAACGAAATCCGAATAGTTTGCGGATTTGCTGTAAAAGCTGCTTTCCCTGAATGAGACCCCTCACCCCCCCCCCCAATCCCGGAAATGCTTGCAGTTCTTCCTTTAAAGTTGCTTTAAGCTATTGCTTGTAGCCTTTTTACACTAGTCACTCACCCTTGAAAGGTCTACTATAAAATCTTGTCCTAAGAATCTCGGGGAGTCAGCCACACTTGGTGTGACATTTTGTAACTTCAATGGGTGCACAGCAGGGATTAATTTATCTTCAGCTGCTCAGGGTTTGTTTTTTGTTTGGTTTGCTGGCAGGACTGAAATTATTTAGGCCCTATGGCTTCAAAACCGCAAATACTGCAAAAAATAGAACTAATGAGCTTGGGGTGTTATGATCGGCTGAAAGCCGCAAATACCCAAGTTAAATGGGACATTAATCATGGAACTAATTTTAAAATCTTTTACTTTCTAAGTCCTTAAATTTGCATTGCCTGGCTGCTTCTTATTGGCAGGACACTGGTATCAGATGTGAATGTTCACAGCCCCAACTCTATAGAAGTGTGGAATGGTTTAGCAGTGATAAGTATCACACCTGAAGAAAACAGCTACCTTTCTGTATATGGCTGGTGTAGGGAATGAGGCAGAATAATATCCTCTGTAGTAACAAAACTGTTACAAAAATCCTGTGGAGAAAAGGATAGACTAACTTTTGTGAAAGGAAATATATTGCTGGATACTTCTTCCAAAATGATGGTACAGTCGTATCTTGGTTCTTGAACATAATCCATTCCGGAAGTCCGCCCGACTTCCGAAACATTTGAAAACCAAAGCGCGGCTTCTGATTGGCTGCAGGAGCTTCCTGCACTCAAGCAGAAGCTGTGTCAGACGTTCAGCTTCCGAAAAATGTTCAGAAACCGGAACACTTACTTCCAGGTTTTTGACGTTCAGGAGCCAAAACATAGGAGTACCAAGGTGTTTGAGAACCAAGGCAGATTAACAGTAGACTGTCACTTCACATCTATACCCCTAATTCTTACAATTTTTTGAACTTTGGTACCAGAATACTCTCTCTTGTTGTTGTTGTTGTTTATAAATAAGACACTGTATAATTGTAGGGTTCAATAAATTGTGATGTTGAGTCATCTGTCATTGCCGTATGCAGGAATACAATCTAACAGATTCTTGAATAGTTTGCAGTGAAAGTTGGGACTGGAGGGAGGGTAGCAAAAAAGAAAAAAACAGTGTAAGAATAGCACTGGCAGGGAAACTAATTAAAAGTTGGGTATTTAGTGCCTCTGGTGATATGCCGTGGAACACCTTTCCAGCAGAGATTTGGAAAACATCCTCACTTTTGACTTTCAGGGATCTGTGGAAGACCTGTCTGTGCCAACAGGCCTTTATAGATGTTTAATTAGCCAGTCCAATGATTATTTTTTTTGTATTTAATGCTGTTTTGTGTTGTCCACTGCTCTGGTATTTTATGAGATGGCAGTATAGAAATACCTTTGCCAATAAATAATGAATGAATAAACAAGCAAATGCAGAGAGAACTCTGGTGATTTATTTAATTTGCAAATTGAATATGGGATAGACTTAATAATAATTGATTTAAGGTGGCAAATAGCCATTGTTTGGGAATCTACCTGCAAGCCGATCTAGAATAAGAACAAGATTTCCCTGTCCTACAGAGGCCACAACTATCATTTATTGCAACTTGGCAAACTGATCAGAAGTGTCCATTGGAACAATCATTTAGGAATGGCAGTTTAAGGCAAATCTTGAATCCTGTTTGATTGCACAACTTAAAAAGAAGAAGAAGATAGTGCTGAGACCCAGACCCAGGCAGTGCTACATTTATTTGAACCCACAATTTATCTGATCCTGTGAGATAAATCCTGCACCTGTTACCTAGTCCCTGTGGGAATGGGCAGACAGAGTGAGTTTGCAGAAGTTTGAGGTGTGTTTGCTTTCTCTCCTCAGGTGTAATCTCTGGGGCAAAGTAAGAATGGAACAGGCCTTGCTTTCTGTACATAAATCATCAGCTATTGAAGGCAGGCATGAATGTAAGTCATGTATTCTCCTACAGAAGCATTCACTTTGGAGAAGGAAATCCTTGCACATGGGAATAGACACCCCTCATGTTTCTATTGAAGACATTTAAGTTGATATTTTCAATGCAACTTGGGGAAAAGTAGCTGAGAGTAATAGGAGCCTTTTATTCCTCTAATGCCCCAATCGTTTTGTGCTATCCCCTTTTTTCATTGTGATGTCTTTAATATGCTGATTTTTCCTTGTCCATGTCTCCTTGAATTGTCAAAACAAAATAAAAAATAAATTCCTTCCAGTAGCACCTTAGAGACCAACTAAGGTGCTACTGGAAGGAATTTTTTGTTTTTTTTTTTGTTTTGACTATGGCAGACCAACACGGCTCCCTACCTGTTCCTTGAATTGTGTTCAGCCAACTTACTACCAATTCCAGATAATCTGTATTTATACTTGGGGAATCAAATGGAGACTAATTCAGTGTTTACATTTAAAAGGCAAGAGTTGATGATATTGACATCTAAAATAAAAACCTGTTTTGATAAATTGTTCCAGAAACAATAAATTAATAGTAAAGGGACAGAGAAAGGTAAGCACAGAACATTTGAATCATAGCAAAGCTTCTATCATTCAAGCTGGAAGCTTACCAATTTAACACATTGTTGCTTAGCATTGTTCTGAGTTTGGCGAGGTGGGTGAGGAAGTAAACTGCATGTGAGACCTTTCTAACCCTTGGCTCCAACAAGTGTGATATATACGCCAGGCTCACTTCCTTTGTTAAGGTGATAGCCTGGGTGATGGGCCATTAGGGGAAACAAAGGAAAGGAGACAAAGGCAAGAGCAGAGAAGTAAATCAGCAAGCAGAAAAGAGAGTTGAGAGTAGGAGCAAAGTTTGAGTGCAGTGTTTGATTTCTGTTTGAATCCAAGGCTGAAGCTATAGGAGAAACAAGACCCTTTCAAGGTGTTAATGCGGTGAAACCCTCCATCATAGGCTCAGGTTGCACATATCTGTAAATAAACCATATATCATAAAACCACCGCCGTCTCCGCTGTGCCTCATTCCCAAAGGAAGCGTGGAACCCCTGGAATCTCACACCGCTCAGAGATTAGTGTGGTATACAACTGTAGTATTAGACATCTTGTTGGATTGTGAGGCGTACTGTTTTTACGCTCGGAAATGGAAGTCCTCATAGCTGGAGAAGACTTCTGCAGTAGACCAAGTTTCTTGTGCAGCTGCTGGGGTGTGTGTAGCAGTTTCTTAGCAAGCAGTCTCAAACGCCCTGCTTGACACCCTCGGCAGTACTCACTTCCCTGTTTTATAGCTGGATATCAATCACAGCATGAGAAGTCAGTGACTGGTAAATGTCACCTGCTACTTCTCTAATAGTGTAAATTTTACCGTCTGTGCTGTGTTTCATCACATTAATCCCAACCACCCCCTGATCAAAACGTGGATAGAGGATTAGAGCCAAGAGCGAGCTGGTTTATTATGGTGCATGCCTAGTTTAGTAACACAAATTAAAGAAGAGATGTTGTTCTAATTAGTGTTAGTGCACTGGATATGCTTTGGCCTCTTCATTTTATTCATATGGCCTTTATTGTCTGAAGACAGTTCAAGCATTTGCCTTCCCCCTGCCCGTCTCCAGGAGCTGCCAAAGAAAGATAGAAAGAGCATCTGCTGAGGAATTAAAGCAGATGGAAAGTAATTTCCAAATTCCAGGGGTTTTAAGTTTGATAACCTCTGCCTGCTTCCAGCAGTAAGCTTGACTTCTTTTCTGGAGTAGCAGAAAATGCCTTTGATAATAGAAACATGAAACAGGATGAGAACTCATCCAAGGAACCACAGCTAGATGCACCTTTCATGAAAACACCCTTGTATAGGTTTACAAAATAAGGGCTGTTGAGGCACTCTTGAGACTTAATAAGAAGCCCAATGCAAGGGATTATGTACTATGTAAAGTGTTGATCTCAATTTCAATGGGTTGCTAGGACCACTCCCCATTTACTGGCAGGAGTCAGTTTTTGTTATACTACAGGGTGGTGCAGATCTTTTAGCTGTCCAGGAAGGAGTAGCTTCAGTTCTGAATCTTCTTCTGCCTCCTATACTGTCTTAAAGGTAAAGGTAAAGGGACCCCTGACCATTAGGTCCAGTCGTGTCTGACTCTGGGGTTGTGGCGCTCATCTCGCGTTACTGGCCGAGGGAGCCGGCGTACAGCTTCCGGGTCATGTGGCCAGCATGGCAAAGCCTCTTCTGGCGAACCAGAGCAGCGCACGGAAATGCCATTTACCTTCCCACCGGAGCGGTACCTATTTATCTACTTGCACTTTTGGCGTGCTTTCGAACTGCTAGGTTGGCAGGAGCGGGGATCGAGCAACGAGAGCTAACTCCATCATGGGGATTCGAAGCACCGACCTTCTGATCAGCAAGCCCTAGGCTCACTCAAAAGCAGGTACAGTGGTACCTTGGAAGTTGAACGGAATCCGTTCCGGAAGTCTGTTCGACTTCCAAAACGTATGGAAACCAAAGGGCGGCTTCCGATTGGCTGCAGGAAGCTCCTGCAGCCAATCGGAAGCCGCGGAAGCCCTGTCGGATGTTCAGCTTCCAAAAACAGTTCGCAAACTGGAACTAAGCTGTTCCAAAACCAAGGTATGACTGTACTAGAAAGCAAAATTAAAAATTAAAAAAATCCTTCCAGTAGCACCTTAGAGACCAACTAAGTTTGTTCTTGGTATGAGCTTTCGTGTGCTCATTCATACCAAGAACAAACTTAGTCAGTCTCTAAGGTGCTACTGGAAGGAATTTTTTTATTTTTTATTTCGTTTTGACTATGGCAGACCAACACGGCTACCTACCTGTAACTGTACTAGAAAGCATTGGACTTGACCTGTGTGCCCTTAAACTCCAAGAAAGGGGCTTCCACAAACTCCATTGTAGAGCAAGCAGTATAGTAGAAAACCTGTGTTCTCAAAGCTACCAACATGAGTCTGACCAAACTGCGGGAGGCAGTGGAAGACAGGAGTGCCTGGCATGCTCTGGTCCATGGGGTCACTAAGAGTCGTCCACGACTAAACGACTAAACAACAACAACAACATGTAGTGTTTTGATACATCTAGCACATTTAAAACTCTAAAATATGTTTTAAAGCCTGCTGGAGAGATAGATAGATAGATAGATAGATAGATAGATAGATAGATAGATAGATAATGTCTCCAGTAAGCAAAGGAACTTCAGTAGGATGGTGGCTTGCCCAACTGGAAGAGAGTTCTACAAAGCTGAGCCCACAGTACTAAGCAGATAGCTCCCTGTGAATACAAGCAATGAGGACTGTTAACAGTGGCTCCTCCAAAGACCTCAGAGATCAAGCGTAAGGGATCAAGCAGTCCCTTGAGGTATCCTGGATCCAAGTCATTAAGGGTCTTGCAAATTAATAAAATAATCTTGAACCTGGAGTGGGCTTTCCAGATACACCATGGCTGCCAAACATAATCTTCCGGTTCAAACTGTTCTGTATACATGTAGCAGTAAGGAGCACCTCTCATGACAGAAAAATGTTTGCCTTAACCAATAATGGCCCCAGATTAATGGTGCAGTAGAAAACTGTATGGAGCACTACCACCCTAGATGGCATTTCTTTCAACAGAGGCAAAATCACAGTCCAAGCTGCCTGTGTACAAAAATCAGCTTTTGTGTTTTAATTAGTACTGGTTGAGCACTTTTAGTTGAATTGTGTATTTGATGAATATAATAATGTTGTTGCCTATCATGTAAATTATTCAGGAAGATTATTTTTCTAGGTCTTAGAATAATGGAATTATTCATAGTGAAGGTGTTATACATTCCACTTGTCTTGTCACTTGCCAATGAGTTTAGCACTGGAAGAGAAGAATCCAATATTTTAACCGATATTACAGGTTTCTAGTACTCATTGAAACTAGAGGAAACCAGAAATGTTTGGATAGAGTATCTGAAGAATGCTGAAAAACAGAAGTAGGTTATAAAGAAATCAGTGGTCTGTGTTTTGGACTTCCAGTTCTCTGTACAGCTCCATATATTTTCCATGCAAGTAACCCAAGCTCACATAACTCCACTTACTAACTTGAGTGAATCTCTTCCAGCAACTTCCCTCTTTTTTGCTGCTAATCCTTGCAAAACAAAACACTAAATTATTATAAAGCCATATTTTTGGAAGCAGGATAACTTGCAGAGTTAGCAGATATATGCAGATTTACTTAATTAGCATAAATCTGGGCATAGAATGTTAGTTTCCTGAGTACACAGTGTGCTGTTCAGAGTTTCCCCCCCAAATGTGTTGTAGAATAAATAATTTTATTCTGTTCCCAGCCAGATTCATTCTTATTTTAAACTATGGGGCAGGTTGTTTTTTTTCCCCTCTGAAGGGCACAAAGTTGGATCATTTAGATGACAGAGGAATTTGAGGGAAATCTTACTGTTCTAAAAATGCAAAAATACAATTACTCTGCACCAGTGCTCCGTCGCTCATTTAGTGCTTTGTTGTTGTGTCTGAAGTGTCCAGGAATTAGACCAATTGATATTGTGAAGCTTGCCTGTAGGTGTATATCAGGTTAAATTAATCTGTTTTCGTAGTTAAAACGTATACCTTTCTTTGGGGAGTTAATAACATTGCCAGCAAATTGTGCGAAGAATTGTTCGGGAAGTAATGGAAAGGAAATGGAATTGAATTTCTAGTGGCATAGAAATATGGTGGAAGACGTAGTGGCCTGAGACACGATGGACTTTTATATATTGGTTGGGGGCAGGTGCTGGGGAGGGGGAGCCCAGTCGTGGCGTTAGATCTTAATCCTTCCTTTTACTCATGGTGCAAGTCTTGCCAATAAATGCTTCAGAATTCCTTCTTGTACGTTTGGATCAAATTCATTCAAATCCGCAGCTGAAAGAATAACAAATTCATTGATTCTTTTCTTTTAAAAGGAGGAATGAGACTCATGCCATTACAAATTTATTTTCCTATATTAATCTGCCAGTTAGTAGAATTAAAGCGTAATTTAAAGGTTTAGAGGTTCTTTGCGAAGTATGAAATAAGCCAGAGGCACAGCGGCGGCTTGAAGACTTGAATGATTGCCAACCCGCCTGGGCTTCAGCCCATTAGGGTCATCAGTCTCGCCAAAATGAAGAGGGTGTTGATGTTAAACATTTGTCCAAGGACATTTTTTTTTTTTACAAAAAAAACCCTGGTGTACTGGAATTCCTTCTAATCTGTTCTATTTCTTGCCTTGGGAAGGTGGGTGGGTGATGTGTGCTTACCGTCGCTGACTTCCTTGCTTGGCTTTTTTTCTTGGGAAAAAACTGTACTTTGGTAAGCCGACTAACTCAGCTGTATCTTCTCTTTATTAGTCTGGAAGATCTTTCAATGGTAGATTTAATTTAAGGCAAGCTAAATCACATCTAGACAAATATATCTGTTATGGAAATGCGTTTAATGAATTCCTCAGGCACTAAATAACTGCTTTGATGTAGCATACTAATATAAAAAGCAGTATTTGTATAACTCTCAGAGTAATAGCAATAATAAAATTAAAAATGAAGCCATGGATAGAAATTTGCATGTACATTCTGGCAAACATGATTACTCTTATTGCAGATGTGACTATGAGAGCAGGAACGGTAAGCATGCTAGTTCCTGAAAACAAGGTGCAATTTTCCAACCTGAGCCGAAAGCATCATGAACGAATCATTTCCACCCAAAGGCAGCAGAGTAATTTTAATGTCAACTCTTTCTGTTTGCTTTATTTAATGTTGTACAGTTCTGTTTTGCAGAGGATCTTTGCTCTTAGAATTAACGTTGAAATATTGTGATAATGGTGAATTCAAAAATTAAGAGCAATTAAGAGCAAATAATAAAAGCTTCTGATGAAAGTTAGGTTACAGTCATACGCCTGGTGTTAAGCATTTTGCACAAAGACCGACAAATGCATTTAGTTGGAAATTAATATTGTAGGTAGTTATAGAATTGTGTAGGTGTGTTTCTGAAGTCGAGGACGTGTGTTAAGTGCCTCAGATTAAATGTTTGGCCTTGCACTCAGTTATGCATGCTTACAACATTGTTCAGCCTTAAGTGTATTTATTAGTTAATTTTTCAAAAAGTCAGCTGAATTTGTTATGAATAACTGAGATGCGGGTGGCGTTGTGGGTTAAACCACAGAGCCTAGGGCTTGCCGATCAGAAGGTCAGCGGTTTGAATCCCTGCGACAGGGTGAGCTCCCGTTGCTCGGTCCCAGCTCCTGCCCACCTAGCAGTTCAAAAGCACGACAAAGTGCAAGTAGATAAATAGGTACCACTCCAGCGGGAAGGTAAACGGCGTTTCCGTGCGCTGCTCTGGTTCGCCAGAAGCAGCTTAGTCATGCTGGCCACATGACCCGGAAGCTGTATGCCGGCTCCCTCGGCCAGCAAAGTGAGATGAGCGCCACAATCCCAGAGTCATCCACGACCGGACCTAATGGTCAGGGGTCCCTTTACCTTTATAATGAAATACTGAAGTGTTGAGTACACTGCTTCCTCTGATTTTCCACACCCACCCACTACCACTAGCCAGTTAGAGCAACCCAGCCAGATGGGCAGGATATAAATAATAAAATAATTATTATTAGTTAACATCCATACCTTAAGTCCGATTGCTTTAGGGTCTCCCCTTCCACTTGTTTCCTGATTTATTTATATTTATTTAAAAGATTTATATCCCACTTTTTGCTGCATCTGCATCTCAAACATGCTTACATTTTTAAAAAAACAAATCAATTCCGTATACAGAATTTAAAGCATAAATTAAAAACCAGTGATGAAAACATCAGGACAACATTCATAGGAACATAGGATGATCTAGCTCAGTTCATTCTACACCAAATGGCAGTGGCTTTCTAGGTTTTCAGGTGGTGAATTTTTTTTACCCGTTACTGGAAGCACCAGGAATTGAACCTGGGACCCAGTGCATGCATAGTAAAACACCTGCTTTATCATGCGAAGCAGATGTTCTACTATTGTATGGCCCTTCTCCTAAAAGATCATTCATGGTGCAATACAGCCATTTTAACCGGCCACCTGAAACTTAGTAGGACTGTGCTTGCCCGATTTGCAGCTCCCCCAAGTCTGCTGATATCCCTCTCTTACGCATGAGTTGGTGCTATATTAGGAACATAAGCAAAGGTGCTCAACAGAATAAACTATGGAAATCAAGAGAATGATAAGGGCTTTCGTGATTTCTGAGCATAAACTGAAGTTACGATGCATACATGAAGCCCAATGTGAAATGAATCACCGAGGAAATTGCATATCAGTTATTCCACATGAAAACAATTCCCAGCACGTAAATACCTTAGTATAATAGGAAAAAAGTACTTTATTATATTATTGGTATTACTAAATTTTTATACCGCCCTTCATCTGAGGATCACAAGGTGGTTTGCAATATAAAAACACAAAATGCATAGCATAGTAACAAACAAAAACAATACCCCCTTTATAACCTGTGTTCTTAAGAGATTTATCTTCTCTGCAATAGGAGCGTTTAAAAGCCGCAGGGTACAAATAAATTATTATTATTATTATTATTATTATTATTATTATTATTATTATTATATATGCTGTCTATGAGATGCACCTATGGTATGAGACAGTATATCCCCAGAAAGGTTACACCACGTGATGCTATGGCTGTGTGTAATTGGCTTTAGACTCAATTCACATAAAGCATTTGAATGGAAACATATCAAATCCAGCATATTTATTAATTAATAACGGAATGTTTATAGCTGCCCCATACCATAAGTTGTTGTATCATTGCCACAATAGTCTGCTGCTGTTCCTCCAGTGAGCTCAAGGCAGCATACACAAAACAACCCTGTGAGGTAAAAGGAGGGTGAGAGATGGTGACAGGAGGGAGTCTGCATCATGGCTGCCAAAATTTGAACCCAAGTCTCCAGAGTCCTAGTCCAGCATTCCAACCACAGCGCCACATGTGTTGAGGGTGGTCAGAGAGGGGGAGGGTTCATTGCAACAGAATGCCTACAAATGTTGCTTAATAGTTGGTGGGAAAATGTCAAATCACATTTCTTGTTTTGTCCCCACCTCCTTTAAGCCAGAGGAAGGGGGCAAGCAAGGTATGTGAGGAAAAGCAATAGAAGTACTTGTGGGGAGAGACTACAGTTTTGTCAGACACAGCTGGAGAGGCAAGGAAAGAGCAGGCTCTGGGAAGTACCTTTTGGGGGGGTCTGCTTCTCTCTGGAAATCTAATGGGGGGCATTGCATTTTGTCTGCTCAGCTGTCACTCAACCTGTATATTGATTTGATTGTGGCTGACTACTGCTGTATTGTTGCCTTGCATTTTGGGTGTTTTCCATCTCCTAGCAGCTAATTTCTATTATTAAATTAGTAGCATTACCAATCAGACACACAGTAAAGCAATTTACGGATCGGAAACATATTTCCTAACAAGCTTAAGAATGCACAGTAGCAAACACCTTACCTTATAGTATCACATTCTTACTACTGCCCAAATTGCCTGTCGTTGGAAAATTACAGGTCTGTCACCTGTGTGTTGTTGGAGCCAGCTGATTTTGCTAGTCAAGGGCCTTGGGGAAACTAGAAACTTTGCACACACAGTTGTTTCCTTTTTGAAGTCTTCAGCCAGGTTGTCATCAAAGCATGCATCCTTTTAAACCAATTTAGTTACCGTTGAAAATGGAAGCCATTCTTGTTCGTTTGCGTAAACCCCAAGGACACACATATCTTAATATATGCCCACGCAAAACAACCCACCTGTCTCTGTTGGTGTTTTTGCTTCCATTTTGATACTGTTTGCTAGAAATAAAAACATAGAAATAAACTTTTCAGCAGTTCTAGGCTGTGCGAGAACTTTGCTTCACAACTCTGAAGTCATTGAGTGCTACTTCATCAGTGACATTTCTTGCTGAATAAAGGTTTGTGGTTTTGGGAGCTAGTTCAGTTCTGCTTAGCTTGTGAGAGCTGTTAAATTGCCTCGTCAGGTGCAGTGCTCCATCTTGCATGTAATAATGTAGTTTAATTCCTACACTCTTGGTTTAACAGGACTAAATATAATAATGTTGTGTACACCCCAGTCTCCGAGCAGCAAGAGTTTCCTAGGATTCCAGCAATATATACCAGGTGAATATATTTGGAATGAAGGTCAATGGAGACTGTAGTGTCTTTATGATATACTATGTTTATATTTCCACATATTTACAACCTGAGCACAGGAAGGAAGGGGTCAGAGCATTAGCATTCCAATATATGTTGCTTCCCAATTAGGTTTCTAGGGAAGCCCCCACCACAAACCATAGCTTTGGGGTTCAGCCCATGGAGAAAAGTCAAAACACTCTGCCTGAATTCACTCACAAAATTAGCCTCCCATGGCCTATTTTTCCTCTTTCCTAGGATGATGTAGCATCCAGCCAGGTGAATGGCGGACAGCACCTCCACTTAGTTGTTGCTATGGCAACATGCCCCACTCTTTTAGTCATGCAAAAATATGGTCCTTAGCTAAGTGCTATGGCCATTAGTATAACAGAAACTGGTCTGATTGGTTTAGCAGCAGCTTCTATTAGATTCTAAACCTCACAGATACTGAATCAGTGGCCTGGAAGGGACTCATGGATATCATGCAGACTGACGCCCACCCCCAACCCCCGCTCTGAAAGCCTTGTGTCACTATATATTCTTAAAATTCTTCCTTTGCATAATACTTTTTTTTTCAAAAGTTAGCTGCTTGTGAAATGCTTTATACGATTGTGTTCCTACCAATAACTGGAGCTCATAAGCACTTATATAATATAGATGTTTTATTTTGAATCTTACATATAATTAGAGTATCTAGATGAATTTGTATTTTTGACATTGTATGTCATGTCTTCGACATACTGTTCTTGGAATAATTCATGCGAAATGTATCTCAACTATGAATAAGTAAACACATTTTGTCTAATTGTAAGCCCATTCACGCTTTGTAGGTAGGGTGTCTTAAACTATATCTGATTACCTTTTCCACCTAGAAAATGTCATATTAAGGAGTGGAGTTTAAGGGGGTGGAGAGGAATGAAAAATGAAACAGATGAAAGAATGGAGAGAAAGTAATACTGCTGAGAATGGAGGAAAGACTAGAGAGGGAAAATAACAAAATGTTATGGTGATGTTAACAAAGAGCAGTGTGCTTATTCATAAGAGGATTCACATGGTTTATAGCTCAAATTGGTGAAGTAAATTGATATGTGGAAGCACACGATACTTACACGTAAGAAAAATGGTTATAAACCAAACTATTCACAACCTCAAAATTCACATAATAACCTAAATTGTTTTGCTTGTTTCAATAATCAGACATGTTTATGGAACATTCATCCTTCCTAATTAACATCTCAAATTAACAAGTGAGATGCTGATTTACAACATGCAGGTATCTCAGCTATCCTATTGAAAACCTTTATAAGATGCAAGATATATGGCAACCACATCTGAAAACGGTTATTCAGTAGATGAAATAACGAAATCATGAAACTAAATCACCAAGACTGAAAGCTATTCCTTGGACCTTTGCACTCAGTAATAGTATGACCATATAAGATTATTTGCTCTTCAGCAATTTTGCTGCTTTTAGTCTGTCATGTGAAAGACCTGGGCCAGACATCTGAAATGGAAGCAGTTTTTAATGTGCCTTTTTAAAAAAATAAAAAAAATGGAGATTGTGCTCTTTTATGCACTCATTGTTGCAGAGAGAGGATTACTTTGCCTTGTAAAATATCACAGATTATTTCTATTGTCAATGAAAATTACAGACTGAGCTTCAACTGAAAATGGAGGTTTGTCTTCCTGGCAAAACCGGACACAAGTTATCTCATACATGCCACTGGGTAGATTTGCTGTGTAACACCTTTCACTCATTAGTTGTGCAGCTGGGAACAAACACCTGAGCATTACTCCTTTCTCAAACTGATAGCTTAGATACATACAGTACCGGTAGGTCTCTTTCTATTGAGCAACAAAAGTGGGACAGAACAGCAGCCACCCAGAACATTTATGGTATAAAAGGTTTGAGAATTTCAGGCAGTAAAAATTATGGGACGAAGCAATTAAGTCTATCCTATATATATATAATTGAAAATATTTCAATTGAACAAAATAAAATGAAAAAATATAAAAGGAAACAAAAAGTACTGTAATAAAAATATAAAACTAGCACTATAATTCCTTATATAACTGTCTAATACAAAGGTATATAAGTAAAATTATTATTATTATACATATACGGTACATTTACTTATATCTCACTATATTTTAAATGAATACATTCAAAATGTCATTGTATTTGTCCATATGCAATCTATGTCTATAAGCTGTTGGTTTGTATGTTGCAAGAGTTGTCATATCTTCTATCCATTGATTAAAGGCGGGCATAGATTTATCTTTCCAGTGGATCAATATACCGTAAGTCTTTTAGATGTAGTGAGGGCGTGGATAATCAATTTATGATGACCAGTTGTCAAATTACATATAGTAGGTAGATAATTTAAACTAATACTATCCTCTGGCAATACAGTACTAGCTTTCCCCCCAAAAATTGTATTGTAGGGTGTTACTGGTCACATCTGATACTGTTTTCTCATTGACCAAAAAAGGGCTCCTCCCCCACAAGCTAGATGTAATTTCATTACAGAATTATAAAATTCAGAGTTATCTCCAGGGTAACACTATTGAAATATCATGGAGACTTGTCTTCTTGACAATGGCTATTGACACCGTAGACTAAATTTCCAAATAACAGGTCTTTAACTGCATGCAGGTTTTACCTGAGGTAGAGAATGGAGAAGTGTCAGCTTTTCACACAGAGCGTAATGTTATTTTAGGCAAGTATAATTTTCATCAAGTTTCATATGGACAGCTGATTATAGTTGATTTAGGAATGCCTTCCCTTCTCTTCCGAATTGAAATGTCTCACATATTTCAATAAGAATGTTAGGCATGCAACAGTATAAAAAATGTAAGTAAATTACATTGACCATAGAACTAAATATGAAAAATGTAATCTAAAAGCCTCACAACTGCTGCATGCATCGAGTAGTTCGTGAGCCTGCAATATGCTAGATACTGTCGTTCAGCTACTTTGTCAAATGGCATCTGCTAAACTTAATTTGCCCTCTTCTACAGCTAGTTGTTAAGGAGAAGAGAACTTAACCACAAGCCTATGTTTTGAGAACATGCTGAGCCACACCCTGGTTTAACTCAGTGTGCTGTGGGAGCAGAAATTACCATGGAGTTAAGCAGCTACAAGATCCTCCCTGGGATATTGGCATACTGTGCCAATACAAAACAGACCATTATATACTGGCTCATCAGTATCCCCATGTTTATTCTTAAATACTGGTAAGTCTAGAAGGCTAATGAGACAGAACTTTGCGGAAACCATGCTGGTTCTGCTTCAGCAGGACTTGTTCTTCTGTATGCTTGGTAATTCTATCTTTAATAATGCTTTCCACCAGTTTTCCTGGAATAGATGAAACAAGTCTGCAATTTCCCAGATCGTTTTTAGTAAAGTTGTCCAATTGGCCACTTTCCAACCCTTCCATACAGAACCTGAATCTGGGGGGAGGGTGTTGTTTATGACTGTGATCATCATAGCTATTTCACCTCTTTGGTGTCCCTCAGCTGGTCTCCACTCTGTTTTGTTTCTTGCTGCGTCTCCCCAGTAGCCATATATATCTGGGGCACCTCATTTACCACTGTTGCTTTCTGCTCTCTGCTGTGAGATACTGTTGCTCCCCACCAATTTCAAATATGCAAGGAGCAGACATGTGTGTTGTAGATGATTCCACAATTCAGTGAGACTTACTCCCAGTTAAGGGCAGTTAGGATTGCAGCCTTAATTGTGAAAAGAATATAGCTTTTTTGTAGTTCCTTTTTCATACTACAAAACAAAGCAGTGTTCTAAGTAGTCTAAAAGACAGCGAAGTACAAATTTTATCAGAGTAGCAGAGCATGAGATTCTTAATCTCAGGGTTGTGGGTTCGAGCCTCACCTTGGGCAAAAGATTCCTGCATTGCAGTTGGTTGGACTTGATGACTCTTGTGGTCCTTCCCAATTCTACAGTTCTATGATACTATGAAATCCCTGATACATAGATACAGCATGTCCCCTTTTTGACTCTTATCACATATATACACAAATGTATGTACACTCACTCACACACTGTCATGTTTCCATTGTGTGGTGAAAGTCACCATTCTTATTTTAAGGATCTTAGTTCAGATATTTAGATGCAATATGTAAGCAAGAGAGGTGTGCATTAGTCTTTAGAAGCCACCAAGAGCTGCTTTGCAGAAGCCTCAGGATTAGTATGTATTCTGAGGCAGGTGTACATGGTACCTCGGGTTAAGAACTTAATTCGTTCTGGAGGTACGTTCTTAACCTGAAACTGTTATTAACCTGAGGTACCACTTTAGCTAATGGGGCCTGCCGCAATTTCTGTTCTCATCCTGAAGCAAAGTTCTTAACCCGAGGTGCTATTTCTGGTTTGGCAGAGTCTGTAACCTGAAGCGTCTGTAAACCCGAGGTACCACTGTAATTGGGTTTCATCCTGTTTCTTCCCCCATCTTTCCTCAATAGTGGCTTCAGTTCTGGAACAGATATTTTGCTCAGTCCAAGATTTTTTTTAAAAAAAAGTGTCAGGGAGCATATTGTAGTTCTGAAGCACCTGCCAGATGTCTTCTACCTCCAGGCTGCAACTCCACTCATTCCATCTTCCTGTTTCTTGTGCACGTTTTGAGCATCTCTCTAGAGGCAAGCCATTATCTCTTTCTGTGTCTCTCTCTCTGTCTCTCAGGTAGCAACATTTTTTCCCTCTCCCTTCCTGAGAAGCTCGGTTTAAGCTGCCACGTCTATTGTTTCAGTACCATCTCTGTGTGTAATACATCAAGAGTTCTATTTAGAGTGCCTGTTTTTTCAGTAATTTATAAAAGCAATTTAAAATGGTTTCTTAATTTTAGAGCAACAGGCACAGTTTGGTTAAATCTGAGCAAGAAATTCATGTATAGAAGGTCTGCGGTTAAAAAAGCAAACCCCATCATGGTTGAATGTGGGAATAGTGGACAATTAGTTATTCAAAAATTTGCTGTGGTTACTGTTATATGTTATTACAGTAGTACATTGATATGTACATATAGCCACGTAACAGTATATAATAGTGGATTTGAAGTGTTTTTATTTGCTCCTGTTTTTATTCTGGCTTGCTGCATGCTACATCGCAGATACTAAGCTCGGGTAAATTAAAAATGTTCTCTAGGGTCTCGAGAAAAATTAGACTTGTATGCAAAGGCTATTTTTAATTTCACCAAATTGCTTTTTATAATCCCAACATCCAGTATATTCCCTACTGAAAGTATATGCCATATCTTAAGGAGAACAAGATATAAAGTGTTTGCTGGACGTAAGTTAGCAGATGGGGTCACAAATGGACAGATATAATTTCACGTGATGAAGAAGGGAAAATAGGTTGTTGTTGTTGTTGTTTTACTGCCGGGGGCTTGTGCAGGGGATGAGTTCGACTTTGAGATTTATAAATTGACTTAACTGCCTCGGAAAGAGGATATCACAGGAACCATCCTTTTCTCGGCTTCCCTTACCCCCCAGCTGCATCCCGGGGAGTATTGTTTCATATTAGCAGGAAAGGGGAGGCTTCCAATGCACCATCTGATTGGGCTTTATGGGACCAGTTCCAGCTCTTGTGGCTTGAGGATGTGGACAGTGTGCTTGTAGCTGTCCAGCCAACCACATGGCAGATCACGGCTGATTCCAGGTAATGAAAAAAGACTGGCTGGGGGGTGTCATTGCAGGGTTAAGTGGTACCTACCACCTTTGAGAAGGTGGTAGTGTGTCCACTTCTGGGGGAAAAACCACTCTGGATCCAGAGTGCTTTCTGGGAACAAAGCCTGCTTACCGGGTCAACGAGCAGCGCTGGTTGCATGACCACAGGCAATGTCAGGGAAGGGAATCCCTTTGTTCTTGTGGTCTCTTCCGCCAGGTGCATGGGATGCTGGGAAAGCCCACAAAATTCAAATCAGATTGGGCCAATCACAGGACAACTTTTGATTTAAACGGCCCAATTGCGGGCCGTTGTGGGTGAGTCATTTGAGGTGGACTTGAGTGAAGCCTTATCCTGCCTGGCTTCAAACAGGTCTGCCTCCTTTCTATTTAAACTATTTGCGCTTGCACTTGCATGGTTCAAGTCTTGGATGGCAGAAAAAGGCATTGGGTTGGATCCTTAGTCTTGCAAACAGGGTGGGCCAGGACCCCACCCCTGTTTCCTCAGTCAAAGTATCAGGGTACAGCATTATAGGGGTCCAAGAGGAAGGGTTCTGTCTGATGCACAGACAGGGGCTAACAAGCCATAGAACTCCCCAAAATGGCGTCCTGGAGGGATTGGCCAGATAATAATGCACGCCATAGCACGATCCTACATCCTGGATCAACCCTGAAGGAATTATCACCCAGCAAACAGAAGTTGTGACCAATTTGATTCCAAGACATTGTTTTGTCGTTGTTACTCCTCTCCAAGAGCCCAACACTGATGTACCCTGTCACATGGCATCTAGAACCGCAACTAATACCTAATTGCTAATATCTCTTTGGGGTTCAGGTAGGTAGCCGTGTTGGTCTGATGCAGTCGAAATAGATATATATATATTTTTAAATGTCCAGTAGCACCTTAGAGCTTTCATGTGCATGCATACTTCTTCAGATACCTCTATGGGGGAGATCTTGGGGGGGGGGATCTATTTCCTCAAGCTACAGTAACTATAATATGTTGTTTTTATTGCATATTTAGCTGTTGTTTTCTATTGAATTGTCTTATTGCATGCCATATTAAAATGTGCTAAAATGTGAATTGGTAGATGTGTTAAAAATAAATAAATAAAATTAATGTAAGGCAATCAAGATTGCATATTCAGTCATCTGTCATGGATGCTTTGGAATAGATGACCATCGAGGCCTCTTCCATCTCTATAATTCTGTGATTCTATCTTGGTATTGTATTGTATTCTTGACAGTATAAAAATACTTTGAATAAACAAATATTAACAGGGGCATAACTTGTCAGCTTGGTTGCAATTGCAACACCAAGAAGTAATTATTCTCACCTGCTTCACATAGCTACTGCATTTTTTTACGTGCCCAAACTGAGCTCCATTTTGGGAGTCGGCAAACCTAGTTTGTCTTGCTTGGTATGTGTATTGCTGTGTCTGTAACCTGGGCAACAATGGGAGGGAACTAGTCAGGCTTCCCCAAAGACATGTCGGGTAGAAATTCTATCTTCCTGTTATGACTAATGAGTGCCTGATTCTACTCACTCTTTATTAGCTTTAGGAATCACCCCATCTTAAAATAAGCTTCCATTAGCTTTTTGTAAACCCGGCCTCTTACAGTCTCAGCTTATCCCTTATTAATTGATTCATGTCACAAGGGAAAGGTAGACGTCTTTTTCTCAATCTTGAATGGCTTTGAAAATAAGTGGGTCTAGCTTTACCCCCCACCCCCCACCGCCCTCTTTGACACTTATCCTTCCTAGGACAGAAGTTCCAGGTCCTACTTGTTATGATGATGATGCTTATATTTTAGCATGTTCAACAATACAGAAATATGTGTGTAATATAACAAGCAATACAAAAACATGATTGCTAAGGAGAAAGGGAAATAATAACAGACACGAGAATAAATCACTCCCAAATATACAGTGTCAACATGTCAGCCACAGGTATTAATCTACCTATGTTCAGTAAGATAGGGCAGCTTTACAGTGATTGGGTTGGGCAGCTGTTGGCCATTTTCCATCAGAGAAAATAAAGAGGTGCCAATTGCGAAAAGAAGTTGTAGTTTCAAGTCTAGCCATATTTTCTTACTGCTTTAAGTAGATCAGTTTGCTTTTCCATTACAACAGGGGTGACTAACCTCTGGCTTTCCAGATGTTGCTAAACCACCATTCCCTTTATCCCAACAATTTATCGCAGTGGCTGGTGCTGATGGGATTTGGAGACCCAACTCAAGGCCACCTCTTCATTAGAAGATGCTACCAGACCTCCATACCATGATGTCAATAGAGGACTGTATTTTTGTACCCCTGTATTAAAATTTCCTATTCCTTTCTGAGATGTGTGTTTTTGTTTAATAGCACGCGCGCACACACACACACACGCACACAAACACACACAACTTGAGAGGTTGTATTTTCAAGCAAGTAGACATTTCACCTTTCCATTCCCCCCCTTTGAAATGCACACCTGAGTGTGTGTTTCTAGCAATTTACCTCTTTCATGTGTTCCTCGTTTAAATCAAACAAGTATCTGAAACATGAAAGCTAAGTACAGCATAATGCAATTACTTTCTGTGATGTTTGCTGAGTGTTTTATGAAGCCCGTCTCTTTACAGTGGTCAATGAACATAACATAATTGGATCTAAAAAGGGTGCTCCTGTGTTCCAATGTGCATAATGTTCCCTTTTTATAATGTTCAATAATTAAAACTTCTGAAAATACAAAGCAAGCATTTATATAATCAAGACAAGAGATGAGTAACAATTCCAAAATAGCATTTTGTTTAGTAGCAAAAATAAACCAGGGTGTTGTTTTCTTTAAGTTTTAAAATAGGATAAACTGGAACATTACAAAGGTTGTTCTTTCTCCAAGTTGTAGCACCTGGTACTGAGCTCCATTATTGGGTATTATGATTTTATTTTGACTTAATCTGTATCTTCTTTCTGGTTGAATACATACTAGCTTAGGATCCTAATAGGCTAGATATGTGTATTAAAGTTTACTGAGCCATTAAGACCCAGAATATGTGATGTATTCTCTGCAGATGCATGCCTGAAATAAGAGTAAACTTTGATTCATGCATAGAATGTCCTTATTTCCTATTTGCCACTTCAGCGAATATCATCTCTACAGAAATGAGCCCCATACCAGATCAGAAACCACACACTAATACAGATGTGTTAGGTATATTTTTGAATAGGAATCCAGCACTTATCTGCATGGTTCTGTGCCTCTTGAAGTTGGATGGTGTTGTAACTTCAGAAAGCAGACGCACTAATTTGGGCATGGAAAATGAATTTACACAAGCACGCAAAATCCACGTTTAATTATTAGAGTGACATTTTTTCAGATGTCTAAACTGAATCTAAATTCAGATTGTTGGAGACTTTGAGCTGCATCAGTTTTGTATAAAACTAGGTAAAGGTAAAGGGACCCCTGTCCATTAGGTCCAGTCATGTCCGACTCTGGGGTTGCGCCGCTCATCTCGCTTTACTGGCCAAGGGAGCCGGCATACAGCTTCCGGGTCATGTGGCCAGCATGACTAAGCCACTTCTGGCGAACCAGAGCAGCGCACGGAAACGCTGTTTACCTTCCCGCCGGAGTGGTACCTATTTATCTACTTGCACTTTGACGTGCTTTCGAACTGTTAGGTGGGCAGGAGCTGGGACCGAGCAACGGGAGCTCACCCCGTTGCAGGGATTCGAACCGCCGACCTTCTGATCAGCAAGCCCTAGGCTCTGTGGTTTAACCCACAGCGCCATAAAACTATGAGTTGATAAATGTGGTGTTCTCATGATTAAAGGTGTATATTTTGCGAAAGGGTAAGAAAGAATGAGGGCAAGCAGATGCAGGCTCTTTTACTGTTCCAGCAGAGAGGAGTTTGCACACTGATTCTGGAGACAGCCAAAGGACACTGGAGACAGCCAAAGGACGCGCATAACATTCCATCAAACCATGGTTTAGCACAAACATGCTGGCTCCCAGGGTCTTTGCTTCTCCCCAGTCTTCACAGCTCAGTTTGGTACTTAATATGTCATCCAAACCCAAGATCATGGTTGTACTAGGGGTGTACTAGGGTTTCAAGAAGTGAAAATCTGGACACAGAGAAATTGATTGAGCTTTTTTAAAAAAACAGAAAAAACCCAAGTTGTTGAGGTTTTGGGGGTTATGTTGCCAAAGATCCAGGGTGAAACACACACACACACACACACACACACACCCGGACATCACTTTCATAGTTTTCCTTAACCATGATATGTAGCCAACAAATCGGGTTCTACCATGATTAAGAGCACGCGTTGCGATCGGGACCTGGCAAGACACATCCCTTCCTGTGGGGGTGGGGCTAGTAGCCAGCCTTAGCAGCTATAGGGCAGTGAGGTGTTGCTGGGCAAAGCTAGATGTAGCAATTTGTGATGGACAGCTTAGCGTCCTATATATTCCTCTGCACGCAGGGTGATCTTTCTCTTGGCTTCGGCTTCTGATCAACCACCCCCCCCCTCTTTTCTTAGGCCTCTGCGCTTGAGCTTGCAACTGCCTGTCATGGGGTCGTCTGCTTTGGGGCAGAGGCCCAGTAGGAATTTGTCCATCTGGCTGATTGGCTGTTGCCATTTGGTTTTGCCTACTGCAGTAGCAACTTGTCACAACTTGTAAGGTTGGCGGTTAGGCATTGGTTCCTGTGTGGATTGCTGGATTGGGCGGTACCCATCCAGAATCATGATGATACTGGGAATTCCGTTAAAGGAATCCGGCGACACTTATGCTTTGTCCGAGCCCCCGGGACCATGGGGAGAGGGAAGCGTTGTTTCCCCCCGTTCCTTAACTCTCCTCAGCGGCATTCTCCCAATCGCTAGTTCTAGGCCAGCCTCTGAACCAATGCCTACGCAACCACTCACCGAATTTGTATTTAAATAAAGTTGTGGCCTAAATTGTTGCCAAAAACCCAAACAAAAATTATGTCTCCTGTGTCAATTCATTGGGGGGTGACTTGAGGTCCTCGATATGCAACAAACAAGCTTATTGTTAAGGAGGAGAGAGCTTCACTGTGATTGTGGGCTTGGATGACACACTAAGCTACCGGTAAACCTTGGCTTAGCTGCTACAAAGCATTGACCTAAAAGGACTGGGGCGGGGGGAGCAAAGCAATTGGGAGCTTCTCTCTGGGAGCCAGTAGGTTCGCATGGTCCCAGTAAACCATAGTTTGGCTTATTATTATCATTTGTATATCGTTTGTTAATTTATATATTGCTTGTATGCCAAAATTACCTAGACATACCATATCACATGAACTAGGCCAGTGTGTGCCTTCTGGCCTAGGAGGAGCAAAACCAATGGAACCAAACCATTCATGTTCACATAGTTCACGGGTAGCTTTACAAAAAGGACTTGGTTGGTTTGTTTTCCATTTCTGAAAGCCTCCTATTTTTGCCCCCTGGCAAATATTCAGGGAAGAGCGGGAAAGCCCAGCATTTATCATGTGGAACATTTAGTTTTGTGTGATTGTTTATACAGAGCTGTCTTTCTGATTATGCCCCCGCTTCATGATTAGTGAACCTTGCTCTTTTCAACACTTTACAGTTTCTTTTAACAGCTTTAGCTTTCAAATATTTCCATTATAAGCACTTTTGCAGCCAACTCCTATAGTGTGGTTCTGCTTTATTGGTTCAGTTTTAGGGAGTGTTGAACATTAAATACTACCAGTAAGTAACTTGTTGCAATCCACTTTTCAGGAAAGTCCAAATAAGAATGGGATTGAGGCTTTGTTCATTTTGGTTTTCATATTTAGGAATGGAACCAAGCAGAACTTGTTTGTCTGAACATATATTCAAGCTTCAAAATGTAATTTAATGGGAAGCATGAAATTAAGGATTGTATCCAACTAACTTCTGCTCAGAATAAAATAAAATAAAAAGGTAAAGGAGCCCTGACAGTTAAGTCCAGTCGCGAACAACTCTGGGGTTGCGGTGCTCATCTCGCTTTACTGTCCGAGGGAGCTGACATTTGTCTGCAGTTTTTCCGAGTCATGTGGCCAGCATGACTAAGCCGCTTCTGGCGAAACCAGAGCAGTGCACAGAAACGCCATTTACCTTCCCGTCGGAGCAGTACCTATTTATCTCCTTGCACTTTGACGTGCTTTTGAACTGCTAGGTGGGCAGGAGCTGGGACCGAATAACAGGAGCTCACCCCATCACGGAGATTCGAACCGCCAACCTTCTGATCGGCAAGCCCTAGGCTCAGTGGTTTAGACCACAGCGCCACCCGCGTCCCAATGCTCAGAATAGACTTATTGAAATTAATGGTGCTAGTTTAGCCATGTTTATTAATTTCAATGTTTACTGTGAGCATGACTAGTGTTAGACACAGCCTAAATGGCAAAACATGATGTCTGATGGCAAAATCAGTAAATCAATAATTAGATATGAAGCATACGGACTTCTGTGTCAGACCGGTATCAGAAACATTACACCAGCATTGTCAAATTCCTGTAGCGAATTGTAGGCTGACAAGTTGTGGCAAGTGTTGAGATTTTTTGACTGTTGCTTTAAAGCGATGGTGGTTGTGTTGTTTATAAATATTAATCTTTCCATAAAATAAAACATTATAATTGTTTTGCCTCTGTGTCTAAGTCTGGCTAAATGCAATATGAATTTTTTATATAAAAAAACTATTACAAAAGCATGTGAAAAGTTATACAGGTGCCATTTATATTAGCCTAAAGGGGGTGTAAATATTTCCATTTTTTTTTTTTTTGGCAAAGTTTGTTTAAGGTGATAACAGAAATAACTGGGTTAAAGCTAACCAAAAGTCTAGAGGTAGCATTATTATCCATTTATGATGGGGTGGACGGTTCACAGGCTATGAAGGACTTGCTCACAAATTTAATGACAGCCGCACGAATTATTATAGCTAGGAAGTGGAAGGGCCAAGCAGATTATAAAATGGAAGAATGGAAATAAAGAAGTGTGGGATATAGCGATTAATGATAAATTAACATGTGCCATTAAGGTAAGACGGGGAATATGCAAGAGAAATGATTTTGAGGAGATATGGAGGGTGTTTGTAGAATTTGTGCTGTTAAAATGGAAAGGGGTCAAACCATCACAGGATTTGCTGAAATTTTGGGAGGTTGGATAGTTACAATGGAATGGTGGTGGGGTGCACATTTTTTATTTTTTATTTATGATTTTTAAAAAAGTACTGTGGTACTGAAAAACAACAACTGTGTGTGTGTGTGTGTGTGTGTGTGTCTGTATAATATATATATTAGTCTAAATACGCAATGTATTGTCTTGTTCCCTGACAGACGCCTTGCATTTCAAAGACAGAGAATCAGCCACAAGGATTAGCAACCAGCGTCAGGTGGGGACAGACACCCATCAATCAGTCTACACCCTGGGACACAGACGAACCCCCATCCAAACAGATGAGGGAGACTGAAAACCCAGGTATTCTTTCAACCCTATTTGTAATTCTGTTGAGTGGGTGGGTGGAGGGATTGTTCAAAGCAAATTCAATATGCTTTCTCCAATTACCTCTCTAAATAAGACTTTATCACGAGTCCTTTTTTTCATGCTACAGCTGGCTTTTCTTTCTAGTTGTAAAGACCCCCTCAGGTTACTCCTATGTCAGGGTTAATATAAATGTATTAAGATGCCGGCAAGTTCATTAAAGCATTTTCTTTTCCCTTCTCCACCAGGGTAGAAAACAAACAAACAAACAAAACTCGCCACTGCATAATATGTTAAGAACTCCTTTTATGTCCAGAGCCACCTGAAATGATTTCCAGCTTCCAGACACATATCATACAATGTGCAGCTATGCCAGACGCCTAATTACAATCTCTTTGTAGTGGCTGCAACACGGTTATTATACGCGCCAAGTGTTTGTCAGGGAGCCATGAAAACACGTTGGGGAAAGAGGATAATTTTCTTGGAAGCATATACTTAAGCTACACAAAGCTGAAAGCGCATAACATTGTAAACATTCTGTATTGCTCGCTGATCGCTATTTTCAACATTTGCACTCTCCTGCCATGTCGTAGTCCTTCCAGGCACTTGCCAGGTTGGAGTGGTTCCAGATCCCTCCCCCCTCCCCACACCCCACACCTCCTCTGGGGTTGCAGGAGGGACGGGCTCAACCTGGGAAACTGAATATTAGCAGCATTGCACACACACAGAGAGAGAGAGTTTATTGGGCCTTCCTTTTCCAAAAATTGTTCTTATTGCTAGCTTTCCTTTTTCCAGGTACAGCTCCATGGGTTACAACAGTTGCAGCAGGTAGCCAGCCAACTCTTATCACTCATTCTTATGGGATGACTCAACCTCCGACCTTCAGCCCAGCCGTGAACGTCCAAGCCCCTGTCATTGGAGTTACACCCTCACTCCCTCCTCACGTTACCCCCCAGCTTCCATTAATGCCAGCTCATTACCAGCTCCAGCAGCAGCCTTCACAGCCTCTGAGTAACATGGTTGTGAACCTGCAAAGCCAGCCTCTGTACACTAACAGCCAGCCCATTACAATGTCTTCTATGACCGGGGTTGGTCAGGTGACTCACCCGGGCCACAGTACAGTAGGGAACGGTCATATGACTTGTCCTATCCTGCCTCCACCACCACCTGCTTTGCCTTCAGCCGCCCTACCTAATAGTGTTCCGGCTACCAATGGGCAGGCTGCTCCTCAGCTTCCTCCTAACCAGACGGGCAGTCAGGACAGCACAAATGGCGTACAGATGCTACGGACGGTTGGTGTGGGAAAGTACGAGTTTACGGATCCTTGGCACCCAAAAGGTAAGTTAGCCCAGAATTCCTCATGCTTTTGATGCTTTTTACTTTGTACTTTGGGATATAACACGAGTCTGACCAAACTGCGGGAGGCAGTAGAAGACAGGAGTGCCTGGCGTGCTCTGGTCCATGGGGTCACGAAGAGTCGGACACGACTAAACAATAACTTTGGGATTTTGTGTACTTTGGGGACGTAATGTGTCAACAATGTTCAAGTTGTGCCAAAAACCCTGCATAAGAGGCGGCCTTGCCAGTTAGAGTGTCCACAGTGCTGATGTTCCTCTGCCAGTATTCCAGCACCAGTTTCCTGTCTTGTGTTCTGTGGCAGCTTTTCATGAATTAAAGATGACAAACTGCTTCTTCTGAAAGGACAGAGGGAATCTATGCACTGGTTTCAGCATTGAATGACACTTTCTGGGGTACCTCAAACAAGCAAAGATACACATCTCAAAGTGCATGAGACAGCTGTCACTTGTTGGCTTAGAGCCCCCCCCCCCCCCGGTGAGGAACACATACGGATAAACCACCCCACTGTCTTTCTAGGTTAAGTTGTGGCTTTTGAATCAGTATTTTTATATGACACTTGATAATTTCCTCCTATTCAGCAAGGGGTGTGGGGGTGTGTATGGACTGGGCTAACATTCTAGTTGGCTCTGCACACCGGGTAGGGTTAGCCAACCTAACAAGAGCCTCTAAGGTGGTACTGCAGAGTGTGTTGATTGAAATTGACCTGTGATCTGGTATTAATTCCACAAGAGACTAATAGGCCAGGAGCAGTAGTTATTTGAGCCAAAGAACCAAATGCATCTGATCCATGCTGGGAAATGAGCATGGCAAGAAATCTGCACTAGAAAATCCCGAATGGGTTCTGCATGCTGCCCCCCCCCCACCGCATACTTCTATTTCCCTCATATTGACTACACAGCTAACCCCTCATATCAGCCCCAGGGACAAAAAAAAATAATATGCGAGATTTGCGCGGGTTGTTGTGTAGTGCTGTGCATATACCTTGCTGACAGTCCACTATGTGAACATTAGTGTGACATTGCATGGTAAATTTCTTTTAGTTTACAGTATTCCCTTGTTATGTTCTCTGGGCAACTCTCAGTCTGATAAGAACACAGTGGCTGTCCCTGACCATGTCGTTGAAAATGCATTTGCTTTCTCAGGGAAGGTTAGGCTTGTGGGGAAATGCTACATTATTTAAAACAAAAAAAACAGGGCAGCTCACATCACCTGTTACATGCAGCCGTATCCGCAGGGACAAAGCATGACTGTATCTCACGCTAGGTTGAGATTACCCCCTGGAAGGTAACAAGCGAAGAGGTGCTTTGACTTGTATTGCTTCTGTGAATGCTAGGACAGCTCTTTAAATGTGCTGTAGAAATCAGATGCAACCGTGTTGTGTTTGGAAATTCGCTCTTCCTCCCAGCACTAGAGTGCTGATTTAATTTAATCTTTGTGTGCTCTGTTTTATTTTTAAAATTAACCTGCCTCTCCTTAACAAGTATTTAGTGTTCCCCATATGAAACTGAAATAGAACGGAGCTTAAGAAAAATCTCTTAAGTCACTATAGAAGACCACAAAGGCTCCATTAAGTCTGCTAAGCTAATTGTACACATGAATAGTGCCCATGTTTAATTTATATATTAAAATCTTTCGTGTAGCTTGATACCAAAGAAACTTCATTACTATTAAATACCTTTCATTTGCATATGAGGAAATTCATTCCAATTGCCCAGCTTTTTAAGAACAGTTGCTTCACACCCTGATTTCTAAAGCCAAGTACTCTTGAGTATTTTCAGGTTTTTACTTCTTAAAAAATATGAGAGGAAGTGACTTTGAAGGACCTTTGCTATCCATATATTTCTTACTATTTCCAAGAAAAATTAAGTTCACACCTTATTCCCTTCCTCAGTAAAGAATGTTAAAGCCTCAATTGACAAATTAACACCATATATTTCAAATGTTAAAGTAAGAGATTTCAGAATCCAAAATTTAAAGAAAATATTGAATATTTTGGCACGGTGCCTCATTTTGTTTCTAGAGTTTTTTAAATTTATTTATTACTGGCTGACCAGAAAAAGCAGCTTGGAGCAGCCTCCAAGTGTTGATATCTTTGCTAGAGATAAATAATTTGCCCATCCATTTTTTTTAAAAAAGTTTAGGGTTTGTCATCATGATTGCCATTATGGTTTTTACCACAAATATCTATAGAAGGAACATGAGGCTATCCTCTTTCTGAAGACAAGCAAATCAGGGTCTGGATAGTGCCCAAACAGTGCATCCCCTCAGAAACCACATGTACTTTGTCTTGAGTTCAAATGTAGAGATGAAAGCAGGTATTAGTTTTAACTGATGACAGCTGTCAATGGATTTGTAAGGTGGGCAGCTGTTTTCAGATTTATTTTTTTATTTTTTTATCAGATTTATTTGTTTAATGATAAAGAGAGACAGTGAAATATCCATATATGATTTATTATGTAGGTGGGTGGGTGGGTGTAAATCAGGGTTTACCAATCTTGGGTCTCCAGCTGTTGTTGAACTACAGTTCCCATCATCCATGACCACTGATCCTGCTAGCTAGGGATGATGGGAGTTGTAGTCCAACAACAACTGTAGACTCAAGTTTGGGGAAACCCTGGTGTAAATAAACATATATACACCCAGAGAGGGAGAGAAATTCTCATTCTTTAAAACCTTATAATTTTGATTGTCAGGTCTAATGTGGAACAAGCGGATATAAAATCTACTTAAATAGAGGAAAACTTAAGTCCAGCAAGGCAGACTATAAACTCTTGCCATGTTTAGCATGAGATATCCTTAATATAAACCATCTCAAGTTCATAAAAAGAGTGTTTGTTTTGATTTCTCTCTCAGGGGTTTTGTTCTTTAAAGCCTGGCTAATTTCGGAGTTGTGTGTGATAGACAGCTTGCTCTCAGATAGGGAGATGCAATGTCAAAATGGTTCAAACATGTAGGGAGAGCTGCTTCACTAGCAGTATTTTAAACGAGCTTTTCTGCCTCATCTTGGGTGAACCTTGGCCGGTGCTGCAAGGAAGTTCTGCTGCAGATGTGCTTTGAGATCCTTTTCATTACATTCCCATCGTTATTCCTCCCACCACACAGAAACGCACTAGCCCCATTTTTGTTTCTGCTTGACAATCCGCCTGGTATGGAGTAATTACTTCACAATTCCCTAAATGAAAAGAACACATCTTGCCAGTCAAAATAAGGGATACTGATGTTTTTATACATCATTAGTGAACTGATTTAAAATTTCACATTTTGTTTTCCCTAATTATGTTTCATTTGGCTGAGCTGTATTCCTGCAGGGTCTGCACTAGAAATGCACTTACTCAAATGTTTCTTCTTAATAGCCTGTTTCTGCTTTACAAGTAAACAAATACATGGCAAAAAATAATAACAATTTCAACCCAATATATAAAGGTTATGCGGAAGATATTCCATTTGCAATAGGTCAATGGTATTTTTTTGACATACAGCTTGAAAATAAGTCAAGTCCATTTAATATTATTTAAATTGTAGTAACAGTTACATTGTATTTTGTTATGCTTTAAGGAACCTATCTTTCAGTCTTTATTCCTTTATTTTCATTGAACCATGTGCCAAATGAAAATTTAATTGGTCTCTTACAGCTGCTGGTGATGCTGGTATTGAGGAGAGATGTTAAGAAATTTTAAATGTTTTTTTTTAATGCTATGAATATGTTGAAGCTTAGTCTGTTTGCAAACATTGGAAAACTGGTACTTTGTCAATTACTGCAAAGAATTGTATTGCAAAAATATGCATTTTTTATTAAATTAAAAATAATGCTGTTCTATATTAAATGCTTGATAGCTCTTTCCAAGCATTTTTAAAAACATATATATAAGACAAGTTCCAACATTGCGAGATGCTATATATATATAATAAGGGTGGATTCACATAGCTTATTTGGTGCTTCTGTTGCATTGGGCAAAAGGCCCTTCTTCTGAGCTACACCAATAAAACTCAGAGACTAGAGGAGCTAGGAGTCCATTTTGTTTTCTTTATTGCAAAGCAATAAGGGTTACAGTCGAATCATTTTCGCAAGCCTGCAACCCCGCCCAAAGGTCTGGGCAGGGGTATTTATAACATTTCAGACAAAGCATTTCAATTTAACCAATCATATTTCATTACCTCATTTTAGTTTAGTACGCATGTACATTACCTAATCTAATACGCATGTGCAATAGGCATTGTTAACTAAACCTTGATTCTCAGAGATTGTTACATTTTCGTTAGTTTGCGTGCATGGGAATCTGTGTTAGGCCTTTGTTCTATGTATCAACTTATGTTCTAGTTTATGAATGTGATTGACGTATTTGCTGTCCTTCTTTCCCTGTAGGGAAGGTCTCATGCCAAATCATCTGTTTCCTTAAAGCAACAGGTTACCATAACATTTCTATTATAAGCATATTCAATGATTTATTGGGGTTCACATTATCATATTCATTGTGGCCCCTTTGGGCCACTGCTACATTTCTACTCAGAAATGATTTGGGCCCTTTGGGCCACTGCTACACTTCTACTAGAAATGATTTGACAGTCTGTCCTGTACCTTGTGGCATGCAGTTAAGCCCAGTTTTGTAGCAGTTCTCTGCCACTACTTGAAATCTAGGGGAGGTAAGAGATGATAGCACTGGGATTAATAGCATGATTAGAGACTGTAGATGACTACATCCCCACACCGCTTCAGATGCTATATTGACAGCTTTTAAGTGATTAGCTTGTGTCTCCATTGTGAGCTTGTGTCTCCATTATAAGTGTCATTGACATCTATACTAGAGTGCATTTCAGATAAAATTGCACGTTTTAATTCCCACTGAAATTAGGGTAGATGGATGGTTTAATTCTTCTTTTTAACCAGCAGGATAACGTCAAATATATTTATATATTTCAGCTGGCATGTTTATGAGAATCCTGAGGAAATGGTGCAAGTTACATTAATTTAATAATCAAATGCTGCGATGTTGATACATCTTTAAGAGTCATTTTTAATCAGGCTGGGGAATTACAGAATATCTGCATTCCTGCTCATCAGCGAAAGCTTTCCATTGTTTCAGAGTCGCAGGCTGCTGGAAAACTGGAAAGAACATTCAAAACATAATGTGTGGTTCACTCAGTTTTATTAGCAAATCATACTTTCAGTATTTTCACTCATTAAAAGAGACTTTATTATGGTTAGATTTGGTCTAGCTCCGCCAACCAGCTACATAAGGTCTTGGTTAATCAGAGCAATTCGTGGAAATCAAGTGACCACTTACCGGTAACTTTGGCAAAGTAACTCCTAAATCTGTTTTATGTAACCAGCTACACAGAACACGTAAAGGACTTCCTTGAAACCCAAAAGCAAAAACTGGCATGTTTTGGATCTGAAAGAAAGCGTGTGCTGGATGCCAAAAATAACAGAAAACAGCTCCTTGTGTTTCATTTTACTGGGTGCTTCTGGTGTTAGCAGCCACCTCTTTTTCATCCTTCCCAAGGTTTAATTTGTTTAATTAATAGATTTTTACACCATGCACTGGGCTTCAAGCACTCACTTCTCAAAAGAAAATTAAACTCTGCAGGTGGCCTGAATCAGTCCCTGGTTATAGGAAGGAGGGAAAGAAACAGCAATGGGCTGTTGGAATATGGTAATGTGAAATAATCTGCACCACATTACTCTACATTCCTATGCGTATTTATTTATTTCATAAAAATTGTGCACCGCTTGATTGTAAAAACAAAAACCCTCAAAGCAGTTTACAAAGCATAAAACTGTACAGTCAACCCAAATACGAAAGTTAAAATTCTAAAATACAGATTAAATTTACCTGGATTTTCTAAGCATCTAGGAGGTAGGGTTGTGTAAATGGGAATGTTTTTAGCAGGCGCCAAAAAGAGTACAGTGAAGGTGACTTCTTTATCTCAATAGGTAGGGAGTCCCAAAGTGTGGGTGCTGCCACACTAAATAACTGATTGTGTCACACTATTTCATTAAAAACAAAAACCAGTTAGAGTTTGACAGCATCTGGAAGGCCACAGGTTCGCCACCCCTTCTACAAAGAAAATGGCTCAGCCAAGAAGATGCTAAGCTTGGTCACAAGGAGATCAGAGATTATGCCACTCCACTGCTTCCTTCAAAAATGCACACAAGCCATTTCCTGTACACTTAAACTCACCCTTTGGGAGTGTTTGCACAGCTCACTCCTAGACACTAAGCATACCTCAGACAAATCACTTAAGACTTGTGTTTTCCTGTCAAAGCTTCTTCTTCATTGAACAAACCTTTACTCTTGTTACCTACAAATTAGCCTTGAGATGGACTGCATGTGCAGATTTATTGTTTGACATTCCAACTTGAAGAACTCAGAAATTATCGTTGATTTGTAATACCTCCAAGAATTGCACGTTGGACCATTTAAGCAGCGTCAGTGGTTCAGAATATTTGCTTGTTAAATAAGCATGGGGTATATGCATATAGAACTCCATGTGCCAGGCCCTCATGTCTATAGCCCTTCAATTCCCTTTAGAGGTAGGTGGGCATTGGGCATATACATTATGTCGCATGCTGAGACATATGCATGCCCACCTGCGTTTCTGTATAAACCAGACCTAAGATTTAATTATTCCACGGTCTACTCTTGAGGCAGCTTCCTCAGTACTTGCGTTACGTTATCCATTCTCCCCTTGGTGAAGAGCCATTCACTACATAAACAAGATTACATTTCAAGTCGTGTCTGTGAACTGTTCCGTGTGTAGAAAAGGTAAGTTAAGAGAGAGATTTGATAAAACTTGGTTGATGGATAATTATATGAAATTCATCAGATGCATTACTGGGAAATTAGAAGAATGGTTGTTGACTACAGGCCTTTCCTTTCTGATATATAATTGGTCTTGGGAGGATGCATATTTTTAGTTTTGTAAAAATAGATGATATTGTTCCTCTCCAGTAATTATTTGGATGCATATTTTGCCCTTGGAAAGGAAAAAGAAAAAGATTCCAACTGCTTCTGTTTTTCTAAATAAAGTGAATATGGAAGCACTAGCAGATACATCAGCAATGACCATAATGCTAGCTTCTTGATTTCTTGCTTCCATATATAAACACTAAACTGAAATTCTATTTTTGTTACTCCTTGCACTCATCATAGTGGGGCATATTTTTTACAGTACTAAGCTCTGCAGTTGCACAACCCTTATCAATGTCAATAGAACTTTATTTTTAGGTTACAATTTTATAAACCGCTTCGCAGCCAAAGTTATCAAAGTGGTGCCCAATAAGGTAAAATGAGGTAAAATACAAAATAGATAGATTTTTTTTTAAAAGAGAGAAACCATTGCTACTATTATACAATTAGTATTACATAAAGCGACTGAGCCACACTTCAGGGAAAGACTTCTCAAACAAAAATGTCTTCAGTACCCACTAATAAATAATAATACAATATCACTGTATTAGTGTGTTGCTAAGGATGATGGCATTTCCACACAAACATAGCATAGGACAGGTTTATACATTTTATAAAAGCGTAACTGAACTCTGCAACACTCGACAAAAGGCCATTTAGTTTTTGGTACAGAATCATTATTTTACTTTCCTCTATAGGCTGTCTTTTTGACATACCATGGATAGCAAGAAGAAGTGAACTCTTAGCATTATCCATCAAAGGTTTCTTTAATTCACTTTCACAATGATGAAGTGGTACAGAGGATGCCTCTTGACTTTAAGCAGTAAGACAGTTCCGCGTTTCATCAAAATCAGGAAATCATTTAACCATTTATACCCCCCCTCCAGTCCAAGCACTTGGAATTAAAGGGCAGGAATGGGTGGGGAGCAGAATCTGAGGTCAATTAATATAAAAGAAGCCTTTTAAGTGTATTTTAATTTCTAACCAATCTTGTTAATTTGTGAGGAAACCAACCTCTCTCCTTTGATATTCTTCAAGAAATTTCTAAGAAGCGGTGTCATTTGCTGCCTGTTTACAATATGCAGACCTGAGGCATAACCTCATGCAGCAACTGTATATTTTTTGTTTATTAAGAGCTTTGCTTAAACTGTGGAACTCATGGCCACTGGGATAAATGTTACCGTGTTAGAACAAATGGCCTAACAGGTAATATATAAATAAAGAAAGATAATTGTACTTCAGCAACAAGCTACCTAGTGTACCTCTAATTGCTTTGTTCTGGGATGTATATACATCATGGATGGATTCAGTGTAGCATTAGGGCTTTAATTCTGTCAATGCGAGCATTTCTGCTTGCCCCAAATAATGATCTCTTCCTCCCCCCTTCTATCCCCATGCACTGTGCTAGGGGTACTCCCCACCGTTCATCATGGATTCTGGGGAGGTAGGGGATAAGCAGATGAAGGAGAGATGGGGTAAGCCTCCTTGTTCTAGTAGGAGTCTTTTCATTGTCTTAACAGGTTAGCTGAATCTGGCCCATTATCCAGGTGGTGAACTTCTAGTGTCATTTGGATAGCATCTGTGGAAATGGACACAGTGGGTTTGAGCCCCTATGACAACCCTTCTGTTGTTAGAGGACTGGAAATCATTGAAATATATTCATTCTGCTATAGTGGGGGGAAGATGGTGGCCATCTGAATGTTCATTGGCACATGTGGGGAGATTTTGTCTCAATGCAGATACCAGATTTGTAGAGTAGATTTTCCTCAGGACCAAAACAGGAAGAAAGGGTTAAAATGTGAGAAAGGGGACCCACAGTACTCTCCTGATCTACATCCCTAAACTGGTTTAGGCATTCAGGACTCAAAGCTCAAGATGAATTCACTTTCCTAGGCATATCACAATGGGTATCCTGTGAAGAGAGTGCTTGAATACTGTAGCCAGAATAGCACCCTCTGGATATTATAAGACAATTCTCATCATCTCATTGAAAGAGGTGGATTTGCTTAGTGTGGAGAAGGGGTGTTTAAAAGGGAAACATAAAATACCACATACTAATAATACTATGGAAGAAACACCAGCATGCTGAATGGTTTTGTACCTTGGCTGTCCTTTGAAAGACGGGTCCTGGCTGGGAGGCAGGAAGGGGAGGAAGATCTATTACCCTCTCCAGAGGGCGTGTTTAATGCTCCCATGGCGGGTTATCAAGTGACCCTTGTGTCAGTACCCTAAAAAGAATGCCCTTGTCCAAGGCGTGATATCTTACTAGTTTTCCTTTTCCTAAAGTGTAAGCAGAAGAAGAAGAAGAGCTTGGATTTGATATTCCGCTTTTCACTACCCGAAGGAGTCTCAAAGCGGCTAACATTCTCCTTTCCCTTCCTCCCCCACAACAAACACTCTGTGAGGTGAGTGGGGCTGAGAGACTTCAAAGAAGTGTGACTAGCCCAAGGTCACCCAGCAGCTGCATGTGGAGGAGCGGAGACGCGAACCCGGTTCCCCAGATAACGAGTCTACCGCTCTTAACCACTACACCACACTGGCTCTCGTGTGGTGAGAGAATCCATAGTCACTTCCCTTCACTGTTACAAAACAGTGGTGGAGTCATAAAGATGCCCAAAAGTATTTAAATCATTCCTGATCTTAATCTTTTAAATGTTCCCTAAGACTGTCAGGTAGCATTATCAGGACAGAATGCAGATGCTGATGAGAAATTCTACTTACATCTCCATCCACTTTCTCTCTCACTTGCTGAATGATCAAACCAAAGGAGATCGCTGTGCCTCTAGAGCCCCAGAGACCAAGGAGCCAGCAGAGGGAGGTGTCACAATGAAGGGCGTGTCACAAGGCTCTCCGCAACCTAGCAACCACCAGCACTGAACTGACACTACTCCCAACTGACACTACTAAGTTGCTAAGTTTTCATCCACATTCAGTTTTTTACAAATACGTAAAATGAAACGGGCAACTCTACCACCACAAACACACAACTCTTGCTTGTAAGGTCTTCATCTTTCAAGCAGACTCAGACCAGACAGCCCTCCAAGTAGAGGACTATTCTCTGTAAAGTAGAACCCTAGGTGCCCTACAGTGAGAGCCATGTGTTATTTCTGTCAGGGAAGGAGGGAGAAAGTTTCCTGCAGCTGGTCTTTTCTCTGGCCAATGCTATAAATCCTCTGAGAGAATTTATGCCTCACCAACCTCAGGTCTGCCCTCGGGCAACTCACACCTGCCCGCCTTCTTACTGCTGGCTTCCTCCTCATTCTTTACGTTGCCCTTTATAACTCAACAGGAAGGAGGGTGGGGACAAAATATTTGGCTCTGCCTGGCTCTGGCCACAGCTACTGTTGATCTTCCTGCCTTCCACTTTGCCAGTTTCCATGGGCAAAAGCCACCTCTGAGCAGAACCATGAAGGATAAAATAATTTTACGTATTCCGGGACATCACAGGGGCAACCACAGTTGAGGTAGGAACCAGTTAGTTCCAGGTACATGTAATGGCAGCCCGGCTTGGAAATGAGTCAAATTGTGATCTTCTGAGTATATATGTTTAGGATCAGGTTGTAAGGGGACAAGTGGAAACACTACACAAGGACAGTTGAGAAGAGAATAATAATAAAGTTTGGCATGGCATAAGTAAGGAGGAAGTTGAAAGAGTTCAGGCTTAAAGGCTGGCTGATGCAAACAAGCGTGGGGGAAGGAGTTGCTGTATTTAATCCTGAGGCACAGTTAAAAGCTCCTTAATGTGCTCAAATTGGCATGGAGTGAGAAAAATGGGGCACAGATCATCTCCATCCCGGAATAAAATAGGAGCTGATTCCTGAAATTGCAGGTCATACAGCAAGGTTGTTTTAAAATGAATGGATTAACTGCAAGTAGGTTTCAAAGACAGGCAGGTATAGTGCGGTCTAAGAGAAGGAAGAAAAACGAACCCGGTAACTGCAAATATATTATTAACTTCAAAAAAAAAATCATGTAAGAGCTTAGAGGAACAAATATTGAATTGGAAAAGGGCATAGAAAAAGACTGCAAATGGGAGATAATAGATGATAGCAAATGAAGATTGTTCCAGACTAATCTGATGTGATTAGAAATAATTGCGCAACATAAATTTCATAACCCCCCCCCCCATTTTCTAAAACCTTACTAGTGAAGATACTTTACATAGCCAGTTGAGTCACGTGAAAAAGGTTTGCAGATAATTGTCCATGTGGAAACCAAGATTTTTTAAAAAACATTTCTGCACAGTACCATTTTAGACTTGAGTGGTCTTTATCCAACAGGTGCCAATCTGTGTTTAAATGTTGCAGCCTTTACATGAAGCATGACCACACAAATATTTTTTCCCCTGACTTCCACATTTCAGACTGGGTGGATTAAAACTTTTGGACCAGCCCTTGGGAAATTTACTGCTTTAGGGCAATGCTTTTCTGACTAATCTTGTGACCGGCTCCAGGTTTGAGAAGGCCCATAGAAAAGTTCCCTCTGTCTGGACCGGTCCTACTTTGCAGCAGGGTGAAGCTTCAGGTGGCATTTTAAGTTGGGGTAAAGGTAAAGGTACCCCTGACGGTTGCGTCCAGTCGCAGACGACTCTGGGGTTGCGGCGCTCATCTCGCTCTATAGGCCGAGGGAGCCAGCGTTTGTCCGCAGACAGCTTCCGGATCGTGTGGCCAGAATGACTAAGGCGCTTCTGGCGAACCAGAGCAGCGCACGGAAACGCCATTTACCTCCCCGCCGGAGCGGTACCTATTTATCTATTTGCACTTTGACGTGCTTTCGAACTGTTAGGTTGGCAGGAGCTGGGACCGAGCAACGGGAGCTCACCCCGTTGTGGGGATTCGAACTGCCGACCTTCTGATCGGCAAGCCCTAGGTTCAGTGGTTTAGACCACAGTTGGGGTAGATGATGGCAATAATTGATCTCTGAGCACTGCAACTGGACTGCTTTAAAGTGTTGGCTCTAGTAGGCGGGACGCTATTTGGACATTTGTTTCCAGCATCGAAATGCCTTTGTCCATGTGAGGGCTTGTCTTGCAATGCATCAGTGTGCTTCTTTTTTCCTACCTTTTACATTGGTCCAGTTCATTGTGGGGAGAACCACAGTGGTGGCTTTTCTCATTAGAATGTGTTCTTCATAATAGTCTCTGGGATAATTTGGAGGTGTTATTTCCCTATGATTCAGAAATTAGAAGCACTAATGAATGGCCAGCATGGAAGGCACTAATGAATGAGTAGCAATGTTTCTGTAAACATTTGGAGGTACTTTAAAAGATTTCCTTGGTCCTAATGCTCATTGAAGTCATTTACTTTAATGACTATAGGAGAAGCAGAGAGCTGCTTCCAACAAGGATCAGATTTCAATACAAGGCGTGCACTGTTAGCTGTTCTCCTCAATTAGAAAGATATCCATATTTTGAGCGTACGGGTCTCATGTTTTTTAAAATGCATGGCTCTGCTGAACTCAAGACCATCCTGGAGATTTCTGTGTGTGTATGATTATGCAGTTTGAGAAATACTGAACTTTGAAATGTGTAATTTCTGTTCCACTGCCAAGTTAATTCTTGCCCATGTGGCAGATTGATTTAGTAAGCTGTTTACATCACTGGAGTGAATGATCTTTTTAAAAGTCAATTTTGTTCTCATTTGGGTTTTACTGGTTTTTGGACCAACTCCCAAGGGTTATGAGAAGCCATTAATGGAAAAGAATTAGTGAAGAGACAGTTCTTCCCACTCACTGAAAGAACAAAATTGAGGGGAGCCAGGGAACCAAACTCACATGAATGTAATTCCCAATTTCAATCTTCTTTGTATTATGGGTCATTACCTGTTAATTGACTAAATAGCAGTTCTCTATGAATGAAAAGTTTTGTTTAGCTTTTATAATGAAGACAGATGATATAATTAGTATCATTTCTGTTTTGGAAATAATGAAAGCATTGCATCTGTGAGATGCTGCTTCCAGCCTCCATAATATGGAAAAATAATTCTTCCCTTTAAAAAAAACTAGCCACATGCATATTGTATGTGTTTAATTAAAGTAAGAATAGCCTGAAAGTGGTAATGACAGATTCTTAGTAGTTTATTCATTTCCCTATCTCTCAGTCATTTTCAAAATTCTGCCTTCAGGGAACAAGTCGGCATGGAGGCTGAGGAACATCTCTGAACACCTACTGTGGAATATTGCATATTGTAGAAGGCTTTGGTATATGTTGTGGGTCTCTGCACCCCATGTGAGCAGAGTATACACCCATTCTTCTGCACCTATGCACAGGGCCTGCCTGAGGCATTTTGGCACCTGAGGCAACTTTAAAAATTGTTCCCCGAGAACCATAGAGGGTTAAGGGTCCTACACACCCAGACCAACAGAAGCAAGAGTTGTGCCTACTTCTTAGAGCAAAGCCTATGGAATAAACTGCATCGCTGCTGTATATAGTGATTCTCTCTGTCGATACACAGTTCAAAACAATATGCAGTTCAAGAATGGGAAAGGAAGTGGTGCTAGGTGCCCCCTCATCTTAGTTTTCTGCATTTTGCACAACAGTGGCAGCCTGCACAGAGAGGGGTTTCCCCTCTTTGTGTAGGCTACAGCTGATGTGCAAAACACAGAATACTAAGGTGGGTTTGGGAGTGTGTGAATGCTCCTCATCTGGGCGAGAACAAATGCTGGACTTGAAAGCAATTCAATTGAAATGCAGGAGCAGGAGAGAAGGGGGAAGCAGAAGACCAACGCAATGCAATAAACGAAAGCGAAGTGTGTGCAATTGGTGCACACACTTACTTGTAAGTAAACCTCTTTGTTTAAACACACACAAGGATGGAAGTGATAAGTGCAAATTGCATTTGATGTTTGCAAAACCAGGAAGCAATGCTGGGCAGGGATGCCTGCCTTTTGCTAGGACTCTAAGGGAGCCACCTGAAAGGTTTTGCTTGCTGGTCTCTCTCCACGATGTAGATGGGGGGGGGGACAGGAAGCAACACCGTGCTTGCTTGTCAGAAATGGGCATCAGCTGCAGAAGAAGAAGAAGAAGAAGAAGAAGAAGAAGAAGAAGAAGAAGAAGAAGAAGAAGAAGAAGAAGAAGAAGAAGAAGCCGATCTGCCGCCCCTGTGGATTCTGCTGCTCGAGGAGGTTGCTTCATCTTTGGTCATGGGAAAGCGCGCTCTGCCTGTGCATTGCAGGGAAAGATCAGTAGTGGTGGGCAAGCTGTCAAGTCACTGCTCTCTGGCCTAAAGCCTGACTAGTGCCTAAAAGAATGGAAGCCATCTTGTCGGACTCTTTAATTGTTTTTATATGTCACTCCATATGGCCTCTGATACGGTTTATAATGAAGAGAATCAAAGTACAATAAAACCAAGTTCAGAAATCTATATTTATGGACTTCTATGCCGCTGTTCAAAACCAAGAGGCCTAATAATATAAACCTTTTAAAATGTTGTTAAATAATTTAAGGGTGTACCCCCCATGCCTTTGGAGGGGTTTAATCTAGATGAGACCAGCTGTGAACCGATGAATGTCTGCTTCCTACATTGTTCATTATGGGCGCATTTTAATAATGGTTTTTAAATTGTTATTGGCATATTACTGTTGTCCAGGCTGTAAACTGCCCTCAGATCAAAGCTGAGGAAGAACCGTTTAGAAATTGAAGGAATAAATAAAACGTTTGAAAATAAAATGGAGGGGCACAAACGTTTGGAAGCAAACTGGAAGCTAGGTGAAATAAAGTGGGTTTGACAGCCGAGGGAACCAACTGAAGCATTCTAAGGGCAAGTTCTACAACCTCCTTCTGGAATACAGAAGGCCCTGTGTTTTCTAACAAACAGAATAGCGATGTACATATCGGGAGTAGGCAGTATGTGGGCATAGTATTGCATTACTGTATAACTTTTCTACAATGCGCTTAAAGACATTTTGAGAAAAAGAATTGTTTTATTCAGCTGCTGCTATAACACATTTCTCACCAAAATTGGGAGCTGATGATGTGAGATGTTCTAATTTAAAACAAACAAAATTTCTTTACTTTGGAAAGTAGCTGTTGCAACAGACCCAGACTTTCCTCCTCTAATTGCAGAATAACTTTGGATGCTTATGAAAAACGATAGGAAATATAATACAGTTAATGAGGCTCTTCTTATAACAAAATGAAGATAATCAAGGAAAGAAATTATATATTATAGGTTAATGAGCACCAATAATACATGTTTATCCACATGCATTCTGGAATTCTGCATTTATTTATTTTTTGCAAATATATATTTATCTGCAGGTGGGGAGGAACATGAATATCTCATATCTAAGTTTGTCAAATCCAAGGGGAAATTATTTTGCTTTTTGCCTTCAGCTCCTAGCAACTTAAGAAAAGATTAATGTTACAGGCGGAAACATTATGGAACACCTAAATTAGATGCTGCCTTCTTAATGGCTGCAGTCTTGTGTAATGAAGCTCCACTTAAACCCAGTAGAGACTTGTGTGCACGTAAGTGCACAAAGGATTATGGTTACTGTTTTGAATTTAGTACTTTTCTGTGATAGCATATGCCTTATCTGATGGGTCAAGCCCTACCTGCGTAGGTTGTTCCTTTTTAGTTTTCAGTGTGTGATAATTCTGATTGAGGTGAGCAGTTTATACCATGTTAATGAGTTATTAACATCTCCCCATGGATGAACTTCAGGAGGCAACTATCACTCAGAGGAGGAAAAAAACAACCAGATTATTCCATGGTGGTGTCAGCCATACGTGGCTATGCCTTTTCCCACCTACCCTATCCTGAAGTGACTTTTCCAGCAGAAAATGGTCCATTTGCCCACTGTTGCATGCATTTTTAGCCCTGATAACCTAGCATAATAGCAATGTATTGTAAGCACCTCGATCGAAGTGGGTGACATTTTTTTAAAAAGTTCACTAAGAAAGCTGTTAAGAAGCAGTCATCATTGATGATAGTGATCATTCTGAAACAAATCTGCCTTAGCTTTCTAGCTAGTGACTTTCTGTGAGCTTGGCCTGGTACTTAAAGGGGGTTAAGTGAATCCCCTTTAACTTAATGAAGTGAGCTTGAAATACAGTCCACCCTTTATCAGTAATGCCTATTTGATAATCCATGAGCAGACCCTACAACACCCGAGAGAGTTGGAAGACCAATGGATGGGCAAGGGAAGCTTGAGAGTGGCACTGCCCGCTGTCTGGCCTTTTAATTTGGGCTTCTTTCTTAGTGTGCTGCCCCCTAGCAGCTACAGCTGCTGTCTCCTCCTGGCTTCCCTCCCAGTTCACTGTGGCAGAAAGAGACAAACGCCCCGGAGGGCTCTCTGTTGACCTTTCACATTAGCTGGGCGAAAGTATGTCTTGGCATGATACAAAGCCCTCTCTGCAAGGGCTTGCTTCTGATCTGGTGAGCACCCTGTGCAAAATGGCAGGGCCAGTGTGCACCGTACAGTAGCACCATATCCAGGCACCACTTCTCAGCCAGCAAAGCACCCTTCACAGAATGAGGGAACATTGCAGAGGCCCCTGGAAGAATAATCTCACTTGGACCTCCAGGAGGAAAGTTGGGCAGGAGGCTTAGGGAAGTAGCAGCAGCAGATGAGGTGGATGTTCTGGTCAGGGAAAGGCAGTGCTGCTCTCAGGCTTCTTCCCCAGTAAGCTGGCATGACTTTAAATGTGAAGCTCACCACTACTCCCCTCTCATTTAGTGTGACAGGGTGCTTCAGCCTGGGGAACCACCAGCAACTGTGCATGGGAGAAAGCAGTGGTGTAATGGCCTAGAAAGTTCAGCCCCTGAGCAAGTTAGCCATGTAATATCCAGCTCACAGACTGTAAAGGCTGGGTATTCCTAACTGTTTTGTGTGTGTGTGTGTGTGTGTGTGTGTGTGTGTGTGTGTGTGTGTTTTGTACTAGTTAAATGGGGAATTCTACCCTCCTTAACTGAGGCTAACTTCACCTGAAGAGTTACCGGTAGGTTTGTAGTTTGGGAGTGCTCCTGGACCTAGCTTTCAGAATATCAGGTAGTGCCTCTGTCCAGGAGCATCTTCACACACCTTTGAACTACAGGTATGTGCCAAGTGCACCTATCCTGTACTAGCCAGTTTTAATTTGGATGGTGAATTACATGCTGCCTTTGAAGAAATGTGTAAAATGTACTATTCAATACGGCGTCAGTCACCTGTGGTGGTGTTCTGCTGTTCTACAGAAATGTATTGCAGCCCTCTTGTGCCTTCTAAAAAGCCACTCCCAGACCCTCCAAGTGTCCCTATTTTCCAGGGACAGTCCCAGATTTACAGAAGCCGTCCTGGTTTCTGATTTGATCCTGGAATGTTCCGCTTTTCCTTAGGATGTCCCTATTTTAATCAGAGAAATGTTGGAGGGTATGGAGTTATGCAGCCCCCGAGCCAAAAAGCAACCTCTAGAATATATCTGAAGGCGGCCCAGTATAGGGACGTTTTTTTAATGTTTAATGTTTTATTATGTTCTTATATATGTTGGAAGCTGCCCAGAGTGGCTGGGGAACCTAGTCAGATGGGCGGGGTATAAATAATACAATTAATTATTATTATTATTATTATTATTATTATTATTATGGAATAGGATGTCCCTATTTTCATTGGAGAAATGTTGGAGGGTATGCACTACACAGTGTTGGGGAGCCTTCCAGAGCAGCATGCGTGATCTGCGAGCCCTCCCCTAGGAGCATGTCCTTTTTATCTTGGAGAAGCAAGAGCAGGTGGCACAGACTTTTGTAAATTAAGTGGCCTGTGTCCGTTTTGAGAAGAACAGTGACCTGCCTTTCTGTACAATGGCAGGATTCAGACATGATGATGATAGGAGTGGTTATGTGTGCATGCACACATCTGCCATTTCTTCTTCGAAAGAGACATCATTGACAATAATCTTTTAACTGAAAGCTTGTCAAGGCTAGACAGGGGAGAGTGGTGGAGGTCTGAAACTTTACTTGAGAAAGAGCTTAGGAGATCTTTCCCCATACTCCTCCAATCAACCCCCTACCCCAATCCTGTGATCAAGAGGGCATTTAGCTGACACCTATTGTACATTTCAGAGTCCCACTAATTTCAGCTTTCCTCAGTGGGAAATGACACACCATAGCACAGCTACTTCAAAACTGTCACTAATGGGTGTATTAAGGGCCCTGAAGTGCATGCTAATGAAGCCATTATCTTGTCCAGTAATTTGTGGATTAGAGCTGTCCTCGGCAGATGCGAAACAGCATAGGATTTCAGTGACATCTTTTATCATTTATTCTCACATTACCACTTTAAAAGTATCAAAGGAAATCCAAGACACAAACCTAGGTTAGATGCAGCAGTAAAAGACGCACATCAGATAGCAACAGCTGAGAAATGCAGCTCTTGCATTTTGCTTAAAGTATATGGTGGTGTTTGTAGAACAGCTCTGGATTTAGAAAGGGGTTGGAAGTGTAGAAAGCTTAAGTAAGCAAGTGACACATTTTTCAAGGCTGAAAATTAGAGCAGCCTGTTGACTGAATTTAGAAGAGTACCCATCTGACTATTTTTATTTAAAGGCATGCTTTGATGCATCATGGCTTAGAACAAAATACTTGGACAGAAGACAGGAATGTCACACAGGAGCTGAATCTCTTCTGGAAAATGTAATTATCTGGCCTCATTGTACTGTAGTAGAATCCTGTTAAAAGTGTCTGCTCTTCTTACCACTTTAGTAAGAGACAGTCTTTTAAGTTACTCTATTCCAGGCATAGGCATCCTTGGCCCTCCAGATGTTTTGGGACTACAACTCCCATGATCCCTAGCTAACAGGACCAGTGGTCAGGGATGATGGGAATTGTAGTCCCAAAACATCTGGAGGGCCAAGATTGCCTATGCCTGCTCTATTCATTCATTCCATCTATCCATTCCCCAAGAACAATAGTTCTCTGAGTAATACAGAAAATCAAACTGATTAAGAACCACAATTTCAAGGAAACAAAAACCGATAAAGTAACAGATAAAACTATGAAAACAGTATATTTTAATTATTTATTAAGTTTGTATACCACACTTCTTCTGAAGATCACAGGGGTCATTCACAATCAGGGGCGTAGCAAGGGGGCGTAGGGGGCGGACCGCCCTATGTTCAATAATGGAGGGGGTAACAAATTATCAAGGAACAATTACTGCCCTACTAGGGCGGTTCATAAAAAACTTTTTTAAAAAATGCCTGCTCCAAAGGTCTTATCTTACTATACTAGGGATTATATAGCTATATATGAAATTTCATGCATATCGGTTAATATCTTGATCCTCCTCCACCAAAATAGCTGTTTACTTGGCTGTTTTCCTATGTTGTGAAGGCTGAAATTTCAGTTCAGTGGAGCACTTACTGTTCCCAACCCTAACCCTGTGGAAAGCCATCTAATTAGACTTTAATTTGATTTTGAGATTTTTTTAGGAGGTAATTTAATTATTGTTTGATTTTGTACCAATGTTATGTATCTGATGTTAGCCACCCTGAGCCCGACTTAGGCCTGGGAGGGCGGAATATAAATAAAAGTTTTTTATTATTATTACCGGTACTTGTTGTTATTCCTTTGTAAGAAAATATGAAATAACGTAAAACCATTTTTGCAGGGGGGGAGATCAGTGTGTGTGTGGGGGGGGGGTGACAAGATATTTTCCGCACTGGGTACCACCTGACCTTCCTACACCTCTGTTCACAATATAGCCATTCGAAAAGCAACTATCTAGAGAGTAAAACATCACAGCAACAGTTTTAATTGCAACAGAAAGCCAAAGCGATAAATTACACAAAACTAAAACAACCATAGTATAAATGCCCAGATTATGAATGAATGAATGATTGACCTCTGAAACAATAGGTCTCTGCCTGGTGCTGCTGGAAAGACATTACGGTAGACACCAGGTGCGCCTGTCCTGACAAGGAATTTTCGCAGCCAGTGGGCCATTGCTGAAAAGGCTATTTCTCATGTGATCACCCTCCATACCTCAGTTTGAGGTGGTACTCAGAAAAGAACCTTGTGACAATCTCAATTATTCAGGATTTTTTTTCATTGTTTTGCAGTTCTCGCATCAAAATATTATTTGCTCAGGAATTATGTAACATTACCCAAGGGTTCTATCCAATGTTCATCATTTGCAGAGTAGATCCAATGACATTAATGGACCTCAGTCATGTCTGTTAATTTCATTGAGTCTCTCCTGAGTATAACTAATCTAAGTATGAAAATAAAACCCACATTAGGCTCTTATAAACGAATTCTAAAGAACCACTTTAGGAAATGCCTTGGATTTTGTCTTGAGCACATTTAGAACAAGCAGTTCTAAGGAATTTCAGCAGTAAATGAGATTGAGTTGTCTTGATTTTGTATTTTAAAAAATCCTAAATGTGACCTTTCTTTGTAACGCTTAAATGAATACTTGGGATTTTCCTCCTTAAATCAAGCCTTCTATTCTGCAAGTTTTACTAGTGTTTGGGACTAGGAAAAGTTAAAGCCAGCAAGATTAACCAATGTTTTGTAAGGGAGTCTTGTTTATGTTCTATGTATAAATGTCCTTTTCTGCAGTAATTGTCTGTATAGACCACCTTTTTTCTGATGTATTCCCAGGAAAGTTTGGCGGTGGTTGTTGCATCATATGTTAGAAATGCAGAGCTGGATATGGAATGATCCATGTCTCTAGCAAATTAATGTGGAAAGGCAGGATGAAATCATGTCAGTAAAATTTCTGTCTTTGCTGAGTGTTTGCTTACATTATTCTTCTACTGCACTGAACAATGGCACACTGAAAGTCACCGGTGGGCACCTGGGCAGGTGTGCCTCTGCTTCCATCCCAACCTACAATGGCATCTGGCTGCTGTGCTCTGGTTTCACCCCCACCAGTTTCCTTTCACGCAGGGCCAAGGCTGTTCATGCTGTCTTTGCCTGTCATGCTAGTTATGATGATGATACCATGCAGTTTTAATTAATTCCAAAGCTGTTCGAGCTTGGAATCAATTAGACAGAAAGGGAGGCAAGAAACAGGACTGGACAGCAAAGAGGTTTGCGTATCAATGCTAATCTGAGGTTTATGCTGCCCCCAGGCATTTTTTTTTTAATGGATTCTTTGCTGTCCCTGAATACCATCACTCCACCATCCCAGCGTCTTGTGTTTTGCATCTAGGCACTGTTATGAGTGTGAGTTTCATGTCCCGGGTTTCAAAGGTGAGAGATCGAGAGACAGATATTCCACTGTTGGCGTTACTGTCCTAGAATGCAGGTGTGCTTCATAACTGTTCGGGATGTCTGCTCATTTTTATATCCTCATCAGTTCATGAGTCAGCAAGGTCTAATCGTTTTAATATATTGATAGTGGCACATCACAACCCTCTCTTTAGATGCTTGTCTTGCAGATAATTTATGTTTGGCTAATCTTTCCACAGAAGAAATTGGAGCTTTATTCATTCTCTTACAGAAGTCTTTATCAAATATGTAAACAGAGCTAAATCTAAACATTAGCTATTAGTGTGCTTTTTTAACAGTTCCAAGGGAAGCCCTCTTACCAAGTTGCCGTTTGTTGACCAGAGGAACTTCAAAATTCATCACAGAAAAAACAAACATGACTTTTGGTAATATTTGTGGACCTTCAAGATGAAAAATTCATGAAGCCAAAGCTGGATTCTATGTGCCTCCGCTTTAAAACATTCTGCTTCAAAAAAATATGCATAAAAGAAGGAAGGTTTGGTTCATCCTTTCCCCCATCCTTCTGAGTTTCTCTAATTTAGGAGTAACGTTGGGAAGTTTGTGGCGTTGTTCAAAAGCCAATGGAAGTGTACCTCACAAAGAGTGGTTGTGGAATATTTTATAGCATATGGGTCAATCTAAGGCTCTTGTTAGTGATTTTACAGTGGCTTCTGTCAGGGACAATTGCATGTTCCTTATACATTTTGTCACAGTATGAGGTTTTAAGTATCTCTGCTACAAATTTTAGAATGTGGTGTACATGTTTGTCTCTGCCAAGAGCTGACAGCATATACCAGGGATTCTGATATTTACAAGATGTGAATAAATCTGATGGCAATCCCTGAAAGACCATAGAATTTGTGACATTTCTTTTCAGCTGACTATATTGTCATCTAAATTCTATGGTTTGCAAACATTCAGGTGGGAATGTTGCTCACACAGAAATTATTGTGTTGCTTTTTTTATCCTGCCCTTACTCTTTAAGGACTTCAGGGATGCATATATGGTCACCATAACATAGCAGTTTGTCTACATAATGCCGACCTTGGGATCTCAAAATTCAGCGGCATCCCGTATGATGCCAAAATTTGGTGCTCCCTGCCTGTCGTTTCCCATTATACATTGTAGTTGTGGTGCCCCCAAGGCTCTGTGCCTAGTGCGATCGAACGGGTCGTGCACCCCTAATTCTGCCTCTGGATGAATGACAGTGACTGTCACAAGTCTGCCATTGAGCTTCATGGCTGAGCTGAGATTTGAACCTGCTCATCCTATGTTGAGGCCTAATACTCTGTGCACTACATCTAACCACACTCACATGAAAGGCACCATGAATTCTGGACAATCATGTCAGATAATGGAGAAGCTATTGTATGGTCTGACATCTTTATCTGACAGTAAATATGTACATTCAAAGTTGTAGTTGTAGCAGAACATTTGAAAAAGGGGTATGCCACTGTTATCCCAAGTTAATCTTGCTATATTGTGATCACTTTCTTTACTATATTTCCTATAATCTAAGATAGGATTTATCGTTATAGTCCCTGATCCAAAGATTCACTTCGTGCTCAGATGGTCAGCGCTGTCAGTTTTGCCACTGCTAATCACCGGTTCATAATGGGCTGGAGTCGATCCTCCCTCCCTATGAATGATCAGCACTGCATTTATACAACATTAGGTGCTATGTGCTTGGTTCTCATTCAGCAGAAGAAACTTTGGATACACGAAGTGGAAATCCATCAATGCATTCAGCTCAATTTCATTTGCAAAGTTCTCTGTCCAAAACGTTAGCAACACGAAGATGAAATATGTTTAGCCAGTAGCTAAATGACCATTTGTTGTTGTCGTTTTTCAGTTAAATTTATAACAACAACACCTCCAGGTCAAAACAAAATAAAAAACATTCCTTCCAGTAGCACCTTAGAGACCAACTAAGTTTGTTCTTGGTATGAGCTTTCGTGTGCATGCACACTTCTTCAGATACTTCTTCAGAAGAAGTGTGCATGCACACGAAAGCTCATACCAAAAACAAACTTAGTTGGTCTCTAAGGTGCTACTGGAAGGAATGTTTTAAATTTTAAATTTTATTTTGACTATGGCAGACCAACACGGCTACCTACCTGTAACGGGAACACCTCCAGGTCTCATTGTTGTCGTTGATCATAGCAGTATGTAGCACTCTCTGGTCCATTACGATCAATTTAATTAGGGAGAATATATTGAAATTGCTTACGCCCAATTAATAAAAACTTGCAGTGATTATTTAAACGTGCAGTAAGTTGTAGTTTAAACTCTGAGCTTCACAACATGGCTTGTGTGTATACATGATAAACTAAATGCTTATTTCATCTTAACAACATGCTTTCTGAAGAAGGACTCTTGTGCCTCTGAAACCTGCAGTCTAGACTCTAGGATGTTTCTTCATAAATCTCAGAAGTCTTTTAGTTGAATCTCTATTGAAATGCTAAATCTTATTTTGTGTAATATTAAACTTCCTTATGAATCATTTTCATCTACTGAAGACAACAGAATGTACACTCTGCATCAGGATATTGGCAGTATCTTCTGAAGGAAATCACTAACACACATTACTGCTTTCCTTCTTGTAGATAAGGTAAAGGGACCCCTGACAGTTAGGTCAAGTCGTGGACGACTCTGGGGTTGCGGCACTCATCTCGCTTTACTGGCTGAGGGAGCCGGCATACAGCTTCTGGGTCATGTGGCCAGCATGACTAAGCCGCTTCTGGCTTATCTTGTAGATAACCTGGTGCTAAACTTCAGACAGTAATTAGTTAATAGCATTCTTTTATTGTGCTATGTCACTTGAAAATAAAATGTGTTCCAATTGAAAATACGTCACTCTGGAGTCTTAACTAACCAGTATAATACTTCGTCTTAAGAATAATCATTTTAAAAATAAATAAATAAAGGATTTGTTAAGAGGTATGCAAACTTCTAAAGGAAATGCAGTTGCTTCCTTATCGCATAATCTGATTCCTCTGCCATTATCTCCCTGTATTAATGCCCTGATCTCAATTTCAAAACATATTTTCCCCATTAGAACACTTCATATCTTACAGCCAGCCACTCTTACAAATTTTTAATAAACTACTGGTGGATACAGAATCCCTGATACTTGCAGGACAATTAAAGGTCACTAAATAACAAGCAGCCTTATTTCTTATTGATTTCTCCATGAGTACAAGAGAAAAATATAGACAGGAACTTCCACTTAATTGTACAGCGTATGCAAGAAAAACTCATCCCTTGAAGGAATAATTGCAATCCACCTAGATCTCCCCCTCTAACCTGAACCCCCTGTATAATAAGCTTTTAGTGGAGCTGCCGCTGCAAAATACAAAAGACAGTGGGAGGAAATATAGGAAAGACTGTATGTGTACAAGAAAGGAAGTAATTTAAGGGAAAGCTAAATTTAAAGCAGTTAATTGTTTAGATGTACGGTATCTTAATATCCAAAAGATGAGGGAGGGAAACTTGAAACAAGCAGTGTCACTTATTCGATTCACATAAGTAGGCCAGCCGCTGTGGGCAGAGGAATAAAGAGTGCAAGATATTAATTCCTGTAATGAGTCCCATATTGCACTGGATTAAATGGCTGGAGGTTGAATGAGCCTGCTGCTCTCTTCTGTCAATTTCTTCATAGATTCTGTGTTACGAGCAAAGTAACAGCTAGGTAATTAGCATTCAGTGACATGGCTTGTTCACATGACTTCCCTTTCCCCTCTTGAGATTTTTAAAAATAGTAAAGTGGTTTTGTGAAAGTACTGGCACACGATGCTAGGCTTACCCTTCCATGTCAGCTTGAGACTTCATTTCAACAAGCCCTCTTAAGAAAATAACTTATAGTTCTTATATCCTTGTCAGATGACCCATTTTGTATTTTTGTTTATTTTAGTGTGTGCTGCTTGATTTTATTTGCTATGTTGTTTGGGTTTCATTTGAGATTCTGTATGTTGCACGCACACGTGCACACACACACACGCACATATTGTGAGTTTGCAGTGCAGAAATGAATAAAGAATGTTTAAAATAATGGCAATTGGCTTACTCGGCACAGTAACTTACGATTCTACCACATAGGGTGCTTTCATGAAAATTTAGGAGAATCATCTCATGGTGATTTCAGCACTTCAGAAATAATTATGTGGACCACATTCATATGGAAGTGAAACGCCTAAGGGAATTTTGTAGTGCTGGGGAGAGAAGCAATCAGCCCAGACTTTTTCATTACTTTCAGAGGTGGGGATAAGGTGAAAATGCCCCTGCCTGAATATTGGATTAATATTTAGGGTGAATCTAAGAATTTTCAGGTGAGGGTGGGCTTATATTTACAGGTGAAGTTCCTGAAGGTGTGGTTTTTTGTTTTTGTTTTTTGAAAAAGAGGAAACTTTGACACCATTTCAAGTGGCAAGTTGGGTGCCCTCAGCAGCATGACAGCCTTCCCTGCATCAGTTTGGACCGAATGTTCCCACAAAGTGACGCTACGTCATTTTATAGCTTAATTATTATGAAACATTCTGTCCAAATCTTCAAAGAGACCATCACCACACTGCTGAGTGTTACACAAAAACAAATATACTTCTTGGTCACTTTGCCATTAAAGGTAATTTCGCGCAAGCTCAACATTCTTTGAATATGCTCCCAAATTGTTCTCCCCTATTATAGCAGTGAGATGAGCAACCATATAACCTTTAGAAGACAGTACAGTGGTACCTCTGGATGAGCAGTCTGTGTCATGAAGCGCTGCGTCTGTGCATGTGCGCGAAGCGATTCGGTGCGATCATTTGACGCGCCTGTGCATGCACGAACCGCCAAACCCGGATGTAACCCGTTCCAGTACTTCCGGGTTCGGCGCGTTCGTAACCTGTGATGAACGCAACATGCAGCGTTCGTAACACGAGGTACGGCTGTATAGGGAAGCTTTTTACTGTTTTGTTGTGTTTTTATATATGTTGGAAACTGCCCAGAGTGTCTGGGGCAACCTTGTCAGATGGGCAGGGAACAAAGAAGTTGTTGTTGTTGTTGTAGGTCACAATCTTGTGCACACCTCCCTACAGCTAAGTAAAGAAGCATAGGATCAAGTTGTACTTTTGAGAGAGTGTGAATGAGAGAAACCTTATCTTTATTCCTCCTTTTTTTGCCCACGTGTCTTAAAAAGTAGTCTAAAACACAGAAATTAAACTGGTAGAGCTTTTCCTATCATTAAGATAACTGGAAAGGAGGGCTAAATTTCTGTGTTCAGCTGCTGTTAAAGGAACAAAGACAGCCCTAAAATCAATTTCAGGATATAAATAAAGTGCTTAAATTCTCTAGGACAGGCTGGTTGGGATCCAGTTTCTTCAGAAAGTGCCTTTAGAAAAAAACACTAGCTTCTGACTACAGTTCTTAGATTGTTTTCCATCTGACGACTCTTGTTGACTGTAAAATCCAGCTAGCTGTCACTGCAAGTTTCTCAAGGTTCAACAGTAGAACTGAACTGACCTATGCCACTTCTTCGTCATTTCTTGGTGAAGATGGATAGCTTTCAGATCATTCTATATATATGTTATTGCTAGTCCTCGCCACAAAAATTGCATCTCTTTCAACCCTCCCCCCCCAAAAAAAAACCCTGGAAGAGCTAAAACCCAGCAAAGAGGTACCGGTATGTTAATGGTGCCCTCCCATGTTCTGCTTTCTGGTAAATGCTAGCTGGGGGGTGTATCTGTGCATGTGTGTTCTTTCCTCACTGCTAGTCCTGCACAAACCTGTAGCTTCCCATTGGGAAGGTGAATGGGAAGGGAGAATGCAGGTTGTCCTACCTGTCCAGAAGAGCCTCTGGATCCCCATCCAGTTTAATCCTAGGTACTGAGATTAAAAACACTGGTCCACAGACTTCAGACTCACACACAGAAGCAGCGAGTTGTATTCCTATTAATGCCCTAGTGTGGACAAGCCCAGGTTCTTCAGTACCTGGGACAGCTCCTAGGAAAAACATTGCTTGCTCCAACAAGCTCCCAACTCATATTGAGCTCTTACTTCATCTCTTGCTCTGATTACCTATTCCAATCTCTGTCATCCGCCCCCCCCCCAGTAACCTGGAGGGTGCATTCTTTCAATCTGTTCCTATTTTGGTAACTTCTTGGCACCTCTTCTCTAAGTCAGTGTGCTGGGTGCTGCTTGAGGCCAATTGTGAGCTATGAAACCTGTGAGTTCACAGCCCACATTTGAACCAGAGGATTGGATTCACTGTCCACTGGCCTCAACCACTTGCTACAAAACACATTTTGTCATGTGGATGGATGCAGTCTGTGGTCTTGTGCTGAAGTGACTAACACATGGATCGGCAAACTAAGGTCCGTAGGCCGGATCAGGCCCAATTGCCTTTTGGATCTGGCCCGCGGACAGTCGGGGAATCGCCACATGGCTCACCAGCGCACACGTTCTTTCCCTCTCCCTCCCTCTCTCTCACGTGGCGGTGGCAGCGGCGGCTCCTCCCTCCCTCCCCCTGGCTTCTCCCCGCCCTGCCTAGAGGAGGAAGGGGGCTGGGCTTTGTTGGTGCCAGCAGCAGCAGCGCTAGAGTGGCCGCTATTTTAAGCAGCCCCTCTCCAGAGCCCTTTCGCTCGCCGCTCATCGTCCCTCCTCTGCCAGCCCCTGCCGCTCGCAAGACACAGATAAGCAGCCACCGGGGCTCGTGGTGCTCTTGCATCATCCCCCCCCCAAAAAAAATAGTCTGGCCCCCCACAAGGTCTGAGGGACAGTGGACCGGTCCCCTGCTGAAAAAGTTTGCTGACCCCTGGACTAAGAGAATGTCATTTGTGCAGGATCTTCCCTTGTGTGTCAGAATGCAGTTGGCATTTCAGACTGAGAGCTGCATATGTTGCGGAGAAGGAAGTAGCTAACTTAACTCAAATGGGCAGAAGAAGTGCATTAGGCATTATCTATTCTGGTTAAAAGTTTGTTTATACACTGAGCAGTATAAAAATGGTATTCTTTCTGCTGAATCTCTGGAGATGTTATGTGCTCTGAATTTTATCGTTTTCTGTTGCTTATTGTATGATAAGCATAGCTGGCTCCAGAAAGTGCTCTCCTATCTGAAATGGGTTTTTGTATAAAGTCACAAAAATGGTGAGAGTGTGGCATAAAGACACAAAAATAGTGAGGTGCTGGAGTACAAAACGAAGCATTTTTATATTATTTTTTAAAAAGTTTACACTAATGTCACAAGTTATCAAGGGGTGTATATTTCTGTACGGGCTATGCTGTTCTGCGACCCTAATAACGTTTGTTGTTGTCGTCTGTACAGAGGCTTTTTAACCATGACACCACTTTTAGAGGCTAATGTGTGAACTGGACCTTTATGTTGTGCCTTTGTGTGTGTTTCCCTCGAATATTGATGCAAATATCACCCAGTGAATTCTATACACTTAGCCTCTGAAATAACTGTGTGGTGTTTTGCTTCAACACTCTCTCCCCTCCCGCCCTCCCCTCCCCTCCCCTCCCCACCCAAGCTTTGACTGAAAGTTTACTAGTTGCGACTGAAAATATCGCAGGTTTTAAAACTCAGGTTTTGAAGTCCTACTCACCCACTCTCAGTCGTGGTGCGGAAATTTATCCCGCTGGCTTGTGATGCTGTGGTGTGGTGTCACTTGGGCTGATAGGCTAGTCTTTTATTGTAATTTCTAGTCAGGCTGATTATACCTTTCATTCCTGGAATGGTTTCTTTGTTATAAAGTGTATTGTCTGTGTTTGCTCACAGTCTAGCTTTCTATCATGTCCCCTGGGTGAAAATAGATATAGGCTTGGTAGTTTCTAATATCGTTCGTGTGTGTGTGTGTGTGTGTGTGTGCAAGTAACCTCTACAAGCACAAATATTTACTCAGAAATTAAAAACAAAAGCATACTACCTTTCCTTACCAGAGAGCAACTATAATACAAAGTAGCTAGCCATGCCCGTTACATACCTGTGTCCCCCCCAGGGGTCTCCTTTTCATTATCACAGCTGTCTCTTTTTGTTCAACATGGGAGCTGAATTATGAACTGCTCAGAAAATCTGTATCTGGTACAGTAGTCTGCTGTGTGGAGAATTCTCTCCATTAGTTATTCAGCTCTATGCCTTCTGCAGAGTGGGAAAGAATGAAAAATCTGAAAACTGGCCATTTGGTACTATAGATGGCACAGAAATTCAGTTTTTTCCCCCTTTTAATAAACTCCCCCCCCCCCGCGCAATGTTCATAACTTTTGGTTACCGTAAGAAAAAAGCCACGCAAACTAGCAGCAATTATTACATTCTGACAGTACATTCCATCTGCTAATGACAGCTCAATTTAAATGTTCCCTCAAAACACGGTTTGATGAATTGGAAATAAGTTACAGTCTCCTTCCTCCCCTCTTGCACATGGCTTCGGTTAGCAGTTTCGTGGCAACCATAGATTTACTGTAATATTTGAAACGGCAGTATCTGATTAGCTTCTGCCTTCCAAACCAGGTGCAGAAGCAATGGTTTTAAGGTGGGTTCCTGATTATGGTTTTGAAAGCAAGCACTAAGCATGTCTTGTTGATGCGGAAAGAAAGATGTCTCATGTGAGCCAGTGGCTCATTTCCAGTTAACCTCAAAAGCAGTGGAACTTGAGACTACAGGTTACACAAAAAAGTACTTCCTTTTGTCTATTCTGAGCATAACTTCCAGTCAATTTCATTGGCTGATTCCAAGTTCTTTTATGAAAGAAAGTTCTCTAGCCAGTATCACCACATCATTCATAACCTTATAAGCAGTGCTTTTTTCTGGGGGGGGGGGGAGTGGGGGAACTCACCACGAAGTTTGTTTGTTTAATGCGGGCCCAGTCACAATGCCATTCCACCCCACCGCCACCACCCAGGCTATGGCTAGATGTAAGATGTGATTAATAAGCTAAAGCAGACAATGAAATCCTCCTGTTGTCTCTCCCCCCCCCCCCAACCTGCAAAGCTGCCAATGCTTTAGACTCAATTTATTTAGTGGTAAATCGAACGTCAAAAATGGTTAAATTGTCAGTAAAAGACAAAGTTTAAAACAGGTGCTTCTTTAAACAACAACAACACCAAAATATAAATAAAACCAACAATTAAGCTAAAAACAGATTCAAACATGCGTCAACTTCTGCATGCCTGGATAAGCTTGCCAAAACAAAATTGCTTTTAACAGGCACCAAAAAGAGTACAGTGAAGGCACCTGCCTGGTGTCAGTAGGCAGGCAGGGAACTCCAAAATGTAGGTGCTACCTTACTAATTTGCTTTCGTGCAAAAGCAGAACAGGTATTATGTAGCACCTGCAACACTTCGAGTTCGGAAGATCAAAGCAACTGAGTGGGTTAGACACGCCTTTTATTTTAACCTAGCTTGTTGAAAGGATCATAATTTTTAAAAAAGATGATTATTCCTCCCAAGCTGCTGTAGGAGAGAGAAGCTGATTGCTAAAGGCTTTCACTAAGTAGCTGTTTAGATCTACGGAGGCCCTCCCTCAGCTACTGTTTTGTGGTGTGTTATAGAATTGTAGAGTCAGAAGGGACTCCCAAGGGTCATCTAGTCCAAACCCCTGCAAATCTAAGAAGCTGCCACATACCTTGCTAGATGTTGACCAGTAAATCCTCAGTTACATAAGCCCAGGTGAGGGAGACCTGGCTTTGAAACTTTAAACACAATGCAGGGTGCCTTTTTATTTTTATCTGGAGTTTTCCCGTGAACAAAAAAGTCATAACGCTGTATTTCAGTTTTGCTTGTTCATGCACAGCATCTGCCCCTCCTGCTTGCAGTATTTGTCTTCTTCCTAAGATGATTTTCACATTGGTATCCACACCGGAATCCACTGGCTTGTATTAACCTAATTTCATACATGGCTCAGTGCATTGTCTGTTCTTTCTGAATATTTACAGCTGGTTTATTAGATAGGCTTTGTCTTAGGTTATTGCTGCTCAGAGGGTTAGCTGCTCATTTTATATTAGCCATGTGTCCTCATGTGGAAATATCCAGGCATACCCCTCAGCACAGATGTCTGTGTTCTAAATGGGGTGTGGGGGGTGTAATTTATTACCCATGCAAGGTTAATACTTGCACCATATAATCCAATGTAACTTTGTGATATTACCTCCACCTAAGAGTCCTGTATTCCTGATTAAAAAGTGCCAGAGGGGAATGTATGCTATGCAGCCACTTATCTACTCAGAGTTTTCAATTTCACCTGCTACAATATTCCATTTGAACTCCTGTTTAGAATTTTCCAGCTGAAGTGAAATATTTGCTTCTGCTTAGGGGGTGGCAGGCCAGATGTCCAAGAAATTATATTTGGCCTCCCTTCCCCTTCCTCTGTCTCCGGCCAAAAAAAATATGTTCTTTCACCGAAGTGCCATTCGCAAAATACTGATTAGCTGTAATGAACACTTGTCTATAAGAGTCAAACTTTATTTCGGTTACAGACCAGCATAAGATGAAACATACGGTTCAGATAAACTGAACAAATAAGACTTAAAAAAAGATAAGGGATTAAAAACTAGTAGTTTAAAGGTGATTGTATCATACATAACTTAAAAAGAGAGAAACAACGGCAAACGGTTAAAAGCGACTATAAGGGAGGGGAGAGTGAAGGAGCACAGGTCTTGCATTTTGGGCCTAGTTTGTGGCACAAACCATCCCTCAACAAATATTCATCATGGCAGCGCAAAATCTAGCAACTTGAGCATATAACATATGGGTTTTCATCTTGAGGTATCAGGGAAGGTATAAAGTTGTTCTGTGCGCTTGTCTTTAATATTACTGGCTTCCTGATGTAGCTTTCACACCTCCAAATAAAAGTGTTTGGCTGTATGCTACAAGTCATTCCAGCCCTCTCCTTCCACAATATTTATTTATTTAAGTGCAACGTTGTTGTTTTTAAAGGGTATGGAATGCAGTTGCATGAATTGGCTCTGTGAAATAGCTTGATAAAGTAAAATTTCACAGATGGTTGGCATGAAGGCTCAAGTGTTAGATCCTTAGTGTTGAAACAACAATAAACTGGGAAGAGTGGGGGACAGTCTGAAGGTGTGGGTGTGGGTTTTTTTAATGCAATCATTTAATTACATGCTTACGCACTGGTGCAAGGGCAGAGTTTGCCACTGTTGATGCCGTTTAAAGCTTTCCTCTGCATCCCAGCTTTCACGTGCCAACGAAATGCCTATGGTGTCATAGCCACGAGCCACCTTTTTCATGGGAGAAGGTCAGTCATAGTACAGTGATACCTCAGTTCTTGAATGTAATACGTTCTGGAAAACCATTCGAGTTCTGAAACATTCGTAAACCGGGGCGCAAAGGGTGGTCTGCAAAATCAATTGAGAAAATTGAAAAACACGCAGCTGTTTGATTTCGGAAGCGCCTTCGAAAACAGAAGCATTTACTTCTAGCTTTTCGGCGTTTGGGTTCCAAAACATTCGTCAACAGAGACATTCAAGAGCCAAGGTACCACTGTATTTGTTTCAGAGATATGTGAGAGAGCAGACTAGAAAATGGATATGGGAACACTTGATAACAAACACACATGTATAAATAAATAGTTTTAAAACAAACCTGCATAGAGCCTCGTACAAATCTTGCCTCCCCTGGAATGCCTTTTTTTTTTTTTTTTACTAGAAGGTGAATGACACTCATTTCAAATTGTGCTGGGTTTGCTCATAATGGGACAGTTATTTAAGAATGGGGGGGGGGTTCTACATCGCCTCTGACATGGTGTTCTTATAGCTAGCCTAGCCACATGGCTTTCTTCCGCCGTGACTGCAGTGCATGGATCATAACTCGGCAGTAGCAAATAATATGCTCCAAATAAAATGATAACAGGTCTGGCCTGTTATCTGACAGCATAAAAAATTAAACCCTGCACCTCAAGGGCAACACTTTCGTGAAGCTGAACCAGGTATCAGTGCATATTTAGGGCATGACACACTTTTCCCCCAGACTAAAGAAATAGGATCTGCTCAGGTCTTTTCAGCTTGAGACAACATCATTCCCCCCGCCCCCTTGATACCTAAAACATTGTATAAGTAACTGATAAGTTTTTAAAATGTTCCTACTCCCTACATATAGGGACGTGGGTGGCGCTGTGGGTTAAACCACAGAGCCTAGGGCTTGTTGATCAGAAGGTTCGAATCCCCATGATGGGGTGAGCTCCCGTTGCTCGGTCCCAGCTCCTGCCAACCTAGCAGTTCGAAAGCACGTCAAGTGCAAGTAGATAAATAGGTACCACTCTGGCAGGAAGGTAAACGACGTTTTTGTGCACTGCTCTGGTTCGCCAGAAGCAGCTTAGTCATGCTGTCCACATGATCTGGAAGCTGTACGCTGGCTCCCTTGGCCAATAAAGCGAGATGAGTGCTGCAACCCCAGGGGTCCCTTTACCTTACTCCCTACATGTGTTTAGCAAACAGCAGCTAGTCTCTTTCTCCCTGCCCTGAGTTTGAGTATGTTGAGAGAGAGGAGTATGATTCCTGACCCCTTGTGCCATTGACCAATCTTTGAGCACATCGTAAGAGTCCTGAGATAGATAGATAGGTAGGTAGGTAGGTAGGTAGGTAGGTAGGTAGGTAGGTAGGTAGATATTACAAGTTATCTGTAGCCTGTTTAAAACTAGGGTGGGAAATTGATACAATAGAACTGCTGCAGCATGTGTACTTATAATCGCACAACAGTCATTTTGTTTGTTTGTTCTGTTTTGATAAATACTTGCCTGGCCGGTGGGCTCATAGTGACTATTTCCAGTTGCCTTTTGTCTAAATGTATATTTGATTTCCTTTGGTATCTGTGATATTGTATTGCTGTTAACTATTGACTGAATGATTGCTGTTGTATCTCAAATGTGCTGATGCCGGAATTCTGTGATATAAATAAACTTCCACCGGTAGCATCATTATAATAGCACAAGCAGCAGAAATTTATGGAAAGAACAGATTAAATGCTTAGACTTAAATTCTTCAGTGTGCAACGCGGCTTAAATTGCTGCGTCTGAATTTTGGGTTGCTGAATCAGGTGGAAAAAATCAGACTGACACATCGCTTGTCTGTGCATTTTTACCATGATATATTACTAAAAGAAAAAGCTCAAAGCCTGTCATTGATAATTCTGGCTAAAAATTTGAAACATTAATTATTAAGATCTGTAGTTTCTTCTCACAATGGTCTTGGGAGTCTGGTGCATATGTCAGAGTGAGGACATGTAACTTCAGTATATACGTAGCATTGTAGCATAGGGCATCTTTATGTATGTAATAAAGCACTTACTGTGTAACTGTATATATATCAAAGCAACAGGGAGAAAGACCGAGAATTTGAGAGTAATATTTCTTGAACTACTTAACATTTAACTTAACGTGACATTTAGATTAAACAACACCCAGGATCACATAAGATGCTTTATTATTCAAAGACAGAAACCACAACAAATAATTGCAAAGAAGGGGTATATCATTATGTTTCTGGAAAAAGCACTCCCTTGTTGCCTGGCTTATACATTTAAATGGCACAGAGTCTGCACAGAAACACATATCCAACTTGGATGCTATTGCTTTGGTGCACTGAGATGTTCAACTTCATCTTTCTAACACTACACAAGAGAGAGGCAACATGGTATATTGGTTATAGTGTCAGACCAGAATTGGGGGATCCTGGCTTTAAATACCCACTAAACTATAAAGATTGCTGCATAACTTGAACCAGTGACTATCTTTCAGCCTAACCTACCTAACGGGGGTTGTGCAGATAAAAAAGAGAAGGAGAAGTATGTGCTGCCTTGAGCTCCCTGTAGAAAAGGCGTAGTAAGATAAAGGTAAAGGATCCCTGGATGGTTAATCCAGTCAAAGGCGATTATGGGGTGCAGCGCTCATCTCGCTTCTCAGGCTGAGGAAGACAGCATTTGTCCACAGTCAGCGTTCCGGGTGATGTGGCCAGCATGACTAAACTGCTTCTGGCGCAACGGAACACCATGATGGAAGCCAGAGTGCACGGAAACACCGTTTACCTTCCCGTCACAGCAGTTCCTATTTATCTACAGCAGTTCCTATTTATCTCTGGTTAAGAACTTAATTCATTCCAGAGGTCCGTTCTTAACCCGAAACCGTTCTTAACCTGAGACGCGCTTTCGCTAATGGGGCTTCCTGGTGCTGCCGCCGCGCGATTTCCGTTCTCATTCTGGGGCAAAGTTCTCAACCCGAGGTACTACTTCCAGGTTTGCGAAGTTTGTAACCCAAAGTGTTTGTAACCCAGAGCGTTTGTAACCCAAGGTACCACTGTACTTGCACTGGCGTGCTTTCGAACTGCTAGGTTGGCGGGAGCTGGGACAGAGCAACGGGAGCTGACCACGGTCACATGGATTTGAACCGCCGACCTTCTGATCAGCACGCCCAAGAGGCTCAGTGGTTTAGACCACAGTTCCGCCCCTGTCCCTAGGAAAGGCATGATACAAATGCAGCAAGTACATGGACAGCTCAGTTGGTTAGAGCATGGTGCTGATAATGCCAAGGTCTCAGGTTCGAGCCTCATATGGAATAGCTGCATATTCCTGTATTGCGTGGGGTTGGACTAGATAATCCTCAGGATCCCTTCCAACTCTACAAGTCTATGATTCTATGAGCCATGGCCCTAATCCTAATCTTTGGATGTACTTATTTATAGTAAAATAATAATAATCTTAAACTGTTAGAGAGAGACACACAAACACACAAATACATCCAAACATGATAAAATATATTAAAGCATTTACACTAAAGATTGAGTTAACTGCAACAAGATTATCATTAAATGTTCAGGAGAATGAATGTTTTTCACCTGGAAAATATCAGTAAAGTTGGTGCTTGCAGAGAGTATTCCAGAGATGTAGGACTATTACACAAAATACCTGTTCTCTAGCCGCCACCTTCAGTACTTCTTTTGGACCTGGGACACAGAGAAGGGCCTCAGATTACCACTGCACCACCTGGATGGGCAGGTTTATATGGGAAGAGGCAGCCCTTTGAAATATTGAATCCCTCAGCTGCATAGGACTTTGTAGCTTTTTGCCCCCTTTAAAAGTTGAGACAATTGGACAGTAGATCCCCAAGACAGGGCTCTGAAATTTGTGACTATCCAGGCTAAACTGGTAGATCTATCCTGTCCCCCCCCCCTTTTTTTTGCTGTTTTGCAGCTAACATAGACTCTTCAAATTAGAGTGCTCAGCAAATTTGGACTAACTACAGAGCCCTGGGTGCAAAGCCCCAAACTCTCCTGCCAGAATGCTTCAGTTGATAGAATAACCATATGGAAAGACTGAGCTACTGGACAACTTTAATGGGCTAGTAAAACATTTCATCCCGTGTTACTCAATGTAATAAATGACTTCTCGTGGTGTTCAGTGCGATCCCCTGTATAATGTGGTACTACTTGTTGGTGGTACTTAAAATGTAACTAGTTCCCTTTGGCCACCTCATGAGAAGAGAAGACTCCCTGGAAGAGACTCTGATGTTGGGAAAGATGGAGGGCACAAGGAGAAGGGGACGACAGAGGATGAGATGGTTGGGCAGTGTTCTCGAAGCAACTGGCATGAGTTTGGCCAAACTGCGGGAGGCAGTGGATGATAGGGGTGCCTGGCGTGCTCTGGTCCATGGGGTCACGAAGAGTCGGACACGACTGAACGACTGAACAACAACAAAGTTCTCTTTAATGGGCATTCCTGCCTTCATGCTTTTTGGCCAAGGTTCAGAGGTTTCTGAACTATGTCCCTGGTCCTGTTCAAGGGCACAAGTCCCAGATTGCTTCTCTAGTTTTCTGAAAACATCTCCCACAAGGGATATACACGAAGATGTCTGGCTGTGATACGCTGCAGTAAAACTGACTGATCTCTTTCTACCCCATCAACCCAAAGCATGTCTGGGATTATCAACTAGGACTCCTGACTCTCGTACTGTAGAGATTAACTTCCCATGTGAAGGAATAGATTGTTAGAGTCTCTGTTACACTTGTACATGAGATCAAATGAGTGAGAGAGATGGCAATGCCTCCGGGTGGGCACTTAAGAAAAGTTAAGCTGCACCAATTTAAACAATCAGATCAATTTGCCTTTCTCATCAGTAAATGCAATGAGCAGAATTCATAATGTACCATAAAATAGAAAATTTTAGGAGGGAGAGGAAGAGAGGGGGGAGAGAGAGAGAAATTATCCCAGCACTTAGAGAAACTCTAGTTGCTAGTTTTTGGTTCCTGACCATACACTTTAAATAATTTGCAAGAATGTGAACCAGCTTATGCATCTAGAAAGTCTGTAAATGAAGATGTCAGGTATAAATGTGATGCATTATTTATAAAGAGCTGGCTGTGGGTTATGAAAGCCAGGTGAATCTCTGAAGGCCAAAGAACAAATGGGGAGATGAGGGCAGAAATTGTACAAGGCACCATCCATCTGAACAGCATGACTGTGGTCATCACTGAAGATAAAAATATAAATGGTAACATATAAATATAAGTGGTAACTTAAGCTTGTGGTGGCAGGGTGGCAATCTTATCCTTTGTTATATGCCATGGGTAGGCAAACTAAGGCCTGGGAGCCAGATCTGGCCCAATCGCCTTCTAAATCCGGCCTTCAGACGGTCCGGGAATCAGCATGTTTTTACACAAGTAGAATGTGTCCTTTTATTTAAAATGCATCTCTGGGTTATTTGTGGAGCCTGCCTGGTGTTTTTACATGAGTAGAATGTGTGCTTTTATTAAAAATGCATCTCTGGGTTATTTGTGGGGCATAGGAATTCATTCATCCCCCCCCAAAAAAAAATTATAGTCCAGCCCACCCCCAAGGTCTGAGGGACAGTGGACCAGCCCCGTGCTGAAAAAGTTTGCTGACCCCTGTTATATGCCATTAGGAACCAATAATTTTACCACTTCCTTTCCTCTTGGCAGAATGTTGCAGGTGACTTACTGTCTCCATCCATAATAGGCAACATGGTGCCCTTGTAATGTTTCTGGACTCCCATGAAGCCCCAGGCCACAGTAGCCAGAATTATGGGAGTTGTTATCCTAAGAACATCTGGAGGTACCACATTGGCCACCCCTGGAGTCTGCATGCACACAAGCGTCTTATGTTATGTTATGTTATTTATATGCTATCTGTTGTTATCACAGAATTCAAGGTAGCATTCATCGTGTTTTCCAGGCCCTCTCCCTTCCGGGTGTTGACCAGGCCCATATCTGTGCAGGACACAAATGTTGTGAATAAATAAATATATCCCCACTTGAAAATAAAATCCATTCATTTTTGTGTATGACTTATTTCTATGTAGTTAGGATACCACCATTTCTCTCTCTCTCTCTCTCTCTCTCTCTCTCTCTCACACACACACACTTGCATGCAAACCACACAAAGTACAGGAATGTGAAAATGTCGAGCATGTGCATCTACTGGAACAAGACACAGATCCTGGTCTCTCCACAACAAAAAGCACTTTGATTTAACTCAAGAATCTCAAAATCTTCTCCATGTCACCTCTTGAGCGGAATAAATAATTCAAAATGGGGAGACAGGGAAACCTAAATGGCAATTTGGAAATATCAAGTGGGAAAATTGGTTGGATTGAAAGTTGTTGATGATGAAAGTGTGGCTTTTTACCCTTATCAAGAGTCTGAAAGCTGGTGATATGAAACTAGTAAACTGATTCCTTTACAGCTGTTAATTATCAGTGCTCTAGCAACTCAAATTTTAACAACCTTCTAGAGTGATAATCTAAACAGCATTTTGAAGGACCTCTTTGTAGCCTTCAGCTTTTTGCATTGTTACCAGAAAGTGCTGGATCATAAAACGCTGTAGAATATGGAAGTGGCTGTATATGTCTTCATATGATTTGAGATTAGCTGGTCTGTAGGAGAACTGGATAGGCTTGGGTCATTGCTCCTAGCTGCCACAAGCAGCACAGCATCTCCTGTCCTGCTCACCTTTGCCTAAAGTGGATTTGCATTGCAAGCAGCATCAGTAGCAAGGACTGAGCAAGCGGCAACATCAACATAGATTTTTTGTATTCCATATCATGCCATCTTTCCCCCCTTTATTTGTGGTTCTGAGCCCATGTGCAGAACGAGGAACACAGAAAATTCCCAGGCAGAGACGATCTATAAAATGAATGTGTTTTTTGTCACTAGGAAAGTACACGTTTCGCAAAAAGGACATTTAGTTATTTGGCTTGGAAAGGAAGGGAAAGAGAGGCACAATTCTCCGTTGTGTTCTGACTACAGAAGAGAAGCAGCCAGATCTGCGTTTCAGGCTTCCATCCATCTGCTTCCCTCTGCTGTCTCCCATCCTTCCTCCCACCCAGTTTTCTAATTTTTGTGCCACTTTAATTATGATAAGCAGAGGAGCATGACAGGCGATCTCTTTGTTATGACAGGTGTGCTGGGTCCTTGGATTTGGAATGCATACTTAATGTCTACATTCCTCCTGTTGCTCACAGCTGAGGAACACTGTTGAAAGAGACAGACAGAGAGAGGTTGCAATCTCTGGAGGTCCTCTTTCCTCACCTGGATGACACTCAAAATCAGGAGGACGAGCATGTTTTTCTCCCCACCTTCCAAATGCTGTCACCCGAGGTACTCTGAAGTGAAACTTTCAAACCTCGTTCCCATGTTAGTAGGAGATGTTGGGACGCTTTCATGTTGTTCAAAGGCTTCTGCAGTTGTTGAGGCATGTTGACAGTTTAGCTGTCTTCAGGATCAGAGTGCCAGGCATCTCCCGAGTCATTTGCATCTACAGGGTCACCTGGCAAAAGGAGCGCCAGACAAGTTTGCCATTTCCCAACTCTCTGGGTCCTCTTTGCATGAAGCACATGAGTGATCTGTTTCCTAATAGCCAGCAACCTGTTGGTAAATGAAGAAGCTGGCTTCTTGTTTTGAATGACTTTTCTGGCAATGGTGCTTCAGATGACATTTCCCTCTGTATCTAATGATGCGAATTCTCTTTCCTAATGGTTGCAATGATGCATTGTTTTCTAAAGGCCACTTGGTGTGATTATATATACACTTGAGAGAGCAGAGTATTAAAGAGATATTTGGAAATGATTAAAGGAAAGAAAAAAGAAAGCACTACCACCAATACAGTGGCATAATTATGCGGTACGCATCCATGGCATCATTAGCCCAAATCTTTTGCAATTGTTCTCCAAATCCTGAAGACAGAGGCAAAACATTTCTGCCAATGTCAACATAGTTTGATGAGATAATGGCTGACTCTCTTACTTCAGCTGTCAACCAGCTTGAGTTAAGGGATAGATAATAGCTATTTCTTGTGCCAGCATACAATGCATTTTAGAGAGAAGGAAGATGATACCTGAGGGTCGGTATTTAAGCAATCAATTTGCCTTCTTCATAGGTTGCTATAGTTAATTGGAGTCATACTGCACCATAAAATAGAAAGCTTTGGAACTGAGGAGGGGCCGGAGCTGTTGAACACTGTGTCCTGGTGATTGAAGGTAGGCAGAGCATAGAGCGACTCAGTATCAAACTGGAATTTATTTTTTAAGTGCAGATACAGATATAAGGCAGATCTTGGGAACTGTGCACACCCCTACTATATGTTCCCAGCATTTGAATTGCCTCTGAGGCTAGTTTGTAGTTCAAAGTTCTGAGATGGGCTAGAAATGTCTTGGGAAATAGAGGACACTTCTACAGAGCTGGTGCTGATAGGTGACTTGTCAACAGCATAGCCAACTTTTCACGGTGGAAAGACACCCAATAAATACAAACATTTGTTCTCCGGTTCTGAAAACACGAGTTCAAGTAGGGGGTTCCACTTCTTCGATTTAAGTCAGGCATAGGCAAACTGGTCCCTCCAGATGTTTTGGGACTACAACTCCCACCATCCCTAGCTAATAGGACCAGTGGTCAGGGATGATGGGAGTTGTAGTCCCAAAACATCTGGAGGGACCAGTTTGCCTATGCCTGGTCTAAGTTTAGCTTGCATTGGTTTCAAGTGTCAGGTTACAAAGTTAGAGAAAGGAACAAATGCCGTTAAAATGGCTTCTTACTGAGAAAGCAGAAGTAACCCACTCCTCTCTACTGCCCCACCAACCATGGTATGCACATGTTCTGTGTTCAAGCTTACGTAGGCTGGAAGACTCTTGTGCAGTAATGTGTGAAATGTTATTCTATTAATAAGTTGTCATGATGAAATTAAGTATCTGCAAGCTTGAGAATAAACTGCCTTGCAGCTGACCCAGATCCGAAATTCCCCAAGGGGTTTGAATAGCACACTGAGTATTCATTTCAGGACACACTTACTCGGTGGATCGTTACCTTTCATATTTGTTGCTTTTCAAGTATTAAGATACCTAAGAGGTTTTTTATTTGTGCATTATATATTACAATTATTCAGAAAAGACCATTTCACTAGTGTACTTGATGATGATGATCATGATGACGATATTATGATTTTATGATACTACCATAGTATACTTTTATGATATTGCAGAATGAACACTTTTTGTCAAGTCATGTTCTTTTATCTTTTTGATGTTATTTTTAATTTTGTAATCAGTAAGCTTATACAAATCTTTGAATAAGAGCCTTTTTTAAAAGGTTATTCTCTGATCTAGCAGAGCAATAATAAACAGTAATCTAGACGAGCCAGAATGCTGTGACATAGGGCTTTATATTATCATAGCCAAAAGCTGGGCACAGAGATTCTGACCATTTTGGACAGACTTAGTATCAGGGTTTCCATGGATTCAGGGAATAGTTTCTTTGTTCATTTGGGACCTACCACCTTGTCTCTTCTCTTTCCTGCGTCCATGATTTTTTTTCAACTTTAATATTGCCTTTTGACTCAAGGTACTTTTTGTTGGGTCAGGTGATGCTGCATAGAGAAATAGCTTCAAAGAACGTGGTGGGTGTTTTTTCAGACAGTGGGATAACCAGCCTCATTTAACCAACATGCTTAAGGATAATTAATGCATGAAGGGGTTAATACCATAGAATAAGCTGTCCAGCCAGGCTTAGCTAAGTCTACTTCCCTTCACTTTGGGAAGAACTAGGTAATCAAGCTTTTGTTATTCTTCATTCTATCTGAGAATCTCAGTGTGTGGAGAGGTTTTGAGCTGGTTGCTGCATCTCAGACCACATGGTTGTCACAAGCCACTCTTGATTTCCTATACCAATAATTTTGCAGATAGCAGAAAAAGGCATTGGCTGTATTGAAAGAATTTGTTTTGTAACACATGTGGCATTGGGTGGTCATCCAGTTTGCACAGTGGTATAACTGAAATGCGTTCTTCTCGTTTTCATATTTGCAAAGGTGATTTAAGGCTGGTTCGTGTTTGAAAGCAAAAAAAAATGCTATCTATACGTCTGAAGTGTCCGTCACCTCTAGGTGTCACACTACATGTATAATGCAACCCATGAAGTGAGCATCCATATGTATGATGCCCAAGATTTCTTCAACCCTCCACTTGCTTTTCCAAGGTGGAAGAAGTTGAAATAATCAAATGTGTGCCCTTTATGTTATATATGAGAAACACATTATATAATACCTGGTGTTTTCCTTCTGGCACCTAGTTAGGAAATTTTAACTTCTGTTAAATGGCTACCTTTATTCACACAGCAAAGGCCAATATGCCAAGAATAAATTATTTCACTGTCAATGTTTTAGTCAGGACTCTTAAACACAAAATATATTCAGGCTGGTCATTTCAAGCGCTCCTCTTATCGGTATTGTGCTTTCTGCTTGGCATTCATTATCCTCTTATCTCACTGCCGTTTCTCTCTGTAGAGAGCTAAATGGATTGATTACTTTTACTGCTGTATTGGTCAGGATGTGCAATGAATTCTCTTCAGCTTTACGGCTCATTTATCATCTCACCCCCACCACAACACACACCTTAAACAGTTTGTTCCCCTTGTATACACTGGAAATGATTAGCACAGCTGTGAATCCAAGCAAAGATCACACTAATAAAACATTATTATTATTTCTTTACATCTTTACCAAGAAGACACTGGCTTTCTTTCTTTTTAATCATCATCCTAATATACCTTTAAAATCCCTTTAAATTATGCAGTGCATTATTTTTTCAAAACAATTTGTTTTTTTTGAAATTGGACTATTTGTAGATAGAAAAGGCCAAAGCTATGAATCAAACTTTCATTGCACCTTCAACCAAGTGAAAGTTAATTAATTAAAGGTGGGAGTTGGACAAATAAATGGTCATCGGTATCACAAAGATGACATGAAGCCCAAGGAGAGGGCATTTAAAAAATGTTCACAGTCATTGCGTGTCGAGGTCCCCAAACCACCCCTCAAATAAAACACACCTCACACCAGAATATAGGTTTAAGGTTTTTGGCATTATTTTGGCCACAACTTTATTGAATACAAAATAAGTGAGTGGTTGCTTAGGCATTGGTTAAGACTATCTGTCTCTCTGGGGACAGAACTGACATCCACCCGCCTGTGGAGTCAGTATAGGGGAAAACACTTTGGGGAGAGAATGTGCGCCCGTTCTCCCCTAATGCTCCCAGGGGCTCTTGCATAGGCCCTAGCCCCCGACCGGGGGATACGGACAAGCATGGCGAGCCCCTGGATTCCTTTAACAGAATTCCCCACGCAGCAGCAGCAGCATTGGAGGGGCAAGCACAGCCAACCACTTCCCCTCCACCAACCAATTGAATAGCCAATCTTTACTGCTATAGCGACGAACACAAAAACCAATGCCTAACCGCCAACCTTACAAGTTGTGACTAATTGCTACGCAGTAGGCGAAAACCAGATGGCATCAGCCAAATGGAAAAATTCCTACCAGGCCCCTGCCCCAAAAGCAGATGACCCCATGTCAAGCATAGCAAGGTCAATGCAGAGGCCTAATAACAGGGAGGGAGGGCGGGTGGTCCAATGCACGAAGCCAGGAGAGCTCCCACACTGCGTGCAGGGTGATTTATAGGCTCTGGGCTGTCCATCAACAAATTGCAACATATGAATCTCCCCAACGGCACCCAGAACCCAATCATAGTTGAGGCCATCCAAACTAACCCGCCCAGCAACAGAGGGGTGACTTGTTAGCCCCCACTGCAACACGTGCTCTCCATGAAGGAGAACACGCTTTACTGACACATTACAATAAAATGGGGGACGGACGGAGAAGAGGAAGGTCCTTGCACCATCTTTGTTGCACTTTTGGTGTACTCAAAAGTGCCATTACACAATAAGCACAAAAAATTCAGAAGCATCTGCTCCCTGGTATCACCTCTATATTCGGGGTAGATAAACTGTGGCCGCCCAGATTCTGTTTGATTTCAGCTCCCAACAGGGCCAGGAACATCTGAGTGGCCACAGTTTAGACACCTCTTGTCTTCAAGTTTTTCACCATGAGAAAGATGCTTGGGGTTGGTCATCAGTACATGAAGAGCAAAAATGTCGCCTTGTGTTTCCTGCCCTCTCTCACACACAGAAACAGGCGTAGCCCAGTGCTGTGTAATATCCAAAGTCGCTGCAAGGGTATCAAATGGTGTAATGTGGTTAAACTTACAGGAATTCAAATTTTAATTCTAGGTTGATTTTTATCTGGAAGAGAGCAGTCAAACAGATGCAGTACAATTGTGAGCTAGAAGTTTTGTTGCAGGAGCTCCTGGTAGGAATTCGTTGAGCAATAGGAATTATTAACTGAAGTTATGGGAATACAGAGCAGATGGGAGAAGACACTGTGCAGGTACAGAGCACATAAAGATTCCTGCTGTCTCCAGTACAAAACATTCCTGGCAATGGAGGCTGCAGGAGACTCCTATTCATTAAGTATTGGGGGGGATTATTCCATATTTCTTCACAAGACTTCAGGGCAGCTAATAACAATAAATAAAATCACAAAACACCATATAAGCTACAGAAGAATAAAAGTAGTAGAAATTAAAACAGTAATCAAATCCTAGAGATTGCTGCCATCAATCCTCAATAATATTGGAGGCATTATAGATCTGACTGATTAAAGAGAAAGAGTTCATTAGCTTTATATTGAAACATTAACATCACTTTTATTTGATCAGTTATCATCCTTTTACATTCATCATACATTCATAAATGTTCCCCTGGGGGCAATATGTTCGCTGTACAGAGATGTACAGTATGGCTTCAGTAATTGATTTTCATATGTAATATTTATATGATATACATTTCATATGACATCAATTGTAAATAAAGTTGGCATCACTAGCTTTTGCAGTTCAGAAAGAGATGGGGAGCCAAGGTCCAGGGGCCTCTTATCTGGCACTTGAGCCTCTCCCCAGGCCATAAACCTTCCTGAGCCACACCCCTCACTAGTTAGTCATGCTTGCAACCCTCTTCAAGTGTTTTTGCCTAATGCTGCTTACTTGCTCAAAGAGAGGTGTGTGTGTAGAAACTAGCCTACTGTACAAAGGTAAAATTCATGGTTCTGGCCCTACCCACCCACCATTGGCACGTGACCCCCCCCCCCAAAAAAAAAGTTTGGCCAGAAAAGAATGTGGGCCTGAGACTGGGAAAGGTTCGCCATCCTTGAGATTGCATATGGATGCTGGTTGATCTGTTGACAAGGTTCCATGGAAAACTATATTTCCAGCAAATACCTAGAGCCCCTGAGAACTGCGACACCGAAGTAGGAAGGAGAAATTAATTGAAACACATTTGTTTTTAAGGGGAGAAAACAGATGCTGGGTGATTCTTGCAAAGATTACATATTGCAGAAAGAACCCCCATAAACTTTCTATCCTGTGGAGGTTCTATCTTCTAATTAAAATCTTAGTCCAAACAGACCAAAAAAAATATTGATTTCAGGGATGGGTTGAGGAAAATGTGATTATATATGTATGTGTGGAAGATAAATGCCTTAAAGCTACAGACACAGACAGGATGATTTCCTGCAGCATACGGTAGCCTACAAGGACAGAAGTTATCTCAGAAAGCAACCATAAACATTGGCTGGCCTAAGAATGCAAACCATCTGCAAAAACTAAAAAAAGGATGCTTCCTGTATCCAGGAGGCAGACGTTAGTTGTGCCAATTTATTTACCGTGCTACATATGAACAATTGAAGAGGAAAGAGGATATTAGATTGCAATGCTTTGTTGGGTTAGTCTGTAATCTTACACTTAGCTTCATGTGTTTAAATCTAATTGAAATCAATGAAACTCAGTGGTGCATTTTTATATGTTAGGCAGGAATATAGCCACAGATGAAAGAACGCAGGCTGGTTTCTATGTGCCCATTGCACAGTTTTAAGAACGGAGATATTAAACAAAGCAGGCATAGCTGATGGTACTTCCACCGACTGAAGAGCCAGGGATAAGTATTTCTGCTTCCAGGTGCAAAACAAAGGAAAGCATTTATTTGGCCATGGAAAACAGCTTAAATGGCTTTCGCCACGAGTGTTTTCTGCCTGTCTTTGCCAAGGAATCTGGGGGCAATGGACTGAACTTGTACCTATGTGAAAGGCAGATTAATAACAGCTGCCTCTGCCGGATTGAACCATGGGTCTGTCTAGCCACTTCCATTAGTGCTCAGCTGACCAAATGCCCCTAGGAAGGCGGCAAGGGACTGAGCTTTCCACCTGGTAATCAGAAAGGTATTTGCTTCTCTATGTGGAGATTGCATTTAACCATTGCAGCAAATAACCAATGATAGATTTGTATTTCCTGGTAAGCACTTATTTTTTTGGCCTTTTTGAATTGCTGGTAATGAACCTTGTAGCCACTGGAGAACTCAGTTCCTTAGCCTTCATTCATTTGCAGCGTTTTCCAAAATCTCAGTTCCTCCACTTTTGCCCCCTGCTTCTTTCTACTGGGATTAAATACAGAATCAGGTCTTGGCTGTCTTCAGAATTGTCATTTGTTCTCTATGATAGTACTTGATTTCCTCGCAACTTTTCCTCACCTTTTTGTAGTTGAAAATGCAGGGCACTGCTGTGTCCCAGTGACCCCATCACATTGTCCTGCCAAACCAAAATTCTCTTTGATTGCACGAAGCAGGAGGAGTTGCTAAAAGATGTAGACGCTGGATTTTACCTGCAAAGAATGTTGAATATTTATCAGAATATTCATGTTTAAAAAATTGACAAGTCCCATAGGATAAGTTGCGGGCATCTGGATTTAGGAAGAGAGAGGAGATGGGCCATGTGCAGGATTGGGCTGGAGGTTTTCAAATTTTTTCACAAATGTTGCAATGGCTTTTTAGGATGGAGCCAGCCCTAATAGCCTTCAGTGTCATTTATGTGGATGTGATTAATAAATAGCGCTTGGTACCACCTGCTTTCTGGCAATGATCAAGCATCATGAGCATTAGTCACTGTATTCATCTGAATGGGTGTACTTAAAAATAACAGAACTTTTGTGTATGCTTTTAAACAATTAACTGTAGCATCAGCAGTGACAAACACAGTGTGTACATACTGCAACACTCAGTAGATTTCTCTTGAGATGTTCTCTTGTTACAAAAGACAAATAGGCTGAAATTGGCATTCTGCTATAAAACCTACTCCCATTTTCACTATGAAAAAGGTCTCATTCACCTTCAGTTCAGACCAGTGTTTCCTCTGAAACACTAACTTAAGAGAATAATGTTATGTTTTCTCTACATCTGTCTGGGAGAAATACTTTATACTATGTAAGTTTCACCAGAACAAAGAAGCATAATAGCTTTAAATCTCATACTGTATGTCAGGGAGGAAAACGTTTTCCAATTCTGACTGCTTCTTAATGGTTCATTTTTCTTTAAATATGCTATCAATGAGATAGGAAACATTTAATTTGTGGTTTGCATTTAGGTATTGCTCAAATTTAAATGCCAGAACCATGGCGCCCATCAGTTGCTTACATGTTGTCAGAGCTTAAAACTAACAAAAGTTAATATAGTGTGGGATGCCTGTCTGTCTGTCTTTTTCTGACACACACACACACACACACACACACACACACACACAAAGATGAAAATTGCTGACCATGAAAAGCTTCATAATGCCTGTCAGGATTATGGTCTAATTGAAAATGCCTTCCTTCGTGTTTGTGGAGGCTGTTGCTAGAGTCAGAGGAGATAAAATGAATGTCTAGCAACAAAGTGTTTCATTATAATCTGCTCAATTTGGGCTGCATTTGTTTGCCTGTTTAAGAATCACAGCTTTCAGGTGATTGAAACCAGATGATAAACTAGATAAATTTATGAAGGTTGCTTTCTTACTTCAGTCCTGCACCTCAGATGTTACTTTAATTGCATGATTCATGACCCTCAGTTAAGAACAAGGCAAGAGGCTTCCTAATTTTCATTAGGACCAATCTTTCCAGAATCACAACAATAATTGTCCTATGTGGTAATCACTCACAGAAAAAAAAATGTTCCAAATTGTGCCAATGAGAGGCTCTTTCTCTCCTCTCCTCTCCTTTTGTTTTAGAAGGATAACTGCTGCACCAGGAGCTATTTTTGGGGGACGGGATGGTGACTGGGTAATATACTGTATATTCTGGTGTATAAGACTACTTTTTAATCCAGGAAAATCTTCTCAAAAGTCGGGGGTCGTCTTATACACCGGGTGGAGAATCTGTGGTCGAGTATATCTCAAACTCTATATTTTAACTGGAAAAGTTGGGGGTCGTCTTATACGCCCAGTCGTCTTATACGCCGGAAAATACGGTAGTCACAACCTGTGTGTTGTGGTCCTATTAAAATAGCTTCCCATGCCTGGCATTGTATTTTTAAAACAATAACCAGTCATGGTTGATAATTCCCCTATTAAAAGAATGTTTCGTTTACTTCTCTTATACTTGCCCTCTTCTGGGATCGTGGATTTCCATATTTCTTTTCAGCTTTAGAGGTTGTGTGGCCACTGAGAGGAGATTGGGTGGACATATATTAGAGCAGGCCTTCAGTTTCTTCAGAATTAGAATTCAACGGAGATTTTGAAACCGAGAAGCCTAGATACTTATCAAACACAGAATAATTAAGTAAAATACATTTTTCCTTCTGTATTTAAGATGAGTTTATTTTTTTTGCCACTGCCATGTCAGAAGCAAAGTGAATACAAGCCAATTCCTTCATCTTTCACCCTGATGATAAAGTTATTAAAATAACTGATACTGATATCTTCACTAAAATGCTTTTACTGCCTCATTTCTCATCTTTGTTAAACAGCATATAGGTATGTTATCATGTAACCCTTCTATAATTGGCACCTCAATCTCCACTCATTCTTGCAACCATCTAATTTAAAAACTTTTCGCTTTTGCTTCATCTTACTTACCAGATAAACTGTTAATAATAAATGTTTAATACGGTCAAAGACCAGCAAGACAGTTAACAATTCAATTCATAGATAATGTCTGTATACTAAAATTACAAATAAATATTGCAGCATTTTAAATTTTTATAAAACTTTTGTGATAAGACTCAGCGATATATCGCCGCTCTGGTGGTGTTCCAACAGGGATTATCAAGGCTCTTGATCATTGGAGTTTGTTGACATCATGGCATGTCTTATTCTTGATGTGATGTAGCAAAATTTAGCTACAATCCTAGTAGTCTCTGAATCTGAGTCAGCCAAAAGGTATCTGGTATATGCTTCAGTTGGTCAACCAGGTAGTTTCATTAGGAGCGGTTCAATCAACTCCTTCCTCGTGTCGCGATACAATGTGCAATTCAGGAGGACATGCCCAATAGATTCAATCTCGTTATCACAAGGGTATAACCTCTGATCTATCGGCGTCTGATTGTATCTGCTGGCTAGTAACGCCGAGGGAAGGGCGTTAAATCGGGCCCTAGAAAATGCCCAGCAATGTTTGGGATTGTCTAGTGATTTTAGGTAGTTTGCTGGGTGTGTCTTTCGATGGTCATATAAGTGCCTATGAATAGTTGAGAGTCGGGTGAGGTCATTTTGGCGTTCCTTATCAAAAATCCTTTCCTTGATTAGGTTTTTCGCCCTTTCCATTCCCAGGCTCAGAAGATACCCTGTTGAGAATCCATATGAAGCTAGTTTCCTAAGAATGGTCTTCCCCCAACTAAATTGAAATTTATCACAGTGAAGCAGGGGTAGAAGGCCAGATGGTGCTTTGTTTAATCTTAGCCAAAAATGGAAGGCAGATTGCCACACTTTGGCTCCAACTCTATGTAGGCCTGTTTCCAGGCGTAAGACTGCGTTCGGCACACATTTCGGCGTTTGGAAAATGGATCTTAAAAATCCTGATTGGATTTTCTCATACAAGACCAGGTTGGAACTAGGTACAAGTGGAGCGCCGTACAATAATTGGGCTAATGGTTTAGCCACAAATAATTTAAGGGCTGCTGGAATGTAATTCCCTCCCTTTGATCGATAAAAGCTTACAATAGCAGTCATACTTCTTTGTGCAATGGAAGAGGTGTATTTAATATGAGCCGTTTTCTTCCTGGAGGCTTGGAAGACGACACCCAGGTATTTAAAGCAATTTACCTGCTCGATGGGTTGTTTGTCTAAACGCCAGTTAAATGTTTTCCTTTATTAGACAAAAAACATTATTTTGGTTTTTTGATAGTTCACAATCAATTGTTCCTCCCTGCAGTATTGTTCCATAAAGATTTATTGTTAATAAATCTTTTTTGTTATACTGCTGCTTCACAAGAAGTAAAAGTTAAGTTCAAAACATGAGGAAACACTGAATGTTGTATCCAGTAAAGTCATGCTCAGAGTCCACCCATTGATTTCATGGACTTAGGCATGGCAACTGACAGGCCAGGCCGTATCTCTCAAATGTTGGAAATTAGCCCAGGGACCTCCAATGGGTAACCTTCTACTGACAGAGGATTGGGAATAACATAAGCTTTAGTTCTGCAGATCTATGGGACAGATAGAACTCCTTGCATACAGAACTCAAAAAGTTCACTGAATGACTTTGGCTAGCCCTGCCCTGTCCCCTCAGCCTAACATACTTCACAGGTTTGTTAGGGTGAAATGGAGGGGAAAGAACCATGCATGCTTCCTTGAGTTTCTTGGAGAAATGGCAAGATATACATGTGGTAAACAAATGATCGAATATATACAGTACAGTCGTACCTTGTAAGTCGAATGGAATCCGTTCCGGAAGTCCATTCGACTTCCAAAACTTTCGAAAACCAAATCGCAGCTTCTGATTGGCTGCAGGAAGCTCCTGCCAGCCAATCAGAAGCCGCGGAAGCCCTGTCAGAGGTTTGGGTTCCAAAAGAACGTTGGCAAACCGGAACAACCACTTCCGGGTTTGCGGCGTTTGGGAGCCAAAACGTCCTGAGTTTCAGGGCGTTTGGGATCTCAGGTACGACTGTACAGTACATCAGTTCTGGGGATGGAAGATCTATCTATCTGTCTGTCTAAGAGAAGAAAACATGAAATGTATATAAATACCCACTGCTCTGAAGAATTATTGAGTTGGGAGGTATCTTGTCCAACCCCCTGACGCTGATGCAGATAATCCAACAGCAGCCCGGGTAGGTGGTCATATAACCTTTGCTTACAAATCTCTTAGCAATGTGGTGCCTACCACCTTCCACAGCAGCCTGCTCCACTGTTGAATAGCTTGTACCATCAGGAAGAACTTCCTAATGCTTCATCTAAATCTCTTGTGATGTGAACCCTGGACAAATTTGCTCCATCACCCACCTGACAGCCTTTCATGTATTTGAAGATGACTACCCTGTTGCCTCCTGATAGGATTTGTTCTCTAGGGCCCTCACTGTCTTTGTCACTCTCCAATGGACACATTCCATAGGACGCTGAGGATGGGGCAAGAAAGGGAGCGAGAGATTGCGCCGAGCAGGCTTACTGTCCAATGTTTTATAAATATCACCAGCTTACCTCAAGGATGAAATTGTCGTCAGTGCTAACTAAAGGTAATATGATAGCTCTCTGAATTAGCACCTCTGAATGTCAGATGTCTTGTTAATGTGTAGAAAGACTGATGTTATTATTACTACTTAGTGGATTGAAGCAAGCAGAAAAAACCAAAGCTGTGGAAGCCTTGTACTCCCTATCAAAAAGAGGGTTTCTCGGCAGCCACCTCTGAAGTTTTCTTTTTTCCCCTTCCACTTATAACAACAATATAAAATTCACTTCTGAATGTCTTTGTGTTGAAGAGACATGGGTGGGTGACTTGTTTGCTTTTCAAACGTCACTATAATAGCTGCAACTAGGGATGTCAGAGAATTTTGACAAAAATGAAAACGGGAGTGGAAATAGACAATGTTCACTTATTAATTCCATGTTCAGAATAGAAATCAGTCTACCAAATACAATTGGTATTTACTGTTGTTGTTGCTGCTGTTGTTTTCAGTCCACATATGATGCATAATGGTACATCAAACACCTAATTTGCATTTGCATTTTGTTTCCTTTGCACTGAAATGAAGGGTATGGAATAATGTGATTAATTACGCAAAATTTTGCCTTAGCAAACTGTGAGACAAACAGCATACAGGCAACTCCCGATTTAGGCGCGTCCGAATGACACCTGATTGCACATACATGAACGGCACTGAACCCAGAGGTAGCCCCAAAATGTCATAAAAAGGGCAGAGTGGGCTTAGGGCGCTCTGCCAACACACAAGGGGATCCAGAACGGAACCTCCTTGCAAAATGAGGATTGCCTGTAGTTTTTGTCAGAAGCCCTTGAAAACAGTGCTGCAGGTGACAAATGTGAGGTGGGCCAGAAATCCATGCCTGCTTACATTCCTAGCTGCAATTCACATTGCTTCAAAAATAAATGCATGCCGAGCTGATATGCAGAACAGACCTCTCTCCACAACACAATTTCATGCACTATCAGGTCTCCCTGTGTTGACCTGCCAAAATATAAAAACTGATAAGAGGTGTCTATTAACCAATAAAAAGTACAAATGATTTGATTTTTTTTAATTTTAGTTATTAAATTTGTTAGAATGATGATGATGATGATATGTTGCCCCAGCCACTCTGGGTGGCTTCCAACAAATTAAAACATCAAACACAGTAAAACCTCAAACATAAAAAACGTCCGTATACAGTGCTGCCTTCTGATGTCTTCTGAAAGTCAGATCTTGCCTAGAGCAACCAAAACTTACTTGCAACCAACCAGCCAAATGGACAATAAACCCAACATAGATATATTAAAACCAAGGGGGGAAACAAGTACATTAAAAACATCCCTCATACTTCTAAAAGGCCACACATACTTAAAGGTCAAAGGGCTGGTTATAGAGGAAAGCTTTTGCCTGGGGAGAGTATTCCACAAACAGGAAGCCGCAACAGAAAACGCTAGGTTCTTGTGTTGCCAGCCTCTGGACCTCTAGTAGAGAGGGGACACAAAGAAGGGCCTCAGATTATTATCAGAGGGTCTGCATCAGTTCATATGGGGACAGGTGGTCCTTGAGGTATTGCAGTCCTGAGCCTTTTAGGGCTTTATAGATCAAAAATAGCACTTCGAATTGGGCCTGGAAGCTAATTGGCAGCCAGTGCAGTCAGGCCAGTATTGGTGTTGGGCCAGGATTGATCAATTTGTATTATCCAGCATTATTTGGTAATTATCCATACTAACCACCAACGTCTGAAATCCTTCTTAATGTTGTCCACATAACAAATCCTATATACATCAAACATACACTTACCACCATATCTAGGAAATTCTCTACAAATGTTTTCTCTTCCCCCTCTCTCTTTTTTTTAAAAGGCTTTAAATCCACAGTGATTCTTTCATAGGTAATAGCATTGCATGGGGAAAAATGGTTTTGCTTTTGTTGTCACCGGAAGTCTGACACTGTGGTTTTCTAACACACATAGTGCTTCATCTTAGAAAGCCTGGGAGACCCAAGCGCTTGTACAGAGTACATTAAAGCTAGTCAGGCTGTTTGGAATGTGAACCGCCTCTTCAACTAAGAGGGGGAAGGAGGGGCTATGCCTGTCATTGTCTCATGAACCTGGGGCTTTGATTGATCTGTTCAAATATTAACGTGTCTAGTGGGGTAGCCCAGAATGTCCGCCAGGCCTTTCGATATATAAATATTCATACACTAACATCTGCCACAGCTGCATATTTACTATTCTGGTTTTTTTTGTGGGAAGTAGTAGTCTCTTTGAGGAAGTTCCAAAGGACTTGGGAACTTTCTCTCTTTTTTATGTCATTCAAGATGCCCTGTCAATATTGGGTTTGAACACCTTTTTTCCTTGGATGAGAAAGACATGAACCATTGCAATGCTACCGTTACAATATATTTGGATCTTTTGCTGGTGTGAGTGTCTTCCTTACAAATTTGCAAAGCCTTTCTTGCTTTTGCATCGCATCTCCCACATCCCTCAGATAGCATCACCTCAACCTCTGTACCACTCCATAAATTACCGGTATCTCCTGAGGAACATTGTTCTGGCAAAAATTATCTCATCAAATCCTTGAAAGAAACTATTTCTTGTTTGTTTGTTTTTCCCTTGCTGTTAGGTGCATTTTCATCTTTGAAAATTTACTGAGATTCCTAGTATGTGCTTGTCCTAGTAATAGGGTCAGTCTGGGGTTCCTTAGGATCCATGCTAGAGAGTGAAACAATCCAGTATTGAATGAGTTGTGTCAGGGCTTAGGGTTTCCTTGAAGTTGGATCCTCTCATTCCAGAACCCTTTCTCCGATTTCAGCTGTGTTGGAGCTGAATGTAGTTACTTGGTATGAGGAAAAGACACACTGCACACACAGAAAGGCATATTTATTATTTCACTAGCCTCAAAGGCGAGGCATTGAAAACAGATTCAAGATCCAGTGAGTCCTGGCATCACTTAACAAGAAAGATGCTACAGATGCCTGCATTAACTTCTGTCTGGTTTCTTGAAGCATTATCTTGCCCATTCTGTTGCTAAAGCTCCTGCTGTGCCTGCCACTTCTGCTATAGTTGTAACGAATGTAAATATTACCCTATATAAGTGATTTGCATTCCTATCCACAAAGCAGTGAAGCCAAGTACCATACTTGGATTTAGCCCACTTCAACAAGGCAAAACTGGCTTAAGTCCAAGTTCTGCTCTTCAGAGTACCTGTATGTGTCAGGTGGTTAATGTTGTTTCAAGAACAAGGGGCGGAAGAGAGAGTTGTCTTCAAAATCATGATATCTCTTCATACACAGTGCTTGAACTTATCAAGTTGTTATGTCAAATCAGACCACTGGCTAATCTGAACAAGTATAGACTTTTGCTTCCACAACAGGACTTCTCCTTGCTGTTCACCCACATGCAGCTTCTCTCCTCCTGAGCAGATTTTAGGGGTGCGGGGGGATGTGAAGAGCGTGGAGAAGAGGAGGGAATCATATAAGATGAGCTAAAATCAATTCTACCCACACATAGATACCATTGGGTTCAACCCATTGCCTATTCTAACCTGCAGAGGCCTTCCTTAGTCAGTGGAACTATCTAAAATTCAGGCCATGTAGTGTCCTGCTGTTTTTATAAAGCTACACACAATTCAGGTACCATTAGAAAGAGTTGGGTCTGAGTGAGTGTTCATCTGACTGCTTCATTATGAGCCCAATGTGATCTGAAGGCCACTCATCCTGCATCTCGTCACCCAGCTTCCGTGATGAGATTCAGCTTTTATTCAGTACTTCTGGTGTTAATATGTTCTAGGGTTTGTTTGTTTTTTGGTATAATCTCTCTCTCAACCTACTCAAGATTCTGTTTCAGCCTTTTAGCTGTTTAATGTCATGAGGAATGTAACCAGATGATCCTAATTGTGCTCTGCTGTGGTATATTACTACCTTAGAAAACGGTGAAGAGGAAATAACAAGCACACAAGTGGGAGTTGTGAAATAAAGATCTAACACTTCTAATGTCGGGGAGGAGGGGAGGGAGAAATCCCATATTTAGCTGACTTGAAAGCAGCAGCGCCCAGAACAACAAAGTACCTAAAAAGTATAAGCAAAACAATGTTTTCCCCTTAATCTTGTTTTGATAGCATTTCACATCGACTTTGGCATTGCTGAGCCCTGAACATATTGCAGTAGCAAGAAGCCAAGCCTGTTCTCAATTTCACCTAGTGCGTACCTTTCGCATCATGCAAAATCTAAGCGCCAGCATTTGTTCCCTACTTTTCTCGGTAATCTGCCTGATTAACACATTGTCTACACTCGCAAGCTGGTGTCAGTTTTACTAAACTTGTGGGACAAAGGATTGGCGTATCTTACTGCAATGTGTGTGTATGTGTTGTGAGGAACCTTCTCGTTTGAATATTTAAATCATTTTCAAAATACATGAATTTTAAATTGCCAGTGGAATGGTATTTAAAGGAAAATAAAAAATTGCATTGAAGAGGGAAATAGTTTCACTTCAAAGCAGCAATGCTTCCTGCTGTACACAACTAAATTACACATACACACATGTATGGATTTTAAATGCTACAGTTTTAGTGGGTGCATATATAAATCCATCTGCTTATTAAAAATTCCATTTAGCCCCTTTCCCTAAGAGGAAGTCAGCATACTGCTTCCTGTGAGATAAGGAAAGTGCTTTGGGTGATTTTGTAGCTGGTTTTCAGCCATCTCTTCTCTTGTAGATGGCATTCTCCAGTGCCAGCTCAGGGTTTTAGCCTAACTCTTGAGTAATAGTGTCATTCAGGGCTTAACACAGACTTTAGGGCCCTCTGGTTGGTAATGAACTTGATTTGTGATTAATCTCGCTAGAGTCCTCCGAAATCAATGCATTTGAGACGGTGTTACTGCCTTAACTTAGGGACAATTTTGTTGCACTCTCAGCCCAGACCTTCTCTTAAGTTTTACCAGTTGAAGTTTGATGTAAGAACTTTGGCACCTCCTGACACCTGGTATTGTGTCAATAAAATTCTGTGTGTTCCACATAATCATACTGTACATTCAGTATATAGTCAAAAACAGCCTTACAACAACCACTGAAGAGCATGGAAATAAGCTACAAATACAAAGAGGAGAACACGTGAATGGTATTGTTTGAGGAGGGCATAAAACATGTGTCTTGAGTTGTCTCGGAAGCAACACTTCAGGAGGCATGCACTGTTTGAATGGCTTGCGGAATTAAAAAGCCATCGTGCAAATACTACCTTGAACTGGAAATTGCCTCTTTTCTGTTTTCCATGCAGACGTTTTAAAACCCCATTGTAGTCCATGAAAAGAATTGCCATTTTCTTTGGTGTCCACTGAGTTCCACATATTAAGAGAAAGTGCTTGCATCCACGTCTATATACATGAGCTTCAGCTGGGTGCATAATGACAGCCACTTTGAAAGCTGTTATAAAAAGCAAACTCCATATATGATTTAGCTTGCGTGAAGTGGGATGCTTCAGGAATTCCAAAGAGGTTTTTGTAAAGCAGCAAGGCGGGGAGCGGTGGAGAAATATCGGTGGTGTTTCCACCACGGGATGGGAAACAAGTCTTGAATTAGTCTTGCTATGTGTTGCATTGTGAAAGGGCATCCTGTTGCGTTCCTCACAGGTTCTGAAAAGTCAAATGAGGAATACCAAAAATGCTTGAATTGCTAGCAAAGTGGTACAACAATATAACATATTACAGAAATGGAATATATTGAGTCAGTGTTCTCTCCTCTCCTCTTCCCCCATTCCATTCCCCCCCCCTTAAGGACCAGCTTGTTTCTATGAGTAACATCAGGGGGGGGGGGAATTCCTTCCAGTAGCACCTTAGAGACCAACTAAGTTTGTTCTTGGTATGAGCTTTCGTGTGCATGCACCCTTCTTCAGATACATGCACACGACAGCTCATACCAAGAACAAACTTTTATTTTGTTTTGACTATGGCAGACCAACACGGCTACCTACCTGTATCAGAAAAGAACTTAATAGAAAAAGCTGCTGCTACTTGGAAGGGGTCCATGACTAAAACAGAGGTTCCTTGGCACAGAAGTAATTGGGCAGTGGATTTCACAGCCTCTTGAAATTTATTGGCTTGGAAATTGCTTGCTAATATCAAAGTAGGAAGTGAAATAAGAAACGCCTCACAAAATGGCTGCTTGTTTTCTTGGGGGATTGAAGCTACCTTGCTGCTTTTGCATGGCGACTGTTGGTCTTCCTTTGCTGATCACTGTTAGGACATTTGTTCTAGCAGTGTCCAACTTACGTGCACTATACACGCAGTATTCGCCAACAGAGCACAATAATATTTAGACAAAGCCTGATGCCTGAAACTTCCCTTGATGATTCTGCGGTAGATTCCACATCTTCACACATGCATGCTCATCCTAAATACATCCCTATATGCTGTCTCTTTCTGATAAAGACCTTAATTTGTCTGTTGAAAGATGTTACAAAGGCACATGAGGCCCACTATTAAAGCATTTACTTACATAAAACTAATGTAAGACTTGAAACTAATGCAGCCAAAGCTGGCCACAGGTATTTCATTGCCTTCCACTAAGCTCCTCTGTGTTAGTGACTTACTTTTAAAAATGTTATTTTTTTAAAAAAAAAGCTTTGTTGAATCCATACATTCCAAGATCAAATTTAGTGCTTTGTTTTGATTCACCGGACTGGGTCAGCATTCAACAAATGCTGACATCTGAGAGGAAGCCCTGTTGATTAGCCATTCAGTTTCACCCCACGGATACTGCTTATTCAAAACTTTCACAACTCAATAACATTTAGTAGCTGCCTTCTGCAACATGAAGAGATCAAAAAGGTCTAAAAGCTATCTGCTAGCTTTCTGCTGAAAGCAATTAGGATAAATTTGAATTCCTGCCGGATCATCCTGTAATAAATATTTTAACCTTCCCTAAAGCATCTCTTAGATTTTTTTCAGACCTTTCTTCTGGCAATTAAAGCAATCGGGATTAGGTTTCTGCTTAAAACTGGATGTTGTGGCTGTATTCCTTTCCGTCTCTGTCTTAACACCCGACAAAAAATAAGATTAAATGAAATACGGTCGCAATTCCCCCCCCCCCAATAACATTTTGTTAGCTGAATTCACTGTGTATGTTCCAAATCAATGTAAAAACCTTAAGAAAAGTTTGCTTTTCTTTTCCTCCAAACCCAACCCGTTATATTGGATATTCTCAGGCTATTCAGATAAATTAAGTACTATGCTACTTTGGATAAGATGCAAAGAGAATATGCTAGATAAATACATGATTTCAAGGGCATTTTGGACAACATGCATTTCTCAAACATGCTTTAAGGAGAGTGCATGCAGTTTTGACACAAGATGCATATGACCATTTTTATCTAAGGGCAGGATTCACATAGGCTGGATCTAGACACATCAAAGAAGTGTTTCAGTTAAACCCGTTGTAAATTTAAAAAGGGAAAACAGGCAGAGCAAAACGGTACTCCACAGCGCCATCTGGTGGCACAATGTTATATTGCATTCAAAACACATATAAATTGCTTTTTGTTTACCAATCTAGCTGAGTCCCTAATGAGCTCCATCAGCAGAGACCCTGTGCAAGGACTTTGGCTTGCATAATGGGGATTTTCTCTCTCTAGAGAACCCCCCAGAACAGCACATAGGGGCAGAATAAGAACATTCATCATGGCATGACACTGAGCTCAACCCTAAGCCGTCTGGTCTGTGTACTTTAACTGCCAACTATGACATTGACTTTAGACTTACAGGTAAAACTCGAAAAATTAGAATATCATGGAAAAGTCCATTTATGTAAGCAATTGTTTTCATTAGCTACTTGAGTTTAATATATGAGATACTCATGACATGCAAAGCGAGATATGTCAAGCCTTTATTTGTTATTATTGTGATGATTATGGCGTACAACTGATGAAAACCCCAAAGTTGAAATTGTTAATTTGGGGTTCTCATCAGCTGTACGCCATAATCATCACAATAATAACAAAGGCTTGACATATCTCACTTTGCATGTCATGAGTCTATCTCATTTATCTGTTTCACCTTTTAAGTTGAATTACTGAAAGAAATGAACCTTTCCACAACATTCTAATTTTTTGAGTTTCACCTGCAGATCACATTACTTTGGATTAATTGTTGTATGCAAAGGGGAACTGAAGACATGGTTTAATGCTTTCCACCACAGCATGAGCACGCATGGTTTTATCCATCTAAGTCAGTGTTTTTCAACCTTTTTTGGGCAAAGGCACACTTGTTTCATGAAAAAAATCACGAGGCACACCACCATTAGAAAATGTTAAAAAAAAATAACTCTGTGCCTATATTGATTATATATAAAGTAATTTTCTTGAATAGGAATCAAATAAACACAAAGAAAGTATTTTATAATTACTTTATTATGAAATAGTAAGTAAACAGAAATATGAAAAATTATAAAATACTTTATTCAGTGAGCAACCAGGGCCTGTTTGGCTGAACACAAAGCTGATATTCTGGCTGGAATTTTTCCCACGGCACACCAGGCAACATCTCGCGGCACACTAGTGTGCCGCGGAACAGTGGTTGAAAAACACTGATCTAAGTTCTCATACAGAAACAATGGGTAATTCTAGGTAACCAACAATTCTCACTACTCATTCAAACATTAACCCATGAGAGGAGATCATTTAAGAAATTTTACCAGCACTTCAGTAACTTTTGTCCCACTATTCACCTGAGCCTTGAAAGCTTTAGTCTCTTGGAGTATGTCATCTCTTAAAAATATGCATTGGTCGTTACAAAGGATATTCAAAGACAGAAAGTTTGAGTTCATTAACAAGTTTGATGGCTTGCTCAGAGTTTGTAGAATGTGGAGCTTAAATAATACTGTATTCAAAGCAAATTGTCTGTACTGTATCTATATTTATAATTTTGTTTGTTCCCATAGAACATCCCAAAGTGGTTTTTTGACAGGAAGAATATATTTTTTAAAAAATTAAAGTCTAATGTAGGATAGGGTAAAAAAAATCTCCACTTTAAAAGGCTCATTGAAAAAGGATGGTCTTCAACAGGTGCCTTAAAGGTAACAGAGACAGCACCTGTCTGATAATGAACATACATAGATGGAGTTCCAGTGGGTAGGTGCTACCACATTGAAGGCCTGATTCGTACATTATAGGGAATATACAGCCCGATGAGATGATATTTGCAGGAGACCCACTCCTACAGAGTGCAGCAATTGGTAGGGGATATAAGGGATGAACGAATATTTTAGGTATCCTGGTCCCAACCTATGTACACAGATATCAGCACCTTGAACTTAGCCTAGTAGCAATTGGCAGCCAGTACCATTTTTTTTCCAGCAGCATTGTGACATGCTGGCAATATTCTGCCCCAGCGATCTCTTGAGCCACTGCATTTTGCATGAGCTGCAGCTGCCAGGCCAACCAGCACATTGCAGTAATCCAGTCGGCTTACTAGCTTGTGGAAGATAGAAAAGCTCTGCTAGTCCAGAAACAGCTGTCTTACCAACCCAGGCTGATAACATGGAACCATAGCCTCTGAGGTCATCTTGGCCCCTAGTGACAAAGATGGACCCAAGATCACTCCCATCCTACCAGCCTGCTTCTACAACCCTATCCTGCATCGCTATGTGCTCTGGGAAGCACTGGAAATAAATACATGGCTGGCACTAATAAGAGGATTTTCCCACTGATCTATCTAACAGGTCTGCATGGTACGTCTGTAGCATTTCTCCAGTCAATGCGGAGTCCCAGCCATTCATTATTCATTCTCGTCTCGTCTCAGGAGTCCGCTGTGACCTCCCTGCCCTTTTTGTGGTGTTTCTTCTTTTCCTCCTGCTGGGTCTGGCGAGCTAAATCGTCCTCTTCACCCTCCAAAAGACAATTCTGTATTACGCCAGGTGGAATGTCTATATTCAGTTCAGATCAGATTTCCGATGCCTTTTGCTTGCTTCTGTGACAAGGACCACTAACAGCAACACCAGAAATCGCAGCAAGTTCATCATCTGTCTGCACAGTGACGCCAGTTAATGCAAGCAGCGTTTTTATAAATGCTCAACCTAGCTGTGGATCCTGCTTTCTCCCATGAGGTGGTCATGTGGGATTGGCAAATGAGTCATTTTCAACCATGGAAGCTTTGTATAACATAAATCTCTGTGGCATGTATAAATACTAGGACATTTTGTCACTGGTCTTTAATCTCAGCTTTCTGTGTGTTTGTTTATTGGCTTGAGGGCTTAGGAAAACATTGACTAAGAACAGGCCTGCGCTTTCAACTCCCTGTTGGAATCATACCGGCTGATGTTTGGCTCCTTACATGACAAGCTTCCCTGTTGCAGAAAAACAGATACAATTGCGTGACTTAATAGGAATCAGTTTGGTCCTCTACTGTTTACTCAAAACATTTATACCCTGCATTTCCTCATAAAAAATATCAAGGCAGCTGACAACAAATTGAAACTATCATTCATCAATTTCAATAGTGTTAAAATACTAAAAACAGTAGTAACAGCTATTCTACTTTTGGTTTTCTTTTTTCTAAGATATATGCACTGAATATTAACATTATGTACAATAATGCACAGGTAAGGAATATATTTAAAAGCAAGAAGATGTAAATAAACACATTAAAGAGGAAGATTCCTAATTTTTAATATTTCTAGTCATAATAGACTGAGTGAATTGCAAATATAACCTAGCAAGTAACATTGTTAATTGTGGGCTATGCTTCCATTCCCTCCCAACATTTCTCCGATGAAAATAGGGACGTCTCATTCCATAATGATAATTTTACTATTTATATCCTACACATCTTACTGGGTTGCCCCAGCCACTCTGGGCAGCTTCCAACACATATAAAAACATAATAAAACACTAAACATTAAAAAAGAAGAAGCTTCAGGTGTCTCGGGGGCCAGGCAACTCCATACCCTCTAACATTTATCCAATGAAAATAGGAACCTTTACCTTTAAAGAAAAGTGGGACATTCCGAGATCAAATCAGAAAATGGGACAGCTTCTCTAAATCAGGGACACCCCTGGAAAATAGGGACACTTGGAGGGTCTGTGCTTCTAATGTGGGAAGTGGCTTTGCTTTCCTTCATAGTGACTTCTGTCACCAACTCCATGTGGTTTTCAAGTTCCTAGCCCTTTTGCTGTCTCTTCTTCCATTCCCTCTCATAATTGGCCAAAAATAATGCATTACACAAGCGTAACAAGTAAAAAAAAAAAGGCTGTGGAAACTGGCAGAAGCATCTGATCACTGCAACGTGCACAAGGTAAAAAGAGATTACATTAAATTTTAAAAGGGGGGTTTCTTAAATCACTTAGGTTGAGCAAACTAGTAGATAATGACAATCAAAATATTTAAGATAATATGTGGGCAGATGACATTCAGTATTTTGGAGGGGATAGAAAAGGCCCTTTGAGACATGCGTGACACATTATTGGGATACATTCTGGCACCAATTAGGTGCATTTTAATGTTGGGTTGTTGCAAAATATAGTTCTTCACAATGTTTTTTTTAAAAAATGTATTTTATATCATTGGGGTTTTTATGCCTGAAGTGGAACAGACACCTGACCTCACCTCCATTTAATGATGGCATCCAAAATCTGTCATCTGAAGTAGATAGCTCAGTTTTCCTCATGAAAGCTTTCACACAAGCGTTCAGCTTCAGTTCCAGTGGTTGCTGAGTGACAAGTTCTGCTAGTTGCTTGGGATTTTGTTGTGCTTGGCTTTGATGTTAATATTTGTGATGTGTTCATATGCCTCATATCCGTTACTTTAATAGGGGTATTTTTGTTTTGTTTTATTTATTTTAAAATATATATATACTGTTATGTCATTTAAAAATCAATGTGGTTTACAGCAGTAAAACAAAATCATACAATAAAAACCATATAAAAATATTAGCATGTATATAATGCCTTTCATTTCAAGAAGAAATACCAAGACAGTTCATGAACAAATAAAGTCCAACAGCAAAATAACAAAAAATAAAACCAATTATAAAAATACAGCTAACCGTAATTAAAACGCATAGTAAAACAAGCCTAATAAAACAGCTTAACAGTTAACCTATTAACAGCATAACCCATTAAAACAGCGTAACAAAGCAGGAGATTCAGGTGAGATGATGGAAATGCTTATATAAACAGGTGTGTTTTCAAGAGCCAGCAGAACACCAGTAGTGATGAAGGGAAAGGACGCAGGTGGTGCTGTGGTCTAAACCACTGAGCCTCTTGGGCTTGCTGATTGTAAGGTCAGCTGTTCAAATCCCCACAACGGGATGAGCTCCCGTCATGCTGCCCCAGCTCCTGCCAACCTAGCAGTTCGAAAGCATACCAGCGCAAGTAGATAAATAGGTACCACTGCTGAGGGAAGGTAAATGGCGTTTCCGTGTGCTCTGGTTTCCGTCATGGTGTCCTGTTGCCCCAGAAGTGTTTTAGTCATGTTGGCCACATGACCTGGAAAGCTGTCTGTGGACAAACGCCGGCTCCCTCGGCTTGAAAAGCGAGATGAGTGCCACAACCCCATAGTCGCCTTTGACTGGACTGAACCATCCAGGGGTCCTTTACCTTTACCTTTTACCTTACTGATGAGCCCCTTGTATCACTTTAGTGTTGTAGGTTGTAAGCCTTTTTGACTTCTTTTCAAAATGAGTGGGAAGACTGTTGTGAGCTACTGAGATCTGGGAGGAGAGAATGGAAAGACCTCTGAGCAAATAACACATTTGCTTTTGCTTGGAGGGGTACATTAGACAGGGGACTACACTTGAGGATTGTCTGGAGGTTTCAGCTGGTACAAATGGTAAGCAGAGCCTTTTGTTGTGGTGATGGTGGTGGTGGTGGTGGTGGTTGTCTACATGCAGTTTTCAGGGTATGGTTTAAGGCAGGGTTATGTAGTGCTGTCTATATGTCATTGGATTACAACTCTCATCAGCCTCATCCAGCATGGCCAGCAATCAGGGATGATGGTTCTGGTTGATGGTTCTGGCCCAACAACATATGGAGAGCACCACATGGGCTATCCTTGATTTTAGTTTCATAAACCTTATTGATTTCAACTCAATGTCTCTTTTGGAGGACATTCACCTACATTCTAGGGTCTTCTCTGTTGCAGATTCTATCTTTTAGAATTCGTTCCCCAGAGGAACTCTACCGAAATCTACCTTGCAGCTCGTTGGGAGACAGATCAATAACCCCCATCCCCCCATATTATAATAATAATACTTCAAGCCTTTTTCTCTGTCACACTCTCCTCCTTCCTACAGTAGGAGGAATGTACTGGTGTGTATTGAATTCTGGGACAGATTAATTGATTTAAACATGAAGCTGCTAGTTACCTTTTGTAATTTTCAAATAGGTTTTCTGTTTCCCCCAGTAATTCTACATAACAGCTTCCTGTAGTTATACCCAGTAGGATTTTCCGTGTGATATATTCCAAAATGTCCATTATGTAGCAAATCCTGTGGTGATTTTGTTAAGCAAATGTTTCCTTTCAGCATTAACATTAATTACCATTACTACAAATGTTGGGTGCAGGGAAGAGAGGGAGGCTGTGGGTATGTTGAAAGAACTGGTGTTCTTTATGAAATGTCAGTTATGTTTGAAGTGAAACCACAGTTCGGATAGTCATAGGCTGATACCACCATATAGAGAAACCCCAATGGATAGGCCTACATTCTGCAAAGGATTTGTTTGTTTGTTTGTTTGTTGCATTTATCCTGTCTTTTTCTCCAAAGAGCTCAAGGTGACGTTCATGGTGCTCCCGCATCTCATTTAATTCCCACAGCCACCCTGTGAGGTAAATTAGATTGAGAGGCAGCAACTGGCCCAAAGTTACCCAGTGAACTTCATGGCTCAGTGGGGATTTGAACCCTGGTCTCCCAGGTCCATGGGGTCACGAAGAGTCGGACACGACTGAACAACAACAACTCCCAGGTCCTAGCCTGACACTCAAACCACTACACCACACTGGCTCTGAAGGATGAAATGTATGCTCCAATGTGTCCATGAATTAAGATACCTCCTCCTCCATAGATTTGAGTAGGTAAAGTAGCTGAAGCACGGGCCAAAGTCCATGCAACCATAAAGTAGCACTTGTATATGTGGACATACTACCTCAGATATTACATGGCTGCATCCAAAGGGTGGTCTCCCTGGTCTTGACATCACTTGGATACACAGAGTATCCAAGCAGTGAACATAGCACATCCAGAAAACATCATAAGAATCTTTAACATCTGGAAAGGAAAGGATCTAGATCAGTCTTCACCACCCTAAAGACATTGTGGACCAGCCAGCTCACACAGGTAGCAAACACTTGTCTAGGAATAGTTTGTATGCTATGAAATGCGTAGTTAGCCAAAAGTGGTCATGGTACTGTATATAGAGCCTGGTTATTCCCGTTCTTTAGCCTGCTGTTCAAATGCAGGAATAAGGGGCTTTGAGAATACCTTAAAGAATAATTTGTTTTGTGCTTTTCATTTTGGTGTCTTAATTTCTCCTTGGGGATGGATGCTAGCTGTTGTCTTGTCAAAAGTTTAGCCATTGGGTTTTCTGGCTTTGTTCTTGAATCTGTTAGTTGAATTGCTGTGTGGTGGTTGGCAAATCCTATAAGTATTAATACGTTTGCATTTTCAAAAGCTTCAGGGTGATTTAAGGCCTGAAGTTTCATCTGGATTTCAGTTCTCTGTTGGGAGTAGTGTACCTAATTTTGGTCACCGCTCTTAAGGCAGTTATAAATGGAATTGACTTCTGCTGAAGAGATTAGATGGATGTATGACACATGAGGTAAGGAAAGAATAGGGTTTCTTAGCTTAGAGAAAAAGCAGAGCAGACAACAGCCTTAAAGTACTTTATAAGGCACCGCCATGAAGGCTTGGAACAACTGTTCAGTAGGGGCACAGACAGAGGGGGAAATAAGTTTAAAGTTTTAGCAGAGCTGACTCCTAAGGAAGCTAATGGGCTTCTCTTCATTGCTTATTAAGGGTCAGAATACATGTTACATTTAATGCATGGCATGTAGCTATGTCTTGGTTCGGGGGTAATTAAACTATAGGCACGGCAAACGTTAATTCTTATTGTAAACCAATTTCATGGTGAGAGGAGGCTAACTTCTTCACTTTCCAGCGCTATCTTCCATCCTTCCCACAAAGGGCTAGAATTGTTTGGAGACAAGTTTCCTCCGACACTAGTGGGAATTTCTTTTCTAAGGCTCCTAGCTGCAGGGTGGTGTTTCCAGCATAATCAGGCCCAAGCAGTGAAGAGGTAACCCTCTCCCTCACTGCAGACTGCATCTTCAATAGGAATCGCCCTGCTTCGTGCTTGTAAAAAAACAAGAGCTGTATTAAGTTTTACTCAAGAGTACACCCTTTGAAATTAATAAACCTTCTAGGACAGTGATGGCGAACCTTTTTGAGCCCGAGTGCCCAAACTGCAGCGGAAAAAAAACTTTTTTATTTCAAAGTGCCAACACTGCAATTAAACCTGAATATCGAGGTTTTTAGTTAGAAAAAACTCCTACAGTTGTCCAAACATTTGCAGTCTTAAAAGTAAACGTAAAACACAATAACAAAGTTTTCAATGTTACAGTTTTTTATTGAAAAAAACCATAAACTCTACATGTGCATGTATTTTAGACAAAGGGATACTCAACTTGTAATAATGATTATATGCCAGACTGACATTGTATGGAACAAGCCTTGTTGTTGTTGTTCAGTCGTTCAGTCATGTCCGACTCTTCATGACCCCATGGACCAGAGCACGCCAGGCACGCCTATCCTTCACTGCCTCTCGTAGTTTGGCCAAACTCATGTTAGTAGCTTCGAGAACACTGTCCAACCATCTCATCCTCTGTCGTCCCCTTCTCCTTGTGCCCTCCATCTTTCCCAACATCAGGGTCTTTTCCAGGGAGTCTTCTCTTCTCATGAGGTGGCCAAAGTACTGGAGCCTCAACATCAGGATCTGTCCTTCTAGTGAGCACTCAGGGCTGATTTCTTTGAGAATGGATAGGTTTGATCTTCTTGCAGTCCATGGGACTCTCAAGAGTCTCCTCCAGCACCATAATTCAAAAGCATCAATTCTTTGGCGATCAGCCTTCTTTATGGTCCAGCTCCCCCTTCCATACATCACTACTGGGAAAACCATAGCTTTAAGTATACGGACCTTTGTCAGCAAGGTGATGTCTCTGCTTTTTAAGATGCTATCTAGGTTTGTCATTGCTTTTCTCCCAAGAAGCAGGCGTCTTTTAATTTCGTGACTGCTGTCACCATCTGCAGTGATCATGGAGCCCAAGAAAGTAAAATCTCTCATTGCCTCCATTTCTTCCCCTTCTATTTGCCAGGAGGTGATATTTAGATAGTTTGTTACTATTTCAACTTTGATTCAGACTGAAACAATATGCATATGATCAGGATGTCAAGTACTGATAGAGCCCAGTTCTGAACACTGCATCTGAAATTGTGTCCAAATGGTATTTGTGGATCTTCGTGATGGAGACACAGGCAGAAGTAGAACATTGACAGAATTTTTATATCGAATAAATAAATGGATCACTTTAACAGAATATGTGCTAAAATTAAGCTGCTGGTCAGGCAGATATATGTGTTAGCATAGTGGAAATAACTCATCTTATGCACAGTCTCTGAATAGCAGTAACAGATAGAGATTATAGTGCTGCTCCAAAAGGTTTTCTTTTTCTTTTTCCTTACAAGCATTTCTAGGGGCAAGCAAGATGTGATGTTAAATGTGTCTTTGCATCCAGTGTGCTGGCTTGCTGTTATTGTTTTAAATGCAAATAGCATCAATTGGGGCAGTTGATAATAATCAGGGCCACAGCAGATGGAGAGTTCAACCCTTTCCACACCTATTGTGGTCCTTATGAAAACCACCCCTTTGAAATTGCTATTTGCATTGGTAGGAAATGCAAATGTTAACACAGGAGGCTCTCTCCAAAGCAAATTAGGAATTGACCTCAGAAGAGCAACAGTCCTTAGGGCTGCAGCATGGGAGGAAATGGTTAAATTGCCTCTCCATGCCTGCTGTGTCCTTCATAAATATCCTTTTTGCCCCCAGCAAGAAGAGATGTTTTTACAATGCAAACCCACATCCCATCAGGAGAATATGCAATGCGGAGGGGAGAAAAGAAAAGAAAAGTGGAGTGGAGAAGGCTGAAGGAAATATATCTGGGGCTGGGGTGGAAGAAATGGAAAGGACGCAAAGAGGAGCAGGAAAGGAGGAAGGGAAAGGGACAGAAAGCGAACGAGAATCAGGAGGAGGCTGAATGAGACCAGCAGTGCAAAAGGAAGGGAATATGAGGAGCAAGGGGAGAGAAAAAGGGCGAGAAGGGGCGAAGGTGCCCGAGGGAGGGGCAACAGAGAGAGAGAGAGAGAGAGAGACGGCCGGGTGCAGATGGAGGGAGGGAGGCAGGGAGGCGCGAGAGGGAAGAGCGAAGCCTGACAGGCAGCAGCACAGTGAGCAGCGCCGTCTCCACTCCCCCCCCCCCGCTCGCAGCGCTCAAAAGGAGGGCTTCCCCCTCACCCACCACCCGCCGCCCCTGGCCCAGCCCCCGCTGCTGTTACCTCGTCGTCGTCGCCGCCTCGCGTCGAATCCTCCGCAGCAGCCAGCAGCAGCCAAACACCACTGGGGCAGGCGCCAAGGAGGGAAATTGCTGCTGTCTGCTGCTGCGCCTGCGCTGGCAGGACGCATGAGCAGAGCAGCGCGGCGGCGCCATTTCCCCGCCCCTGGCGTGCCAGCAGAGAGAGCTCTGCGTGCCAGCTGTGGCACGCGTGCCACGGGTTCGCCATCACTGTTCTAGGACTATTGATTTCAGTGGATCTACTCTGAGTAAAACCACCCAAAGACATTGTCACGTGCAATGGTCCTAAGCGGAGATTGGATAAACATTTATTGGGTTGGAAGTGATAGAGAATTTAGTTGTGCCTAAAGTTAGGATTGCCATTTTTTTTTCTTTTTTGCCAAAGTTTTTGGCAAAATTGCATAAAAATGCCGTTTTGGGACTATTTTTATGGAAAACCAGCCCCCTCAAAAGGCACTGCTGACATGGGCTGACATGCATCTGGATTTTCCGAGACATTTTTACAATTTCCGCCCGGACACTGCTGCCGACTACAATATTCTGGATGTCTCCGGGAAATTCTGGACGTGTGAATCTCTATTGTTCCTCACCCTCCTCCCCAGCAACATGGAAAATTAACTACTTATTAAGACCTCTCTCACTATTCCTAGCTCTGTGGTGCCCCCTGCCTCCTCCCACCCTGTTGCTTACCCAATCACCGTTCTTCCTTTCCCGTGCTGCTTCATGGGAAATAGGAAGTGGGCACTGAGTAAGGCAAGGTATGGAAGTGGCTCACACTTCTTGTACTCTGTGCCTGGTTATGACATCTGAAGAAGTGCTACTCCCTTTTCCTCACCCTACAATCCCCAACAAGATGAAGTTGCTTGCATATCTCACCACAAGCATGTATGAGTGTGTGGACGCAAGCTGTGTTTCAGATGTGACAAGTACCAGGAACAGGAAGGAATAATCATTAAGTGTGTGCCCACACATTTATTAATCGGCACCTGATCTGGAGCACATGGGTGGCGTGAAAGGGATAGAAGGATTCACCTATTTTCCAGATTGCAAAAACTGCCTACTTTCTTGGAGGCCTTGCAGGCAACCCATCTAGGGTCTGTTTACAAGTTTGGCCCAATTGGTGGTGGGCAGGAATAAAATGGCATGTTAAGTGATCTCTGCTCTGGTTTCTGCTTCAAAATAATACACTTTCAGGTTATATATAGTGAACTGAAATGCACCCAGAGTGTCTCCTTGCAGCAACGTGTGTATTTTTAACTATTCCACCTTCACCTGTTGGTTTTGCAAAATCTTATTTTCTCCGGCTGCCAACTTAATTCCACTTCTCAGCAGTAAGCGATGTCCATTGCTCAGTGGGACAATTGTATGTGTGATAATGCTTTGTAGTGAGGACCAGCTAAATCTTTAAATTGAACTTGTTGAAGCAAAGTTTAATCTTCTAAATTCTGATTTACTCTGGGCTTTCAAAGCTTCCCACCATCTGACCCTGTTTCACCTTCTTTTAAGTTTATGTGTATTTGAGACACGTTATGGCATTTTAACTCAAATGGATACTTTAAAAATAGCTGCTTGTATAGCACCCAAAGGACACCGTGGTTTATTTCCCTCTGATATAGATCTGACACAGGACTGCTGTTATTTCCGTACCATCTCTAATGATCTGCTTGCTCTCCAGAGAACACTGACCCATTTCAGTGCAGAATAATTAGCCTTTCAGAGACCATTGTGATTCCGTTACATTGACATAAACATGCAAGTTGACACTTAGTTGTTTTGCCTTTGGGGGAGGGATGTTTTTGTTTAGGTTGGGCTTGGTTTGGGATATCACTTGAATGGTATCGATATATGTTTAACTTTGCAGGCTTTTGTTGTTGTAGCTTTTGATTGCTGCTCTTCCCCCTGTAAATGTTTGGCAGAGTATGGTTTTGATAGTGGCATGATTACGAACAAAGCATGAATTTTTTTGGCTTGGTTTTCTAGGTTCATTTACACTTAAGTGACAGGCGTCAAATCGGGGATGGGGAGCATGTGGCCAATGGCTTATCTTCTGAGTTTACACCAGTAATAAAACTAGGAAACGTGAGGAGTTAGGACTCCAACGTTTATTGCAAAGCAATAGGTTACAGTCGGATATTTCTGCAAAACCACAACCCCGCCCAGTGGTCCAGGCAGCGGTATTTATAAAGTTTCAAACAAACATCTCAATTTTCACCAATCATGTACATCATTACCTCATTTTTTGTTTAAAACACGTGCACAGCAAGCACTAGCAATTTATGCTGATTCAGGTTTGATTCTCACCAATTTCTTTTGACTAAGCTTTGATTCCCACTGTGTGCTGTGACATTGTGTTGGTATGCATGTTGGGAACCTGTGTTACATTTAACCATTTGCACCATGTAGCAATTTATGTTCTAGGTTTGAGCTGCATCTTTGTGATTCACATATTAGCTGTATTCCTGCCCCAGTGCAGGGCGGCAACTTGCAAAATCATCAGTTTCATAAAGCAGCAGGTTACCATAACTTGTCTATTAGAAGCGCACTCAAGGATTTCCAGGGGTACACATTATCACATTTATTGTGGCCCTTTCAGCCACCACCACACCAGGTCTTGCTGAACTCTAACTCTCAGCATCCCTCACCATTGACCATGATATTTGGGGCTGATGGGAGTTGGGAATCCAGCATCATATAGAGCAGTGTTTCTCAGGCTTGGGTCTCCAGCTGTTTTGGGACTACAATTCCCATCATCCCTAACCACTGGTCTTGCTAGCTGGGAATGATAGGAGTTGTAGTCCAAAAACAGCTGGAGACCCAAGTTTGGGAAACACTGATCTAGAGGACTAGAAGTTCCCTACTCTGGGTGTAAGGCCACCTTTTATATATGGTAGAACAGTGAAAACTGACTGCAACTAAGGAGAATAATAACAATTTAAAGGTTTGAAAGATGGTTGTGAGAATGGAACTATACAGGTGGTTGTTCCTGAGGAAAACAAAGCTCTTGACCTATTGCAAATGAAGAATGGTAGACAAAATACCAAATCAACAGAATAAGTCATTTGAAATACACTTTTACCAAAACGGTGTTCTGTCCACTTTACTAGCCAGGCTGGTACGCTAGTTTAGGAAATAATTTGCCGTGGTGTTGCTTATCATGTTCACGATCACAAACAAGGCACATTTCTGATTTGCTCTCCCAGTATAAAGGAGGTAAGAGCCTGGAGAGGTTATGCACGGTAAGTGAGTAATTGCAAGAAATAAAGACTCTTAAGAGGTGGTTGTGTATTTGTGTTGAAATGAATTGCTACCATAAACGAATTTTTAAAACTCGAGGCTTAAAATATATATGCAAATGCAGGTATTGAAAAGCAGGCATTAATTCTTGGGGTGTTGTTTTTTAATTAAACGTTTAATGTGTGAGGAAGTGTTCCCTCCTGCTTTGAGAACTTTCCGGTTGTCAATGGTAGGTTGATTTTAGAATAAATGTTCTTCTGATTTAATGCAATTGTATTTAGCTAAATGTAAGGCTCAAGGACTTCTATAGCATGCCTAAGGGAAGGATTTTTGCAAGCTTTGCATTTTTTTTTCCTTTGAAACATGTCAAGTTCATACTGCATCATAAATGTCATGTTTTTATTCAGTATTAATTCCAGTACATTTAAAAACCATTAATGTTTGGCAATAATAAAGCACTTATTCTTGCATCCTTTTACAAGATTTTTTTTTTAAAAAAACTGTTCCGTGGTAATGTATTATTTGTGTTTTTAATTTATTGATGCAGGAAAATGGTTTTTTTTCTCTCTCTCTTTGAAATGTAGGGTTTTGAGTTATTTCCCACTGTTTCTTGCTTGCATAAAGCATATACATATATCTGCCTATATAATATGTATTATGTTTGTGATTTCTTTGACTGTCAACGTTGAGCCATTCTTGCCAACAAAGAATATCAAGCATTTCCAATTTCTCTACTTTCCTTGTTTTTTTGTTTTTTTATTTATTTCTAAAGAATAATAATAAAAAAAAACCTCTTAATGGGAATCCTGGCACTGTCTGTCTTCTCTGTTCTGCAGAAATGTTGAAGGAGTTGAACCAGCAACGCAGAGCGAAAGAGTTTACAGACCTGAAAATTATTGTTGAAGGCAAAGAGTTTGAAGTCCACCAAAATGTTCTAGCTTCCTGCAGCTTGTATTTCAAGGACCTGATTAAAAGGTTTGCCTTCCTTCCAGCTGTGATCTGGTCTGTTCTTTTGTAGGGGAGCATTTGTGTCGCTTTTTTCCCCCCTTCCCTCTCTTTCAGGTTTATGAAGATTTGACTCTCCTGTCACAGAGCCAGTAGCCATTCTTTCCACTTACTCTGAATGTATTATTTATTTATTTTTTAACGAAACACTCAGATTCATTTGTTACACATAACCTGACCTGTATGATTCCCGATCCCACTAGTTACACATTTGGGCTGGAGGGAAATGTTCTTTTTCATGGAGCATTTTAACCTCAAACCAAGTCATGAATGATGCCAACCAATCCCAAACCACACAAATGGTTAGTTCAGGAGTTTGTAAAGATATGCTACTATCTCTTCCTTCAGGCTGCAGTAACACACATGCATATCACAGAAAGATGCTGGATTCCAATACGTAGTTACGTAGCACTACTTTTAACCCTATGAAATTCTGGGCACCTAATGTTTTTTGGCTCTTGGAAGCCAAAAGAATAGAAATATTGGGAGATGCTTTTATGTGCCGGCATTCAACTCATACCTTTTTAAAAGGAAAACGGGACCTAGGAAAGTTTAGTTTCTAGAAACCTTTTTTTTTTCTCTGCCCCTGGAAATAGAAATTTAGTCGAGAGTAGTGGTTAAGATGTTTTCTTTCTTACTTAGATCATGTTTCCACCTTTGCAGTTTTCTCCCTCTGGTTGATTCTAAAAATTGCATGTTTTTTATTATTTTCCATTACTTTTTTTTTAATGTCTGCATTATAGATTAACATAGAAATAAATTGCTATTTTTATGTTGTTTAATAAGTCAGTGTAGCAACATTGGGGAAACCCACAAGAATAATTTCCACATTTCTCTCAATCATCAACAAATTAATGTGGCTGCTGATTTTTGCCTTGCAGTATTTTTGCCTTGCAGTATTTTCCCAAACTCTGAACCTGGACTGTGCAAAAAAAAAAAAAAAAAAGGGTGGGGTGGGGATTACAGAACAGAACATTGTGCTTGCTTTCAAATTGTGCATTTAAATGTTGCCAACTAACACAATAGCGACTGTATTTTATTCCAGGGTGGCATGTTTGGTGGCCTCTTCTTTTCAGTGTGTTATGTCCTCTTGCTTTAAAGCTTGTTTTTTTCTAATTGTGCCGGTATTACAGAACTGCCGTATAATTGCGCTGACTGCTTCATCAAATATTCATAAAAAGTTGGCCTGTTGGCATGTTCCCCCACCCCACCCCACCCGACCCTTCCACAAATCTAATGATAGCTGGCTTCAGCTGCTCTGTCTCCTGTCTGCTCATTATTGCTTACTAGTTAAGGCTACATTATATGCGTCTCACAGAGTTAAGATATGTAATCTACAGGGAAGGCAAGTCTTAGTCTCCGTTTATAGAAACCCAGTAATTGACCGGCCGTGCGGTTTCATTAACTTTAGCTGTGAAGCCTCTTTCTTGCTAGTCAAGCCGTCAGATGCTGTCTATTTCGGGAGAAAATCAGGGACGGTAATTATATTCATCTTGGATAGTTGTCAGATGGAGATGAACTGCAGACTGATTGCAACTTTAATAAAGCCATAAGCAGCACACTTTAAGTCAGACAAGTGAGAAGCCTCTAAACAACCTTCTCATCGTTGTTTTGCTTCGGGACTTTATCATTTTTCACTTTCGTAAACCCTCCTGGGTGTTTTAGCAGGAAGTTTAGATATAAATGTTATTGGAATAAATAGATACGGCAAATAAACAGAAAGCCATTTACAAAAAACAGGAGTGTAGGATTTCCATATCGATTGTGTCGAAGTGGAGAACTAAAGAGTTGCAGAAATGGAGAAGGGACTTCCTTTTTTTTTTAACAAAAGATGCCAGGGATACCTTTTGCATGTGCAGTATGTGGTCTGCCACTGTGAACTATGTGACCTCTCCCAAATGAATGTATGGTTGAGAGGGATCCACAGGTTTGTGGGTACCCCCACAATCCCCACTGCTCCAGCTGTGACCTTGTGAACAAGCATATTTTAATTCTAGTAATCTGTGCCCCGACTGTATTTATTTGCCCTGTGTGTATCAGAGTAGCAGCTGGAGCCCACAGGTTTCAACAGCCAACTTGCTCACTTGTGACAATAATAACAACCTTGAATATTTTATTGAAAGCATGACTAAACTGGAATAAAGGGGGGGTTTAGTTCACTTTTGTTTCGTGAGGGTTTAGTAGACACTACAGGTAAACACGTGGGACTGAGCCTCAAGGCCATTCTGAAAGTGAAAGCAACTTTAAGAAGAGAGTTACTTTAGGGCAGAGGAGGAATGGGGAAGGTGGGAAATGTGCTTAATTCTTTCCCTTCTGGGGCTCCCAAGTTGCAGGCTGCAGAAGGCACCGACACCTTGCAGGTTTTCCGAAACAGCACGCAGAGTTAAAATACTTTTGGATCCTTATGGGAGGAAAAATACATGCAGCTGACATTGTGAGCCCAAACAGTGGGTGTGGAAGGGGCTAAACACCAACAACAGCACAACTGCAACAAGTTGTTAACTGCGCATTAGATCAGCAAACACAGGCTCCCAAGTGTATTTTCCTGAGTTATTGGCTTGTGGATGAAGGATGTATTTTTGTGTGTGAGAGAGCGAGAGGGAATTAGTAGGCAAGAGGTGATTGAGTTAATATTTATTCCGCAACTTCTCCCCCAACATTGTTTTCTGTCCAGTCAGGTTGTGTGTTGGATTTGAGGCTAACTTGAGTCAGTGATTGGTGTATGTGTGTGTGTGTGTGTGTGTGTGTGTGTGTGTAAATAAAAGAGTTTGGAGGAAATCGGTAGTTGGAGTTGCACTGCCTTCTCCATTTCTCACCTGAAAGTGCCTTCTTCCTCACTTTCTCTCCTCCCCGCCCCCCCAGTCTCCCCCAACCCCCCAGCCTTTCTCTCTTCTCCCCCACCCATCAGAGGCTCAGGAACTCCCGTTTGCTGACATTGGTCATACAATGCTGGAAGGGGGCAGTGTGAGATGTTACCGCACTTCTTTTCAGGCCTAACTATAACCATCCCACTTCTGTTCAGGAAAAAACACAATTGAGTATGTTCTAACCATCCCACTTCCTCCTCCCCCTCTTTGTGGTACTGCATTTGAATATAATTCTGGAGAGCCATTAAATTCAACCGTTCTTCATTCCTTCTAAATTTGGCATTTCTGGATTATTAGTGACTTAGAAGATAGGCCCTAAGGAAATCTAGTGTTAGTCTTTACTAACTTTGAGCAAGAAAAACATCTAAGACTGGGCCAGGAGAATAAGACTTTAGTTGCTTGGAAGTGTAAGAAATCTTTCATTTGCATTTTCGGGCCAATATACACTCATTTTTAGGCTTATTTCAGTACAGGCTGGTAGTTGCATGCCAGCCCAGTTTCAGCTTCTTGCATCATCTGAATCAGGGTGGTCCAGGGCTACATGCGGCCCTCGAGACCTTTTTGGTGGCCCTCAGCAACATTTGATGCCTCCTGCAGCCCTCACGCTGTCTTCCCAAAGCCGAGTAAGGGAGGTACTGGGCTTTGTGAAGGAGGCATGAGGGCTCTGACAGGGTCCTAGAGTCCTCCTGCCTTCTTCCCAAAGCCTAGTTAGCTCTTTTCCCAGCTTTGAGAAAGAGGCTTAAGGACTCTAGGACCCTGCCAGAACCTGGTGCCTCTTTCTCAAAGCGCACTGGGAGGGTTGGGAGGGGGGGTTAAATTTTGGCCTTGCTGCCCACCCTGCATAACAAGGCAATGTGTGGCCTGTGGGTTCTAGGTCAAAATACTCTTGTGGCCCACTTGGTATGAATAATTTGATCACCCTGAGAATGATCACTGGTATGCCAACAGCCCATCATTAATTATTTGCAGAACGCAAGAGCTGGCTTACCACATACACATTTCAACTGAATTGATAATGGGGGGTTACTGCTTTGTTTTGTTCTTGTTTTTATTATGTATTATATGTTTTTATCTTGTATTTCTATGCTGTGAACTGCCCTGAGATCTACAGATGAAGGGTGGTATACAAATTTAATAATAATTCCTCAGAATGTGTCAAGTAAATAATAATAATAATAATAATAATAATAATAATAATAATAATAATAATAATAATAATAATAATAATAATAATTAATTTATTATTTGTACCCCGCCCATCTGGCTGGGTCTCCCCAGCCACTCTGGGCAGCTTCCATCAAATATTAAAATACATTTAAAATATCACAGTTTAAAAACTTCCCTAAACAGGGCTGCCTTCAGGTATTTTCTGAATGTCAGGTAGTTGTTTATTCCCTTGACTTCTGATGGGAGGGCGTTCCACAGGGCGGGCGCCACTACCGAGAAGGCCCTCTGCCTGGTTCCCTGTAGCTTTGCTTCTCGCAGTGAGGGAACTGACAGAAGGCCCTCGGCTCTTAGACATGAACTCTGGCCAAGTCTTCCAACTTCTTAAGTACCCTCCAGAATATGAAGACTGATTAAAATACACTACATTTTATCAAAGTATCAGCTGTGGGTTTTGCCTACTGTGTTATTCACAGGAAGGCAAATGGGTTGCCTGTCACACGCACATCCTTGTTACTGTTCTCATAGAAGCTTAGAGTTGAAATAGTTTGTCTGCAAACTTTTGTGGAAAGTAACCTGAACCTAAAATTAGTCTCTTTATAAGGCTCCAAATTGTGATGTGGTGCTTTTTTCCCCCTTTTCCTTTTTCTTATTGGCTGCTTCTCAAACTCTCAAGTGCTTTCCTCTATTGTGCATTTGGCGAGTTTACTCAATATTCACATCCAGCTCAGCTCCTTGAGTGTCTACAATTTCATAGTAATGGAATGTCTTATTTCCAAACCTTTTCTTACTGCTGCCTGTATTGGTATTGGTATGTTATTTCAGTGTTAACCTAAATGGAAACATTTGCAGACTTTTATAGCCGAAAACAGTGGCGTTTTGGTGTGAAATACCAGCAAAAACTGGTTCCTTGGCATATGTATGTTTTGAGATGGGGTTGAAGGCAAGATTCTGGAATCAATCTGCTACACACTCTCTCACACATAAAAATCAAGGTAGCATTCCTTCCCTCTTTTACTATTTGGGTTATCTTTTTAATGATGGTTGTGTGGCCTAGATGATAGCGCTCATGTATGTGGCATACATCCAAGGAGATTAGAAATTAATGAATCCAAGGCCAAATTGTTCTTTTTTAGAAGGGCACTCTACTTCCTTAATTGTTTTATTTGTGAAACCATGTGGCAGCTGTGCCTTTGACATTTCTTCTTTAAACTTCCGCGCTTGGAAAAGCTAAAAGAGAAACAGTGTACTCACAGTAGGCATGGCTGAAACTGTCAATTTCATTTTCCGTTCACCCTGTTTCTACAACAGTGTGTATTTTTTTTAAGCCTGCACAAAAATACCTTTTTATTCGCATTTCTCTTAATTTGTGCATTGAATACACATTTTTGCAAGCAACTTTCCTAATATAATTCAATTTTGTATGTCATTTTCATAAATATACACATTTTGATGTTCATGTCCCCAGATATGTGCATTTTTTAAAAAAAAAAACCTCTTGGGCTGGAGAAGTGCATTGCAATATTCAGGCAACTGTGAGTTTTGGAGAATAACTGTATTTCAAATCACATACTGGTTTTATTCATTTATATTTTATGTGTTTATTTATTCAAAATATTCCTTTCCCACTGTGCATTGCAAATGCAATTCCAGACTTGAGTTATAATTTAAATCAAGTCCAACATACATAAACATAGTTACAAATTGAAAAACGAAGGCTGGTAAACTACAGCCAGCCAGCTAAAATATAAACAGATAACTAACAGTTTAAGAGGGGGATCAAAGCAAAAAAATTTAGATAATTGGATGAGATATAAAATATATGTTGAAAAGTACACTAAGGGAAGGATGGCTATGCCAGCTTTTCAATAGCCTTGGTGAAAGAAAATAAGAGATTGAAGGGAAATGGGGGCACTGGTCGAGATGGTAGTGAAGTAAAGTGTTTTAGAAAGATAAGGAGATATGTTGGTACACACTCATGAGTAAGAGAGAATTTTACGTTTGGGACTGACAGGAAGTCGAGAGGGTTGAGTTTTGTGGTTGACATGGTTTTTTTTCAGGTCTAATATGCTTGTTGTTTTATTTTTTTAGGTTGTATTTGGGGGAGGGAGGGGGATGAGGGTGTTTGATTTGTTTCTCTCTTTATTTTTTCTTTGGTTTTTGTGTTCTTTCTCCCTTTGGGTGTTATGTATATATGGATTGATGAAAGGATATGTATGGCTAACATCATTTAAATTAGTGCAATTTTGTTTTTTGTAACCAGAAACGAAAGGAACAGTAACTTAACAAACTGACAACAATAAGTGACAATGTTTCTTCTTTTTTGGAAACATTTTTATTATGATTTGAAGTTGGATTGCTTGTTGTATATCTTTGTTGAACAGCCTATAAATAAAATATTTTTGGAAAAAAAAATATAAACATCAATTGTGACACTAAACACCAACAAAAGCATGGTTAGATATTCAGATCTTCAGCTGGCATTGAAAATTTAGGAAGTGTTGGTACCAGCCATATCTCGGGGGTTGGGGGAGAGAAAGCTCCAGAAGGCATTATAGTCTCCAAGAAGGCTTTCCCTCTGTGTAACCAGGTAGCAGACCTCAGCTGAAAGAGATGTAGTTGAGAGACCTTCCCCAGTAGATCTTAGCAAGTTCGACAATTGCAAATTAGGTAGGTTCGTATTAAAATGTGAACCCGACAAACTTCTCATTCCTCCCTAATTCTCAAAGTCACACTCTCACTTCTCTTCTGTATTTACATATCTGGCTAGGGTCGGCTGACATTGTTGACGATATTGTTGGTTTCATCCAGTTGCTGAGAACATTCACTGCAGGAGAGTGGAAGCTCAGAAAACCATGCATTTGTCTGGAAAGAGGACTTCTTTTGGTCGGTGTTTACATCAGTGTTTTTCAACCACTGTTCCGCGGCACACTAGTGTGCCGCGAGATGTTGCCTGGTGTGCCGTGGGAAAAATTGAAAAATTCAAGAGAATTACTTTTTATATAGTCAATATAGGCACAGAGTTAATTTTTTTAACATTTTCTAATGGTGGTGTGCCTCGTGATTTTTTTCATGAAACAAGTGTGCCTTTGCCCAAAAAAGGTTGAAAAACACTGGTTTACATTGCATAAAGTCAAGGAGGGAACGAATAAGCAAGTGATAATAAACATCACCCTCTAAATTATTATTTCTAAGGGGCCTAACTTGTCCTAGATACTGAATGTGCTAGGTGTTTAAAATCCTGCCACTTACCAGTAGGACTCCCCTTAGCTCTGTAAGGGAGAAGGCAGACTGAATATTCATAAAGTGCTCCCCCAGACACAAGGAGATAAACAGGCATTGTGAAGTGATTCTTCCACTCCCTGTTCAAAATGAGAAGAGAAATTAGATTCAATGACTTCTCCATTAGGATCCAACCTGTGCTCTGCAGCCAGAGGAATATTGTCAACAGTTTCTGCTAAACCCGTTATAAAATCCAGGGGATGGGCTTGATGGAAAGAACAAAGTGTACTATTTGTTTTACAGCTGAGGGGAGGTGCAAAGAATGCTTAAGATGCCTTTTCTTTTACTTAAGTCAATGAAAGACTAGCATGAAAAAAAGTCCCGTGCTCTTATTGGTGGTTTCCTTCTTGAGAGTACTTATACTTTGTTTTGTTAAGCATGGCACATGTCCCACCTTAACATTTTAACTGGCTGTTAGGTTTGATGTCGCACAACTCCCAGACTTCTGGAAAACATATTTTCGTGGGATTCTGGATAAAATGCACTGATAGTTCCAAAAGTATTTAACTCTTTCCACGTAGAGCAAAAGTATATCCTTTATTAAGTCTGCCTTGGACTACGGGGCTGAAAGAATATTTGAATTGAAGGTTTTAATTATAACTTTGATCAAAGATGTGCACCAATAAAAGTATTCAGTGCTGGTGGTAACAGCAAACCACAAGCCTAGTCCTAATTGTCATAGAATCACAGAATTGTCAAGCTGGAAGGGAACCCAAGAATCATGTAGTCCAACCTCTTGCAATGCAGGAATCTCAGCTAAAGCGTGGTCATGGGTGCTATAATGAGCACATTGTGTTGGTGGGATCTTTTTTATTAAAATGAATAGGGAGAAAGAAGCTCTGTGGGCATGCTACAGTTCCTAAGTATGTTAAGTAGCGGCTGAATCAGGACACCTCTGTGTATTTCTTCATTCGACAGAGGCTTTTTTCGTTTTTTACCAACACCAGCAACACATTCATTTTGTAAAACTTTGGACAGCGAAAATGCTTAAGCTGAGATTTGTTTTGTTTTTTTATTTGTTCAAACTAGCTGTAAGCCACATTTTAGGGCAACTATCCTCCCAAAGAAGCCTTTCATTTAATAGTAAAATACAAAGCAAGAACCAACTAATTACAAAATATGACCTCTCTCTTTCAAAATCATTGAAATCAGCCGTGATAAAGAATTGACTCGGACCAGCCTAATAAAACCGGTTTATAGACCTTCCAACCAATTAAACCTCTATATGACCACAGCAGGTACATGGATGGCGCTGTGGGTTAAACCACTGTGCCGCTTGGGCTTGCTGATCAGAAGGTCGGCGGTTCGAACCCCGCGACGGGGTGAGCTCCTGTTGTTCGGTCCCAGCTCCTGCCAACCTATCAGTTTGAAAGCACGCAGTGCAAGTAGATAAATAGGTACCACTCCAGCGGGAAGGTAAATTGGGTTTCTGTGCGGTGCTCTGGTTTTGCCAGAAGCGGCTTAGTCATGCTGGCCACATGACCCGGAAAAACTGTCTGCGGACAAACGCCGGCTCCCTCGGCCAGTAAAGCGAGATGAGCGCCGCAACCCCAGAGTCGTTCATGACTGGACTTAATTGTCAGGGGTCCCTTTACCTTTACCTTATGACCACAGCATCTTTACTCAAAGGCCATCTGAAACAAATGCTGAGACTTCCATTCCAAATTAAAGGCTGGCAAAGAAGGAATGAATTCCATAATTATGAGGCCACCACCAAAAAAGCTTTCTCCCACGTCCCTCTTCTCCCCAGCCTGAGTGATCACACAGGCAGGCATACAAGGAGCATCTTGGATGCTGATCATGAGGTGCGAAGGTAGACCTTCAAATAACCTGGTCCCAAACCATTTAACACTTCATAACACTAGCACCTTAAATGGAGTCCGGAAACCAACTGACTGTCAGTGCAATCCATGTAATATCAGTGTCACAATAGCACAATATACTGAGATGGTGTCATGTTTATTTTAATTAGCTACATTATAAATCCAGCCAGTTAAAAGCAAAGCAGTTAATTGAGTATAATAACTTTTTAATTGGTTGACAGCCCTGGCAGCAATTACCGGATTTGTCAGATTTATGCTGGATATTTACTTTGAAGTGCCACAGGAAAGAACGTTAACCTGTTCAGCAGGCAAAATCTGGCAAATCAAAGTAGACAGGATCGTTCTCAAACCTCACTACCTATCTCAAATTAACATCCATTTTGTGAATGCTACAAGCTATGGATGCAGAATTCGCACATCCTCCTCAGGAGCTTTTATTGTTGTTGGTGTTTTACTGTTAGGTCTTTCACTCACTTTAGATGGAACTGCAAATCTTATCCAAGAGTCGACAGACTAATCCTTGCTTCTTGCTCTGACTAGACTGCAGTGAGCCACATGGCTGTCACACAGTGGTTTTCCAAGGTGATTTTCACGACCTAGCTATATTTACTCACATCTCATGGCCCTTTTTGATCCTGGCTGCTTTGGGGACTTGATAAGCAGGGGCAAAAGGGAATAGTTATCTAAACGAGGGACACTTATATCTAAATGGGTAGAAGGCAGAAGCAGCATGATGCGGAAACTCAAACGAAATGTTCAGATGGTGTTGCCCAGATTCACTTAAAATGTCTTCAGAAGTATTTCTTTCTTGAACATGGAGATAATTCAGGTGTTGCTCTCCATGGCTTTAGCTGTTGTAGGACTCGAATATGTCTTGGGGAGAGAGGGGGCGCGCACTTCACTATGTACAATATAATTGTAAAGCCTTTATAGGCACTCTTCAGTTGCCTACATCAAGGCAGTTCTTCTTTCTAGGCTTTCCGTTTCTTACCTTACGCTTATTTTACAGTTTGCTCACTTGCCTTCTGTACCTCCCTTTGACCCATTATATCATCCACGGTCTATCTCTTCCTCCGTGCTTTCCCTTCAAACTGTTGATTTTTATCAGTAAGTTTTTATGTTACCCAGTTGTTACTTACTCTTTTGTATATCTCTGTGACCTTCCTCAACTCTTGTGTTCTAGTGGCATTTTATTTTTCTCTGTGTACAGCTTGCTCCATCAACCTATTCATGCCCTTTTGCTCATGGATTTCTCTTTTTGTGGAACCTTCTCTTGCCTAGTATTGCAAGGATTCACCATCCCCCAGGGGTTCTAATACCGTAAGTCCCAGGTGGGAAACCTCAGGCCCAGGTGTGAACATAGCCTTTATTGTTGGGACTCTCCCAAAGCCACACACACTACCCAGGCCAGACCCCTCATCTGCCCTACTTTGCACCCTCCTTTTTTCTTTTTTTCTTTAGCCTAACTAGAATGTATCCTTGAACTCTTTAATAATACAGTGGTACCTCTGGTTACAAACTTAATTCGTTCCAGAGGTCCGTTCTTAACCTGAAACCGTTCTTAACCTGAGGTACCACTTTAACTAATGGGGCCTCCTGCTGCCATCACCGCACGATTTCTGTTCTCATCCTGAGGTAAAGTTCTTAACCCGAAGTACTGCTTCCTGGTTGGCGGAGTCTGTAACCCGAGGTACCACTGTACCTCTTGCTTGCCTGGATGGAGGATAGAAAAGGATATGTGAGTGCATATAGAGAACAAGCCCAGAAAGTTGCCAAAAGGGGCGAGTTAACTGATTTTAGACTTAAAACATAGTCGTCTTAAGTGAATAACATCCAAAGAGATTGGGTACCTGTGTTCCTTTTGTCAAAATGTGGTCAGCATTTGCCTCCTGCATTTGGGAGGCTTTCCAACTCATTTTTCTGAGTCAGGGCTCATTCTGTTCCCAGAGTCCTGTCCTAATGGCTCCAATGTTCAAAATGTCATCTCACCTGCCTGCCTGTCTTTTCTTCTTCCCCTTCTCTCACACCTTCTTTCCTTCCCTTTTATTTGTGTTTTACATTGTAAGCCTTTGGATAAAGCAGGTGTGTGTGCTTCCTTTGGTTGCAGGCACTATATAAATATAATCAATTATTCCTCATTTAAAAAAAGACTGGGCTAGAGCTGAAGGACTTCTGGCTGCCATCAATGGAAGTAGGGGATCAGTGCCACACATGACACTAGTAGATGAACCAGCAGGATGGGTCCCACAAGAAGACAGAAGTTTCTAGTGTTGGAGCCCTTTCATTAAGAAAATTGGGAACCCCCTAGACTCAGTTTAGAAAAGTTTTCTTTATGTCGTGTATGAATTGTTTCCCATAAAACATCCTGAAGCAATTGAACAGTAGATTATAGTTAAGAACTGCTCTAGCATTTTCTATTGCACAAAGTGGTCAACAATTCTTCACTCGCCTATTCTCACAGGAGTCTTGGAGCAGATATCCCAGGGAAACAATGGGCTTTCCAAGTCCCCTTAGTGGGCTTTGTGCTTCAGCAGGGCTATGAAATGAAACTCCTCACATTTCATTCATTATACCATCACATGCTCAGATTGATTAGCTGTATAGGTTATGACAGCCCCTCTGTGTGCCTTTCCCACTGAAAACATTGAGCAAAGCTGAACTGTCATTAAAATCCAATCATTAAAATACTAGGCCCATTTCCTTTGAGTGTTGCATAATTGTGTTTTAATTGCATTTGACTCTATTATACTTTATGTTGCTCTTACACACACACACACACACACACACACACACACACAAACCCCAGCACTCTGTGAGTGCATATATTTGGCTGATATAAATAGACATAAACCCACAAGCTCTGGGAACAACTGAATGACCAAGAAGCTGAAAGTAAGCAGGTGAAGAAGACCTGATTGGTCCCTTGAATGTAAATCCTTTGGGAGCCCAATGTTAGGCAAGATACGCATATAATAAATACTTAAGGGAAAGATTTAAGGTATTTAGAAATAGTTCATACCTAAACTTGGCAAATAATGAAAATATACCGCTTGGATATTATATGAGAATGACAGAGTCTACAAAATTCAGTTTTCTGGAGAATAGTTAACTATTTCTGGAGATTTCCATGAATCTACTTACATACATTTTGCCACTTTTGAGTGAAATACATCAGAAAATGACAGCTGTGTTCTAGGCTCTTACTATTATTGTGCAGCAAATATGATTAAACAAGATCAGGCCTGAATGAAGTAGGTAACGAGTTTAGTTTCTAGGGAGGTAACTACGTTCTCTGTCCTATTTATTCCATCTTCTGCCGTTCCTTGAGCCCTTGGGAACATTTCAGCTGCTTAATGTTTACATAGTTCTGTAGCCAAGTGGGCCATTGTGTAGTGTAGTAGATGTACGGGCTTCTGGAAATTCTTTCATGCGTATTTGTGCCAACACTTTTCTTTGGCCCAGGTTCTTTGTTCTTACAGAAAATTATCTTGAGGGAGCTCATTCTGTCTTAAGTTTTCAAAGGAAGAACAGCAGGTCAAGGAACGTTGTAGTTCCAAGGACAGTTGACTCATTCTTCTGCCCCTGGTTTAAGCCATACATTTGAAACCTTTCCCCTCCCATTGCCTCCAACCCAAAGTCTCAGCAAGGAAACAGATTTGTAATTCAGTATGTGAGTTCAGCTGTCTAACATGCTAAGCTTATCCCAATTCAGATTATGCCATATCCTTTGAATGGCATTACAAGCTCATCTGAACGTATATTGTTTCTGTTAGTTAATGTTCTGGCATCCTCTTTTATGCATGTAGCATTTGCCATTTGTCTTGGTTTTCATTTATCACTGATGTGACAATAATAGTGGTGGGCAGCAGATTGACAGGGAATATTGAATAAATAGATTTGCATCACTGAAAGTTTAATCTTATTGAAGATGAGCAGTTGTAAACATAGGCCAAAAGACTCTCCCTTCCCAAATCTTCATCTCCTGGGGCAAATAAATAAATCTGCAGCATTGAAAAGAATAGATATGACAATAACAATTTGCTCTCCCAGGTATGTCACATTTGTGACAAATACATGAAGCTTTTAATTAAATATAGTACTAAACAGTGCTAAATATAGAAGAATAAACTTTTTTTCCTACCAAATCATGTAATGAGATAAAGATAATACCTTGCACTTATTTAGTGGGGAAAGCCCATAATATAATTTTCAAGCTGTAATAAAGTCTGTTACAGATATAGATATTACATATGCTTTATGGCATTCATTTTACAACGTTGCTTTGGAAGGGTTCTAAATGACTTGACTAATTATCCTGCAGCTCTAACCAATTAACAATATTATGTGTAGGTCATATCATATTGCATGCTGTGGAAATTCATTGCTTTGGATGTGATGTATCTTGTGGTGTGCTGTATACCATGAGCTCATAAGGAATTTTAAATAAGACTCATACACAAGTTATATTTTCCTTGAAGTAAACAGTGTCTCTTCATAGCTGGGAGTGAATTATAGATGGACCTTGTTTATCTGTTGTTGATCCCATAATAAACATGCAGGGGGGCCAGTTCAAAACTAATGAGGATGGGAAAATCAAAGAATGGGAATTTAAAATTCACTTTGTTCTTTTATGCCTGAAATTTTCAATTCCTTGAGGACCATTCTTTCCTTGCAAAAAGTCATTCAGCTTACATTGCGCAAGACTTCAACAGAATTCTTACAATATGACTACATTAAGTATCAGACCCATGAGCCTCATGAGGTCCATAGTGTCCTTTGCTTGCCAACCAAAACAATTTTACGAAGCTTAAAAACAAAAAATAAAGAAGTAGAACTTCATCTCTACTTGAGATCTCATTCTGCTTTTTCAAATCTTGGATTTCTTGTTTCTGTTAGAACCAAACAAGACATCCAGAGAAGGCAACCAATTTATTGTTGTTTATTTATCCCATTGATCTAGGTAGCAGATCCTTGTTTTTCCTTTTAAGTGGATACAGAGAACAACTATTTATTCTAAAGTTAATTACTTCCCTCACCAAAAGGAAGCTGAGCCAAGGAAAACTACATTTGGTAGTCTGATTGTGAGGGTGGGGCAGTCGCTTGGAATTTAAATTAGCAATATGGGCATGAACAGCAACGGTCGGCCAGCATGCCTGAGAAACCATTCATTGCCTACTGTCTGCTAATGGAACTCACACCAGTAACAACAGGATAAGGGGGATTACACAGAGGCCCTTGACTTAGAGGTGAAAGAGAATGTTGCAACAAAAGATTGGGCACTGACTTTTGAGCCAGAACCAAGAGGGCTCAACAGCTTGGCAAAGGCATTCTCTGTTAATAAAAGAATCTGGCAGGACATCTAATATGTACGTTTGCTATGGTCCTGAAACCCAGAGCATGAAAGCCTGTAGTTCAGGTGTTTTTTATGTTTGCCTGCCTGCCTGGCTGCAACAAGTCAAAATTTCTACCAGGCAAAGAAGGTTTTATCAATAGGGAAAGTATTTTTTTTCTTTGGCAGCCTGAATGCAGAATATGACAGATGACAGGCAAGCTAGTAAAAATGTTGATGGATTTATTTGTAAGATGGATATATTTAGTGTTTTTGTAACAATGGAATTTCATGGTGGTGCCTTCATCCTACCATATTGGAGCGTGAACCATGATCCTCTGAAACACATGATGGCAACAAAGACTCAGTTACAGGTGGGTAGCCGTGTTGGTCTGCCATAGTCGAAACAAAATAGGAAATTCTTTCCAGTAGCACCTTAGAGACCAACTGAGTTTGTTCTTGGTATGAGCTTTCGGTATCTGAAGAAGTGTGCATGCACACGAAAGCTCATACCAAGAACAAACTCAGTTGGTCTCTAAGGTGCTACTGGAAAGAATTTCCTATTTTGTTTCAACAAAGACTCAATCGTTCTTCAGATTGTTTGTTCCTGAAGTCCAGTGTTCTTCACGAAATTATCTGGTGTGGATTTATAGATTATAGTCCAGCCTGCTCCATCTTTTCAATGAGTCTATCTACTGCAATTCCAAACATGTTTTTACTAATTCAGATTAAACAAAATAGGAAATTCTTTCCAGTAGCACCTTAGAGACCAACTGAGTTTGTTCTTGGTATGAGCTTTCGTGTGCATGCACACTTCTTCAGATACCATTCACGAAAGCTCATACCAAGAACAAACTTAGTTGGTCTCTAAGGTGCTACTGGGAGGATTTTTATTATTATTATTTTACTATTTTGTTTAAAGTTAAATGTTCAGCCTGACTAGTGTTTTAGCCATTATTTCCCCATAGCACTATTACTTTTATTTTTAATTATGGTGTGGTTTGGAGGTTACATATGTGTGATTAGTGCTGTGTTCTACATGCACAGAATACCTCTCACAGTTTGGTGGTGTGTCACTATGAAATGATGCCAGACCAACTGTTCTAAGTTGCAGGGCTTATATAACACATTTCACATTATTCACACTTATTATTCTGGCAGATGGCTTCATTTTTAGCATCCTCAGTTTGTTTGTACTTGTTAATGTTAACTCAAGCATGTAACTAGAGAGCAGACAGCTGTCTATAGTATGTATAGGTAGCTTTCCATATGTAATAAGAATTGGAGAGAGAATATGGCCAATCTTCAAAAGACAATCAGATGGTTAATCAGCCAAAATAAATATGGTTAGTGGATTTAATGAGGCCTAAGTAGCTTAGCCATAGCAAAAGAAACTTCAGGAAATTTAGAGGTAGCAGTGGAAGGCCCAGCCATAGACTGATGGATACAGCTATCTCACAAAATGTCACCTTGATCGTTGGGGAGACTTTTATTATCTAGAGCTATATTGCTGCATGAAGGAGGGAGAATCATTGACGGAATATGTTCGTGTGTGTGTGTGTTCGTGTACAAGCACATACAGAAAGGCAAAATTTGACTTTGTGGTGGTTTCTAAGGGAAGATGGAGAAGACAGTTCTACCACCATCAATCATCAAAAGGGGACCATATGCCTGTGTTAAATCTCAGAAGCAATGTCAGGCATAAATTAAAGGCAAGAACTTTCAGATGGTTGCAAACACACTTTGTTAGATCTGTATCTGAATCTTCTCTCCCTCCCCCCCCCTCACCCTTTGAAGCATTTTGTTCTTTTATCTTCAAATAAGCTGATAAAAGGAGAATGGGAAAAGTATAGCCGCCTTATGGATTAGGTATAACAAATGACCCTTTCTTTGCACAAGAAGTTTTATTTGCATATTTTGTTTCTATTCTAAGTTTTTCCCATTATTTTAGTTTAACTAATAGCACAATCTAAACTACGTCAGCTCAGACATAAGGCTTATTGAATTCAATGGGTCTTACTCCCAGGTAATTGGGGTTAAGGATTGCAGCCTAAGTGGGCAGGTCGTGTTACAAGTGCATTTATTCTTAGTCAGATTATGCCCCCACATAACTCTCTCCAGATAGTTAAAACTCTGGTCTACAGCAGGACTATAATGTAATATATCTTATCTGTTTCTTGCTGGTACAACCGTGAGAGTATCCATCACCCATTGTAGGCTGCATGCTTTCCAATTCTGAAAGAATTCCCTGACAGCCTACATAAAATTAAGCTCTCCTCCTAACTTGTCTCAGCACCGACCTAAACAAATTGTGTTGCTGTTTAAATCTTGAGTCTTGTTCTAAATCACTTCCTAATTTTAATGAGCTTATCTATCAGGCTTTGCCAGCTTTTCACTCTCCAAGATTGCCAGGCTGATAAAGACTAAAATTGTTTATTATTACACATTATTCTTGAGAAGCAAAACTTTCTTTTCCCATGGGTTGTTGGGAGAAACGATTGATTTCCTGCCGCAGTGTGAAAAGTTTGACCTTTATAATGTGGGCAGTGATTACAATGCCAATAAATGACATCATTCTATTTAAACCTTTAGGGCAAAGAGCAGAACTGATCAGCTGTTCTCATTTATGCATCTGCTGATTTCTGGAACATGCAAGCTAACAAACAGAGACTTATAAAATTGTATGGAAACAAATTTCACTTTTTGATATTTTCTTCTTATTCATCAGTGTATTATGTCTACTTAACATTATTGAATGTTTTGCTACAGTAAAACTTGGCATTCATTATGGCTTCCATGAAGTATTAAGAAGGAATAAATAGTATTTAGTGATTCAGGAGAATGTGGGCATATATTTAGAGACCAAAGGCTTCCAGCACTTTTCCCACTACAGCATTATAGCCTTACAACCCTTGTAAGAATTTTTATAACTGATTTTTTTGGGGGGCCCTAAATACAGGTAGACCCTCAGGGTAGCCAAACCAGCCTCCCCCCCTGAATTCTTGTTTTCTAATGGGGGGAGGTCTCCTTAAAATGTGATTGTTCTCAACAGCTGCAGCCAGATAACTTCAGTTGTCCAGCAGCCTCTGCCGATCATAGAGGGAGGAAGTGATGGAAGGAGGTTGCAGCTGCAGCTTGGAGGAAGGATGGGGAAAATCCCATAATTGATTGTAAGGAAGCTGCAGCTAGCCCAGGCAACAGCTTTTTAAAGGGACACCAACACTCTCAATCAGTGACAGCCCCACATTGCAGGTGGGGAGGTAGGGAATAAGTCTTCCAGAGACACACATCTTCCTGCTCGGAGGCCTAAGTGGATGGGGATGCATTGAAAGTACTAGTTATCTCGCTGATAAAATTGCCCCAGAACCAGTGAGTGACATTTTTCGTGTTAGGGAAAAGTATGCTAGCTAGCAGAATATATTTGTATATTCCTTTGAGTTGCTTTTTGTAGAGCAAAAGGGTTGGGGAAGGTGACTAATAGTTTCCACAAATAGCAAATTCCATACTAGATAGACAAGGTGACTGGGGAAGGAGTTCTGAATACAAATGAATACAACAATTGAAAAACTCATATGGTACCATTCCTGTGTAGTGAAAGAAACATCTAGTGCAGCCAGAATTAACAGAAAGTAGCTGAAACTTCCTGTGCAGCCTAGGAATGTCCAACTGCTTGTTTATTGAGATGTTGTTCAGGAATCTCTTACAGTTCTGTATTTCAAGCAGAGCTCTGTGTTCCAGTGGCACCAGGGCAGTGACTTAGCAATTACTCTTTCTCTCTAGGCTTGTCCATATGAGAATTTAATGTAGATTTAGTGCTACTCAGGCATGCTAGGTTTTTTTTTTTTTTTGCAGCATCCTCATCAAAATGCCAACCTGTACTCTCTCCCCCACCCCCAATTTAATATGGATTTTTCCATTAGACAGATAATCCAATAAGGAAAAATAACTTGTTTATCATCCAGAGTCATTGGTAAATGTGGGTTCCCCTTGGCGATTTTAGAGGTGGGCTGGGCCGTTTGTCATGTGCTTGGCAGCATTTCATTGGTTCTCTGTCACTACAGCCCTGCTTCCATTTGCTGCTTCCTGAGCACAACGAAGCCATTTTGTTTCACTTTCTCACTTGAGAGAAGAACATGCCCTCCAATATATTCATGGGAGATCTGCTCAGCACACTGACCTGTACACAAATTAAGAAATTTAAACCCAACTGTTTGAGAGAGAACAGTTAACCAGCCCCTAGTTAATTCTGTTTACAGATGTACATTTTACTGAGTTTGCAAATTAAGAAATTATCTAGTCCTGGTTATTTGCACACACAACTTTTCTGCTCCTTTTGAAAATTCACTCATTTATTTTATTTATTCCATTCAATCTCCCCCTCCTTCCTCTCAAAGGAGCCTAGGGCCAAGACCATATAACACCGGTCCTGAAAGACCTACATTGGCTCCCAGTATGTTTTCGAGCACAATTCAAAGTGTTGGTGCTGACCTTTAAAGCCCTAAGCGGCCTCGGCCCAGTATACCTGAAGGAGCGTCTCCATCCCCATTGTTCTGCCCAGACACTGAGGTCCAGCGCCGAGGGCCTTCTGGCGATTCCCTCACTGCGAGAAGCAAAGCTACATGGAACCAGGCAGAGGGCCTTCTCGGTAGTGGTGCCCGCCCTGTGGAACTCCCTCCCTTCAGATGTCAAGAGATAAACAACTAACTGACATTTAGAAAACATCTGAAGGCAGCCCTGTTTAGGGAAGTTTTTAATGTGTGACATTTTAATGTATTTTAATCTTTGTTGGAAGCCTCCCAGAGTGGCTGGGGAAACCCAGCTGGATGGGTGGGGTACAAATAATAAATTATTAAATTATTATTATTATTATTATTATTATTATTATTATTACAGCAAACACACAAGCAATGAAACAATTAAAACATGATAAAAACAATTCCAGTATAGATACAGATGGGGAAAGGTGTCTCTACCTTTTCCCCATCTCATAGGGACAATTTCAGCCAATAACCTATCTGGCATCTAATCAAAATTTGTGCAAGTCAATTCACCATTGTGGAACCTGAACTTGTTCTCTGGCGTTAGTTGAGGCAGACCCTTTCTTAGTATTTGAATCCAAATCATGGATTTAAGCAGTGCGTACCATGATCTGTATGCTGCACGAACATCCCAGTTGCAGCATCTTGCCAATATCAAAACTGTCACCAGAAGAAGAAAAGGATACAATTTTCTTTTCCATTTCTGGCAGGTTGTGTAACATCAATAATCTCTGCTGGGTATTATGCTCTCCATAAGAGGCTTTTGTGATTGATTAAACACCTTAGCTTTGTTTTGGTGTTTAATCAATTGCAACAGCCGTTTAAAGCTTGGTGTATTACAAAGGAGAAGAGATTATCACTGAATTATTCCAGGGTGGAGTTGTCTCTAATATTTGTGTTTTCTTTATTCTAATCATAGCTAAGGCTGCTAACAGCTTCCTTGCTGCTGTTAGCTTCTGTTATCTCCAGAGAAAGCTTAGAAAGGACAACCACTTATTAGTACTCTGAACTTGCATAATTAAGGATGGTCTAGTGGTTAGAGCATCGGTAGAGATGCCCTTCACCTAAATCCTTGTTCTGTTTTAGACTTCCTGAGTGTTGTGCAAAGATTAGTCTCTCCTTTCCATGTTTTCACTGCCGAGTGAGGGGAGGGACTGCTGCAGATTTGTCAACTTGCAACCCAACAACCAAATACTAAGCAAATTGTTGAAATTAATATTGCACCGTCGGTATGCATTCAGTGCATGTATGCTCACAAATAAATGAGAGTTCACAGTGAGGGGACATTAGGCATAGAGATCCCCATTAGAGGTAACCAGGGATAGCTGGTGAACATTGGGACTTGCAGGGAACCAATGGAGCCAAAGGCAATGACGAGCAGAGCCATCCCTGATTGGTTTGTAAACAAGAAAGCAGACAAGTGGAGACACACTGGGATGAGGAGCCACGGCCCATTTGTGCTAATGCACCAACCTCCAATGAAGATACCTTTCCATCTGTAAATTTAGCAAATTTGCAAAGCTTTGGGAATTTTCAGAGGCCGGTGTGCTTACTTAGTTTTATCAAGCAGTTGAAATGGTCTAAACTGTTAATTCACACGTTTAGAGCTGTGTGTGAGTTTCTGCAGAATCCGTGGCTTAACAGAGACTCCTCAGTGTCAGGGCCACCAAACTTCCATTTAGTAGAAAGGGCTATCCATATGTCTGAGGTATTTCGTGACATTGCTTTGAGTTCGGAGCTGGGTAGAGGAAAAACAAATGGAAAAGGGAGGTAGAAGTTGGAGGATCCATGTTTCTTCATCTTGCCCCAACTCTTTGGAGATAAGCTGGTAAATGTTGTTTAGCAAGATACATACCTTGAAAAGCAAGGCCTCTTGCAAAGTTGCTGCATTCCATACTTCTCTTAAAAACTAACTGGTCTTTTGTGACCCTTTTACGAAAAGTTTAACAAGACCTACAGTTTTTTTGGTGTGAATTCTGAAATGGGTGTCAGTGGCGGAGTAACTGGATTTTGTACCTCCACTGAGATCAGTCTAACGCTTCCAAAAGAAGGTCCTGGCGGTTCTAACCATTTTAAAGGCATTTGCTTTCCTGCGCTAACAGTCTTTCCTCCCCTTTTCTTGACGTTACCAAATGCATTTTTATTTTTGTTTTATTTTGTCTTTCAGGTATAACCCGACTTTAGCGTTTTGCAGCTATGCCATGCGCCAGCGGTTAGGAACTGAACCCTTCCCACCCACCACCCACCCCATGTATCTATTTTATTTTTTATTTATTTATTTTGTCTGATAGTTCCACAAGCACTAATGCACAATTCAAATGCAGGCGATACTTTGATCACCAAATTGTTTAGCACTTTACGCAGGAAAAACCGGTAGGCCACGGTCATGAAACCTCGAGAGGATGGCTGCTGGCTTCCTGTGGCAGAGCTGGTTGTTGTTGTTCCAAAAAAAAAGCCCTTCCCTCTTTCGCTCTAACCATTTTGTCTGTCTATCTTGTCTTGTATTCAGTTTTCAAAGCAATTCCATGAGGGGTCTCCTTCCTTCCTTTTTTTTGTTTTTCTTTTCTTTTAGTGCCTAAAAGGGAACAATATATTTTTTTGAAGACAAACAAATACGCACACAAAATTTATAGGGTTTGAAATAAAACAAAAAGTCTGCAACTTATCGAATGTCAAACTCAGAACCATTATAACAACTGTTCCTCCCCTACTTTGGTTTATAGAAAAGGTCCATAAATGTATCACTAATTACCCTGTAAGATATTGTCCCATGTTCTGTATGAGAGCCAGTGTGGTGTAGTGGTTAAGAGCGGTAGACTCGTAATCTGGGGAACCGGGTTCGTGTCTCCACTCCTCCACATGCAGCTGCTGGGTGACCTTGGGCTAGTCACACTTCTCTGAAGTCTCTCAGTCCCACTCACCTCACAGAGTGTTTGTTGTGGGGGAGGAAGGGAAAGGAGAATGTTAGCCGCTTTGAGACTCCTTCGGGTAGTGAAAAGCGGGATATCAAATCCAAACTCTTCTCTTCTTCTTCTATGAAGGATATAGTCTGGGGGGGGGGGGGGACGACAAGTGACCTTTTCTCTTTAAAACAGGAAACTTTGTTTTCACTATCCAAAGATGAAGAGACATAGAATGTAAACATGAAAATGTATTGCTTCCCTTTGAAAGTTAATCCTATTCCACATTTTCATTAATGTTGGCTCATCTTCTTCTTAATTTTTGTTTGGTTGGTTGGTTTGCAAATTATTATTTTCTTGCATGGATATGCAGAGTAGCAATAATGTTTGGGTTGGTATTTTTTTGGTGTGCAAGACTCTTCTCTTTCAGATCCAGTAATAAATTGTTTTTAAGTTCACTGGTGTTTTTTTTAAAGATACAGTATTTTTCAATTCTTAAACAACAACAAAACTCTGTGTCAGTGAATTGTTGTTTGATTTTCAAGCCATCAGTAAGTGGCAACCACTGGGGGAAAGTTAATATCCTATAAGAATTTCATTGTCTGCTGTTGCCAGGTCACCCCGGGACAGTAGCAGAAGCAGTGAGAAGCTGGAGTTGGAATTATCAAATCTCACGGCGGATGTCCTGGAATTACTGCTGGAGTTTGTTTATACAGGTTCCTTAGTAATAGATTCCGTCAATGCCAAAACTCTTCTGGAAGCTGCCAGCAAGTTCCAGTTTCATACATTCTGCAAAGTCTGTGTGTCATTTCTAGGTAAGAATTCGTGCTGTTTCTCTCTCTCTCTTGATTCTGTACCTCAGAATTTTCCACCATGTACAACTCTTCTATAAAATTCATTAAATGTCATTTACAATAGGACAGACCACTGTTTGTTTGTGGCTGTACTTCAGGTGCAGCATGGTCTTGTTAAAATCATGGCACTTGAAGTACAGCTACCATCCAGTCATGGTGTGCTGTATTGCAAATGGTATTGCTGACTTGAGTGAATTGTGGATTTTTTTTTACCAAGGCTGGCTTCATGCCTTGAGGCTGCAGAAGTACATGAAAAGCACTGGATGTGCTGTTGGGCACCCTCCACAATAATCTCAACTAACATATAAAAGAAAATACAAGTGTCTGGTCCTTGCTAATATGCTAGGAAGTTTATGGGCAATGTCCAATATAATCTCAGTATGCAGAATGACTTCCTGAATAAGATTTCCAGTGAAGAGTCCTGCATATATGTCCTTATCCCTTAATTGCCAGAAACATAAAGAAATCGAACAGTAAATTATGTTTAATTTACATCATATATACAGATCACAGGGTTCTTCTTGGTGCATTGAGTATTATATTATTATTATTATTATTATTATTATTATTATTATTATTATTATTATGTTGTTGTTGTTGTTGTTGTTGTTGTTGTTGTTGTTGTTGTTCTTTTGTCACTGGGATGTGAAAAGTTCACATCTCCATCATAAAAAAACCCTTCCCACTTAGCTCACAGTACCCTTCAAGGCAGGAGATATATGCAGGGAGGAGAGCTAATTAACTAGCTCAAGGTTGGTTTCCATAACCAGTAGGGTAGGTTGCCCCACAAACCGGAGCAGCTTCTAAGATGCTAGAACTGTCCTTCGGAATAGCTTCAGATAGGGCAGAACTGGGGCAAGGAATAACAGGTCTGGATGAGTGAACTCCCCCACCTCTGTTCAGAATTGGTAAAAGGTAAAGGGACCCCTGATCGTTAGGTCCAGTCGCGGACGACTCTGGGGTTGTGGCGCTCATCTCACTTTACTGGCCGAGGGAGCTGGCATTTGTCCGCAGACAGCTTCCGGGTCATGTGGCCAGCGTGACTAAGCTGCTTCCTGCGAACCAGAGCAGCACACGGAAATGCCGTTTACCTTCCCGCCAGAGCGGTACCTATTTATCTACTTGCACTTTGACGTGCTTTCAAACTGCTAGGTGGGCAAGAGCTGGGACCAAGCAACGGGAGCTCACCCCGTTGCGGGGATTCGAACCGCCGACCTTCTGATCGGCAAGCCCTAGGCTCTGTGCTTTAGACCACAGCGCCACCTGCGTCCCGTTCAGAATTGGACTTGGTGCTAATTCTGAAATGTGGGCTCACTCACACTGCAGATGACATCATTTGAAACAAAATGATGTCTAAAGGCCTCCCTCAACTACATCATAAGCACACAGACATAATTTCCCCCACAGATTGCTGCTACCCACTTCTTACTTGGCATCAGTGGTACCAGCCATGCAGACCATTTGGAGGCCTCTCTTCAAGGTCCTGAGAAATGTAATTTCTTCAGAGTTCGGGAATTGGGTTAACCTACAAGTGGGTGTGCCCTGGGAACTGCACACCCCATCGCTCCTTGCTGCATCCCAGTTTCGAGGCCCCCGATTTTCCTTAGTACCACAGCCAAACATTATGAGTGGGACAAGTTTGTATTATGATCCAAGCAATCATGAACTTTGGTGGCATCACTAATTACAAGGCGCTCCCAACTTCCTTTTCCTGATATAGCTCTGTAACATTAAATGTGAACCTCTCATATCTCCTGTGGTGGGAGATGCTCAAACTGTCCTTCCATCATGCGCTGGCACATTATACCTTGAAGGATAATCCAAACGTTCAATTTCTGATGTAAGCATAGAAGATTGAGGGCCTTGCATTTCCTGTTTCCCTCACATCTGTTTTGTCCAAATTGCATGCATCTATTCCAAAACTGGATATTAGCTGGCATTTGCTGTGCTGGTGCAGATTTTCTTTAATAGCTGCCCTCCAGTGTGTTTTAAATTAATAGATTTTATGGCTTTCATAATGATCCACAGACATATCCATGCACATTATCTCTAAAGATTCAGCTACTATAACAAAATGCATTTATTTCCACTAAATCAATGTGAGATTTTCCTTTTCCAATACTTAATATGTGAATTCAGTGAACCGTGTTATGGTTATGCAATTGGGAGAGTTGGCTGTAAGTTTCATTATATATGGGGAACTAGAGGTTTATATTCTCATTTAGAGAATTCATAAAATATAATTGCTTATTTTTATTTATAGCTCTTACTGGATTAAGCTTCAGAGATAGTGGAGTTTTCAGTTGGCCTCATTTTTCATTTTTGCATTGGGCTAGCCAAGAATCTTATAATGCAAAAAGACAAGCAAACCACTATTTCTAAAGTTCTTCTAAGGGCCACCTGTGGAAAATCTCATTTGTTCTTCTTAGTATGTCATAGAAGCAAATTGACCTAGAGATTGATTGGTTTGGTGTTTTGTTTTTGTTTTGCATTTTGCACATTTTTAGGGGGGAATGGGAACCATGATTTCCCAGATAATGAACTTTCCCATGAAAACTTTGAATATAAATCGAGTGAAAACTCTGAAGTGGAGGACTGGGGGGGGGGAGAAATAACATAATCTGGAGGGTGGGCATTTTAAGTGTTCCTCACATTGGTTTTAATTGAGCATATGAGTTTTTGTTTATCTTTAATTTTGTTTTGTTTTTGTAAAGACACTGTGTGTTGCCTGCGGCAAGAAAAAAGTTGAATAACTTAAATAATAATACTAACTAGTGCAGACAGCTTCAAGAAACAATAAGCGTGCTACCTTTATTCTTGACTGTGGTGACCAGGGGCGGGGGGGGAAAGGAACTTCAAAAGTTGGTGCAGCGGTATCTCGATTTTTGAACGTAATCTGTTCCAGAAGACTGTTCGACTTCCGAAACATTCAAAAACCTAGGAGCAAAGGGTGGTTTGCAGAAAACTGAAAAAATTGACATGTACACTTAGCGGAATCATACAACTTCCGAGTCGCATTGGAAAACGGAAGCATTTACTTCTGGGTTTTTGGCATTCGAAAACCGAAACGTTTGGCTTCTAGGACTTTCAAAAACCGAGGTACCACTGTATTGCTGACTGTGGGCCCCTAGAGATGAAATGCTTATTGTGTTTTAACCATTTTACCATCATTACTTCCTCCACAAATTTTTCCTATCTTGTTCTACCATGTTTTAAGTGTTATATTGGCACTGCTGTCAGCACTAACAAGAACCCTTCTTATTACCTTCCTAGTCAAGATGATGTTTCCCAACTTTTTCCCTTAATTACTTTTGATTAACCACAGTTGACATTTACGTAAAGTTTAACCACGGGTAAAATGAGGGAAGAAAAAAGCAGTAGGAGGGGAGGGGTTATGCTGTTTTACGTGCAGTCTGTTAAGAGATTGGTGGTATTATAACTCCTGGCTCTTTAAATCATAGAAAGAGGTCTAGAGAATTAAATCTAATTTATTTAAGAGTCATTTAAGATTCATTTCCGTAATACTACAAAAAAAAAACCACCCAACACCTTAGCAACCCCGAGGACTAGTAAGTTACATTTTTTATCATTATTTCTGAAATTTCACTTGGAGACCTATTAAGCATTCTAACATAAAACAGTGCCTTGCAAACAGAATATATTGTGCGGCTGTGAGAGCGGAGAACAAGCTGTTTATGAGCAAGTGGATAATCATTTCCGCACTCTATTTATTGTTAGTGTGACGGACGTATCTTCCTTTTCATTTTGAGATGTCCTGCCTTGAATCTTAATCAAATGTTTGGTTATTAATACTGGCAAGCAGAAGATCCAAGTCACCAACCACATTTTCCCCAAATCTTTATTTCAAACGGGATGATGTGTTGGCTGGCAAGGCATTCACCCAAGTTCCCTGTTACAATACAAATCTACAAGTTTTTTTAAAGTGCGACTCCAGATCTTATCAGGCCAAACCAGCATGCCCAGTGATTTGGGATGATGGAAGTTGTAGTACTACACTTACTATTATTAAATTTGTATACCACCCTATATACCCACAGGTCTCAGGGCGGTTCACTTAGAGGGTCCCCGACCCTCCACTTAACCTATGCCCCTCGTTGGTTATTTTCTTTAAAACTATGCATATGGATAATGTTTTATGCAGATTATGTCACTGTGGCAAACTGGGCCTACATTGGCTGTGATGTCTTTGGACATCCTTCTATGAACAGTTGCCATTTTAAAAGGGGCCAAACTCTGTTTGAGGAGACAGGCAGAGTCTTGGCGAAATGTGGATTGCTGCATCTGTCAACTAAGAAAGGACTGGAAGGAACTGGCCAGACTTTCGCAAAGAAAGTACAGTGGTACCTCGGGTTAAGAACTTAATTCGTTCCGGAGGTCCGTTCTTAACCTGAAACTGTTCTTAACCTGAGGTACCACTTTAGCTAATGGGGCCTCGTGCTGACCGCCGTGCGATTTCTGTTCTCATCCTGAAGCAAAGTTCTTAACCCGAGGTACCACTGTATCTACCACGAAATGTTGATCCCATGTTACCAGCCAGAAATGGATTGCCCAGCCGAGGTACATGGCACGGCCTCAGGGACCTTAAAATGGAGAAATATGCCTCTTAGGAAAAATGGAGTTCCCTCACTAGCAGTCCACAACAGCTCTTACTGTTCCAGTTTTATAAGAGTTCCCTTATAAACACACCTGTGTCCCAGGTGTGTTGGATATACACCCATTTTCCTGATTCAGAAGGATTCTCCCCCATCCCCATTACAACTGAGTCTGTAATATTGTGAGGGGAGTTGTCTGAGCTTCCTTTTGTAGTCTTTGCATTTGGAGTTCTCTGGAATAATATGCTTGAGCCTCATAGAGGTTGTCAGGCAATACTATGCCTTGACATCCTTTGTGATGGTTTTATACGCCTTTTTAACCTCCCCATACTAATATTTAGAAAGTACAAAACGTGCTCAAAACACCGTCCCTTCTTTTGCTTTTTGAATTTCAGGCAACCCAGTTTCCTCACAGTTAACCCTGTTTTAATTTATCACGTTAATATTTTATCACATTATTAATATCTGCAGGCAGTCCTGTTTTGGGAAGCTTTTTAATGTTTAACAGAGCATTTTATTTTGATATTTTGTTGGAAGCCGCCCAGAGTGGCTGGGGAAACCCAGCCAGATGGGCAGGGTATAAAATTATTATTATTATTATTATTATTATTATTATTATTATTATTATTAGTTTTAGATTTGAACCTCTGCACTGCACACACATACTGCTGGCAAATGGAAATTTGGTTTTATGTAAGGAATATTGAGGCGCACACACCCACATGTCTAGATGGCTGGAAGAGAAAAACGAAGCTCTTAATTTTGTTTCAGTTTAATTAATTAGTTTAATTTGATAAGCTCAGAGGTTTGGGGGGAAATCGTTGTTAGCCGCAGGTCTGCCACAATTACACACATTTACAGTCCTAAAGCAGTTATATAGTTTCCTTATAAGTTCGTTCCCTGATCCCTGGCTATCTTACTCAGTAGCAATGAAATTGTGACAAACTTGTCCCATTGATTTCTATGGGAACCAAATTTGAAAGAAAAAGAAAGCTGCATTGAGCTCTCGGAGTCTAAGGAGGATTGTGTTTATTTCTGTATTTATGCTGTTACAGTTTCCCTATTATGCATATTTGGAGAGGTCAGAGGTCATCTAATTCACTCCTTTGTACTCAAGGCAGGATCCTTCCTACCCTACCTATCAAATTTAGGTGGCAGTTTACAGCTTGCAAAACCAGGAAATAGGTGCCCTTGATTTTTGACTCATTCTCCCCATCCCTTTCTGTTTCATATGTTCATTGTAGAAAAACAGTTGACTGCTAGCAATTGCTTAGGAATATTAGCCATGGCTGAAGCGATGCAGTGCAGCGAGCTATACAACATGGCAAAGGCCTATGCCCTGCAGATTTTTCCGGAGGTGGCAAATCAAGAGGAGATTCTTAATATCTCGAAAGACGACTTCATTTCCTATATGTCCAATGACAGCCTGAACACAAAAACGGAAGAGCTGGTTTATGAAACGGTGATAAAGTGGATTAAAAAAGATGCTGTGATCAGAGCCCAGGTAAGCAGGAGGGGTAGGGTGGGTGAGACCATCCTCTGAGACATTTCTTTTCTCTTTCTCACTTCCATTAATAGCTCATTATAGCAGAATGCTATTCTGTGCCATTTTAAGCCTAACTCTGCTCTTAACCAGAAAAGCAAAACTGGGGCGGGGGGGGGGGGAGCTGGTTAGCCAAGAGAAAATCCAGGCTATGCAGAAACTTCCTTTAATTTCGCCACTCAATCCCCATGTCTGATTAGAATTGAAAAGTTTGCATTTGCTGCATGCATCTCACTAAAAATAGCTTGGTCCAAGATGGCTCTTGAAGGATTAGTATTGTGTGATAATGTGCCTTAAACATAAATAAATGCAGCTTTAAAAAGAAATGGTGTGCATTCAGGAATGGCAAGAAGCAAGAATCACCAGTAGAGCTCTAGACATGGAATACCGGTACTAATAATGTGGCTGCCTTGTAAAGTCCGTATACTGAGAAGGAGTTTTCACTATTCCTGTGTTGGCTGTACAGAGATGTCAGTAAATATTTATTGGGGCTACCTGCTCTAGACTGTTACTCTGCTAGGCAGTTGACCTTAACGGAGATAAGGATCCAGATAACGGTTATAAATACTGCCTGGTTTTGTGGACAGCTATAGTAAAATGTTGTCCTTGGGCTGAAAGAATTGCAACTGCAGCACGTAAATTTGCCAGTTGCTTTAGCTGATTAAGATTTGTAGCAAACGAACTTCACACATTATCGACCCAAGACAGGAGAATTGACTCAGTGATCAAGCAGTCTCCACATCTGAGCTGCTATCAGTTCAGCTCCACATTTGCTCTTGCTCTCAGTTCAGCTCCTGAATAAACTGGTGAAGTGATATTCTTAAGAGCGTTTGGCATTTTAGAGGAAGGAATAAATATAGCTGTGTACAGTGTTCCATTTACTCTCAGTGCACCTTGCTGTGTTATAGCATCTCACTCCCTCCAAAAATGCTTTTCAAAATTTAGTTCATTCTGAATATTAATTAAATGCTAATAGGTTCAAGAGCTATTTCCCTAAATATAAGTTATTGTTGAGTTTTTCTTCGTAGTTACAATTCTCTGTGATTCTTGTTTCATTTACACAGAAGGCAAGTTATGCGTCATCCAGTTAAGATGCAGTTTATTAGTTTCAGAATTAGCTGCAAATGTAATATCCTCCTGAAATCTTTTCATAGTGTGATACCACTATTACTAGACTGATTGAATAATAGTGCTGGAAAGCATGCATACGATATCCACAATCTTAGTGAGGATTGTGGAAAGCCCTGTGGCAGGAAAGAAGGTGGTTGATTAATTGTACAATAGTTGGGAAAGAAATGAAGAAATGTTAGTAGGAATTTGAAGAACTAAGAACATATATTCCTGGTTCTCATTGCTCTGGGATCCCTTGGCAGCCAGGGATGTAGCTGGTAGCAATGACCTTCATAAATTTTACAGGATGAAAATGTGGGGATTCTTTTGATATACACCTAGAATTGGGGAATCATATTGTTTCATATCTTTCTGCATTCTTGTTGATTGGGGAGTCAAAATAGTCGAATGGTTGTCAATGTATAATAGAGCTGAGAGTTCATCGTTCTAAGTGCTAATGATCTTTTAATTTCAAATTGTTTGTAAGTAGCCTCCTGTCTGTGCTTTTGTCAAATTGTTGGTTCTAAGACATCAAACCCCCAATTCGATCACATCTTGCAATTTAGTCATCACTCACAATGCAACTTGTAATCTCAGGTTATATATTCTACTAGCTGAGAGTATACAGGAAGGGGTAAGTATTGTGAGACACACTCTGAAACAAGGAGGAGGAAACAGACATAGCATGGAAAATAGAATATAACTTTGAGACTCAGTCCCCAGATGGACTAAAGACTAAACAGCCAGCTTAGTAGAGCAACCACTACATCTACAGCCATGTTGTTCCTGGCTGAGGTAGTGGAAGGTGTAGAGGACAGGAAGATCAGACCTGATGTCACCATGCAACAGTGGAAGGATCTAGTGCGGGGGTCTGCAACCCACGGCTCCGGAGCCGCATGCGGCTCTTTTGCAACTTTGCCGCGGCTCCGGGCAGGGCCAGTGCGTTTAGCGCCGAAATGTAGGGGGTGCTGCACCGCGCTGCTGGCCCGCCTGCGCCCACCCACTTCTCTACCTTGCCGGTGGCTGTGCTGCTCATGCGTGCCTCGTTTCGTGCCAGCGCAGGCGCAGCAGCAGACCGCAGCAGCTTCCCTCCTTGGCGCCTGGGGGGGCGCTTGTGTTTGGCTGCTGCTGGTGGAGCTGCTGGCTGCTGCAACTCGACGAAGTAAGGAGGCAGCTGCGGGCTGGGCCAGGGGCGGCGGGCGAGGGGGAAGCCCTCTTTTAAAAAAGTGGAAGGGCCCGGCTCCAGGACACGTGGCAGTCTGGGAAGGAAAAGGAAGCCCGGCTGTTCAGCTAAGGGCGGCCCAACGGGATGAGATGGGCGCGGGAAAAAGCTCAGGGGACGACCAGTCCCGGGCTCTGTTTTGGGGGCACGCAGGAGACTTCCCTTAAGCAGCGTGGCGAAAGGGGCCCGAGCATGGGCGTACCGACGGGGAGGGCAGGAGGGGGCAGCGCCCCCCCAGAAGCCCCCTGCCCCCCAGAAGCGGGAGTCCCATGGACTGAAAGAAGGGTTTTATCCATTCTGAAGGAATGTTTTCCCGCGCCTGCAGGAGGGACGTGATCAGCCCCCTGCTTCAGCCCCTCTTAGCTGCCTTGCCCAGCCCCTCTGCTGGCCAATAGTGATTGGGGCAGTGTGCATGCTGTGTGCTTTTGCATAAGTTTGCTAAACTTTTAGGGTTGCATTTATGCTGTTCATGGGGCGGTTGGATTTCCCCTTCTAGATTTGCCCCTGCAGCGTCAGGCGTTCGGACGGTTCCTTTAATACAGTGCTTGTTGTTTGGCTGGGGGGGGGGAGCGTTTCGTGATATTTTGCCATTTTGCCTTCATTTCCTGCTCTTCATTACCTGTCTAGATTGTGCTATGAGCTTCTGGGTGTTTATATTTTTGTGGGCCGCAATGGTTTTGCGGCTCCCAGTTTTTCTCTCTCTTCAGAAATGGGTCCAAGTGGCTCTTTTTGTCTTAAAGGTTGCAGACCCCTGATCTAGTGGATTGCTGGCTGGCTTGGGTCTGCCCGCCCTTGTAGCATACCCCATTTTTTATTATTTTTTTGCTGTCAGGGATGCAAGCAGCAGGCCTTCCTCCTGCCACAAAGAAGGAGTTCAACGATGCAGAATGTTGCTTGCATTTCCCCAGCGGTGGCCAGTGAAAGGCTGGCTCAATCCAACCCTCAAGGGCCAATCATAAAGAGGCTTTGGGTCACCTTGATGCATGTTCGTTCACAACGCACAGAGACAAAAATTCTCAGCTGAATATGGAGGGCTGAGTGCCAACTTGATGCCAGCTAAGTTCAATAAAACTGTGTGTGTGTGTGTTGCTGATAATTATTCTATATAGTTTTATGTGCATTGCTTAGAGATTTTTAAAAAAGTAATTTATGAAGAGAGGGAGGGCAAAGAGGTAAAAAAGAATTTTCCATGTGGTTTTTGAACAACCATACAGACATCCCCTGTTGCTTCCTGACACAAGCATCCTCTCCTAATATTACCAATCTCATCCTCCAGTTTCCATCTGCCTTCCCTTTCCATGTTAAAGCTTATTGAGCGTAGCCAGCATGAAGTTTACAAAGGCCACTTACCAGCAGGCTGGATATGGCACAGTCCAGGTGAACCATTCAAAATTTTATGACCCCCGGAATATTTGTGTTGGTGGGCCAGGTGATGTCTTATAAAACCTCCTAAACCTTTAATTTAACATTTCGGACCCGGCTGGCGGTGGCCAGGAGGAAAATAGGTTTTTCACAACTAACAATAAGAAATAAATGCAAGGCCTTAACTGCAATGTGTCAACAATTTGACGTTTAGTAGAGCACCTGTTGAGCAGCTACAAGATGACTCGGCCAGTTGTTTGGCTCACTTTTGAATCCCTCTTTTCTTCTGTCTGCAGATTCACAAGCTGGAGTTTTAGTATCTGTGCTGTTTCTGTTGCTAAAACAGAGTTGACCAAGACAAGCAAATCCCAAAAGACCCCTTAGCAACCCTTGGGAGTTTACATAGATGTTTTTCTTCTAGACTTCTGCTCCTGTACAGTATTTTTACTACTTTAGCAGTGCATAAACCAATCCTTAAACATATATGGAGTCCCAATAGACATGTAAAGAGAATTGTCAGTTATAATCCATGCATTCAATCTTAAAAAAGGCAGTGAGATCTTCAAACCACTGGTTGATACATGGTGGCTGTTTGACCTCCCAATCTTGCAGTACAGGTGAAACTCGAAAAATTAGACTATCGTGGAAAAGTTCATTTATTTCAGTAATTTAACTTAAAAGGTGGAACTAATATATGACATGTGAAGCGAGATATGTCAAGCCTTTATTTGTTATAATTGTTATAATTGTGATGATTATGGCGTACAGCTGATGAAAATCCCAAATTCACAATCTCAGAAAATTAGAATATTGTGAAAATTCACAATCTCAGAAAATTAGAATATTGTGAAAAGGTGCAGTACTCAATCCATAACATCTACAAAGGGTTCCTGGGCCTTTAAATGGTCTCTCAGTCTGGTTCAGTAGGAATCACAATCATGGGAAAGGCTGCTGACCTGACAGTTGTGCAGAAAACCATCTTTGAGACCCTCCATAAGGAGGGAAAGCCTCAAAAGGTAATTGCAGAAGTTGGATGTTCCCAAAGTGCTGTATCAAAGCATATTAATGGAAAGTTATGCAGAAGGGGGAAGTGTGGAAGAAAAAGGTGCACAAGCAGCAGGAATGACTGCAGCCTGGAGAGGATTGTCAGGAAAAGACCATTCAAACGTGTTGGGGACTTTCACAAGGAGTGGACTGAGGCTGGAGTTAGTGCATCAAGAGCCACCACACACAGACGGATCCTGGAGATGTGCTTCAAATGTCGTATTCCTCTTGTCAAGCCACTCCTGATCAAGAAACAATGTCAGAAGCGTCTTACCTGAGCTAAAGAAAAAAAGAACTGGTCCGTTGCTCAGTGGTCCCTAGTCCTCTTCTCTGATGAGAGCAACTTTTGCATCTCATTTGGAAACCAAGGACCCAGAGTCTGGAGGAAGAATGGGGAGGCACACAATGCCAGATGCTTGAAGTCCAGTGTGAAGTTTCCACAGTCTGTGTTGATTTGGGGAGCCATGTCATATGCTGGTGTTGGTCCACTGTGCTTCATTAAGTCCAGGGTCAACGCAGCCATCTACCAGGAGATTTTGGAGCACTTCATGCCTCCTTCTGCAGACGAGCTTTATGGGGATGCTGACTTCATTTTCCAGCAGGACTTGGCACCTGCCCACACTGCCAAAAGTACCAAAACCTGGTTCAATGCCCATGGGATTACTGCGCTTGATTGGCCAGCAAACTCACCTGACCTGAACCCCATAGAGAATCTATGGGGTATTGCCAAGACAAAGATGAGAGACATGAGACCAAGCAATGCAGAAGAGCTGAAGGCTGCTATCGAAGCATCCTGGTCTTCCATAACACCTCAGCAGTGCCACAGGCTGATAGCATCCATGCCACACTGCATTGAGGCAGTAATTGATGCAAAAGGGGCCCAAACCAAGTACTGAGTACATATGCATGCTTCTACTTTTCAGAGGTCCAATATTGTTCTATTTGCAATCCTTGTTTTGTTGATTTCATTTAATATTCTAATTTTCTGAGATTGTGAATTTGGGGTTTTCATCAGCTGTACGCCAAAGTCATCACAATTATAACAAATAAAGGCTTGACATATCTCGCTTTGCATGTCATGAGTCTATCTCATATATTAGTTTCAACTTTTAAGTTGAATTACTGAAATAAATGAACTTTTCCACGATAATCTAATTTTTTGAGTTTCACCTGTATATGTCATCTAACCACCATAAGGGCTCACAGAAAACCCACTTTTGTTGTTGATCTGTTAGTCCTGACACCACAGGAATCGGATTTCAGAGTGTTTGAACATCTGCAAATATCAATGATTTCTCTAAGATAAAAAAAGAAACCGCAGAACATGCCTGCATTGTATGCCTTGAAGAGGCACTTTCAGCGTTACACTTCCAACATCTATCTGAACTTACCCATCTCTTCCTCTAGAGACACCATGGAATCTGATATATTCATAACATCATTTTTTTAAAAAAAAAAATGGATCAATTTCAGTTTAAAATCTCAGGAAACCCTTAGAAAGGAAACTTTCCATTGATTGAGCTGAACGGAACCCTCTCCTCCGTTCAACTCTGAGGTCCTGAACATCCACTTTACAACATTCCAATACGCAATTATAAACAGCTATTACAGTTTTAGGTTTCTCTGAATTCAGTTTGGTATTTTGAGAATGTGTCATGGGCACCAGTCAGAACACATGATATGTGAGTGGTGGCAGTTCTACAAGTTTCCAGATCTTTACCCATCCAGCTTGAAGATGTCAGGGGATGAACACTAAGACCTTTTTCATGCAAAATGAATGTTGTTGTTGTTGTTGTTGTTACAGGTAGGTAGCCGTGTTGGTCTGCCATAGTCAAAACAAAATTAAAAATTAAAAAATCCTTCCAGTAGCACCTTAGAGACCAACTAAGTTTGTTCTTGGTATGAGCTTTCGTGTGTATCTAAAGAAGTGTGCATGCACACGAAAGCTCATACCAACCTTGATGGCAGAAAGTGAGGAGGAATTGAAGAACCTTTTAATGAGGGTGAAAGAGGAAAGCGCAAAATATGGTCTGAAGCTCAACATCAAAAAAACTAAGATCATGGCCACTGGTCCCATCACCTCCTGGCAAATAGAAGGGGAAGAAATGGAGGCAGTGAGAGATTTCACTTTCTTGGGTTCCATGATCACTGCAGATGGTGACAGCAGTCACGAAATCAGAAGACGCCTGCTTCTTGGGAGAAAAACAATGACAAACCTAGACAGCATCTTAAAAAGCAAAGACATCACCTTGCCGACAAAGGTCCGTATAGTTAAAGCTATGGTTTTCCCAGTAGTAATGTACGGAAGTGAGAGCTGGACCATCAAGAAGGCTGATCGCCGAAGAATTGATGCTTTTGAATTATGGTGCTGGAGGAGACTATTGAGAGTCCCATGGACTGCAAGAAGATCAAACCTATCCATTCTCAAGGAAATCGGCCCTGAGTGCTCACTAGAAGGACAGATCCTGAAGTTGAGGCTCCAGTACTTTGGCCACCTCATGAGAAGAGAAGACTCCCTGGAAAAGACCCTGATGTTGGGAAAGATGGAGGGCACAAGGAGAAGGGGACGACAGAGGATGAGATGGTTGGACAGTATTCTCGAAGCTACTAACATGAGTTTGGCCAAACTGCGGGAGGCAGTGAAGGATAGGCGTGCCTGGCGTGCTCTGGTCCATGGGGTCACGAAGAGTCGGACACGACTGAACGACTGAACAACAACACAAGGTGCTACTGGAAGGATTTTTTAATTTTGTTGTTGTTGTTGTTGTTAAATAATTTTGTATGCCACCCTTCATCCAAAGGTCTCAGGACGGCTCACAGCATAAAAATACAAAATAAAAAGGCACAATACTTAATAAAAACAAGAATAAAACAATATCCACCCACCCTGTACCACTGAGCCATATATTCCCCATTTCACAACACCATTGGATATTTATTTTAATGAGTGATTAATTGCAGTTATTTATATTCTATCTTTCAGAATATAAATCCTTCTGTGGGTAACTTAAAGGTAACACATTAAATTACATTTTTTTAAAAAAAACAACACAATAAATAGTAACATATTTAAAAGCCATCATGATCCTTCCCACAGTAGAAAGACCCTACACAGTGAGGGTTGATATGGTGCAGGCTCTGAGGTGACCAGCGCCTGCCTGCACCTCTTCCTTTCTCCTGGAATAACAATGAAACCTGTCTATGACTCTTGTTGCATGTTGTTCCTTTTTTGAGACTCGCATGCCACGGATGTGATATTCAGTCAGAAAGACGTGGCCATTGATGGTTTTCTCATGATCAATAACAGCAAGAATTCCTATGGGGGGGGGATTCATTTTTGCATAGGGATGAGTAAATTGAGGCTGATAGTCATTGTGCAAACGGTGTTGTTTTTCCCCCAAGGCTGCTGATACCCTCCTGCTTCCTGCTGTGGTGATTCCATACATTTAAGTGTTAAGAGGTGGCTTTCATTCCCCCCCCCCAAAAAAAAAACTGTCACTCTCCCCACTCTTCCTTTCATGCCGCCCTGGCAATTTTTCAACACTGCTTTTCATTCTCCACCTCTTCTTCCTGAAGTGCTTTTTCAGTTTATGATGGCATCTTTATTTGTTTTGCCCTTGCGTCTGGTTTCACGAATTGCCTTTTTTTACTTTTCTTTTTTGTGTGGAGCTTTTAATTTTGTGTATGTGTGTATATATCTATTTCTGCAGAAAGAAGTGGGTTTTTGCAGTTAAATTACTGTTAAAATACGGGTAGCTGGTTTCTTTCATGTGCCACAGATAGATCAGCTTTCAAGGGTGACTGCTCTAACTCCCTCCTCCCGCAACCTCTCGGTATCCTGCTGGTTTGTAATAGGCTTCCTAGTCACACAGATGCTTATTTTCTAAACATAGAAGCTGTTCCTTTTCAGAATGCTTCCATGAAAAGTCTTCCTTTAAAATTTCATAATAGCATCTTTTGGTTCAGGAACTCGGGAAGAGATTTTTTCTCTCTGTGTGTGTTTGTATAAAGTCAAGCTTGAACATGGGTGCTAAAAAGAATTATGTGGGTATGTGGATGACATTTCCTTGTGAGCAGGAAATACGATACAAAGACTAGCACTGATCCTTGCTCAGCAACTCTGTGCTCCTTTAGAATTCTGAATTCAGTACAGTTGTACCTTGGTTTTCGAACAGCTTAGTTCTCAAACGTTTTGGCTCCCGAACGCCACAAACCTGGAAGGGACTGCGAACTATTTTTGGAAGCCAAACATCTGATGGGGCTTCTGCAACTTCCGATTGGCTGCAGGAACTTCCTTCAGCCAATCAGAAGCCACGCTTTGGTTTCTGAACGTTTTGGAAGTCGAATGGACTTCTGGAATGGATTCCATTCAACTTCCAAGGTACTTTTCAGAGGCAGCTCAGTACCTTGAAGAATAGCTCTCACCTTTTCTATCTGTGCCATAAGAAATGCTTGAGCATTTTGTTCTACTGAATTTATAAGTGTATCATTGTAAAACCCTATCGGAGTAGACCAATTGAAATTCATTGACATGGCTACGTTCTGTGTCTACTCTGAGTAAAACGTAGTTGAATACAACCCATAAGTTTTATTCAGTGTATAGCCAGGGTTATTTATTGTGGTTTCTTTGACACACCTTTTTAAACTTACATAAGTACAGGTTATCACAGTTTTGTTTTTTGCATGGAATTTCCACCAAAAAGACATAAAGCCCCAGGGGTATACACCATTTCTTCTTCTGTATAATAAATCCAATTTCAGCAAGAAACAACCCACATGATCAGGCCTCACAACAGCTTGCAAGTCAATTTACGGAGCTCTTGCAACCTGCATGATGTGGAAGGGAGAGTTTTAGGGCAAGTTCCTATTTGAGATGAAAGCTGTAGGAAATGCTGGATTGTGGTTAGTGTTTCTACCTGCCTCAGGCATGAACAGCCACCCCTGCTGTCTTATTTGTTGATTTGTGCAAACTATTACCATTTCCAATAATGTTATTGACTGGTCGTGATCTTGAGCTTTCAAAATCTGAGTAGGAAACCACGATTTCTGTTTGGGCCACTTACAGATCTGCTGTGAAGTAGCATTGGCATCATTGGAGAGCCAGTGTGGTGTAGTGGTTAAGAGCGGTGGACTCATAATCTGGTGAACCAGGTTCACGTCCGCGCTCCTCCACATGCAGCTGCTGGGTGACCTTGGGCCAGTCAAACTTCTCTGAAGTCTCTCAGCCTCACTCACCTCACAGAGTGTCTGTTGTGGGGGAGGAAGGGAAAGAAGATTGTTAGTCACTTTGAGACTCCTTAGAGTAGTGATAAAGCGGGATATCAAATCCAAACTCCACTACTACTAGTGGAGTAGTAGTAGTAGCACTTGTTACTGCAGCCATGCTTTAAATAATGCCATGTAGCAGCTTGCTTTGCATACAGCAAATTACTATACTGATTAGTAATCTTCTAATCAGTGTGTGTGTGTTGAGGAAGGGCGGGAATTGCCCGATGGTTGTTTCAGACTGTGTTGCAGTGGACCCAAGGGATTCCTCAGATGAGTAAATAAGTTATGGCCAGCAAGCTTTCCTGAGGGGCGGCTTGTCAGCCATTGCCAATCTTCCCCTGTAGCCTGTGTGAATCTACAGAAAGGTCTTGGGTGTGTTCTGTCACACTCTCAGCGTACATGGGGTACAAGTCAGGCCAATGCTCCAGAACTCTCTACAAAATATTGGGGTTGGATGTGGCATGGGTATAGAGGATTCTCAACCGAGGCGTTGGCATGCAAAGGGTTTGCTGCAAGTAGAAACGTCCATGAATGGCACAGCCAGGATCTGCATGGCAGCCACCAGTCAGTTCCATATTGGCTTGTTCTGACCCATGTGGGTTCTATGTGTGACGCCAGTACCTTGAGGCAAGAGGAGTCTCCAAGTGACTCCCATCATCCCTGAGCACTGGCGGCCATGCTGGTGGAAACTGGAGTCCAGAGGAACATCTGGCTTCCTGCTGCCTTAAGGTGTCCAGAGGATCCTGTTTACATGAGTTGTGTTGCACTGTTTTAAGAGAGACCTAATCTATTATATAGCACAGCAGCTGGGTGTTGCTTGGAAGAGAGTTTGCTGCTTCTTTTCAAAGGTCATCAATCTGCTTGTAGAAGAATAAATAAGAACTCAATATTTATTAAGCTAATGCTTTGTAAATAACTATATCCCAGTGCTTTGAAACTGAATACCAACTGCACGTAGTAACATTTCTGGAGTTACCTAAGCACCCATGATTGTTCAATTTTATTTTTGCAGACAACAAAAAATCAGAGGAAGCAACTGCCTCTTAAATGCTTTGTTGCCAGGATAGCTAGGCAGTGCCATGTGGTAGGAACAGCAGACTGTTGCCTGGAAGTCATTCCTTTTATTATTTGGCAAGCAATGGAAAGCCTGTAGCTAACTGAAACTTCTAGAAGGACTGTATTTGGTGTTTTTTCTACTGTTCGCCATTTTAAATTGCAAGTGTTTATAACTGAGAGATAGCTCCCCGCATTAAGCTCATGGATGTGGTGAAAAGACTGGGTGGCAATATTTGTGGCATTGTTTCAAGGGATATTGCAATTTGAAAAGCAGTGTGGCTTAATTATGTAGAACGGGGTGGGGAATCAGTGGTCCTCTGGATGTTGGGTGTCCAAATCTCATTAGCCCCAGCCAGCATGGCTAGTGGTCAGCGATGATGGGAGTTGTAATCCACACCATCTCAAGGGTATCAATCACCCCAATGTAGGATGTAATATGTGGTACAACTTTGCATTAGATTATACTAGGAGTAGCCAATGTGGTGTTATTCAAATACTGTTAAACTCCAGTTCCCATAATCCCTGACTGTGCTTACCAGGGCTTCTGGGAGTTGGATCCAGCTGCATCTGGAATGTACTACCTTGGCTACCCCAACTGGATTATAACAAGTTTTAAACCTTTGAAGCCTATTATGGGTCGGGATCAGGGTACCTGTTTCCTTGTGCCCCTATCCAGATATTAATATCTTTTACTGAGGCCCATTCTTGGACACCCTCACCAGGTGAGGTGCAGTGGGTAGCTGCAACAGAAGTGGCCTTTTCAGTGGCAGCACCCCAGCTATAGAATGCCTTCCCCGAGAGAGACTTGCCTCTCTTGATGTCATTTTGATGCCAAGTGAAGAGCTTTTTAAGATTTTCTCTATTTTTATTTCATCAGTTTCTATTTCCTATTCCTATCTGGGCTTTGTTTTCCTTCTGTCATTTTATTTATGTATGTATTTTTTTGTCAGATTCTCTACTTGTTGTAAGCCACCTAGAGAACAGGTTATAAATAAATGCAAGATGGTCATTTTAAAATTTCCCACTTTGAACTATGTGCAAACTCGCATTTGGCTTTTTAGAGGCCCCACGGGAAGACAAAATGCTCAGTTATAAAATGGAATTAAAACAAAATCGAAAATTCTTTCTAGTAGCACCTTAGAGACCAACTGAGTTTGTTCCTGGTATGAGCTTTCGTGTGCATGCACACTTCTTCAGATACACAGATAAAATGGAATTGTTTGCCAGTAAAACATATTACCATGTTTCCCCGAAAATAAGACATACCCCGAAAATAAGCCATAGTGTGTTTTCTTGAGGAAAAAAATATATATAAGACAGTGTCTTATTTGGGGGAAAACACGGTAATGAACTTCTTATGATATCCTATACCTTCAAGAGGGCTCTGTATAAACAGTAGCGTAATGGCGTAGGAAAAGCGAAGGTTTGCAAAGTAACTGGAGGTAATTTGCAGAACAGCAAAGTGATTGATTAAAGGATACGAGGAGCTGATTTGAAAAGAAGGATTACAAGAACTGAACATGCCTGGCTTGGCAACATGACAGATAAAAAGTCCAAGAAAATCAAATTGCTTATGTCAGGGAGAGTGGGAATACCACATGGTTGAAATTGAGGCAAAACTGATGTTGGAGTGATACATAACAATCAGTTAAGAGGCCTCAAGTAGTCAGTTCATCGTGCCACTTTAGCTTGGTTGCTCACTTTGTTATGCTACAAGGCACTCCTTCATATCTGTTCCCCAACCCCCACTACTGCTGGTTCTCAAGGCAGCTATCTTCCAGAAAACTTCCCTCTTTCCCCATTCCCACGGCTTTCAAATATCCTTTTTATTTTAAACATTTGGATTATGTGCTGATATGCACAACCACACTATTGTTTCTTCATGGTCATGTTCAGTGTGCACAAAACCTTGAACCACTTTCATGAGGAATGAGGTTATCAATGGCTGCAAGCCATAATTAGGGCTAGGCGATAAGATAATAATAATAATAATAATAATAATAATAATAATAATAATAATAATTCGTTATTTCTACCCCGCCCATCTGGCTGGGTTTCCCCAGCCACACTGGGCGGCTCACAACAGAACATTAAAAACAGAATAAAACTTCAAACATTAAAAACTTCCCCTAAACAGGGCTGCCTTGACATCTGATGGGAGGGCGTTCCACAGGTTGGGCGCCATTACCAAGAAGGCCCTCTGTCTGGTTCCCTGTAACCTCACTTCTTGCAGTGAGGGAACTGCCAGAAGGCACTCGGTGATGGACCTCAGTGTCTGGGCTGAGCGATGGGGGTGGAGATGCTCCTTCAGGTATACTGGGCCGAGGCTTTTCAACATTGCGATATAGTGATACATTGCAATGTTGAAAAGGAAGGAGCATTGGCCCCAGCCCTGCGAGGCACCAGGGTGAAACTGTTGTTGCTCCCTTTGCTACCAGCACCCAACACACGGAGGGAGCAACAAGGCAAACCCAATTTACCAACATCCATGATGTAAAAGAGAGAAGTTACCAGACACCAACAAACTCAAATCCAGCTTGATTTCTATGTTTTGTTTTGGGTTTTTTGCAGCTATTGTACAGAGGGCCACTTTGTGTGTTATGAAGCTATTATTTTCACTCAAAAGAAACTGAACCATTTTTACTAGGGTTTCCCTGCTTGCTTGTGTGGCCAAAGGGTTTCAGAAAACAATCTCTTGGGTCTCTATATAAGGGGGAGCTAACAGTTAATTGATGCTTTTGAATTATGGTGCTGGAGGAGACTCTTGAGAGTCCCATGGACTGCAAGAAGATCAAACCTATCCATTCTCAAAGAAATCAGCCCTGAGTGCTCACTAGAAGGACAGATCCTGAAGTTGAGGCTCCAGTACTTTGGCCACCTCATGAGAAGAGAAGACTCCCTAGAAAAGACCCTGATGTTGGGAAAGATGGAGGGCACAAGGAGAAGGGGACAACAGAGGATGAGATGGTTGGACAGTGTTCTCGAAGCTACTAACATGAGTTTGGCCAAACTGCAAGAGGCAGTGAAGGATAGGCATGCCTGGCGTGCTCTGGTCCATGGGGTCACGAAGAGTCGGACACGACTGAATGACTGAACAACAACAACAGTTAATGAATGATGTCTTCCACCTGAGGTTGACCACAAATACAAAATCTGTCTGCGTATGGGACTTAGTTGTAGTGGCCATCCAAGACTGTAATAGGAAACACAGCTCAATAAAGGCATTTCTTAAGGAAACTAGTAAGAGTTTGGTCAGATAACTAGCTCTAAAATGCTCTGTTCTCAAGAGTGGGTACCAAGGTGAAAAATTGGTGTTTCTAATTAGTTGCAGATTCCTTTCTATATAGAAGAGCCAGTCCCATAGTTACAACATATTCAAGCTCAAAGAAGACCTTAGTTCTGGAAAATAATAATAATAACCTAAAACATCTTGACAAGCTGCTTTCCAGTAAGTTCTTGAAAGAACATTTAAGTTTATTCTACCTCTGCTTCATTGTCTCGCATTGATGACATCCAGGCAGTATACGTACAAATGTTTGTAAATGTGGGGAGTGGGAGTAGGGTCTGGAATAACATCCCACACCCTAATCTCACCTGTGCAGTCTGTACCTTCCATTTTCCAGATTGCATTTATAAAGCTGGAGTGTATTCTTGTAAACTATTGTGCTGATATAACGTGCAGTGCATGGAGACTGGGTTTTGGGGGATATTATCAGTAGACATGATCACATTTGCACATCTAGACAGACAAATGTTGTGTACAAAGACCGTCTGAACAGGGATGAAATATCTAAAATTTAATGAATATAGTTTGATACTTGGTTTTACCTACCCACCTCCTTAGTGTTCAGGTTAATGAAAGCATGGGTAGTGTCTGTCCTCACAGGACTGAAGGATGTTGCTATTTTTTGTATATCTGACATGTCCTTAACCTGGCTTTCTATTGTAAACAGCTGTAATTCTTGTCTAAATGTTCCCCAATCCTTAGCAGCAGTAGTTAATAAATAAAGTAAGCGGGGAGGCTTTTAAACTCCCTTTGTTTATGTTTCTTGTACTGATTTCCTTTCTTCCTCTTCCTTTATCATTCCTTCAGTATCCTTCCACTCTGGGATTCACAATCTATTTTACTGGAGACGCGTTTTTATTACATCAATTAACATGAGAAGAATTTGATGATCTTTTGAAAGGACCAGATTGTCAGGCTTTTTAAATACTGCCCAGGTGCATGGCACTGCTTTTCTGTAAATTGCTCCTCTGCAGCTGGGATGATGCTTAAGTGCTCTGACCATGTGGGTTGGGGCCACCCATATGACTCTTCTTTGGCACCCCAACCTAGTGGAGTATCATACCCATTGTTGGGGTCCAGGTTAATCAGCCCATATAGTTGAGTCATTTTTATGCCAGCTACACTCATGGAAAGGCTACTTCCACAGACTGTCCCCATGTTTGTCATATTTATGTAGCTCCTATAATAATTGCTGTAATCATGATTTCATAAGTTGCTCTCAAGTTGTCAGGAGTGAGCCAGCAGTAAATCACACCATGCGAGTTAGAGGTTTGTTTTTTTTTTTAAAAAAAAGATAGGACTTCAGTCTAAGAGTCAATTCCTGGTGCATGCAATTCTCCTTCCCGTTGCCTCCCACCCAATCATCACCACCACCACATACAGTACTACAGGCAACATCTTTTCTCCGGTAATTTAGATGCACAACAAAATAGTGCAAACGTTTGTGCTTTTCTTCTCCAATCATTACAGATATGAGATGGGGGGGGGGATTGATAATCTCAGACCTACTGAATATTCAGGAGACTTGTCTCCAGAAGCAGATGTGTAGAAATTGATGGGGATACTTTGTTGCTAGAAAATAATGTATTTTTCACATCTGCAATGGTAAATTTATTTCACAACCTGCATATTTTGCAAAAGTGGGTGTGTGGGTGTGTGGGTGTGTGGCACAGCTTTAAAAAAAGTATAAAATAGACATGTCATGCTAAAAAAAATAATATTGGATTTTTTTTATAGAGGAATACAGTGGTAACTTACAAAGATTAGTTCTATATTTCCCCCACCACAACTGCATATGGATATAATGGGTTGTATCCAACCAAGTTGTAGGAGACCCACTGAAATCAATAGACTTAAGTTAGCCAAATCCTCTGATGACTTAGTTAAATACAATTCAGTGTTTTTAAAATTTCTCATGATGAATACAGAATTCATTTGCATATTTGTGACTTATAACTAGAAGCCAGTTAATTCCACAGATAATTTGGGCAGGAATGCTGCCTTAATTGCTGAGTGTGGCCATCATCCAACAGAGAGAGGCTATTTAATCCACTAAAATAAATCATCTTAAGTGTACCTATTTTCTGGATTCTGGCCTATGTCTTTTGAGGGTTCTCTCCACTTTGAAAATAATTGTGAGAGTTACTTAACCCTAATTTTGAAAAGTGAGTACATGGCCACAGAGTAGATGCTGTGCTTGAAAATTGGACAGTTTCATTTTGTTTTTACTTATTTATTTTCCCAACTCCCCCCCCCCCAAACACGGGTTTCTATTTTATACTAATGAGAAAAATAGAAGCAAGAGTATCCAAAACCTTGTTCCAAAGACATTTTCTGTTCTTTGGGGGGGTTTTGGGGGGGGTGAGGTGGGATATTTTCTTTTATTTACAACCTGCATTATCCCTGGGTAGGTTTATTGTCATTTTCCACCTATACCCTCAAAGAGGCAGCAGTCTAAATATTTGGTTTGGGTGCCTTCAGGAAAGAAAGGAGGGCAAGGTTTCTCTTAGCTAACTCCCCCCCCCCCCGTGCTGTTACTCCCCTTCCCAGAATAACTCGCTCTCTCCAGAAACAAACATTCTACTTCTGCTCACCTGATTCTTCAATTCTGAAATTGCAAATACACAACAAAAAAAGAAAGAAATGGTGGGGTGGAAAGTTGTTTTAACCCTAACCAGTTGCCCCTGCTTTTTTGAGTGCTGCCAAGTAGTCTACTGTGGAGATTTTTTTAATATTTATTTTATATCTATTATTTTTATTTTCTATTTTATGTAACCTGACTATAGACCTTTGAGTAAACGGCAGGTAAGAATTCTAATCAGCACCATAATACTTAAAAAAAAAATGATAATGAAGAAGACAATTCTAGAACTACCTCCCTCCCCCCACTTTTTAGTAAGGTGTGTTTGTTTCGTAAATAGCCTGCCGTGGAAGAAAGGAGGGAGGGTTCAGTCCAGTTGATGGAGTAGCCACAGGAAGTGGAGAAGGCAATAATGTCCTTCTCTTCAACCACTTTATGATTTCCCTTTCACCTACTCTAGACTCATTCCTTACCCAGTTCCATTCACAACACGTAATGAATTTGGCCTATCTATTTTTTTCACCCATTGTACCCTCACCCCAGCTAATCCAGACAAGTCCTTTTTTTAAAAAAAAGTAAGATGATTGCAACATTGCCCTCATGCATTCCCCTGGGTGCTTGCAAAATTACCGTTGCCATTGTGTGGTGCCCTTCAGAAGACATTTAACCAACAGCAGGCCTGCCTAGCTAGTGATTCACTAAATTCAGCACTGCAGCAGCTACGCAGTGTGACCTGCCAGGTGCTTGACAAACGGCCGTCTTTACCTTTTCCGAGGTAGGCAGCAAAATCAAGATTTTTTTTATCAGCTCGGTAGGTCAAAGCAGTGCAGGCCTGGTATCTATCTATGCAGATAGCTTTGGCCTAGCTCTCTGCTCCATCTTTTCAGAAGCAATAATGTTGTTCTTAATTTCAGGGTATGGAAATTAACTTGTATATTGCGTACTTAGAAGGAAAAAAAGTTTAGGTCTTCCTTCTTTTTTAAAAACTAATGGTGCAGACCTTCCAAGCATCCCCTTTTTTCCAGGGACTGTCCCGGATTTACAGAAGCTGTCCCAGTTTCTGATTTGACCCCAGAATGTCCCACTTCTCCCTAGGACATCTCTATTTTCTTTGGGAAAACGCTGGAGAGTATGGAGTTATGTGACCCCCGAGCCAACGAGATAGAGCCTTTAGAAGACAGTTCTGTATAGGGAAGTTTTTAATGTTTAATATTTTATTTTGTTTTTATATATGTTGGAAGCTGCCCAGAGTGGCTGGGGCATTATTATTATTACTATTATTATTATTATTATTAACATCCCTATTTTCATCAGAGAAAAGTTGGAAGGGTATGATGATGATAGCCTCCACAGCATAGTGAATGAACGCTTCTTTTTTGTATTAATGAAAATAATGCAAAAATAAAATCCTTTCCCCATCAAGTTAGTACCAGAAATATAAAGGAATGTGCTGCCATAGGCAGCGCCTGGAGAACAGAATAGCAGGAAAGCAGCTCCTTCCATATAAATGCTGTATTTAGTCATCTGTGCTGCTACTAAGAAGCCACCTTATACCTTCATTTGAACAGGATGTGGTAGCTATGCCTAAGATTTATACGCACAACTCTTTTCAGTGATGTCTCCTTAATCCCAGGTGAGGCAATCATTACTTGATGCCAGCTATTCATCTCATTGTGTTATGTAGCTTCAAACTGTGATACCACTGAAGTTTGTGTGAGATAATCTCTCGATTTTGAGAAACCATTCTGGAGGCCAATAAATAGTAAATGAAGTTGAGGATGAGTGTATAAATAGAGAACAGAACAGGTGGCGTCTATAGGCAGGGCTTACTGAGTTGGTGCTGAAATCAACAGCTGGCACCAGAGCCAGGTATACCTAGGTGGCTTCATTTCTTGATGTCCTATTCATCCATTTCAAACCAGAGAAGGAAGTCTTAGGGAAAGTTATCTAGATAATATACAGTTACAGGCAGGTAGCCGTGTTGGTCTGCCATAGTCAAAACAAAATAAAAAATAAAAAAAATCCTTAGAGACCAACTAAGTTTGTTCTTGGTATGAGCTTTTGTGTACATGCACATGAAAGCTCATACCAAGAACAAATTTAGTTGGTGCTACTGGAAGGAATTTTTTTATTTTGTTTAGATAATATACAGCTTGTGTTGGAAAGCTCTCTCTGTTCAGCAGTGCAAACAGGGATTAGGGCAAGCAGCTACATACAGTGGTATCTCGGTTTTCGAACGTCTCCGTTAACGAACGTAAACCTGGAAGTAAATGCTTCCGTTTTCAAACGCACCTCGAAAGTCAAACTTCCAAGGTGGCTTCCTGTTTGAGTTTTCCATATTGAGTATTCCATATTGAGTTTTCAGTTTTCAAACGTTTCGGACGGACTTGAATTCCATAGGAATGGTTAGAGTAATCTTTTAAGTGTATAGTATTTTCGCTTTCTTTATCTGTATCCCTAGCATAGTTTAATTTTTGTTAATTGCCTCCTTGTATAATGCCTTAACAACTGAACCAGTAGTCCCGTAAAAGTGAAAATATAAAAATGTAAATTTTAATGCAATTTAGCTTCTGCTTTTTTGACTGCTACTTAATGTTTGCCGCAGCAGCAAAGGTCATTTTTGCATGGAATAATAGCAGCTGTAGAAAAGAAAAGAGAGAGGGAGATGATATTTAAGACAATAGGGAAACATTAGTTTGACCTTTCAGGGTATTAACTGCCAAAAGTGTCAAAAAGTTTAATAGCTTTCCAGTGTAATATTAAGCCATAGGAAATTTGAAGATGCAAAAAGAAAAATAACCCCTGTATAAGGTGCAAATTACCTTTGTTACAATTTGAATTCCATAGAATTCAGATTACAATACAATAAAGTTCAATATAAGAAATAAAAGAAGCAATAAAAATACAATGCAAATCAATATGAATATCTTCAATCGCAAATCCAATGGCACACAGTGGACCACTGGTGGTCTCTGGACCACAGTTTGGGAATCTCTGCATTAGGGAGTTGGGTGGCTAGAAGAGTTGCATAAAAAGGGACAAAAGTTGCACATCGCAGCTGATGATCAGATTGCATGCTATTTGGAAGACTATTTGGGCTCAGATCTCCCAGTCAGTCATAGCACCTTGAGGTGGTCCTGAGAAAATGCCCATGTCTCGGTTTTCTATTCCGCTGTAAAAATGAGTATAGTATCCCATTGTAAACATAGTTCATGAGGCTTGTTGCCAAGAACAAAATCTACATTGAAGATACAATTTGGCACATGATTATTGTTTTTGAAGTCATGCTCATTTAAGAATGCTTAACTGCTTACTGAACTGCAGTCTAAAAGGGCTATGAAACACAAAGAAAAAGAATCTTAGAATGAGTAAAAAAAAAAAAAGGTCTTTGATGTCACGAATAAAAATTAATTAGATTGCTTCCGCATTGGTCTAGATGGAGCTCGTTGAAACTTTACCTGCTAGTACTCATGAAATAGCATTTCTTCTTTGTTTCAAAGAACCCCAGCCAGATGGGTGGGGTATTATTATTATTATTATTATTATTATTATTATTATTATTATTAGTTTGATTCCTCAAAAGAAGGCCCTATCTGAACTTTAGTATGAACTTTGAAGAAGCTGCAGCCTAATTTTTGTGTAGCCCACGACCTGATTGTTTGGAGGTCCCTAAATACCCAGTCTCAACCTGCATATAGATAACCAATGAAATATAGAATTAGACATGTTGATTTCTTAACATGCTTATAAAAATGCTCTTTGGAATTTTACAAAATTCACTTTTGAAAATTGTATCATGGTTTCAGTTTGATTGTTTTGATTTTACCTTTCTTTTCTTTCCTTTTCTTTTCTCACTGAAAATTTCCAATAATACACACACACACACACACACATTATATATATATATATATATATATATATATAGGGAGGGAGAGAAAAGAAAATCATGTTAAACTAAGCTCTCGTAGGAAAGAACAAAAGAGAGTGATGGGAAAGCGGCAGATGGCAAGGAGGCTGAAATGCTAAACAGTGCTTACTCCAGGTTTCAGTAAGAAGAATTATGCTAACAATATATTTAATACATAGCTAACAAAAAGTAGGTCATAATAGTAGTATTTACCCACCCTTCATCCTAAGGTCCTCTGGCAGGTTACAATTAAAACGCAACGCTAGAAACAATTTAATATAACAATCACAGAAATAAGATGGGTCCTTAAAGTACACATCTCAGCCTTTTTAAAGCAGGTTATATGAGGACTAAAGTGAAACCCTAGCCATTAATCTGTTTTAAAGGGCAGCCCCACATAGAACACATCACAATTATTCAATCTGGAAGTTGGCAGGTTACGAAGTCATTTCGGTCCAATAGGGTTCATAGCTGCCGAACCATCTAGAGCTGGTTCCTAGCCACTGAAGCCAGCTGAGCCCTAAAAAAGCAATCATAGGTCAGGAATGGAGAGAAATAAGCTATGGAATGCCTTCTTCACATGAATGTATTTAAATCAGTAAAGCCGAATGAAATTTGTCCTCAACCTCATTGGTTAAAAAAGCTAGCCGAAAGGAGAAAACACACACACACAATGCCACACATGATAGATAGATAGATAGATAGATAGATAGATAGATAGATAGATAGATGAGAGAAGTCTTTGCCCTCTTTCAGGGGCAGTGAGATTATATATTCTAAAACACCTTTGTGTTTGTTTGTTTGTTTGTTTGTTTGTTTTTAAGAGATTGATCAATCACTGCTAGAAACTGTGCGCAGGAGCAAAGGAGATAGAGTCTTGTGACATTAGCTTAAAACAAGTGACACTGAAACAGAACAACCTATTATTATTATTATTATTATTATTATTATTATTATTGCTTCGATTAGGCACAAGCTCACACAAGGGAAGAGAAACAGGATGAATTTTCCTCACTAATCTAATTAAGCAAAGTTGGGTGAGCTGTTTTCTTGGTTGCTGCAGCAGTTGTTGCCAGAGTTTATCCCAGGCAGTATGTGGCTAAATTGTTTTAACAGTGGAAGAAGAGACAGAGAACATCCTTTGTGGGCTTTAGGCAACAGACATTGAAAGATGGCTTTGTTCCATTAGCCCGGAAGAGGTTGTAGTGAGACGATTGTTAAAGATGCTGTCTGTGGAGCCCTACAAGTCAGGGAACTATGGGCCCATACCTTGTCTCTCTTTTGTAACTGCAGTTGAGCTGCTCCTTCTGGATGATGCAGAGACCATCAGGTACTGATTCACTCCTAAATGTTGGCTCAAACAGCAGCTGTCTAAATGCTAAGTGCAGAAAGGCTTAAGGTCATCCAGTGAGCTTCAGGGCTAAGTGGGGATTTGAATCATGGTTTTCCGGATCCTAGTCTGACATCATGGCTAACTTGAATTTGGGTATTTTAAAGTGCGAAGCTCCAATGTGAAATGGTGCAGGCACAATTGTGTGCCCCCACTTGTGTAAGAATGTTCCATATTGCTTAAGCAATGACTACAGTGTACATTCAGGAAATAACTCCACGCAGAATCGGGTCTTTATTTTGCTCCTTGCGCTGCAACATTTCCTGCTTCCGAAAAGGCAAGGAATTTTTAAATCTGAATCCCAGCAGGTCTTTCCAGCTACAGTGGCAAGATGGCAAGTGAAACACTGGAAGCTTGCATAGGTCTCTTGCTTGACTATTCTGTCCTATGGATCAGTTTTGTGTTATTAGTTAGAGTAATCAAATAATTAAATATGTGGGTTTTCAGAGGTTTCAGTACTCGGGTGTTAGCTTGGTGCAAAACCTGAGAAGCAGCATTTAAAATCCCTTCTTATTTCCATCTCAGCCGGTTTGTTAAACAAATAGGATTTATTTTATTTTTTTTAAAAAAGGTATCCAACTATCTTCTTTCTGTCTCACTGAGCCAATTAATACTTGTAATATAGTTTGTAATCAGACCATTGGAACTCTGGAAATGGAGAGGTTAATGTCCTATTGTGGGGAGGGAATTCAAATTATTTTTGGAATTACTTGATCGATGGTGGTGGCAGCTCTTAACCACATATTTGCAGAATACTTCTTTCTTATTAATGCAATTTTTAAATCACTGTCTAGAAAACTGGAATTATGCATGTTTGGGGCATTAGGTGTGGTACTAATTTGCACTCCTCACAAATCTTTCAGCTTCTTCAACTCTTAGTCATTATCATCCTTTCTCCATTAAAGTCAACCTCTCTCTAAGGGTGAACAATTATCTAAGGAAGGAGTTATGAATTATACTGAATGTTCCCAGTTGCCTAAAGATCACAGGTGCTCGTTTGGCAGCTCTGGGGTCCTTAAAGAAATGTCTGTTTCCAGTGCATCAGTGTATTGTCCTAGCGACATCCTTGACTGTTCTTAATCACCTTTCCTCTTTTGTACCAATCTGCTTTTTCTTCCTGTGCTCTGTCTGCCAGCACATTCACCAAATGTTGTGTGCGTTTTGCTCTGAGGCAGTATGTGATATTTAGGAGAATGAACAGTTAGAAAAATAAATCATTCCATGAATTCTTCATTTTATAACGTGCAATTTTCTCTCTGTTGTGCTTTTGCTTTCTGTTAAGCCCTGGCTGGTGATGGATGTTTTCAGCCATTTAAATGTCCTTTGCACTATAAAGTTTATTTTATTTATGCAGAAAGATGGAGATATGCCATCTGCATTTGATTATTAGCTCCTGGAGTTTGACTTCTAGCGAAACCTGGAAGAACATATTTGTTTTGCCAGTGAACAAAAACCCATGCTTTATCAAAACCAATGTCATCATTCAACCATTCACCTTAGACATTCTATAAACAAACTTTTTTGACATTTAAAATGCCACTAGAATAGCTATTTGTTTGAAACCAAGCAGCCGGTCTTAAATTTCAAGGTTAACGGAGGAAACTGGAAAGATTACGGCAGGTCTCCTCTGTGTAAGGGGTATAAATTCAAAATAAATTCACCATCCGTTTTTAGTTTGAAATATATGTGTGCGGGAGTGTAGAACAAGAGCTGCTATCTTTTGAAGATTATTTTTCTACTGTGAGGCTTAAAAAGTCTTTGGTGGTAGTGAAGCAGAGAGGTAGATGGAAAGATTCATTTAAAAAAAAAAGTGTTGTCTTCAACTGACTCCGAATTTTACTTTTTGAGAAGGGGGAGCCACGGGAAAATGCATTTTACAAAAGTTGAAGGTGGGGTCGGTTTAAATGTCACCTTGTCCCAAACAGGGCAAAGGAGGGGGAAAGCACCGAAGAGTCCTTGACAACCCAGTTGTGTAAAGTAGTTGTTACGTTTACTTTTGCAGTATGCTCCTGAGTTGCTGGCAGTGGTCCGCCTACCCTTCATCCATCCCAGTTATCTGCTAAACGTTGTTGACAATGAGGAGTTGATAAAGTCTTCAGAGGCCTGCCGGGATCTAGTGAATGAAGCGAAGCGTTATCACATGCTGCCTCACGCCCGACAAGAGATGCAGACTCCAAGAACCCGACCCAGGTTATCAGCAGGTACAGCTCAGCTCGCTTCAGAGCTGAAACTCTGGGGCCTATCTTTTTTCTCTTTTTTTCCCTTGCAGTTATTGACGGGACAGGGACAGGTCAGGCTGACTATTTACAGTCTGCATATGGTTGCAAGATTAAATTACTTCCTTTTTGCTCTCTCTCCGTGGCACTTCCAAGATACAGCCAGAGTTGCAGATTGTGATATCAGGTACCCTGCAGTTCTACTTCAGGCCCTGACACTGATTCCCCCTGTGGCAGAGAGAGGGAGCATTCATCACCACAAATCAGGTGCTAAGTCGCCAGCAGTTGGTTTTCTCTCACAAATCGGCCATATTTTCAAAACAGCTCGGCGCCATCAGTTGCGGGGAGAGCTATGTGTGTTTGTTTGCTTTCTCAGACACCAATTGTTGGTATTGATCCCTTTTCGAAGCCCCTGTATCATGGAGGATATTAAGATTGTCTTAAACAAGACCATATATTCTTTACATACAGGTCCGGTGCCAGAGGTCAGCCAGCTCAGACACTGGCTGAGGGGTTCTCTTCAGCCTGACCTGCTGCCCATTTGCAAACTGCTGGGCCCAGGTAGTGGTGAGCAGACACTGCTGTCTAACCACCTGCTTCCACCTTCCTGCCTCATTTGGGACCCTCTGAAGAAAAGCCAGTAGTAAATTTCTTCTCAGAGCCTGGCATTCCAGGGGTGGTGGCCAAGAGAATACCTGCACCACCACCTCTGATTGCTGTTGCAGCTAGGAAAGCTGTCTAATAATTATAATTATAATTGTAATAGTAATTTTATGATTTATATGCAGCCCATCTGACTGGGTTGCCTCAGCCACTCTGGGCGGCTTCCAACAAAATATTAAAAACACAATAGAACATCAACCATTAAAAAATTTCCCTGAACAGGGGATATCTTCTAGATGCCTTCTAAAAGTAAAATAGTTGTTTATCTGATTGATATCTGATGGGAGGGCGTTCCACAGGGCTGGCGCCACTACCAAGAAGGCCCTCTGCCTGATTCCCTGTAGTTTCACATATTGTAGTGAGGGAACCACCAGAGGGCCCTCAGGGCTAGTCCTAGGCGAGGCCATTCAGGGCTTTAAAGGTTAACACTAAAGAATAGCTGCTTAAGAAACTGTTGTGGCAAACTGTGGTTGCGATGGAAACATTCTCCTGTCCACCTTGTCCAGCATACCTCATTCTGAAGAAGAGCACTTATTTGGACCTTTCTCAGAGCCAAGGTGCTGGAAAAGTCACAAACAAACTGGAGGTTTAACAAACTGAAGGACATTGTCCTCTTTCTATGCTCCTCCTGATGGAAACATGCAGTTGGGGACAGATAAGTCATTTGCATACTCTTTTCTTGTGTATATTATTCACTACAAAGCTCAAAGACTAAACTATTTAGCGACGAAACGTCAGATTACCGGAACGACGTCCAAGCACTGAACCACTGGTATATCACAATTGAACTCTTTATTTACTGCATTTGCACTTGTTTAAGATAAAACCTATTTGGGAAAGAAACTACTTTTGCCATTTTTATGGACGTTTACTGTTTATTTACAGATAGTTGCCTTGGTGGTATTGTGCCACTATCACTCAGAAAAGAAGAAAGAAGAAGAAAGAAAGAAAGAAAGAAAGAAAGAAAGAAAGAAAGAAAGAAAGAAAGAAAGAAAGAAAGAAAGATGAGATATAGATAGATAGATGATAGATAGATAGATAGATAGATAGATAGATAGATAGATAGATAGAGTGAGTAGGAAGGAGTAGCATGAATGGGGGAGTGAGCAGGGGAAGAGGAGGGCAACAGTGGGGCCTGAGGAGGTCATGGAATATATATCATGGAATCATAGACTGTAGAGTTGGAAGGGACCCTGAGGATCATCTAGTCAAACTCCCTGCAGTGCAGGAATATGCTGCTGTCCCATATGGGGATCGAACCTACAACCTTGGTGTTGTTGGCACCATGCGCTAACCAACTGAAACAATTAATAGAAATGCTTATAATATCTAGACCTATAAAGAGCATGTTAGGGTCATGGAGTAGTTAATATACAAAACAACCAGCCGCTATGCTTAATATACACAACAGACTGAACCTAGGCATGTTTACACAGATAAAAGCCACATTGACTTCCATGGGACTTCAAGGACCCCTGACCATTAGGTCCAGTCGTGTCTGACTCTGGGGTTGCGGCGCTCATCTCGCTTTACTGGCCGAGGGAGCCGGCATACAGCTTCCGGGTCAGTGGCCAGCATGACTAAGCCGCTTCTGGTGAACCAGAGCAGCACACGGAAACGGCATTTACCTTCCCGCCGGAGCGCTACCTATTTATCTACTTGCACTTTTGACGTGCTTTCGAACTGCTATGTGGGCAGGAGCTGGGACCAAGCAATGGGAGCTCACCCCATCACGGGGACTCGAACCACCGACCTTCTGATCAGCAAGCCCCCTAGGCTCTGTGGTTTAACCCACAGCGCCACCCACGTCCCTCAATGGGACTTACTCCTAGATAAATGTATATAGGATTGCAGCCTTGTTTTTCAATAGGTTTTATTTCTGTGTGAATATGCGTATAATAGAATCATAGAACTTTAGAGTTGGGGGGGGACTCTGAGGGTCATCTAGTCCAACCCCCTGCAATGCAGGAATATTTAGCCCAATGTGGGGCTCGATCCTACAAGCCTGAGATTAAGAGACTCATCAATGAGAGACTCAGCTATGCAGGCAGAGCATAGCCATTGTGACTAGTAGCTGCTGATAGTCCTCTCCTCCATCATTTTTTTTCCAGTCGTCTGTTGAATGATTTACAACGTGAGTAGACATTCATCTGAGAGTAGACATTCAGAGAAATGCACTGTTAGGAAGATTATGGCTCAACACTTTTCAATAGTTCCCCCTCTCAGCAAGCAACTAAAACTTGTATTTTTCAGCCAACGTTTTCAGATACGATACTGTTTTTTAAACTGGTTTCTGACTTCTAGTGTTTCTATAGCAATTGTTGGTTCCCACCCCCCTTAATTCTGTTGTTACTGTTATTGAAAATTTATCATTTTTAATATATTATTTTAATTCCCCCCCCCCTTACCTGTTTGCTGCCTTGAATATATTTTCATATAAAGGCAGGATAGAAATACTGAAAATAAATCAGTAAAAAGAGAATAGCTTCAGTTGCCGTGCCTTATTCTCTCGGGAATATGAAGACACAACTCGGTTTTTACCACAGCAATGCTAAACTTTTCTGTGCGCCTATTAAATTGGAAGATAGCATGGTAGATTTGTATGTGCAAGGAATACAGAACGCCTTTTCGAAGTTGCTTCATCCTGCCTAGCAGAATCAGAATGGCAGGAAATTTATATGTCGGGTTGCATCCTTTTTAGTTTGTAGAGACACTGTTTAATCAGGGAATATATGGGAAATATGAAACACATAGGATTTTCAATAACTGCCCACTCTCAAACCCTTTAGCAGGGGTTGGATAATAGGTTTATTGGTCAAAAGTATTTTTGAAAAGTGCCTATTTAATGTTTGCAGATAAAATTATAGGTGTAATGCATGCTATTTTCAGAAGCTTGTTGATTAAAGAAAAGTAATTTTCCAGGGATAAGGGGAAGGGAGTGATTATTTTTGTAGGTCGAAGTCCAATTATGTGGAACTGTTAATGTACTCACAAAAGGTATTTAAATCCTTTGTGAGTATTGCAGAATTTGCAATGCCCTCTTGAGGTCATTCATTACAATCACATTAGATTTGGCATAGGTGATAAGTTTTCCCTGCCATTTTTTCATATACTGTATATAACTTTACAATGTGATTAAATGCATAGAGGATAATAGTACATAGGCGTCTTCCTACCAGAGGATGTATGGGTATCTTTTGAAAATGTTCCTGATCTTCTTATGTTCTCATAAGACATATGCCAATATAATGCAAGAGAAATCTGCTTTTCCAGTTCCTGACATATATGGGACAAAGACTGTAAACAGTGGTTTTGGGGGCTGTGCATGCTCTTAGGGTTGGGTTAACCATTAGACCCACATAATTTTTAGCACCCCACCCCCAATTTCCCAATTCAGTCACAAGGCTGGATGACCTTGGGCCAGTCATTCTCTTGCAGCCTTATCCTCCTTGCAGGGTTGTTGTCATGAGGATGCATTGAAAGGAAATCCATGTGTGCTTCCATCTTGAAACCCTTGGAGGAATGACTTATAAGTCTTGACTTTCATGCAACCAAAGCCAGTAAATAGATGCATGAAGTGTTTGAAGAAATCAGTGCAATGAATGATTTATGTCTGAAGATGTTTTGTCCTTGATTAGAATACATTTGGTAATTTTGGACAGTTGGTTTGACTTTTATTTTATTTCAATTTTTGCAATAAATAGTACATTCTGCTTTGGTCCTCCTCTTACCCTTAACCTAGCCTTAATATCACTGTTGTTTTTCTCTTAATGTTAGCAATAAGCTTTTTAAAAAGGGGTGGTGGTGGTTTGAAATATTGTATCTATCTATGCTGCCCTTCATTGTTATGAACTGCAAGGCAAGTTACAGGCATATAAAACTGTAAATGCATATATTTCAATTTACATCCTAGGTGTGGCTGAAGTAATAGTCCTCGTCGGTGGACGTCAAATGATTGGGATGAATCAACGCGCCTTAACAGCAGTAACGTGCTTCAACCCTCAGAGCAACAAATGGTACCCCCTGGCCAGCTTGCCCTTCTATGACAGGGAGTTTTTCAGCGTGGTGAGTGCTGGAGACAACGTCTATCTCTCAGGTGAGCAGTGGTGAGAAGGGCATTGTCTGTTTGGAAGGCTGTGTGACAGGCCAAACGAGGATGAATTATGTGCCAGCTTGCTGGAAAAAAGAGAGACTTCCTTTTATCACATTCCATTTCACATCAGCTCAGATTTCCTCCCCAGTGCATTTGGCACTTGTAATGTGCAAAGGATAGGCTCAACACCCCGTCAAGCATGCGAAAAGTTTCCCCTTGCTATTGCAACCGCATTGTAAAACATTGGCGGGGGCTGGATCTAAATGACAGGTTTCTGCATCTCGAATCTGTTTGACTGAGCTGTTGCATACCTGACCTACACTTACCATATTTGCTTGCAAGGAGGTTTGCTCTCGTTCGTCTTTGAAATCCCTTGTTGAGAATGAACTGCAACCCTCTTATTAGTTCCGGTGAAAATGAACAAACTCTTGTCACTGGCAGAGTTCATTAACACAGTGCTTGACACTTTTCCCTTTTTCCAGGCATCTAGACAACTGATTTGTACAATATATTCTATAAGTAGCATCATTTTACTTGCATGCACTATACTATAGCATTGGATGTGACCCTCAGAGGAAGTTCTCGCTTACTGAGCTTTGTGTCAGTATCAGGGGTGTTGAGAAGAGCCCCTCTGTACTTCCTCTTTTCTAAGTGGTGTGACACTTTGCTGTTTCCAACGAGAGAGCGCCTAGCTAGCTGCTTAGTCAATTCGTACCAGTTGGATGTGTAATTGAATAGACTGCAGGTTATTTATGAATGCCGGCTGGGCATATTCCCATATGCAAATGTCCTGCCTAGTCTGATATCATGACAGCCTTTAAAAATAAAAATAAAACCCTTTGGGATACATGAATAAATGACACCAATCTGCATCATCTGAACAGATGCTTGCAATTGAGGGTGATTTATTTTAATTAGTCAAGTGTCATTTGGAAGAAGATATTGCCTTGCAACTGGCTTGTACTGTAATAGGCTCCAGGAGCTGTTTTCCCGCCAAGTCACTGGTTCTTTTCCCCTTGTACATACCGAGGGCAGGTGGCATGGAGTCTGGAGTCACACTCTCTGACGTCTGGTGTTACATGTCACTACTCGATAACTGGAATCTCGTTTCCCGAATGACAGTCCCGAGGTGTCGGCACAACAGCCTGGTGTATGATGGGAAAATATATACCATTGGAGGCCTTGGTGTAGCAGGCAACGTTGATCACGTGGAGAGGTAAAGGTGCTCTATTAATATACCGTCCCCCGTGGCTGATTCGTAATGTTGTTGAAAAAAGTGGCATCATTTCACATTCTTTATGCAGAATTCAGTATAAATAAATGCTCATTGAACCATAACTTGGCGAAAGACCTGAAAATAAGGAGTCCCAGTTGCTAATATAAATGTAAATTTCAAAAATCTACTCTTAAGCCAAGCATTTCATCAGGCAGAGTGAGTTTAGTGATTTTGGAGATTTTGTCATTGTTGTTGTTGTTGGTACAGCAGAGTGTTCAGACCGCTTTGCAGACATTATCCTCTTCTAAAACTTACAGCATCCCTATGAGGTTTGCCTAGGAGCCAACTCCTAGGGGCCAAGGTCCCTTCGCCCTCCCATAAAACATCTAAGGGGGGGCCGCCCCACCAAGTTGATGGGCATTGCCATTCAAATGGTGTGCGTGTGCCATGTCATGTGATTATGTGGTGTGAGGCTTACCTGAGCCCCCTCCCCAATACCCCCCCCCCAATATTTTATTCAAGTTGGCACCCCTGTGGTAGGTCAGTAGTGATAGCTTCCCTGTTCTGCTCTCGGAGAAGTGATAAGATTGTCCAAGGCCAGGTCAGGCTGGGAGAGTTGCAAAGAACCCTACTGACTGAGCTTTGGAAGACAGTATTTCAGTAAACGACCAGAGTGATCTGAAGACTGGTAGGACCCCTTCCACCGGCTCTGCCCCCCACCTGCCAGAGAGCTGTCTGAAATTTTTAAAGGGCCTGTTCCTTATTCTGCATTCTGAGATTAGAACTGGGAACTTTTATACAGAGGCAGTGTGATGTTGCGGTTAGAATGTCGGTCTTAATACTGAGGAGACCTAGATTGAATTTCTCACTCTGCCATGAAACTCCCTGGGTATCCTTGGGCCAGTCACTTGCACATTCAGCCTCACCTATCTCACAGGGTGGATGTAAAGATGAAAGGGGTGGGGTGTATGGTGTGCCAGGAGATCCTTAGAGGAATGATATGCCCACTATGCTGTACCAGCGCTCTCTTTGATGAAGATCCCTCAGTCCTGATTATATATACATATATTTCAGCATTGAAGTATGTATCTGGCTCTATTAATATAAAATTCTAAGCTCAGTGCAAGCACGTTCTGCATGCTTATCCATCAGGAAAACAGGCTTTCTCCTTAAGCAGGAATGGGCAGGTTGTTTTGATGGGGATTTCTTCAACTCTCTTGTGTTCTATGGTGTGATTTGTGAAAAATAAGATCAGATGAAAATCTATACCTGGACTGGACTGGGGATTCCTTTGAGCTGTGATTGCTCCAGTTTATTATGCAGAATTGGGTAAATGTAAAGGGACCCCTGACTGTTAGGTCCAATCACGGACGACTCTGGGGTCGCGGCGCTCATCTCGCTTTATTGGCCAAGGGAGCCGGTGTACAGCTTCTGAATCATGTGGCCAGCATGACTAAGCCGCTTCTGGCAAACCAGAGCAGCGCACGGAAATTTCGTTTACCTTCCTGCCAGAGCAGTACCTATTTATCTACTTGCACTTTGACGTGCTTTGGAACTGCTAGGTTGGCAGGAGCAGGGATCAAGCAACGGGAGCTCACCCCGTTGCAGGGATTCAAACTGCCAACCTTCTGCCCTAGGCTCTGTGGTTTAGACCACAGCGCCACCCGCGTCCCTTAAAGGGATTCATAGTGTTTCTATGTTTTCATTACTCTCCCAACAAATATTTTGCTACCTTGATGTCTCAAAAAGAATTCTATAAACAGCTCTTGACCAGTAACACTTCAGGCAGAAGATTCTTTGAAAGGAGAGGAGAAAAGCGTACAGAAAATTGAATCGGTCAGGACAAAGGTTTAAAATGTCACTAGTCATGTGGGAAGGGAAGGACCACCTTGATACACAATACAGCTTTATTTTTCCAAGACTGTTTTTCTGTAAGCTGTACTCTGAATAATGGTGAAGGTATAATATATAAACTCTAGATAATGATCGTGCAAAGGCTTTGAAACAGAAGTAAATTAAAGCATTCGCCCATAAAGCTGTTAGCCTAGACAGAGAGAAATTAAGAGGAGAAGGCTAGGAAAAATTGATGTGTGTTGAGATACAATTTGGAGAGAGAGAGAAAGAGAGGTTGATAATGCACAGGCCCTTTCCCACTCAGCGGGAGCTGCAGAGTAAAAAAAAAAAAAAGACTTTAACAGCAAGACTGTGTAAAGAGAGAAACACAAAATGACAGAAATGAGGGGAAAGAGGCTGGGGCTATTAAATTAGTAGTAGTAGAAATATTTCTATTTCTTATGTTCAGGTGTGAGTGCTATTGCTTAATACCAATGCAGAAGAGAAAGGTATCAGTAGGCTTGGGGGAATCCCAAGGCTTCTTTTTTTAAATAATAATATTTTTTATTAAATTTTCAATTTTACAATTCCAAATAAACATTTTACAAACTTTAAAATATCCAATGACTTCCGTTCTCCTCTTTCCATGGTTTATTTTACATATCCCTGCTTATTTTACTGTAACCATTCAAATCATTTTCCACTTTTACATCCATCAAAAATTATTTACTCTGATGAATTTATCTTAATGCTGCCAGCGTTTTCAGCTGTATGCAGTTATTTTCCACATATTCAATAAATGTTCTTCTTGCTCTCTTACTCTATTGGCTAAATCCGCAAGTTCTGCATATTCTGTCAAATTAAGTTGCCAATCCGCTTTAGTTGGGACCTCTCTCCCTTTCCATTTTTGGGCTAACAAAACACGGGCCACAGTTGTTGCATACATAAATAACCTTTTTTGGCACCTAGGAATTTCAGTCTGGAATTTGTTATCCCCAACAAAAAGGACTCTGGTTTCTTTGGGAAAGTAGTTTTAAACATTTTTTTTCAATTCGTTATTAATCATTTCCCAGTACACCTTTTTATACATGTCCACCACATGTGGGAAAAAAACATTCCTTCCACTTCTTCACACTTCCAATACATATCTGATTCTGTTTTATAAATCTTAGCTAACCTACTCGGAGTTAAATACCATCTATGAATCATTTTCAAATAATCCTCTTTAAGTGAATAACATGTTGTAAATTTCAGGTCGCTTTTCCAGAGTTTCTCCCAGGGGAATCCCAAGGTTTGCAGAAACTGAAATAATTTTATAGTGCTGGGGGAGCGGGTACTGAAAAGGGAACTTCTACCCCTATGATAACATCTGCAGTCTACATCTTGGAACTGAGTTTACAAGATGACCTTATGGATAACAACATCCAACCTAATTTTTTGTACTTTTCTGCTTTTTGGTTTTCCTCCGTTCCTTCCCACTCCCCAGCCCTACACATCCTGCTTTCTGAAACGTCTTGCCTGATGAAGACTATTGCCCAGATCTATTGGTAACGCTCGTGTGGATTTGCTGCCCACATGTTCCTTTAAGAACACCTCCTAAAGAGGAGTGTGATCTTTTGCTGAAAATAAACCTGGCGCTGCCCTTGAATGTGCCTAAGTATATAACCCAAGAATGTTCGTTCCAAACCAGGCTTAAGCAAAGCTGGACTTTACCGATGTGTGATGAGTGATAGGATGCTTGGAAAATTTAGATACCACTGGGATACACGGAAAAAAGACATGGGCTGCTTTACATCTGACTAGTACTATCATCTACAGTGAAAATAGATTTTCATTATCAATGCTGTAATATCAAGAAAGTTTTAATTCAGGGATCAGGGACACTTTAGATTTCTTATTGTATGAATTCAGGCAAGTAGGCCATGTGTACATTACATGTGTACCCCGCCTTTCCTACAAGAAACTTAATATAGTTTATACGTGGTCAAAGTCTATCTCCCCTCCAGACACTGCATAGAGCCATCCCTCGTTAATTTTTACAGTGTAACTGCAGCAAGTGCCACCAGACTGTTCTATGTGTCATGTTTCTCAGTGTGCAATTTCTGGCCTGCAAGGGGCACTCTACATGGCTGCTTTGCTGTGTTAGTTGCAAGGTACTGTACAATTTAGCTTCCAACATGTCCAGTGGGTGTTTCAGCTCTGAGCCCTGTGGCATAAGCAGCTGCCATCTGAGCTGTCTGAGGCATAGAAGAGAGTCATAGAATCGTAGAACAGTAGAGTTGAAAGGAACCCCAAGAGTCCTGCAATGCAGTCTCCCATCCAATCTGGAGGGCCCTGTTCTTGGAAGTAAACAGTGTAAAATGCAACCTGGTCCAAAAATGTGCTACATGCCTAGTCCAAGGTTTGCTTGCTTGCTTTACCTGCAAAGGAATTCTGTAAGACAGAATTTTAGAATGTGTCTTTCACAAGTTCCTTCTTGTACTTCGCTTCTCTTGTTTAATTACAATTTTTCCCCATTGTGGATATTCATGCTATTCTATTCTTAACTGCATTTGAAATGAAGATGATGCAAATGTATTTACCATTACTGCAGTTTAGAATATCAGTAAGTTATTTCCTGCCTCTGGACTCCCCCTGCCCTTTCCTTTTTGACTCCAGGAGCTCGAGGTACCATCTAAAATAAATTAAGTATTTATTAACAATAAAGAAATCCATTACAGAAATAATCCTGAGTCAGGAATCATGAATCCAAACAATTTTAGTGTTTGTTAGCTGCTATTTCTCAGTAACATTAGGGGTGTGTGCAAATGTGTGTGAGAGAGAGAGGCGGTTTGGGGAGAGAGAGTCGTAATTTATTTTTTGTAATCTACCGCTCTAGCTATTATGTTCACGAATCTGCTATTTAACTAGATGTGCTGCCATTCCATGGAAATATTGATGCCTAACAACCATATCATTTTTTACTGTCTCCCAAGCTCATTTTGCAGGAGTTATTTGGATCACTGCCATGTTAGCTTAAAAAATAGGTGTCTGAACTGGTGACATTGTCTAAAATGAATCTTCATCCATGGTTTATTAACTGTACATCTTTATGGTCAATGGCTTAATTAAATCTGATACCAATGACCTTAGAACTAATTTAGCGCTCTAACGCATATTCTTATCTTCGGTGCTACATGGGGAAATGGATGCAACGGCGAAATCTTATTCCTGCTGCACATTTCCCATCAACATCTGCAGCGACCTGCAGTGAAGTGTGGTAGCTTTGTCCACACGGTGAAAATTAAACAGAGGAAACTTGTGCATCCCCAGCATGCACATTAAATAGCTAGTTTACCGGGGCAGAGAGAGCTATCATGTTGCATTATGTTTGAAAATCGGATGATCGTCAAGCTAAACAGTTGTAAGTGCATTTAACACTTGCCTGGCTCCAGTTGCCGTTGAATATCGCTGAACTGATTTGCAAGAATAATCTCACTCTGTTCTAATTAGCAGAAATTAATTGGTAGAAGTCACCTTAACAAAAGGTATCCTGGATTATTATTTTTTAAGCCTGGGATATAATGAGATAAGGGTCATACATAGTTAATAGGTTTGGATTATTTTCCCACTCTCCTTGCTTTGACACTGTCTGCACCGAGAATATAGAACTTCTGTTCACTGGCTGCATCGCAAAGACGTATTTGCAAAGCTGTTTTCCTGACTAGCCGTTGGCAAGTGCCAATCACTGTAGCACCTAGGCTGATTCATATGTCTTTCTGTTCTAGGTACGATACTATCACCAATCAATGGGAGACAGTCGCTCCGTTGCCAAAGGCTGTGCATTCTGCAGCTGCCACCGTTTGCGGTGGGAAGATCTATGTGTTTGGCGGAGTAAATGAGGCTGGCCGTGCCGCTGGAGTCCTTCAGTCATACGTCCCTCAGACTAATACATGGAGTTTTATAGAGTCACCCATGATAGGTAAACAGAACAGATTTCAATTTATAACTGGGAGTGGGGGAGAGAGAGCAATGAGTACCGTGATACTGAATTGCTAGCAACATAAGAAGAACTCTGCTGGGTAAGACCAAAGACCCATCTTGTCCATCATCCTGTTTTTGCAGCAGCCCGTCAGATGCCTGTGAGAGGTCCACTAGCAGGACCTGAGCACAGCTCTCCCCAACCATGATTTCCTGCAACTCACATTCATAGAGTTGGAGGGTATCGTGCAGCCATTCTGACTAGTAGCCATTGACCACCTTACCCTCCATGAATTTGCCTAAACCGCCATGCAAGTCGGTGGCCATATTATGGAATGAATTCCATAGTTTAGCTAAGCACTATTAAAAATCCTTTCATTTGTCTAGAATCTCCCAACATCCAGAATCGTTCATTGGATGATTCTTGGTTCTAATATTATGAGAGTGAGATAAAAAAAAAACTCCCTCCCCTTCTCTTTTCTTCATACCATGCATAATTGTAATATCTCCTCTTTTTCATACCCTTTCCCCTAAACTACAGTGCACCAAATGTTGTAACCTTTCTTCAAAGAGGAGTTGCTCTAGGCCCATGATCACTTTGGTTGCCCTTTTCTGCACATTTTCCAACTCGACAATATCCCTATTGAGATGTGCTGACCAGAAATCATTCCCAGTGTTCCAAGAGTGTTCGCACCAGGGGACTTTTATAATGGCATGGTGACATTGGCTGCTTTATTTTCAATCCCTGTCAACGGATTTTTTTCACAGCAGCTGCACATGGGGTCAACATTTCACAAAGGATGTCTTCAAAGGTTAATGTGATTACAGAAAGCAATGGTGGAAACAATTTTATTTTTTGTAAGGTTATCAATCAGGATTATCAATCAAGCTAAAAAATTGGTGTATATACAAGCAATGGAGGTCCATGAGATTAGCAGCACATATTATCCCGAACTGCAGTTCAGTTAGTGCAATTGGTAGCTCTGCTAGTTACTCCCTAAAGTTCATTGATTCCTAGTGGGAGAGGTGAAGATAGTGAACTCAAGTAGGAATATAATATGATTATAACATGAGGTGTTTCCTGAGCTTGTGTAGATGTTACTTCTCTTTCCGTCCACTCGGATATTCAGACCTTTAGGCACAGTAAAAGGACCCCTGACGACTCTGGAGTTGCGGCACTCATCTCGCTATATTGGCTGAGAGAGCCGGTGTACAGCTTCTGGGTCATGTGGCCAGCATGACTAAGCCGCTTATGGCGAACCAGAGCAGCACACGGAAACGCCGTTTACCTTCCTGCCAGAGCGGTATCTATTTATCTACTTGCTCTGTGTGCTTTCGAACTGCTAGGTTGGCAGGAGCTGGGACTGAGCAACGGGAGCTCACCCCATTGCAGGGATTCGAACCGCCGACCTTCTGATCGGCAAGTCCTAGGCTCTGGTTTAGACCACAGCACCCACCCATGTCCCTTTAGGCACAGTAATACTGGAAAATCACATGCTTCCCTTGTTTGAACGCAAGAGCTTCTAGATTCTGTTTTAAATTGCAAGGGTTCCATATACAGCAGAATCTAGAAGCTCATGCGTTCAAACAAGGGAAGCATGTGATATTATGCTTCCATACATAATAATGTTGCTTTCCCCCCCATGAAGGTGGGCTTTCACATTACAATTATGGGAAATACCACATAACAGTTGCTTTCTGCCCCCACCCTCCAATGGCTGTATGAATCAGTCCTCAGAAAAGTTCTAAAGCGTTAAATGGAAGTCCTGAAACTTGTGAACTAAAATAAGCCGTGTCCTTATGTTAACTCTTGTCATCCTTTCTTTGGATGCTGTGGAAGAAGCAATTTGGTGCTTGTTTGTAGCATCGATTTGTGGGTGTAACATTGCCCTTTCTTGTTCCCCGGCTGCTCTTGTTGTTCAGCCTAACGTGACATGACATGCATATGATGCAGTATGAAACACCCAGCAGGAGGACGTTAACCATTGGCAGTCATGTTTATGTATTACAGCAGTGCAAACAAACCCATTTCCTGGCTCTTTCTGTCACATGGATACAGTGCCACTGTTCATATAATCCACTGAGTGACATTATGAGGTTTTCGTGTACTCTGAGCAGACTGGAAAACTGAATGCATTATGCAAAAAAAGGGGGGGTGTTCTTATTCCTTACCAAAATAATACAGGAGCTGCAGAAAACAGCAGCTCATTCCCTAGACTCATTATAGTGTCTAGCAGTTGTCAGTCCATACAGGCTTGGGGGGGGGGGGAGGAATACTCTCCAACTGTCCCAAAGTACACTGCAAATTTGCAAATAAATAGCTTTATGCCCTAACAAAAATATGTCAGAACTACAGATAATGAAAGGATATTTATGCTTCCTTGGAATAAAAGTAGCTAATTAGCTAATGTCGGTACAATACTCGGAAGGAGAAAACATTGCAGTGCTGTTGTTGTTTTGCCCAAAGATAAATAAAGTTGATTTGCATTTAAAAAAAACAACAACAGATGGAATACATAGTTTCAATGATAATCTTCAGAAATTGATCAGACCCTTGTGAGGGCAAGGATGACAAACCTCCCACTAGAAATGTGATTGTTGCAATGAAAAAGAGATCCTAAAGCTATGAGATTATTGGGGAAGGGGTGCTGCACACTGAAGTAAAATACAGTGCGGTGATACTTTCGTTTCGTTCACAAAGCTTCTGAACCAGTCTTGAATGTTTCTTTGAGTTGGCCAAGAGGTAGAAATCCCATTCCCGCTACTGTGGTTATTTTGACTGAAAGACACCTGGTATTTTTGGCAGACATTTTGCTTTCCATATGTTTATATCTTGGAGACATTATGGCATTCTTTAGGAGCTCTATGAGCTCTGCTTCCTCTTTTTTGCTTAGATGTGCCTGTACCTGATTCCTGGGCTAGAATATTAAATTCACCTGCTAATGCTCTTTTTTTTAATGTAGTGAAGTCTGTTGACTTACTGTTTTCACATAGTATGGAGTCTGCCCGAGATGTTTTCCCCAAAGGGTGACCTAGTAATCTCATTCTTTCAGCATGTCTCCAACTCCAACTGCAGTTGCTTAGCTTCCTCTTACAATTTTTTTTCCTGAGAATACGGTGAGTTACAGTTTGGAGACAGGCTGAAACGCAGCAAGACTGAACTTCATCATGAGAGCCAGTGGGTGGGATTCAGCTAAGCTGCCGAATGTGCAGAATGAGTTCTGCTTGTGCTACAGGACTTCCCTCCTTTTCTCCCCGCTGTGCACGCTCCTTATTCTGCCCTTGAGGGTTCAGGGACCCCCAAGAACAGATTTGAAGGAGGATGGAAGTCACATTGCGCAAGCAGACCTCGTTCCCAACACATACCCTACTTATCGCTGTGTTGAATTCCACTCAATATGCACACTGATGATGCTTTAGACTTAAACCAAGTTCAGTAAATTGTTGTTATTCTGCATTATGGTTTTTTGTGGTTTTAGACATTACATTTAAAACATGTTTAATTATTGTAAGGTTTGTATTTATTATATTGTACCACAATCTGGGCTCCCATTGGAAAGAACCGTGTTATAAACAAAAATAAGAGCAATAGTAATAATTGTAATCCTAGTGATAATAGTAGTTTAGACCACTGAGTTTTTATGAGTAGACCAGTGTCAAAGTTCTCCCTTAATCTCAAAGGCCATTGGATGACCTTGGGCTAGTAACTTTTTCCACTTAACCAAACCTACACAGTGTAGTTTTGAGAATCAAAAGGATAAAAATCACAACTGAGAAAAATATTGATTGATCCTGCATTGCGCTTGTAGAAACTAAAATGTTTAAGGATGCTTCATATGGCAACGTTTGAGAACTCTTGACCTAAAAGGTGGCTCTGTTGGATGAATCAGCAGTGGTTGTATGGAAACAATGGCCGAGATCTTGGCCTTACCATCAACCCAGAGCATGGAAAAAGCACATAGATCTACACTTTGAGATATAGATGTCATTCTCTTTAACTGAGAACTATAATGAGTTGGCATGCCAGCGAGTGAGATTTTCTTCAGAACCGGCAATAAGTTTGTGATCAGTAATCAGTAATCCTAAGACATGTTCCAGCAGTGTGCATGTTTGAAACACCTATAGAGCTCATATTCCACAAAAGTGGTTATCAGTTTATAATAGGCTATGATAAACATAGACATGGAAATGCACTGTCTTTTAGGGATTTAATGGTGTCAGCAGCTACTGATGATGCTATCAGTTTCACTGGGCATTTACTTTAAGCTTCTATAGTAGAAACATAATTTAATTCCCTGGCTTTATATTTATTTACTTTTCTGAATGGTTCTTTCTTTCCTTCTTTTTTTGTTTTTTAAGTCTTATCTTAAGTAGAAAAGGAACGCTAGAACAAAATCTGTGACATATATTTAACATGCTTTGCATGTATACAGTAAAATTCAAATAAAACCCAGATAATAAAAATTATAAAACACGGAACCGAAAACTAATAAATCAAAGACTTTTAAAAGAGCACAACCAAAATCCACACAGATGTTGGCCATTGTCAGGGGTCCTTAAAAAGGGAGGGCCACAGTTGGGGTGGCATATATACCGGTAATTGATACTAATAGGGCTCTCAGTTCTCTTTTATTTTTATAGCTGAAACAGCACCATCCTCACATGGCAAGGTGGGAGGTTGTGGGCTCTCCTTCATTGGAGGTTTTTAAGCGGAGGTTGGATAGACCTCTGTCATGGATGCTATAGCTGGGATCCCTGCACTGCAGGGGGTTGGAATTGATGACCCTTGGGGTCCCTTCCAACTCTTCCAATTCTATGAAGCCCAAGTACGAAAAGAAATATTGAAGAAATAACTTTGCCAATCGGTTGTGCGTAGTCTCTCCTGTAGATCTCAATGAGGGGAGACAGAATTCTTCAGTTTTTACAGTCCCAAACTATATAAGGTTATCTAGGTATTTTACTAGCACAGGCATCCGAAGCAGTCAGTAAACCACACTGCTTATGAATCCTGTGCACCCTAAGCTACATCGTTTTGTACTGTGTGCAGCCCCACATTGAAATAAGTGGTGGTTTGGGTTTGCTCCTGCTCTTCAGGAATGAGAGCAGTTGGCAAAAGATATGCATGAGCCGAAGACGGATGTAATGTAAAAGGTGAGCTCACTCTGAGAGGAGCATATTATTGAAAATAAAAGACTAGTCCTCATTTCCTGACACCTAAAGCTCCACTCCAGGAAACGTGGCCCTTGTCAGAGTTCCCACTAGTATAAACACTTCAATAACATGAAATTGTGCGGTAGCATTTCTTGACCCCAGTCTGTTGTGTGGCACTTTTCAGTAATTACAGCTAAGGAATGCATTAATGGGTGGCTGGCATTCTAGTCTGTAATTCCAGCTTGCCTCTCAGGGGGGTGTCTTTAGGTATTAAGGGTTGCTGGATCTTACCCTTAACTTTAAAAAAAGGGCAGAGAAGCTGCTAGCCTAAGACATTTGCATTTAGGTCCGACGGTACACTTGGCATTATTTATTTCTTTGATCCCATGGTGGATATTGATGTGTGTTAGAATATGCTGAGAGCTGTGTAAATAGCAGCTTAGATTCCACTGAGAGCTCCAATACCAGATTTTCCTGCGTTTTCCATTACCACTTCATATGAGAGAATTATCTGACTATTTCTGTGCATGCTCACTATAAATATTCTGTGATGGCAATATAAGCACACTGAGCACTCGTTGCAACATCTGTCCTGTCCTCTAACTCCTACCCCTAAGCCTTCTTATCAACAGTGCAATAGCCTTTGCACAATATTGTGTGCTCATTTGCAATAAACGTTGGAGCCATCATTTGAGCAAGTGCATATGGGAAACTTGCATCAACATGCATTATAGACAGTCTTCAAATCAGGATCTTAAAAAGGAATATTCGTTCTTAGTGATGGGATTGTATCTTCAAAAACGATACCCTGATGCAACTTTTCCATGTAGTTTAATGAAGCATTCCCATGAAATGTTGCAGTGTAGAATGGCTTCATGTTGAAGGTTCCAGCCACTCTGTTCTGTTTCCCTTCCTCCAGTTTCCTGTTCTTCCCACCAACAGTCAGCCAACATTCAATGCTTAGTGAGCATTTTCAGTCCTCTTTGGGGTGCTTTTGAAGGGGCTCTCCTTCCAGGATGTTCCCCCCCCCAAAGATTCTGTTGTTGTTCTGTAAGCCTTAAGGTTTCCCATCCCTCTGATATGTCCCTCGTGTTCATGGATGCTGCAGTTTGGGCTGCATAAGGGCTAGCACTTGGCAAACTGAGATTGCTTGGGATGGGAACCTATGGCCCTATCGATGTTGCTAGGCTACAACTCCCATCATTCCTGACCTTTGGCCATGGTGGCTGCTGCTGATGGGAGTCTGGCATTATCCAAAAGGCTAGGGGTCTGGTATGTATGACAGACACAACAAAATTGCTATGATCTTCCCAACTCCCATTACCCTTCACTTTCTGTATCACAGGTGGGGAACAACTTTCATCAGGCGGGTCTGATTAAAAAGTGGCCTGCTCTCTGTGGGCTGTCGTCATATGATCAGAACTCCTGATCCCTATGGAAAGCAGTGGGGTTTGCATTTGACGCTGGATTTAGACACTCACACTCTCCTGATTTCTCACTGGCAGCTGGGTCTTTAACTGTGTTGTCCATGATGTGGGCATGGCTGCACAAAAACATCAGACCACATTAAGACAGCACCCAAGGCCTAATTTGACCCATGGGCCAGTCCTTCGCCACTGCTGTTCTATATTATTGGCCCGAGCAGGGTGGAGGCAGGTGTACTCTGTTCATTATACAACAATACCAGGGAGTGTAGAAATAAAGTTTCACACACAAAAGTGAAGTGTCCAGATGATTAGGGTGTGTAATAATAATTGTTCTGTGCTTCCTCTTAGCTTTCAGTTCAGCAAATAATGCACTATCCCTGCCTTGAGAGTTTTCCCCATACTTCAGAAACAATAATTCGTTCAACCCTAAATTTAGCTGCTATTCTAGCTACTCTTCTACTTTTCACTGCCAGAGCCAGTGTGGTGTAGTGGTTAAAAGTGGTAGACTCGTAATCTGGGGAACCGGGTTCGCGTCTCCGCTCCTCCACATGCAGCTGCTGGGTGACCTTGGTCTAGTCACACTTCTCTGAAGTCTCTCAGCCCCACTCACCTCACAGAGTGTGTGTTGTGGGGGAGGAAGGGAAAGGAGAATGTTAGCCGCTTTGAGACTCCTTCAGGTAGTGATAAAGCGGGATATCAAATCCAAACTCTTCTTCTTCTTCTTCTTCTTCTTCTTCTTCTTCTTCTTCTTCTTCTTCTTCTTCTTCTTCTTCACTGTGAGGGATGAATTTCACCTGAATGATAATTACCATCTTTGTAACCTTCTTTGCCTTTCCATCTCCATGGCAAGTTCAACTGCAGTGATTCATTATTATGTGTTATACACAGAGTGTTTGTTTGTTTGTTTGAAAAAAGAAGGAAGGCGCAGTTTGTGTTTCGGTAGCTCCTACCTTACTCCTACCAAATGCACTATAATGCAGATAAGAGAAACGGGCAGTGCCAAAATTCTGTGCAGAAAGGGGAGATCCAGAAACTGAGATGTTTATTTTGTACCCCTTTAAAAGGTAGTGGTTTCTTGGGATCACCTACGCTGCCACCGCCACTCCTGGCCTGGACGGTGGTTTGTTGCTGAGCAATATGTTCAAAGCGAGTATGTAACTTATCAAAGGAAGCTGATGCCGTCAGAAAATTGCTAGCATTGTCCTGCTTTCGTGTTCCACTTTTAAAAAAAAAAAAAAAAAAGTCTGGTTCCTTTTAGCATTTACGCTTTCAAAAAAAATCCCACTTCCTTGTGGTGTTCTCTTCTAAGGCTTCTCTTCCTTATTTTGTTGTGTTTCTCTGGAAGCCCCTTGACTGCCTTGTGTATAATTCTTTTGCAGAGGGGGGGGCAGTCGATATGGTTCAGTAAACAAAGTATTCCAGATGGGATTTACAATAATAGACTTCCACATTAAAATACACACAAATAACATTATGAATGCTAGTAATATGGAGGGATTACGTTGTTGATGGGGTTTTTTTTTTTTTTTAAGCCTCTGGGTCATTTTCTATTCCCTTAAATTGCAGAAAACCAGATAGCATACTCGCTCTTCAAATGGAAGAGGAAGGTGGAAGTGAATAAACAGCTCCCCTCCTTATGTGTGCAGATAGTATTGACACCTTGTGCTTCACTGGTCTGATTGTTTGCTTCTCCTGCTTTCATTCCTGGGGGTGTGTGTTTTGCTATGCACATTTATTGCTGGAATGCCCCACCCGTTTGTCTGATGCTGGGTGCTCCCTTTGCAAGAGGCTTCAAGCCAGTCTCTCCGAGTCTTGGCTTCAGTGAGCAGCCAGAGCCCCTTGCCAGCTGCCTGAAATCCTAGAAGCACTTACTAATTATCCTATTTGCAGTTCATTCCTCTCTTAGCTATGCTAGGAATTGGGCTGCCGTCCCACAGTTAGTAGCCAGGGTCATCTTACCCCCATTACTGTCAGTTGTTTGGCTAGGGTTGTCTTACGATTCTGTCCAGCCTCCAGGCAGATATATAGTCACTTTTCTGTGTTTCCGCTTTATTATAGGTTTCTTTCATATAAATATAATACTTGGATGTCATGGAACTCCCTAACTACTGACATCAGGCAGGTGCCTACACTACACTTCTCAGCACCTGCTAAAAACATTTTTGTTTTGACAAGCCTGTCTGATATGTAGAATGTTAGCATGTGCTTTAATCTTTTTTTTTTTTTTTGAGCTTACAGTTGATTTTAATTATTTTTTTTAATGTTTCAGACAGTTGGTTTTTAACTGCTTTTGCTGACAATCCCATTGTTTTGTTCATCACTTTGAGGTTCTGCTTTGTTTTTGCAAACAGATTTTCATAATTAATAAATAGTAACGGTCCATCACAGAATGGATATATCGTTACACGTCACCCCAATTTCCACCAAACGGCTTCGTGAGATTCCTGGGGTTTCAGGCACTCACCCAGGTCTTATTTACACATGGCTTATTTACACCTAAAGTCTTCAGTGAAGAGAATTCAGAGGATTACATCTCAAGAGGGGCTTGTTCCCCCAGCAGTGCAGCACTGAATGAATTCCAAAGGCATCCTGAGCACCTCTGTGCCTCTGTCCCAAGCTGCCAAGAGGTTTCTGCCCTGTATGGCCTCTGCCTGGAGTTCCTGTTCCAGCCTTCTCCTTTCCAAAGACCTTTGCGGGGGCGGGGGGGACACCCAAGTCTCAAGTAAAATGACAGGGACCCTTCCCTGTTTTCCCATGTCATAGGAACTGAAGTCCTAAACCTTTCTCCTCCCACAGTAACCATGGGAACTCTCCCCTCTCTGTACTGGGAAGTTCTTGCCTTGATGATGGTTTTCATTGATGGGTTAATGACTTGCTCCCAGCACCTTTCCTCATTCTTAAGGCTAGCCTGGAAAAGAAGCTTATCCTGTATTTTTTTCACTGGCCTGGCACCTTCCCTTCAATACCTCCAATATTATCTAAATTCTACCATTTATTAATTTCTAACATGCACTAACTCTAGCAGGTATGGGTGCCCTTGCACCCCCCCAAAGCCTTGTTACCTCAGATCTGTAGCTGTGTAAGCAGAGAGAGAGAAAGAGTCGAATCCAGACTTAGCCAATGGGATTATTGTCATGCCGACACAATCATTCTGTCTGTGGTACCGTCGCTGCAAGCATTTTTGCTTGCCAGAACAAATGATCTCCCCTCTCCTCCCACTGCAGGCTATTCTGGAGTTTCTCTCAATCCTTCAGAGTGGATATTTGGGGTTGTGTGAAGGAGAATGCTTACTTTTGGGTGCATGGGGGGGATAATCAGCATAATCCTCTTTGAACAATTTCCATTGTAAATGTCAGTGCAGTTCAGATTATTTACTTTAAATAGAGCCGCAGCAATCATTTAGTAAAAGCAATCTATAAAAGTAGAAAACTGATTGGGGAAAAGCTTGTTGAAATTCCTTCACTTGGCTCCCAAAGATCCAAACCAACTTGACACCAGTGGGAAATGCTTTGTAGGGTGTCAGCTACCTAAACCTTACACTTTGACACTATAGTTATTGCCTATTGACTATTAGGGACCTGGCACATACTTCCCCACTGATGATTTGTGCTCCAATGCACTCCCTCGCCCTCTTGTTCAGTGGCAGTAATAGAGATGTGTATCTTGTTGGGAGGACAACTTAAGATAGATATTGCAAAGCCTTTTAATATTAATGTGCCTTACATTGTAATCCCATACTCAGAAGTAGGACCCATAGGGTTCCATGGGGCTTTCTCCCAGGAAAGTGGACATAATTTAGTGAAGAAATTAAAAATAGGATATTCCCATCTGGAGCATCTGTGGGGGTTCACTGTACACCACAATAGCAAAAAAGAAGAAGGGAAAATGTGCTGTCTGGCTGTCTTTCTGGCCCTGCTCACATTTTATTTTATTTTTTTCGCAATCTAAAAGTCCTGTCCAGAGGTCATTTTATAAACTATTCTTCCTTCCTGAAAGCAAGAAGTGAGATCTCATTCCCTCTCACTGTTTCCTAAGAAATTTCTTCAAGAGAGCTGAAATTGGGGGAAGCACATGGGCTGGACATTAGAAACAGCTATAGGGTATCCAAACCAGCATAATGCTAGCTCTCTACAAAGGAATGAGAGAACCCATGCTAACTGCTTATAAGAAATGAAAGCAAAATTCTGCTATTAAAACACCAAAGGGAGATGTTCTTTCTTTTATACAACAAAGGCATATGAAGGCAGGGAATTGGCCTCCTGAGGAGTTATTGTTTCTGCCTTGAGGTAGCCCAGAAGAATATCCCTGTGGACTTTTGAGGTTAAGTTTCAAGATTTCTTTTGTTAGATTAATGTGTCTTCCAAAAAGTCTTGTTAGCTCAAAAGAGTGTGAAAATGTGATCAGCATACGAGGAGGGTTCACACATGAGAGAGCTCTTTGTGTCAATAACAAAAACAGACATAGGCAGTTTTGATTTCTGCAAGCTGTAAAGAAAGAATGGGGTACTCAGAAGACTGTCAAATTTTAGTCATGGTGTAGTTGAGGGGGGGGAACACCAACTACTTGCTTTTTATCTTTTTGGTGATTCAATCCCTGCTTATCTTTTTAAGGAATCACACAGTGTTCTCCTCATTGATGTTTTTATGCTTTTGATTTACGTGTTCTGTGCGTAGTTTATCTAGCAGTGGGCTCTTGTCTTTTGTAATTTCTCTCTCTCCATACAATCCTGTGAGGAGGGAGATTGGTGTTGAGTGATACACAAGATATTACCTTCCTTGCACATGCCCACAGATGTAACGTCACGTGGTGACTGAAATTTGAAATACCCAAGTCCATCTTTGCCAAAGCATATGACTTATTCCTAAACCCAATATATGAGTGGTGTGCATCATGTTCTCACATATACCTTTACTGAAGTGAGAAGCAAATAGAAGACTAGTTTTGAAAAAAACAGCTTCATGTAGGTGTATGTTAGAGAAGGGACATCTGTGGCTGGAGCTGATAGGAATCTTAGTTCAGCAATGTCCATAGGGCCACAGCTTCCACACCCTGACATACTGTGTTTATTCGAATCTAATGCTCATCATTTTTTGGCCAAATTACGTTGCAAAAATTAACGTGTGCATTAGAGTCAATGGAAGATTCACATCTCCCAGCTAATACTTTTTTTGGTTTCAAGGTTCTGAAAAATTGAGGTGTGCATTAGATTTGATGGTGCATTAGACATGAGTAAATACGGTACATGGTGTGTTTACCACATGCTCGAATGTATTTCTTAATGGTTTGCGCTTCGTAAGATTTACGGTGGACATCAACCATTCCCTTCTTAAAATAATCGGATCAGTTTGCATTAAGAAATACAAGGGGAAATATATTGTTAGAACGAGGCAGCTGCCGGGAGGTAGGGTGTGACATCGAGAGGCTGGAGGAGACCTGTGTGCATTTGGCCTCTTCCTGTTACCCCTTAAGCTATCCTGCAGTCATCGGATGCGGTGGAGGATGCTGTCCTGCCTCTAGTGTTGAAGTCAAGATTCAGTTCTCAAGTCTGGCTGGCCTCTGTACCTGGAATGCAAGAAGGCCACCACCTTGGCTTTGCCTCAGGCAACAAAAAGTCTTGAACTAGCCTTGCATATATAAAGAGGATTGTTTACATTACGTGCATCCTCTTACGCACCATGCTGAAACAAACCCAAGGTGAAATTTGGTTTCCTTGCAATCAAAGTTCTGGGTCTTCAAGTTGCAGACTTAAGTCTGAAAAGGAGAAAATGCCATCTGCTGCCTGGAGGAGACTGGAGTCATGAATTTCTGTGCTTTCTGTCTCACTCTGAGGTTTCAGCTCCTCATTCTCTGTAATGGTCCCACCCAGAACAGCTCACGTTACTTCTTCTTTCCAACACTCTACCATTGCAGTCCTTGCCAAAATACTCTAAATAAACCTAAATATTGGCAACCATAGCAGACTGTGCATATCATTATTATGATGCAGAGTTGCATCATTGGCACTGAGCGTGAGACTTGAACTTTTCCTGGCAGAAAACATGGATTTATTGGGTGGTGGTTAGTGTGGCCTACTCTAATATGGTGACGTGCTCCAGCAGTTGGTACTTCCAGGGGGCTGGGAAAGAGACTTTCCATGATTGCTCTCCCTGACATGTGCCTTTTGCTGCTGTCAGATGGTGGAGCCAGCTGAATGCCATCTAGCCCTCCCCTCCAGACTGTATTTAAGAGGGGGTTCCATGGAGTGCAGCAATGCCAATACCAGAAACATTCTTGTTGGCTAACTTTTGTTTTTGCTTTGAATTTATGTACTTTAGCCTAGATGGTTTCTTTTTCGTACTGTTGAATTTGTTTGTTTGCTAAATTGTTTATTTTTTTGTTATTTTGAATTTAGTGAGATTTTCTGTATTTTGTGTATTTATTTTGTGTGTTTATATTTCCAATGTTCTCTATTTTGATGTTTTGAGGCTTTGTTGTAAGCCGCTTCGGTCACAACACATTGTGGGAAAGTGGCATATAAATATAATCAATCAACCGCATGTTGTTGGGCTACACTGCTCGACTGCTGACCATGCTGCCTTAGATGGATGGGAATTGTACTTCAAAACATCTGGAAGGTACCAGGTTGGGGAAGACCGCTTTAGTGTATACTGAGCCCTACCATAATTTATATAGAAAGGATAACTGGACATAAAGCTATCTGAGGGGCATAAAAAAACAATGTGAATCCATGGAAATGCATTCTGCTCTCACCTTGCTGCATTGCAAGCAGGGGGGAGCCAGTTTCCAGTGTGTACATGTGTCTTCACGTTAAATGAATAAGTCACTAGAGAAAGAGCTTGGAAAGCTCTCTGTGTTCGTTTACTGTTCTGGTGCATATGCTATAAAGGCAGATTGTTTGGATTAAGAAATAATTTAGTGTTCCTGACTTAGATACCTCTTAGAAATTCTGGTGGTGATTTATTGGCATTAAACTGCAGCACCCCTAGAAAGAAACCTTATCAGAAACATATTCATTACGGACTTCTCAAACCCTTCCAGATGGAAGTTTCAAGTGTGGTCAGACATTGAGCTTTTAAGGCATGCATCCATCAAGAATGATGAATCGATGGAGGTCAATGAGTGGAGGCTGGTGAGCAACACCAGCTGCCTCCTCCACATGCTCACTTTTAGAAGGATGCACACATGAAAATCCCTACTTCAGGTGAACCTGTAAGCAGAACTTGTGCTTGTACATCGGTCCTGCTCCCCCATCCATGCATTCACTTTGACACAGACGAATACATGAGCAGTCCTAGCATCAGTTGATCAACCAAAGATGTCTTAGCCCAGCTTTCACCAAACTGATGTCCTCCAGATGTTTCAAACTGCATCTCCCATTAGCTATTGCCAGCACAGCTGCTCTGGCTGGCTGTTCTTGTCTGCTGCGCTCTCAGGGTGTGGGGGGGAAAAATAGAGGTTAAAAATTGTGCCTTGGATGGGATGAGAAAGCAGATATAGGCAAAGGATGGAATATCCAAAATAAACACTATTTTCAACCAAAGAAGACTTCTGTATGAATCTGCTGCTTGGGAATTAATAATGTTGTATTGAAATGTGCTGCAATTTTGAAACAATTTGACATGCTCGTTTAAGCTGCAAAGAAGTGCTTTCAGAGGACCAGACTTAGGTGTGGAATATGTTGAAGACAAGAATATATAACTTCAGATGGGAAGGGGAAAGGGATCCTGGATTACAGGCTGGTATGTGCTAGGAATGGGGAGGACCAATCAACTTTTAAAAGTGCCTTTGAGAAGTTTAGGATTGAAGAACAAAAACAGCAACAATGGCAACAAAAATACCGCACTTCCTCATTTTTCTTTCTCTGGCCTTGGAGGTTTCAAGAAACGTGACTTATCTATAAATAAGGGGAATTTATAAATAAAAAAGTGATTCTAGCGCCAAGCTTGTAAACTGATCTCCGTGTTGCTTTCCGTTGACAGATAACAAATATGCTCCTGCAGTCACTCTCAATGGTTTCATCTTTATTCTTGGAGGAGCTTATGCACGAGCGACCACCATCTATGACCCAGAAAAAGGCAATATCAAAGCAGGCCCCAACATGAACCACTCCAGGCAGTTCTGCAGGTGAGAACACACACACACACACAAACAAACAATTGAATTACCAGCACCTCAATATGTTGTTGTTGTTGTTTTTTCTCCTGGAGGAAATTATTACGTTGAAGTGGGAATGGAAGTGCATGTGTGTTTAAGACTTTTAGTGTTCTCTGGGCTACACTAATATAAATATTACTTGGCTGTGCATCACTCTAAATACTTTCCCTTGGTATCTAAACATCAAGATCTCTCTGGTGTGAGACTGACAGGCCCTGTTATGTACAGTGGTACCTTGGTTTACGAACTTAATCCGTTCCGGAAGTCCTTTCTTAAACCAAAGCGTTCTTAAACGAAGGCGTGCTTTCCCATAGTAGCAGGGGACTCAATTTACACTCAACAGGAAGCGGAGCATGTGTGGTGTAGTGGAGCGGTAGACTCGTTATCTGGGGAACCGGGTTCGCGTCTCCACTCCTCCACATGCAGCAGCTGGGTGACCTTGGGCTAGTCACACTTCTCTGAAGTCTCTCAGCCCCACTCACCTCACAGAGTGTTTGTTGTGGGGGAGGAGGGAAAGGAGAATGTGAGCCGCTTGGAGACTCCTTTGGGTAGTGAAAAGCGGGATATCAAATCCAAACTCTTCTTATTATTATTCCAAAACAAAATTCACAAACCAAAACACCTACTTCCGGGTTTGCAGCGTTCTTAATCCAAGTTGTTCATAAACCAAGCTGTACTTAAACCAAGGTACCGCTGTACTGTATACTTAAGAACTGGAATGGTCTGGAAGCCAGACTTGGGTGTGCATGTGTTTTGTTCAAATCTGAAACAAGGCTAGTGATACCCACGTTATAGGGGTTAGCATAAGATCGACACACATTAACCAAGTGTTGCTTCTTATAAAAATCACTCTATAGTGGTTAACCAAAATGACTGCAGGTGAACCACCATCTGGAAGCAGAGCAGGACTATGAAAGCTCATACCAAGAACAAACTTAGTTGGTCTCTAAGGTGCTACTGGAAGGGGAAAAAAATTATTATTTATTATGTTTTGACTATGGTAGACCAACACGGCTACCTACCTGTAACTGGAAGCTTTGTGAGTTACATATAAGTCACGAGCTTATCTTCCTTACCCATGTTATGCACCAAAATGCCCTGGAAGACATCTAGAATGTTTAGAAAATCAGAGGGGAAATGCTGCTTAAAGATTAACATGAAATTCAGATGAACAAAGTTCCAGTAGTGTGTGTTCTGCAATTATTTGTGATGGCAGGTTTGTGTTTGGGACCGAGGACAAAACACACTTTTTTCATGGACCTTGTAGAATCTCACATTAAATGTGAGCAAGACAGAAGAAAGTGTTAACATTTTGTCCTATGCTTAACACTTGTACCAAAGCTGTGAATGCAACTTTAATACAAGCACATCACTGATCTCATGGATTGCTGTTTATGTCACAGCATGTTAGAGAAAGATGAAATCTGGCATCCCTGTTGTACAATGGCAGGGGAAGAGCCAGTTTGTTCTCTGGACAGCTCAAAGCTGATTCCCATTTAGGATTAATTTCCCATCTGGCAGGCATAGGCAATCTCTGCTTTGTTACAAATTGCAATTATTATTATTTGCCTTTTGTTCCAACTGTATTGAACTTTTTTCCCCTTTTAACCTATGTGTAGACATTTCATTAATCTGGTAAAGTGAGCTTTAATTCACAAAATCCACAATACATGTGTGTTAAGTCTTTGGAATGAGGTTATAACAATTTTATTTATCATAAAGTGCATATGCATAAAATTAGACATGCTTATAACACTATTTGATTATTAATTTTTATAAATACTCAGTTTTAGTATTAAAACCAGAAAACTTGATTATAGAGCTTTCACACAAAATGATCACTTTTTACAAGAATAAATGGTCCAGTGCCAACACCTGTTATTCCCAATTCCATTTTTCATTATAATGTTCTCCATTTTTAGTGTCCCTTATTTGATAATTCTCAGACTTTTAAAAATTATATATTTTAAGTTGGCTTATAAGCTTTTAGAATAGAGAACCCTTGCAGTGGTCAAGATATACAAAATCTGCCATTTATTTTTTACAGTGCATCACCTTTGACAAAATTATTTGGCACTTTTTGCCATATGGAAATGCTATAAGTATAGGAAATGGTGTAAAACCTGTATATAGTGATTTCCATGTAGGTAGCTTTCTGCTGAGTAAAGTGATGGCGCTGTGGGTTAAACTACAGAGCCTAGGGTTTGTCGATCAGAAGGTCGGCAGTTCAAATCCCCGCGACAGGGTGAGCTCCCATTGCTCGGTCCCTGCTCCTGCCAACCTAGCAGTTCAAAAGCACATCAAAGTGCAAGGAGATAAACTAGGTACTGCTCCGGCGGGAAGGTAAACGGCGTTTCCATGCACTGCTCTGGTTTGCCAGAAGCGGCTTTGTCATGCTGGCCACATGACCTGGAAGCTGTCTGCAGACAAACGCCAGCTCCCTCGGCCTATAGAGTGAGATGAGCGCCGCAACCCCAGAGTCATCTGCGACTGGACCTAACGCTCAGGGGTCCCTTTACCTTGTTTAGCTTTCTGCTGAGTAAAGTGTTCTAACCAGTATAGGAGAAATGATGGAAAATCCGAAGCCACATTCTGATGGAATGCTAAACCATGGTTTGTTTGTTTTGGCATCACAGCCACATTCCATAGCAAGCCTCAGCCTCTCACACACCACAAAACCTTCACATATGAGGGAACAAAATGTAAAGCTTTCTGTGACAGCTGGAAGTTTCCTGCTTCGGCTAAATCCAGGAGTAACACTGGTTTGATACCTAGGCTCGTTAATGAACTATGAATCGTACAAACCACAGTTTCCCCTATTCAGCTGAAATGGGTGGTTGTGTTTTGTTCTGAACTCTGACTGGAAGCTTCAGATTTCCTCCCCTCAAGTACAGGAGAGGGAGGAAAGGGAGCTGGGAGTGCACAAGCCTAATGTGTAGTGCATTCTCGTAACACTAAGATGTGGTGTCGCATTAGGCCTGAATGAGACCTGAGAGCAAGCATGGCATACAAAAGTTTTCTGAGTTGAGATATACTGTAAGGAAAAAGTCTGGAACTGAGGCTAAAGTTGGAAAGTGTCCCTATTTCCCAGGAGCAGTCCCAGATTTACAGAAGCCATCCTGGTTTCTGATTTGATCCCAGAATGTCCCGCTTTTCCTCAGGATGTCGCTATTTTCACCAGAGAAATGATGGAGAGTAGGCCTATGGTGTTATGTGACCCCTGAACCAAGGAGATTAGTAACTATAAGTAACTTTAGAAGATATCTGAAGGCAGCCCTGTATAAGGAAGTTTTTCAGTGTTTATTTTTTAATGTTTTTATATATGTTGGGAAACGCCACAGAGTGGCTGGGGCGACCCAATGAGATGGGTGGGGTATAAATAATAAAAATATTGCTATTATTATTGAATAGGGTGTCCCTACTTTCATCAGAGAAATGTTGGAGGGTATTCATCATACCTGCAATACTTAGTCAATGAGTTAAGCAAAAGTCTTCTATTAGTAGTAGTAGCAGCAGCAGCAGCAATGGTGGTAGAATGGGCAGAAAAGCTAGTATTTAGCCATACATCACAAACAGAATTTATATATTTGAATCTCCTTTTTTTATTTAAAGAGTGCCCTCTCTTGGTTGCCAAGAGAATCTTGTCCTGGAGCGAACATTACATTACATTTAAAAAATAAATAAATTACAGGCCAAATCTCAGCCAAAGCTACTCTGTTCCTGCTGCTTCTGTGCTAATTACAGATTTTCATTGTTCCTCTGTGTTAACAAGAGTGAAATTGAATGTAGGAGAACCCCACTGTGTCCAGGCAGTAGTTAATTATATTTTCTCTCTCAAGATTGTAAACCAGAGGCAAACAGTGAAGTACAACTGACGTAACTTCCCTTGGTAATTCATTGCATTAATTATGTGGGATCTTTTTTATTTTTTTAAAAAAATGTTCTTTAACCACATTAAAATTACTTTCATGTAAAAGGCTTTTAATACTACAGTTCTTTGGCCAAGATCACTTGATAGACTGGGATCTGGCCACTAACGGCAGACTTTATCCAACGTTTGAGAGTCATATTTTTTCCTCCACACTGACAAAACTGCAGCAGTTTGAAACAACCCTATTTGTATGTTCGGAATGGAAGGAGTAAACAAATTCTACCCTTCCAGTAAAAACATGTGCACAATACTTAAATGTCCATTGAAATGTTTGCAGCAGTTAGCATTGTTTACATTTTTGCTGCCCTTTCTCACACAGCAGTTACCTCTGCTCAACTACAATAATGATGTAATGGACTTTCAACAGATAATAATAACAGGGATTTTTTTTAAAAATGACAATGTTAAGACAAAGTTATGTAGAATTAGGAGTGGACTTCCAAAATAGAAGCAGCATAACTGGACCCAAGGACTGGAGGCAGTACACTGTTTCCTCTTAAAACATGTGTTGGGGACCTTTGCTTCTTCAGATGTTATTATTATTATTACCCCAGCCACTCTGGGTGGCTCCCAACAGATTATTAATAATAACAAAGCGATAAAACATCAAACATTAAAAACCTAAGCGGGACTGCCTTCAAATGTCTTCTAAAAGTCAGATACTTGTTTATTTCCTTGACATCTGATGGGAGGGCATTCCACATAGCAGGCGCCCCTACCAAGAAGGCCCTGTGCCTGGTTTCCTGTAACTTCACTTCTCGCAATGAGGGAACTGCCAGAATGCCCTTGGAGCTGAACGTCAGTGTCTGGGCTGAACAATGGTGGTGGAGATGCTCCTTCAGGTATCCTGGGCTGAGGCCATTTAGGGCTTTAAAGGTCAGCACCAACACTTTGAATTGTGCTTGGAAACGTACTGGGAGCCAGTGTAGGTCTTTCGGGACCGTTGCAATGTGGTCTCAGCAGCCACTCCCAGTCATGTTAATTACTGAATTACAAGCATGGCCAAAGGCTCGGGATGGTGGCAACCGTAGTTCAACATCTGGAAGGCCAAAGCACTATCTTAAAATCCCAAGGATGATATTTTCCCAGGATGCACGGAAATGGGGAGCATCAATGCTCTGGCCTCAACTACATGGAGGCTGCAAAGGGTCGCCTCTTCCTACAGCAGGGGGCCGAGCGGCAATGTTATATGAACCTGAATTAAAACAGGCTGAGCTGAAACCCATTAATGTAGATCCCACTACCTAAATGCCAAGATTAAAAACCTTCGGCCAGTCACTGCCTCTCAGCCTAACCTGCTTCACAGGGTTGTTGCGGAGATAAAATGAGGAGAGCAAGAACCAAGTGTGGCACCTTCAGCTCCATGAAGAAAAAAGTTCAGGTGTAAATGGAATAAAGGGGGGGGGGAAGAGTGAAGAATAATTTGTGGGCTCTTGGTAGGGTTGCTGTATTTTGAAGAACAAAAAAGAGGACACATTTGCCAACTTCCAACTATGGATCGCTAGGACTCTCATTTTACATACCCATGAAAAAGAGGACATATGACGACGCTACTCTTGAGCAACACCCGGTTAAGAACTGGTGTTTCCTAACACAATTCATATGGGGATTACACACTCTCTCTCAACAAGCCATCTACTCTTACCTTTTGCAATGCCTCCAGCTTATCCTGATTTTGTAATAATAAGGAAATGAGTTAGCTGGAGATCAGCAGCCCACGGTGGGGGCTAGCAGCTCCTATTAGTGAAGCAGAGCACTCACCGTGCTTTGCTGTTCAGAAACAAACCTTTAAAAAAAAAAAGGAAATAAAAATCTCACATACACACACTGTTGTTACTGTGTGGTATAGCCTGAACCTCAGTTTTTTTATTAAGGAGTTCCATTTGGAAGGACCGGATGACAAATCTGCCAGGCTAGCTGTCAGAGGGGGGGAAAGGTACCTTCAGCTGGGAATTGCTGGTTCTAAATTATCTTCCCTGGGAGCATTGTTCACGCTAGTGCATGGCTGCTGACGACGCCCTGTGAGCAATCTCTTGCTACCCAGGTCTGTTTGCATGCTGTCTGAATTCTAAACAAACCAGGCGATGACTATGCACAGAAAACGCATTCTGTGTTCTTTTTACACAAAGGTGAACTAGAAAATTGATGCTTAATTTAATGCATTTATATCTCACCTTTTCCTCCAAGGAGCTCATACATGGTTCTTCCCCCTCTTCATTTAATCCCCATAACCACTCTGTGTGGTTGGTTAGGCTGGGAGTTACTGGCTTGGCCCAAGGTCACCCAGCAAGCTTAATGGCAGAGTGAGGATTCAAACCCTGGTCTCCCAAGTCCTAGTCTGACACTCTAACCACTACACCACACTGGCTCTCAGTGGAAAAATAGGTCACCTTTGCATCTATAATCCTGGTCCCTTGTGGGTAAATGAGAGAGAATGAGCAGGGAGCATTTGCAGGTATGTTTTGGGGGTGGATGAAAGGTGTGCAAGTGTGATGAACGTTATTCACCAACATTATTCCTTTTAAGTTCTGCCTGACTCCTTTGATTCATCTACATTAATTATCATGTACTTTAACGTTTCTGCTGCTCTTAATATCTTCCACCTAGCACAAAGATTTTCCCTCTGCTCGTTTCGTGGTTTTGTAATTTGTTAATAGTTAAATGTATTTTAGTCACTTTTATAAATACTAACGAAAATGGCTGTAGGCTGCAGCCAGATCCCCAGAGAGATCGAGTCAGCACTCCTAGTTAATACAAAGGCAAGGGCACCTAAGACATACACCATTTCACTTAATTGATTCCGTTTTAAATACCTCTTTCCCCAAAATCTCAAAGTGGTATACAATTAAAACCACTCAAAAATGACATGTGAAAGTGGGATTTTAAAAAAGGAAGCTATGCCATCCATCTGGTATTCTAAAATGCAGCAGTCATGCAGCCTACCCAAATTTGTGTAGTTTTTGTTTTGAATAGCCAATTTAGCATGCTACTCTCATGAGCTGCTCTGCCAGTCAGTGAGTAGATGGCATTGAGGTCCAATGACTGCTGCAACATCACCACCATTGGGATTGCAATAGAACAAGGGTGGGGAACCTATTGTTCTGTAGATGCTATTGGACTCCAACTCCCATCATTCCCAACCCTTAGCTATTGCTGGACTCCAACTCCCTTCTGCCCCAGGCAGCATGTCCAAGAGGGCCACAGGTTGCCGGCTCCTGCAGTATATAATGGTGGTGGTGAAGTGTCGGTAGACACTGTCAATTGCCACCATCCTCGGATGTACTGCGGTGACCTCAAACACAAATGAACTATGTGGCAAAGATAGAGAACCAGGCACACTTCCGAGTTGACACACCTCTGTCACCACAGCAAACACTGTTTAACATTGATATGTGTATCACACAGATGCAATCTCTTCCCAGATGGCTTGCATTATGTGGGCAAGACCAGGGTATAGGGTAAGACTGAGACAAGACAGGAACTGAAAAGGGGGGTGGCGGCAATTTGGGTGGGGATGGGACGATAGAGAATGCGGCTTAGGAAAGGCTTTGCTGGAGTCGCGGCTGTTGTAGAGCAACTGAGGGTTAAATGATTTGCCATATCTGTATTAGTGGGTACTACAGCATAAATGAGGGGAAAACACTGGCACAACAGCACAGCAAAATGCATAAATGGGTTACCCTCTACGTCTGTTATCACGCTAATGTGAACATTGCTTTAGAGATAGATCATGGGTGCCTTACCCTCCATGCATTAGTGCAAAATATTAAATACAAGTGGGCACGAAAGGGTTGCAAACAGGAAGGTGGGGAGTGCCTTGCAGCATTCACATCTTGAAGGAGACTACTAGGCAATAGCTACAGGGTTTCCTTGCCTTTCAACACAGAAAGATGGTGGTGTTACAGAATTTTTACAACACAGAAGAGGGTGGTGGCATAGAATTGAAATGAAAAGATAAGAGAGAATTCAGAAATTTTGAAGCTTGAATTTCCTCTTCCTGGGTGGTCAGAGTTCACAGGGATATTTGTGGGTGGCTTTTTCTTGTAAATACACTAAAAGGAAAGTTTTAAAAGGAAATCTCTGGCTTGCTTTTTAACAGCTCTTTGGAGGAGCTCCAGATAAATTAGTGTGTGTGGCATCGTGCCCGTTTTCAGTTACTAAAACTAGTTGCGAGAATTAGGAAGAATATGGTGCACGCGAGCAAGCTAATTTAGTCATTTAAACATTCTTTTATAGCCTCAAGGACAGCTAGAGAAGATATTTCCTCATTTAAATGTTGTATCTAGACAAGGATTAATGTTTACGCAAAAGTTCTCAGCAGTAAGCTTCTAAAAGGAGGTTTGGCTGTAAAGAATGTTTGGTGTCAGTGCAAGGAAGTCCCCAGAGACATAACCAGCCGCAGATGATCCAGGTGAACAGGATACTGATGATTCAGCATCAAGGAAAAACACCTCACCAGATGCTGATGAGCATTCTGCAGTGGAAGTGCTAGTTTTATCACATATGGTCTAAAAACAGTAGCTTTCAGTGGTCACTAATGAAAGACCTTGCAAGAATCCTCTTGAAAGCCAGTACCCAAGCAGAACTGTCACTCAGTAATTTATAGCCTGCCCAGTTAAGTTCCCATATTTTTGCTTCCTCTGCCACTGCCATGTGTGTAGTCCATTGTTCAATGCATATCGTGCAGTGTTCTTTGTTGAAACGACATTAATGTCTGTTGGGAACTCACCTGGATTTGAAACAGCAGAAATGTGAAGCAAGATCATGGAAGGCTGATAATTAATGGATGCGTAGCTTTCAAATTGAACTTCAGATGCAAAACATCTCTCAGGACTTTTGCACTTCCCGCTATTATGTGATCTAAAGCATGGGTAGGCAAACTAAGGCCCCGGGGCCAGATCTGGCCCAATCACCTTCTAAATCTGGGCCACAGACAGTCCGGGAATCAGTGTGTTTTTACATGAGTAGAATGTATCCTTTTATTTAAAATGCATCTCTGGGTTATTTGTGGGGCATAGGAATTCGTTCATTATTTTTTTCAAAATTTAGTCCAGCCCCTCACAAGGTCTGAGGGACAGTGGACCAGCCCCCTGCTGAAAAAGTTTGCTGGACCCTGATCTAAAGCTATTCTGCATTACTGTAGAGTGCGGTGGGTAGTCAACCTGGTGCCCTCCAAATGTTGCCCAGATGTGGACTATGACCACTACCACCCCTGACCATTAGCAATACGGATGGGATTGGGAGTCAGTGACATCAAATGGGCACCAGGCTGGGGAAGGGTGCTGTAGACAATTTTGAGAATTGCCAATGTTGACAAATGCAGCTGATCAAAAACCGCACAAAGAACAACCACCACACCCTTATTTAGCATTATGAACAGTATGCATAAAATATTTGTATTTTTTGAAGAAAGAGTAGTGATATTCTCCTCAGACATGGCCTTTACATTGTCAAAACCGTAGACCGCATTTCCAAGTTCTTACATTTCATTGATGGCATTTCAGAACAAGGGAATTTTAAGTTCTGCTTCAGCCTCTGCCTGTGGATGCCAGATTCTTTGCACTGTTCAGATTTCCAAAATACCACAATCACCATGCCCCCAAATAAAACAGAAAGGTAGAGGACATTACATCTTCGCACTTGCTTTAATTTAAACATAATTTCCACCATGAGACAGGCATTAAACTTGTAGATCTGTCTTTCTCTAAAGGAGTACATTTTATAAACCACTGCTTTCTCCTTTTTGAACAGTGTTCCTAGATTTGAATAGCTCCTGCTTAATCAAATCAATAGATTTAGAGCACTTTTGTGTCCAGACAATAACTCCCTTGCGGGAATTGGCACTGGGTTCTAAAGCAGAAAGCTCAGTTCACTGACTAATAATAATAAAATTCATATCCCAACCATATTGCTGGGTTTCCCCATCTACTCTGGGCGACTTACAACATATATACAACAAAGCATCAGACATTAAAATGCAAAATATCTTATACGAGCAGCAAACAAATCAATAAATAAATAAATAGAAAATAATAATAATAATAATAATAAACAGTTCATTTTTTAACCACCAACCTCAACTAAACATTTTAACCATCACCAACCCTGCAAAAACAAAACACAGGAACCAAATTTAGAACCAGTTGCCCCACCCTAAAAGTGCATACGTGAGAAAGTAATGTGGGGAATTTCTAGACCTGAATAAGGAATGACCCGACTTCTAGCTTTGATGATGTTGTGTCCCGATGGCACATGCTTTGGCGATCCTCTGATACATACTTGGTGCATATATCTTTTCCCCACTATAACATGCGCCTCCGATGTTATTTCCTTTTTCTTTGAGAACATTACAAGTAGCAACAGAACGTATCCATGCTGGTTAATGCTGTCTAGGGTGGCGCTAGCTGCAGCGAGGCAAATTTTGATTTCACCTAATGATACATCCAGCCTTGCCAGGCAACTCTCACCCCAGGCAGCAGTCTTATCACCCCATTCACACTGGGTAGGCATAGGCTGGTGCCCATAATTCTGATGGAACACTGCAAGTGAGCTGGCGGAGACGAACCCCTACTCACTCCAGGTAATGCTTGCTCACTTCCAATCCCTTGGGGGGGACAATGGCTGACTCATTTGGAGCAGCAATTGTGAAGCGCTTTCTGGCCATTATTTCTGTAATTCTTACAACAGCACTGTGAGGTGGGGCAGTTTTATTGTCCACATAATATAGGTGGAAACCTGATGGTAGCTAGTTGCCTGCTACGTTCATGGCTGCTGGGATCTCCATTGGGGGCTCACATTTCTAAGCACTGTATCGTCCTTAAAATTCATCCTTGTGGGCCGTGATAAAAACCCCATCAAGTTGCTTGTTGCTAAGAAAGCTTCTTTTTATAGTGAAGTCAAGAGGCACACAGTTGGGGCTCCTGTTACGGGGCCTCTTTGATTTGTGAGGCCCATTTGTTCTTTCCTGCTATGTTGCTGGGCCACTTAGAGCTTGCAGAAGATATTTGATACCCAAGGAGGCTGAGAAAGATCAAGTAGATGGGAATCTTCCAGACTGTCCATTTGGCATGTATTCATATTTTGTGTGCTATTTTTATTGAAGCAATCTTTGCTAGGCTAGGGGGAAGGGTGGAAATGAAGAATAAATCAGTTTTGCCTCTGGAAAAGAGAGAGATTGAGACACCTTCAGAACTTGTCATCTGGCCCCCTTTCCTGAAGAATTGTCAAAATTTGTATTATTTTTTTCACTGTTGGGTGGGAAGTGCTTTCCATCTCTTTCTAAAAAGGCAAACTCCCAAACATCACTTCAGCAATGTTACAATTTCCCTCACTGCCTTAGTATCCCCCACTGCTTGGGACCTTGTCTTCTGGGTGTAAAGCAATATTATTATTTTTTAACCCTTCTTGGATCCTGATTTTTCTAGTTACTGTCTTCACATGGCAGCCATCAATATTGCCTTTGCAAGGGACCAAAGTGTTGTTGCTTTAATGGAGGGAGTGTTGAAGTTGCATCTTTCTAGAGGGAAATAACTGGTACTTTCTCCCCTCCTCCTCCTCCACTTCATTATATATCAGCATGTAAAGCAGGGCTTGGCAACCTGTGGTTCTCTATATGTTGAACTCTAGTTCCCATTAATCCCTTCCAGCATGGCCAATAGTCAAGGAATATATGGGAGTTGCATAGTCTGACAACTTCTGGTGAAGAAGCTTCAATTCTTTCGTCTAGGCCTTGTTTTCTAACTGGATACCAGCTTTCTGCAGTCACTCCTTCCTCACTTAAATCCTAGAAGCCAACTATTGGACTAAACAGTAACACTGAAAGGACAGTTTACTCAGGGGTCAGCAAACTTTTTCAGCAGGGGGCCGGTCCACTGTCCCCCAGACCTTGTGGAGGGCCAGACTATATTTTGGAAAAAATAATGAACGAATTCCTATGCCCCACAAATAACCCAGAGATGCATTTTAAATAAAAGGACACATTCTACTCATGTAAAAACACGCTGATTTCCGGACTGTCTGCGGGCTGGATTTTGAAGGCGATTGGGCAGGATCTGGCCCCCGGGCCTTAGTTTGTCTACCCATGGTTTACATGAATCTGCTGAAGAAAGGACTCGTGTGGCTGTGCCAGGGCATGTCTTAGCCCCCACCCATCATGGTCCAATTCTTTCTCTGCCCAATGCTCAGGGATGATGGGAGTTGTAGTCAAGCAACAGGTTTGCCACCCCCTGGCATATAGATATTTCTGTTTTCCAAGAGGTGACTGTGCTTAAAATAAGGTTGTGCTCAGTCTCCTGGATTTTATTAGCCCAGCCAGCCCAATCTGTGAGCAGTTAAAATTATTTCGTCTGCTCATCCTATTAGGAGGAGATAATCACCAAGCAGCCTACAGGGCATTCATGTGTGTGCTTTCCACCTGATGAGGGACAGCCTCTTCAGAAAGCAGACTGACCGCCTTACGCTTAATGAATAGTTTACAAATGTGAAGGAAGGATGCTAATTTCCAAACACAAATGTGTAGTGGAAGCATGGTGAGAGAGGCAAAGACATAAATAAGCAACTGTTGTCCCCAATCACCTCTGTAGTCTTTGGGACAAGTTGTCAGTAACTAGCTTGTTTATTCTGACTTCTTCTCCCCAAAAACAACTTCCCACTTCCTTCATGAAGTACACAAATTTACTGTCACTCAATGGATTCCACTGAAATCTTGCAGCAATGGGATGCCTCCCTTGCCTATTCATACTAATACAGTGTTTCAGTCAAACTTTCCCCAAATAGTTTAACAACCTATTGCGTCATTTACTTCACCATTTCTATTTTTTAGGACACCAGTTTAAATGACTCAGCACTCCTCTCAGTTTATTCTCTCTCCCTTTGAGAGTCCTTTTTCTCATCTTCATCATTAATGCACATGCTCACAAGTATCTCCACATTTTGTAAAGCAGAGCTTTCCAAATTGCGTGTCACGACACATCAATGTGTCAGCTGCAGTGTGTAGGCATGTCGCACAAACGCTTCCCCCCCCCCCCACCGAGGCTGGAAAGGGGTTAGTTTAACCTCCGGTTTGCTAGGAAACTGAATTACTGTGTCACAAAATGAGGCGTGTCTAAAAAGTGTGTCACCAACATGAAAAGTTTTGAAAACTCTGTTGTAAAGTATTATACATGGTAGGAAGCTGGGTCATTTTGTTTGCCTTTCCCCAACTCAGGGCCAATTACACTCACACACTTTGAATTAACATTGAAATAGGGGGCTTCTGCACAGATCCAATCTGCTAAATTCTTGGACACACACACACCCAAAAATTATGCTGATTTTGAGCCCTCCGCTGCTTGTATTTGGCATGTGGTTGCAAGGTGATGCTGCAAGTGTGTGGGATGTGTGTGTGTGTGGTCCAACTCATGCTCCCTGTGTATATTCTTCATGCTTTGGAGATGCACTGTAATCCTGTGCTCATGTACCTCACACAAGACTTGTGTTCTTGTGCGACACATTTGAAAGCCACATATTTTATTATTTAGAAGTATTCAACAACTTCCCCAGCAGAAGCAAGGAGCAAATTTGGCCCTCCACTAGCCATCCCCATTGGAACTTTGGTTGCCAGCAGCACGCAGAGAAGGCAATCCTTGCTTTTCAGTTTGGTGACATTAAGTGTGACGCAGTCCTTAGTCACATAAACATTGGATGCCCTATTTATTCCCCTAGTGGGAGTCCTCAAAACCAGTTGCTGTCCCCATATTTGAACGTAAGAGAGCCTTTCTGCACAGAAGGGTTTGGGTAAAATAATTAAGCTGTGTAAACATTTCTTCCAAACAGCAGGCTGGACTAATGAGCTCAAGAAGTGCTTTAGTGAAATATGACTTACTTCATGTCTCTCTTTTTCTCTCTGCCCAGTGCGGTGGTTCTTGATGGAAAAATTTATACCACGGGTGGAATTGTCAGCAGCGAAGGCCCTGCTCTGGGAAATATGGAAGCCTATGACCCCAAAACAAACACATGGACGCTTCTGCCCAATATGCCATGCCCTGTCTTCCGACATGGCTGCGTAGTAATTAAAAAGTACATTCAGAGTGGTTGATGGCCATGAAGACAAGGATTTCAAACAGGCTGTCGCCTGCTGAAAGTAGGCAAGAAAAAGAAACTGTCCTACAGAGAAAAATCAAGGAAATGAATAACCGGCAAACAACCTGTCTAAAATTGGGAATAATCTCTACATTGAATGTAGAAATTCATCCTCACCTTTTGGTGAAGGAGCGGACAGCTCCATGCTATGTACGATAGTGTGACTTAACACAAGTGTGCCACTAGATGTCGTAGTGGCACTTGTTACAGACAGAGTTTTGGTCTACCCAGGTGCAATAATAGCATTTCCCATACGTTGTTTAACTAGGGGGAAAGGAAGAGTCGGCGTTAACACTCCTAGAGAGCAAGCTCGGTTCTTAAAACAACTGATTAGGTTTTGCTATTACACTTTAAGCATCGGGCTATGTGAAAGGAAGGTCAAAGTGTCCTTACCACTTTGATTGCTACATTTTTCTTTTTAAACCAACATATGCTTTTCAATACCAATGACCGAGATAGAACTTATGTGACAGACTGCGTAGATTGAGGTCAGTCTTCCACCAGAGCAGATGTTTATTACGGCTCCTTAGAGCAGAGCTAATAAAAGGATAGAAGTGTGTCTGTCTGTCTGTCTACTAGCATTCCATGTCCTTTTAATGAAAAGGTTTTCTGAAATTGTATGCCAATGTGAATGTGTGGTCGTGAGGAGGGCTTGTTTCTCCCTTTCTACTGTTTTTCTACTGTATGAACAAAATGACAGCTAAATTTCTGTAAAGCAAGAGGCATCTAGGAGCTTTTATTAAACTTTTATTTATCTATTCAAAGTTTAAAATGAATATTCTGTGTTGGGTTTCCCTGAGCCAGTTATTTAAGGCAATGCCTTTTAGTGGGGGTCTAAGATAGCCACTGAACGATAGTCCACTATCCAGGATATATGCCACTGTCTATATTTTTGTCAGATGAATCAAGATCCTATCTATTTTTTCAAACTCTCTCGCTCTGCCCCCTCCCCTTTCCCAAGTATATGTGGGAGTCTTAAAAGAAACCCTCTCTTTCCCCAAGAGGCTTTCAGTGGCTGCTTTTCTTAGAATAAATGCTTCTGCAGCTTTCTCACTGCACAGGTTTAACAACTATAATTGGAAACGCATCAGGTTCTTTCCTACTTTAGAGAGAGGGTGTGTGGGGAAAAGGTTCTGTAGAGTTGTAAGTATATACACAGCAGGGCTATATTTTTATATGTATATTAAAATATTGTATATTCAGAGAAGCATTGTGATGTGGACATTTCTTTATCAAACTGTAAAACGGAGCAGGTGAGATGGGAGAAAGCTGGGACAACAGGGTTGCAATACTAACAGTAAACATACCTTATGAAGAACCCTGAGTAATGGAGCCAGCGCCAATTTTCTTTGCAGCAGCCAGGAAGAAACAGAACGGGCACAACTGTCTATGCTCTTTCACCGAACTTCATCACGGCCATTAGAAAGAAAACTAACTTCCATCAGAAGTGCGGCATGCCACATACTGTAATCACAGAGCGAAATCCTATCTTCATTCAAATATTTGCCATTGAAATCAGCGACATCGAGATTTTACTCCCAAGGGATGTGACCTAGTAAGTCGCTGGACCAGCATCCTCTTGATAACACTTGGGATGCTTCCCATGCAACAGTGTGTCGTTCTGTACATTTCCCTGCTCTGGGCTATATTACCAGCGCTAGAAGTGGCAGGGAAATGCACAATGCAGCAATTGCCTGAACCCTAAAAGGACAAGGGATTGGGGGGGGGGGGGAGATGCTGTTTGTGGCAGCATCCCGGAGGCAGCTGCTCTCACTTTTGCACCTGAACTTGGAAACAAGTCTCGTCGGTTACAGTGGGCCTTTTCCAGTAAAGTGTGGTTAGAATCACAGCCTTACTCTGACTTACAAAGTAGCCAGGGAACTGCAGCCAATGGCTAGTTGATTTTGATACCAAAAAGGTTTTTGTTTTGTTTTTTAATTGGGAAGTTTTGGATAACCATACAATAAGCTGGCTGGCCAATTGCATTATTTTGTTAAGAATAAATTTATACAATGCAGATGTTAATATGAAATTCGTAACTTGCCACATTTCAAAATAAATACTCACCTAGGCAGCAAATCTATAAGATGACTAAGCTCTCTGAAATGGGACTGCAGTGTTCAAATTTATGCAGTTTTTGTCTTATTCTCTGAAGGGGGGAAAAGTCATGTGAAGTATTTTTGTCAACCATAGTGCAAGTGTGAACCTAAAAGATTGGCGCACAAGTTCCTCACTGCCTGGGGCAGGTTGATTTTTAGCATTGGTGTGTGTCTGCCTCCAAAGGAGGTGATAGCTTGTAAGCCTTGCTAAGCATTTCAACTTCTCCAAATTTCTTATTTCTTCTTTTTCTCACACTGCAACAAATCTGGCTATTTCTGTGAATACTAAAAACACAGGGTTTTCTGTAATTATACTGTATATATGTTTACTGTTAAGTTCTTGTTAAAATAAATCTATTTCTAGATCTAGATTCAGCATTAATTGGACTATTTTTTTGTTTTAAAAACCCAGCAACAACACTTGGATCAACTCTATGTTGTTCTTAATCAGGCTTCTTTCTAGGCACGGATGACAAAACCTTTATAGCTGCTGAAACAACTGCTGTTTTGGCATTCTTTTCCTTTAACTTCTAGAACACATATTCTGCCACAATCTTAGCAAGCTTTGTCAACATTCCACAAATATTTATTTCTAAACCCACAGATTTGTACTACCTTGTTTTGTAATAATATGCTAAAATTGGAAGCCACTGCTACCATTTGGTGAAACATTTTCAGTATCTCAGAGGAGTAATTGCAACCCACAGCTCTGCGAACTTTAAAACAGGTTTTTGGTTTCTTGCCTGTTCAGTTCAACTTTGTAGGTTAGCTATAAATTGCTAGGTGGCGAACAAATGGCCAGCCAAGTACAATAAACTGGTCCCAAGAAGCTCTCTAGCTGTGCAGGCTGTTTTCAGCAGTGGAACATTTTGTAAGATGATTAGGTCTGGTTTCTTCATTAAAGGAAAATATGAGTCTCCAGACAGTGTGAAACTCTGAGATCTTAACCTGCAGTCATTTAAATCATTTTTGTTTTGTGTCATGGCTCAATTGGAACACCAGGAAAGTGACTCTGTTTTCAATTCAGTTGCTGAAATAATCCAGGGTGAGTTGAAGGAGCTGCCAACCTTATCAACACTGGAGAAGATGTCTTATTCAGCACAAGTCAATACTACTTGGTAAGATGAGCAAGGCAGAGGGCATTTTAGTTTTGCTTGTATGTGCAAATTATTCTGGATTTCCTCTGGGAAATTGGAGGAAAGCCTCTAGATAAATGAATCATATGCACATATCTGCTAAGAGATGCAAAAGCAATCTCCTTAAAAGCTTTTAGAAATTCTAAACATAGATTGGCTCATCTTTTCACCTTTTATTGACACCAGCCATTCCTTTACTAGAGGAGTAGTGCACAACCCTTTAAAAGGTTTTTTGTCCTCTTCACAGTTTGGCACAACTCATCTGTCATCAAGCAGGAAGTCTCAGAATGTTGTATCACATTTGTCATAGTAGACTGTTAACATGACTGTGCAAAGTGGTCTGAGGTTTGCTGGTATAGCACAACTGGACAAGTTTAGCTAGAACAGATTTTGTTCCTAAGCACACATTTATCAAATTTTATATAATGCTTGATTATAACAAAGCTGAGCATTTTTCAAAACTGAAAAACATTACGATCATTGATTTTTAAATCAAGTTATTTAAAAACAGTCAAAGGGTTATTAAAATCAGAAGTGGCTAAGAAGCCAGGGAAAAGGTAAATTCTACATGTCTGGTAAGGTAAAGGTAAAGTGACCCCTGACCATTAGGTCCAGTCATGTCCGACTCTGGGGTTGTGGCGCTCATCTCACGTTACTGGCCGAGGGAGGCCGGCGTACAGCTTCTGGGTCATGTGGCCAGCCTGACTAAGCCGCTTCTGGTGAACCAGAGCAGTGCACGGAAACGCCCTTTACCTTCCCGCTGGAGCAGTACCTATTTATCTACTTGCACTTTGGTGTGCTTTCGAACTGCTAGGTTGGCAGGAGCTGGGACCAAGCAACGGGAGCTCACCCCGTCGCGGGGATTCAAACTGCCAACCTTCTGATCAGCAAGCCCTAGGCTCTGTGGTTTAACCCACAGTGCCACCAGTGCCCCTACTTGGGCTTGCCTAAATGAAATGTTTTTACACAGATGGTGGTCTTGTTACTTACAAGTGCAGAAGGAACCTGCAACAGAGCAGTAAAGTAAGCATGGACAGGGGTACGGTAAACTGGCTGCAAGTGGTTACATGGTTTAGAGATTAATAGTAACACCTTGAACTTGGCCTGCTAGCCAATGAGCAACCAGTGCTGATCTGAACAGAAGTGCTCGTTCCTGCACTAACAGCTGCTTCTGGATTAAGCGCTAGTGAGGCCCCACAAGTGCATTGCAATAATCCAACCTTGCATTAATCAATGCCTTGATGTGATCAAGGTTACCAATCCAGGTTGCAGCAGTTGCACCAATTGCAACTGGTAAAAGGTGTTTATAGATGCTAAAGTTACCTGGGCCTCCAGCTGGATCCAGCAGGACTCCTGGGCTGAGTCGTACCTGTTCCTTCAGGGGGTTTCTGGAATTGTACAGAAGCTATCAGAGCCTGCAACAAATCTAAAGTTTCATAAGCATTCAAAGCTACCAGGCCATAGATAGAAACCTGGCAAAGCTGCAACTGTACATACTGCCATTGCCCTAAAGATGGGAGCTTAAACTGATCTTTTGGAAGGGAAAATGGCGATAAGTCCCCTCTTTGCTGATCCCAGGGGAAAAGTCCTCCAGCCACACAAATCTTCCACAACACTTTACACCGTAAAGTGAGTTTCTCATGCAAGTATGAGTCAAACCACCTCCAAACATCCCTGCCACAACTGATGGTGGAAAGTAAACTCCCTAAATATGTTTTGAAGCCAGGCAATGCAGTCGCATAAAGCTCCAAAAAAGTCCATGCCCAGCTCATCCACTTTCCAGAAACGGTAAGTTTTCTGACATGCTTCCAGATCAGGGAACTCAAATCCTTGCTCAGTAAAGTTCAGGTGTTACTCGGATAAATTCAGTAACTACATAGCTAGAAATCTGTCTAGTGCAACTAATGGGCATTATAATGTCACATTTGCACAGCTCAACCATAAAGTAAGGAGGGGAAAGTCAATGCGTGAATAGTAAAGCCGCTATTATTTGAACTTTGTGCATCTTTTATGAGGCCACATGCCAATGTAAGTCATACACAAAGAAGCGTTTCTCATACAATATTTGGAGCATCTACATTTATATCCTGTCCTTCCTCCAGTTAGCATACATCATCCTCTTCCCCACACACCCAAGTTGTACCCTGTTGTCATGATATTCACTTTGTATGTGTACCACAATCTCCTAAGAGCAGAAACAAGTTCAGAACAAGGCACTCTGGCTGTACAGGTGGCACAAGATTTCTTTGGCAGAGATGAATGCTAAAGGGCAACATTTTCATCTGGAGTTTCTGCAATCATCCAGCAGTCTTTTGTTCGTGGAGTTATCTACAGCTGTTAATACATAACAACATAGACCTAAAGAACTGCAAGACTAATTCCACAAGCCCAAGCAACACACTTCAAACAGCAAGCGAGCCCCCGTGACACATGGAAAACCTCTGCAACAAAGGGCAGATGGAAATTCAAAAGAAGAAAGTATAACATTCCCATTAAGTGCATTCAAGCCCTTCAATATGCCTAAAGTCACATGCTGAATCTCAGCCAACTGGATTTTTCCACATTCTTTTGTTAAGTAAGAGTGGCCATTATCTTTCCAATAATAAATAATGCTGCCTAAACTGTTTAATCACAAGAGAAGAGTCTTGTGATTAGCATTTCATTAAATGCAAGGAGTATCAAAAGAGAAACTCAGAATTTTTACTTGTCATCTTTATTCAAGTATTTCACAGCAGTTATATTACAAATTACAGTAAAATGTCCAAAATATCCAAAAGTTCAAAAAAAATTAAATAATTTACTTAACTAATGCAGAATGAAGTCAAGATGCAAAAAAAATCAAGTGAAACACAATCCTGAATACAACTTATAGAGAATCCAAAATTTATCATAGCTGATGAAGTAAGCTTACTTAATCAAAAAGCTGACGCACATGAATGAAAGCAAACAACAATACATCCCCCGCTGCCTAAGTAAACCAATGTACAATACAGAAAAGAAGCAGATAGAAGAAGCCCAGATTCAAGCTTAAGGTGAATTTACACACAAAAAAGGGAGGGAGAAGTGACGACCAGCTGCAAGACCTGCCATTTGGAATATTAAACGAAGCCAGAAATGACCCTCCAACTTAAAAAGTATGGTAAGACAAGGTATTAGAAAACAAAAACCAAAATAAAACCCTATAATAAATACATTGGCATATGAGAAAAATCAAGCAACAATACCAAGGACACAAAACATAAATTAATCACAGGTGAAATTCAAGCTTGCAAACACAATTAACTCCACAGCCATGTTCATCTTAGAGCAGTTCCATCATTACCCCCACAGAAATTTAACCTCCACCTGGCCCTAGGAAAAGGCCTTTGCACAGGAGTTCATTGGTAATATTCATAACAAGGAACAGGAATTGATTTGTACAGATTATTGCCAATTTTATGTGGCAAAATAATAGTAACAAAAATACAGAGAGTAAACAACTTGACAACATGGATAGATTAACAGGTTTAACTCTACAACCACTAAGCTATTAGTAAAGAAAAGCAATACATGTTTTAGTGTGGTTTTGGAGTCAAAAAGGGTGACTATATAATTTTAATGTTGCCCACTAACACATTTATATAAGCTAATTCTTCCAAAAAACCTAAACATTTAGGAGGCAGTCCTCACTTTATTATCAACATTCAAAACTACTAAAGTTTTTTTTTTCTTTCTCTCTCTTCCCCTTAACTGACCAGTTGGAAGCATTTTCAATGTTGGATCTGAATTTAAGATACTCTGTTCAAATTATCCGACAACTATATTTATTTAAAGGATTTAAACTTGTACAAATTTAGTAACCTGTTAAAAATGTATGTAGTCTCTCTTTTCACAAGTGCTGCTGCTACTTGAACAAAAGAACCTTTAAACTACAATATTTTTTAAAAATGCTGCAAGAACCTGAGACTTGCAAAAAAAATAGCTTTACCAGAAACTTACTACAAAAAATCTGCTACATTTCATTTCATCAAATCTCAAAGTTTTGTAACAATTTCCATCAAAATACAAAATGCTAATGGTTTTGACGGCAAAAAATATCCTAGACGAGTGTCATGGCAATAAATACTAACTTAAAAGATGAAAAGTTCCCCACAATCAAATTTCTAAAATGAAAGAACTAGTTCAAGATGCTTTTCATTTTTAATCGCACTTTCCCACCGAAAATACAGCACTTCTACAGGAGTCGCGTTTAAAATAGTGTGACTAAAATGCACATTAGGAATGAAGACAAGTGGCTTTTGAGGGGGCCTGGAGAAGGCTTGGCTAAAATTAGGGTGCTTGCATGTACATTCTGACTGGGAAGGAGGGGGGAAACTTTGGATTACTGCAGTAGCCCAGGGCTAGAGTATGGTTCAGAGCACAAGCATGCTACTATGAAGTGGTCTAGTGACAAAGTACCTTTGCTTCGGCACGTAAATGGTGGATTACAGCCTTCCGTAAACACTGGTGGTAAGTAAAATACAAAAAGCTGAGGTAGCTGAGTATCTCTGCAGTAGTCCAAGGCTGTCTTTGTTTACTTAAAGCAAAACCTACTGGGTTGCATATTTTGGAAAATACACTCTTTCTCATCCATATATATGGATGGATAACTACCTCATATCAGCTCATAAAGCCACCTGATCTTCTCCACATTTCTCTAAAAGATCTCAGAGGAGCTTGTGGAGCAAAGGGCCTTTTGCAGCAGACTTTGCGATGCCTAAGAGTGTCTCCTCTTAATTGCCAAAGAAGAAAATGTTTCAAACTGTTGTCACGTCATTCAGCTCTAGAATTCTGCAGTCTTTACAGGGCACATCCAGGGGTCCAAATCAAACAAAATGAAAGGCCGGTCAGTTGCTTTCTACTTAATACTGCTCCATATGGTTTCTACTGAACGAGCCTGGCGTAATTCATAAAAAAGGCTAAAGGACTGCAGTGCAAAACCGCCGCTTCTGTGCCTATGGCCACCCAGCAAGTTACATTCCCAAATAATGGAAGCCAGTCTTATACCTTCCAAAACAATGGGCATTTAGAAAGAAAGAAACCTGTTTTTAAGAACTCTGAAGAAATAAAATGGAACATTAAAAAAAATAAACTACAGCCACTTTGAATAATTACTGCGAAAGCTTCACAGTGTAATTTGTTTGAAAAACAAATATACTTGTGGAATAAATGCATCTTACCATTTTTAGATAACATGGTTATTTCCATAATTTAGGTTTCCGGAGAGCAACACAGACATGTTAAAACGTAATACTGGCTGCCATTTTGACAGTGTGGGAACCTGAAACTGTTCTTTGGGAACACAGGCTTTTGAAAAGAACTTTCTAACTCTGTCATTGGCTACAATCCCAACCATTTTAATAGCCTTGTCCTCCTCCTCAACTGACTAAAAAGGCACATTGAAGGCAGCTCCAGAGAGCCTCATCTTCACATTATTGTATACCAAAGTTAATTCATTTTTCTAACCACATTTTTTTCCTTTCACTGCCAGCTTTAAAAACAGGCTTCTGTCCATTACCTCAGAGAAAAAGGGAAAAGTAAAATTCTTTTAAAAGTTGCCCACTTAAAAACAATTACATCTGCTTTATCCAGTTTGTTGGCCTGTTCCATTTTGCCTGAAGCTTCTCACAAGACAATGCATGTAGACAGCAGAAATGAGAGCAGTTTCTGTAGCACCAAAAATCTCCCAAGTTGTGGCATTATATTCTTTATTTATAATCAAGATACAAATATTATGAAGTTCCGTTTGGTTCTTGTAGGCTGGCTGGTTTCAGGTACCTGAGACAATAGCACCAAATTCATAACAGAAAGCGAGACAAGGAGCGAGCGTGTTAAGACCAAGGCTCTGCACATACTTGGTGCAACTGGAAATTGAATGGCTCAGTAGGCTGCTCTCCTGTAAGCAGCTTATGAAAAGATAAACCTGCACATCTTGAAGAGTTCACAGGAATGTTTCGAACATATGAACCGTTCTTTCCATCTCCTGAGAGGAAATCAGAGCATTGGTTATTCAGTGAAAATGACCAACGGGAAATAGTTTTAAAAAACAACAACAACAATGGACTGTGAATTAATATGACACTGAAGTTTGTTGGAAACCTTAAGAGAAATATGTCACAAGGAGCTGGAAAAATATTAAATTGGGACATCAGAAGAAGAGGCATATTGGACTTCTGGAGTGACAAAAGTAGAAGGCCTGGCAGGGCAATTTGGGAAAATACCACCTTGCAGAATATTATTTACAGTCAGAATTATTCTGGAGTGCGCATGTAAAATATTTTGAATAATTGTTTTATATATAATTGGCAGACAGAGAAGCAGAAGAATCTTTTTATCTTTCTCTATTTTCTCCTTTCTTTTTATGGTTAGGTTTTTTATCTGCCTTCTATTATCTTTATATTTATTCTCTATAAGTATTAACTATGTGCAGGTTTTAATATTGCAGCAAATGAGAGGGAATTAGCTATACCTGCCATTTCTGTGGGCATGTCAAGAACAAAGAAGGGCTTTGTACATGGTTTGTTTGTACTCTGCCCCAACACCTGTTTTTCCACTACTCTGCCAGTAGAAAATCTGCATCAGCTGGTGTATTTGGAGACTTCCAAACCGGTGTGTCATCCTGCCGAACTATCCTTGCGCCTTTGCTAGTGGAGTGGCATCTATGTTACTTCCTGAGGCCCCTCAGCAGATTTCCAGCGGAGTTTAGGATTGCTCCCTGAGTAATGGAATCCAGGGCTTGACAAAAAAAAAACCTTCTGCACAGGGAAATTTGGTCAAGAAGCCAAATGCCTGTGACCTCCCCAAAGTGGATCAAATCACTAACACATGAAACTAAAGAGGACATTTGGTAGGTATTTTGGTGGCTCTGAAGGAACAAAGAAGCATGTTACAAAAAATAATAATCATTAAAATGTTGTGCAAACGTACCTCTACAAGCTGTGACTTGTCATAATCTTTACGATGCCGATAGATGCACTGATTAAGGAGGGAGTATAGTCTCTCAAGCTGGTCAACAGTCAGGTTATCGCTTTTTTTAACCAACACATCAAGTAAATTCTATAAAGAGATATTGGCATAAATCCAGGGTGAAGTTTATAAGGAAAGTATGAATCAGATTTCCTTCAAACACTTAAGGAAGTGTTAGGATAAAAAAAGTAAGAAATGCTATTAAGATTGAAGATTACCTAACCAGCCACCCTTACCATTAATCTGTCGTGGTCAACAATGACAGGAGGTACGGGATCCAATTGCTCCTCCTCTGGAACCTGCGCCAAAGCAACTTTGCGAGGTTTTTTATTTTTCAATGTACCTGAAATTTTAAAAAGCAAATATCAAAAATCAGGACACATAAAGTACCAATTAACAGCAGCATTAAATTCCAAGTAGTCCATTAATTATTATTTTTATTTTCAAAGTCTTAATTGGCTCCAAGAACACAGGATGGGAATCATCTTTATCCAACAAATAGCGAGCTGATATTGCTTTAAATCACTACAGACAAGCTTTCTGCCAAAATAGGAAGCATCTGTTTCAATGAAAGTAGTATAGATTTACTTGACTATAGGATCAGAACAGGGATAAATGATGGATACACTGTATACCTTCTTTATCAGATGATTCAGCTTCTTTAGTTTCAGTATCTATGCCTTGCGATTTCTTCTCATTATTGCTGCATTGTGGTACCTCGGTGCCAGACTGTTTTAATTGTTCCTCGTCGGGACTGTCGCTCAAAGCTTCGGGTTTTTCCTTTTGGGGATCGATGGTTGCATTTTGTTTGGGAATGGACATGTCAGGGGTGGCAGGAGACAAAATAGCATTCGGTGATTCACATTCGCCATACTGACATCCTGAGACAGCAGCTACTTCAGAGGCCTGGCCGTTTAAATGGTCCCCCTTGAACAAGGGCTCCTCCTTGGATTCCTTTTCTACAGTCAGAGTAATCTTCTTACTTACTAACAGGGACTCGTTCGAGCTCTCTTCTGTGGATGGAATACTATTTTCTTTCCCGACTGGCCCATTGTTAAGTGTCTGTTCTCCATGTATATCCATGATATCACAAGACGACTCATCATTTGTCAAAGAGAGATCGCCCATTTCCTCTCCGTTCTCTTCAATGCAGTCTGTACTTCCCTCAAGTTCCCCATTCTCCAGCATCTTGCTGTCCTCCCCTTGGTTTTCATCATCTGCAAACTTGGCATCATCTTCGTCTTTCTTCAAATTATTCACTTTTCTCTTCTTAATAATGCCTTTGCCCCACTGTGAACGTCGTCTTGATTTCCTCCTTAATCGAACTGAATCATGAAGAGATAAAAGTTTCCATTAGAGATGCAAAGATTTGCATAGTAAGCAACGGGCAAAGTATCAATAAAATCAAGTCTATTTATTTTAATATTTTACCTTGCCTGGCCCAAAGGTTATCCAAGGCAGCTAATTATGATATAAAACAACATAAAAAACAGTAACACTTTCAAAATCCTAATACACTCAAAATCCTAATACATAGCCAGCCCTCTAAAGCTTATAACTCCTGTTTATGCTTATAACACTTAGTATATCTGAGTTTACAAAAAGTAAAAAAAATAAATTTTAAAAAGTTTCTGATTTTATTTATCCATTTCATAGAACAACAAAGAGTCTCATGGGCCCATAAAGACCAACAAAGTTATTGTGATATAAAGGGGAAATGATGAAAAGGATTTCTAGTGTTTACAGAGCAACATTTCAGTACCTTGCCCTTCCAAATCTGTCTGGATTATCTAAATACTATGCAATTAAACAGTTGCCGAGTCTCAGTATTCTGAGAGAGACTGTTTATAGGGGGCGTTTATTCCAAGTAATGTTCTGTAGACCCTTCTTGTTTTCTCACACTGGCTATTCACTGCTCCCAAGAGAGAATTATGCCTCCCTAAGGAGAAAATTGGGAGCATGTCTTATTTCTTGCAACACAATTCTGCGGGCCTTAACATACATAGTACAATTTTTTGGTCACTGTGCTTCAACAATTTAATACAACAATGCATGTTCAAGTAGTAGTTCAACAACTATTTTTCCCAGAGACAGCTACTGAATATAGCTATCAAGTAACCCACTGAAAGATGCAAAACAATGTGCTTTTGACACCATCTACTGGCAACAGCAAGGAACAATCCCATGTTTTAAAAAGTTCATTTTCAACATGTTCTATTCTCAAAACATGTGCAGGCAATGCTGCATTTCCTGTGTAAAAACACCTCCGTGTGTGTCACATGCGACCACAGTTTTTGATTTATTTTACAATGGTTTGCAAGGCAAACTGGCAACAGACACAAACATCCATGCACCCTCATCCCTCTTTTTGCAGGGCTATATTCTAGCACAATATGGTTATATGTCCAACAGGTTGTCTTTGGTCTAGGTTTAAGTATGGCTTTTATACCAAGGGAATCCACTGAATAAATTTTATTATGAGAGAGAGCTTTGGTTCTCTCCAGAAGCTCCCATTTTCGGCTCTAAACCTTTGTTTTGTTTTTATTTTAAGGAATTTACACCCTACCATTTTCACCCTTATGTCCCATTAAATCACACAATATACAAAATTTAAACCACAGATTAAAACATCAGAGATCAGAACATTAGAAAAGCATTCATTGTGCAAAAGGTCTCCTAAAATACATCCGTTTTAACCTGATGTCTGAAACTTAGCAGGGACTTTGCCTGTCTGATTTCTAATGGGAGCTCTGTTAGAAATGCAAGCTCAATTGGTAGAGCATAAGACTCTTAATCATTGGGTCATGGGTTCAAGGCTCATGTTGGGCAAAAGATTCCTGCATTGCAGGGGCTTGGGCTAGATGATCCTCATGGTCCCTTCCGAGGACACATTTCTATGATTCTATGAACTGGACCCACTACACTGAATGGGGAGATATGGTGATGATGATATTAGAGAACGGGTGTCATGGGAGGCTGTGGGGGAAATCGTCAAAAGTTGCCTCCCATCCTCTTCCATTAGAGCAGTGATGGCCAAACGTGGCCCTCCAGCTGTTTTGGGACTACAATTCCCATCATCCCTGACCACTGGTCCTGTTAGCTAGGGATGATGGGAGTTGTAGTCCAAAAACAACTGGAGGGCCAAGTTTGGCCATCTCTTCCATTAGAGGATGCCTCTGCTATCTCAAAAGCCTTCCCCTAAGTGCAAGGATACCAACTGGATTCCACCCACACTAACTACCAGACCAGGACAGCATGCTTCTTTTAAAAATATTTTTCATACTAATTCTAATATCTGAAATTGTTCAGTGAAAAACTATTTCAGTTGAACCTTTCTCCAATCCACTCACATAAGAAATTTCAGTAAATTGACACCTAACTCAATGGATGAGTACTATTCTGGCTATCTTATAAAAACTAGCTAAAGTAGTAATAGCAATTAGGTGAATGCTTCATTAAAAAAAAAAGTAATAGGAGATGTGTGCCAGATATATACTCATCTTGTTTAGAGCTATGCTTATTGCCTGGATAAAATGGTCTGAAATACTCACATGCACATTTATTTGCAGAGTTGTGCCAAACTGACATTGCATTCTTTTGCCTGTTCTGGAATGCCTCCTCAATTCTCGTTTCTGTTTTCTGTACAGTGGAACCATGAGGATTTATTTGGTCTGCCGTTACTGATAAGCCTGTGTACAGAAGATAAGCATACCTATTTTAATAATCCCAGCAGTATTAACTGACTGAGTTATTAAAAGCAGCCTGGAATAAAGTATCACATTAAAAACTTTCGGTGATTAAATTAATTTCAGCAGATACTCCCAAACATATACATCAAGAATATTTGCTTTTCCCCAACAATGGAATGTATGAGACCTGCAGTATGAAACCTGTCAGTTCAAACTTCTCTGTTTCAAAGAAAATACTACTTAGCATTTATATAGGGCTTCCCAATTGGTGGCCTGCAGACCCCAGGGGGTCCACATAGCCCAACCAGGGAGGTCAGTGGCACCATTCACATAATAAAACTACCATAGAGATATCAAAATTTTCAAAAGTAGAGGCTTGGCTTTTGAAAAACCTGAGGGTGCCCACTACTTAGCTAATTGAGAATCACTGCTTTAAGAGTGTTCACAGCACATCATAAAAATTAACCACCTTCACACATCATGCCAAACCTTAGTTTAGTGTGATGTGTATGAGAGCAGGAATGAACAGCAACATGCCTTTGGGCTTGAACAAGGTTTCTTATTTGCCTCTTTCCACTCATGATTGTGAAGAGTTATTTTGCTTCTGCTTTTTCTTAACTGTGGTTTCACATCTCATGCAAACAATGGTTGGTTTCAAACAACCCGACTTCAAAATTTCTGAACTCCTGATAGCACAGCAGGTGGCTTCATGCGAATCTGAGGCTTGCTGCTGCTCATTCCTATGGATCAGCCTGAAGTCCAACCACAACCATTGTATGTTGCAAGCCTTACAATCACCCTGTAGGATAGGTCAGTATAATTAACCATTTCAATGCAGATAGGGGGCTGTGGCGGAGGGGGGGAAACAGATTGGCTCTAGGTCCATCAAGTGATTCTATGGTAAAGGTTAGATTCAAACACTTTGCTCTGAATAAATGTGGGTAAGTTTGCATTGCTAACAACTTTACAAGGCTCCTAACATACTGTATTTTTCCATCTATAAGATGCCCCCATGTATAAGACGCCCCCTATTTTAGGGGAATTCAATTTTAAAAAATGGGGGGGGGGGAGATGTATCCATGTATAAGATGCCCCCAGATTTTTGACATTATTTTTTAGGGGGGAAACCTAGTCTTATACATGGAAAAATACAGTACATGTACTCAATTTTGATTTTAAAAATTGGTCCAAAATGTTTTACTTTCCGTATTTACTTATTCCTTTGAATTCTAATTTCTATAGTATTTACAGTACACAAGACATTTTACAACATTTTTATCATTTTTCTTGACAACTATCTGAGGAAGATTAATACTAAAAATGTGGTTATGAGCAACTAAAAGTGGGTTAATAAAAAGTTTCTTGAACTGGCCCCAAAACTTACAAACTGGACTTTAAAAATCTAAATCTAAATAATGTGAACCTTGAAATGCAACATTTCATCAGATTTTTTTCTGGTGATACTTGGTTTCTTAGAGATTTTCCACTTATTGATCAAGAATTCAATTGCCATTTGTGTATTGTGCATCATATATGATCAATGTATTTTAAAAGAATTATAAGAATACCTCTCTTTTTTCTTGCTTCCTTTACTTCTTCACACATTTTATTGAACTCTGGATCAAGCTCAGCAGCAATGATAGCATGTGCAGTGTCCTTCAGAGTACAGGCTCGGTGCCTAATGATTTTATCTGGAAAATCAACGTAATTTTCATTTTCAACAATCAAAAACTTCTAATTTATTTCTTTACTTATGGTCTTTGTGTAATAAAAGAGAAAACAATTTTTAAAATAGCCCAGAGTTAAATTAAGAGCCATAAAATAAATAATATCCATATAAGTAATCCAATGTGGAACAGATATGTTTTAAACAGCATTCTAATTATTAACATTAGTGCTGCTTAGCAGGCATACTGATATGTATCATGCCTGCACAACTTGCACTCTTAAGCTGAATATCTTCATTTTGCTACTCAACTGCCATTGAAGAACTGTTTTCTGTAAAACTGAAAGATCAAAATACATGATACCTTCAGACCAGTGGGTCATAAGCTGTGCAGGTCTGATTTATAAAACTTCATGTGTGTATGTGTGTATGTATGTATCAGTTCTATCAGCTTTTTGTTTTAAAAAAATCTATACTTCCAGCTTGGCTAATAAACACATTACTTTAGAATACCTAGAATACCTAGGTTTAAATATTATGCCTGCATTCCTACACATTTAGCCTCCCAACAAAATCAATCAGATGTAGCTTTTAAATAAATACATATTGGGATCCAAATGCTTCTTTAGGCATGCCAAAGAAGTTAGGTGAGCTCATTGAATTTTTTTACTTTTTTCTTTGAACAGTAAGACTCCACTCCATAACATAAATTGCTTGGGAAAGCACCAACCATTTTAAAAGCAAAAACAGATGAGTGCCTTAAGACCTCCCTAGAAATAGCATTACAACAGCAGCTGTGTTTTAAAACCTCTAGTACAAACTATTGGCTTAACTATCCTACACCTAATTGCCGTACCAGCAGTATAGTGCAATGGTAGGCAATAAGAAAATCACACAGGATAGAAAGCTGTTTTAGTGAAGGTAGCCAGGAAAGTTAAAGACTTTCGCTTGGTGACAGCAGGAGGTCCTTTGGATTGTTTTCTCTATTTTCTCACAGTGCGGGATGTAGGCTATGCTGCTACATTCAGTCAGTCAGTAACTAATATTGAGTAATGTTAGCTTTTAACCAATTTGTATATCTAAGACACAGCTTATACAAATAGTTGAACTGCAAATGAATACACAATTAAATGTGATGTCATGCTTAATATTTTTTTAAAAAATAATCCTTACCCCCAGGATCTTTGTCAGGGTTATATTCCAATGCATTACTGCATATGAGATCTATGTCTATTAGGAAATCCTTTGCAGTTAAATAATTGTGCTTATCAATTTTACTTATTACTGTAGACAGGTCCATCGGCTCTCTGATAACTTCAAGATAATCTGAAACCTACAATCAAACAGTGACACAGAGTGACACAAAAGTGACACAGAGATTCATGCTAACTTTAACATACTCAGCACTATCATTTTGTTTTCGAACACAGTAATTCTAAACATTTGAAATCATGGTAAGAACTAATGATGGAAGAACATTTGTTCACCCCAAGATTCATCACTCTGATTTTTAACTGGCAAGGAAAACTCCTATCAAAGCTCTATTGTTCTGTATATGTAAGTAATTTTCATTTTTAAATATTCTGTAGAGATAGAAAAGTGCAGGACCTTTCAAACACAATGAAGGCCTTATTCACACATCTGCATCCAAGACATACACAACTACTAGAAAGTTCCTGCAGTCAGAATCATAACAACATTGCTGGATGCCAATGGCTTGTCTTGTCCAACATCCTGTTCTCAAAGCGGCCAACCAGATGCCCAGGCACAAGAGCACCTTTCCCCTCTTGCCATTTTCAGCAACGGGTATTCAGAAGCATTACTGCCTCCATCATCATGGCCAGTGGCCCCAGACAGCTGCATCCTCCCAGAATTTGTCTAATCCTCTTTTACAGCCATCCAAGTTATTGGCCGTTTGCCACCTCCTGTGGAAGTGAGGTCCACAGTTCAACTAGGCACTGCTTGAAGAAGTACTTTCTTTTATCTATCCTGAATCTTGCACCGCTCAGCTTAAATGGATGTTCATGAGTTCTAGTGTTACGAGAGAGGGACAAAAACTTTGATCCATCCACTTTCTTCACGCTGGGAATAAATTATGTATGCTTCTATCGTGACTTACTTGCCTTCACTCTAAAACCAAAAAGGCTTGAATGCTGCGAACTTTTGTCACAGGGGAGTTGCCCCATCCCATGAAAAGAAGAGCCCATTATAGATTTTACTTTTGATGGGCATTTAATATTTGAGGAAGAGGGGAGATGAAAGAGATTCAAAGCCCGAAATTGCTTGGAGGTCCAATTGCCTAAAGATAGCTTTGGCCCATATATCTGAGGCCCTTCTACAGGTACCCCTATCAAATAGGGCACAGTATGTAATCCTCACTTGAGAGGAGGCCTTTACAGCAGGTGAACCCCAATCATGGAATAAAATAATTTAAAAAAAATGCTGTAGTACTTTGGCATACCTCTGGAGCTCCATGCAGTCAAAGGAATGAACTCCCACCATTGGGGAGAAGGGCTGAGGTTTGTCCCTGCAGTTGCACTGAGGTCTGGACCAAGTTCTGAAGCATCAATACTGTTCCATTACTTCTGAATGCCCATATCAAAGCCTGTGCAATGTGGGAAATAAGACCCTAGGCTGGGGCAGGCGCTACAAATGTGCACCCTGGAATAAAAACTACAATCATGCTGCAAAGTGCATTTGTGAATCTCTGAATCGCCTTTAAAATGTTCCTGGTGAATTCTACTGGTCCCTTCCTCCCTGTCTGAAAGTCCTCCTCTGAGCACAGTTTTTTGTCTTTTCTTGGACCAGCTTCATGCCCATCTTTTCCTGTGAATCAACTATTTTCTATTTTTTACATTTTCAAATAAATCAGTAAACTCTTGTCAGTTTACGTTTTTAGACAGGAGTGACCTGCAAGAGCCCTCATGTAATGTTAAAAACGTATTGTAGAAAACACCTCTTAAGTACAAGAAAGAAATTGGTTACATATACAGAATTAAAAAATCTAATGGCAAAAGTGATGACCAGGTCTTGATTTGAGCTAGGACTCAACACAGGAATCTATTTTGAACCTTGGAATATTTCAGGTAGTATTCGAAAACAGCATATGCACAGAAAGGGAGATATTCAACTGAGGTGTTTCTCCCCACCCGCCTGCCCCCTTGCATAAACAGGACTTGACCCTTTCTTTCCTCTCCCCTGCAGTCTTCTGCATGCATTCAGAATCTGTTGTGGAGAGTTGGGGAACCCTCCAGAACAAAAGATGGGCCCAAGGAGCTTTTATTTTGAAAAGAGGGAGTGTAAGTTCTATCATCATGCCTGTCGGCACAACATTAGATCTCACCCAATAAATTTATATCAATATTCACTGCTCTTAGTCTAGATTGGGGGCTGTGTTTTCATATTAAATAGTATAGCTGACACTGTAGACTGAGCTCTGATATGACTCAGAAACCTAACCAGTGGTCCAGTTACAAATTTGCAAAATGGAGCCAGAAATTGACTCTTCCAAAGCACTTTTTGGACTAGGGATGGGCTACCATTCTTTTTAACTGCCACATTCCCTTGGTAATCTGTCATGGTCTCATGACAACTGCGGATGGGGCCACTCCCATGTATTTCTGTCCCCTCCTTTTCTCTTTCCAGGCTCTCTTCTTTCCACCCAGTGAGCTACTGGAGGAGGAATTTGCAGAATGCACAAAAGCAGGCATTTCCTTCCAAACAGATTGCCATCACCAGAGGTCTGAATTGATCGCACGCAGACCATCTGATAGAGCACACCTTTGATAGAGCTCTTCCTTGAACTACCAAGCCCCCAATTGCTAGCATAATGCAAATTACATTTTTATAAGCACATCACCACAAATGGCTATTTCTTATCTGTGCAAAATTGAGCTTTGAAGTTGACCGAAAATCGGACAGATTGTCACAAATTTGCTTGTAAACAACATGATCTAAAAGTGATTTTCTAGTAAACCAAGAGATAGTTAATGCAGCTTTGCCATGCACTGCTTAATTTTATATAGAACATTAAACTTTTTTTTTTTACTCAAGGCAAAGCCCAGAAAATTTAACAGTGACTCAAACTTAAGTAGCCAAATTCAGTCTTCTTTTTTTTATAAAACTATATTTGTAGTTGACTACAAGTTGTCAGATCAAATGGTGTCATTACAGATTTATAAATTTTCAATTTTCACTTTGGCCAGAAACAGGCAAGGGGAGAGATATGATAGTTTAATTTGTGAAATATTCAGGCAGAGGCATTACAATTCAATAAATTTCTTTCAACGTCCCCATTGGCTAAGTGGTGTTACTCCAGATAAAACAGTTTGCATCTGCTTCCTGTGAACAAATAATTTTTTGCTACAGAATGGAAGCAGCTCGAACAATACAGTATTCTATAGGTTAGCATTCTTGCCGAAATAAGTTAGCAGTGGCTTCAAATGTTAAAATTAAGCCACAATTGCTGTAAATATGCAAAACAGGTTAGATCAGGGATATCTGCAATAATAACTAATATATGTATTCTTAGTAATCACTAATAAGGTCAACTTCATTGTTTGCACGTTACTGAAACAAGACCTCTTCAATATCCACCGGTTTGCTGAAGATGTTAAAGCGCTTGTCTGTGGCCAATCTCTTGGTAACATCCCTGAGAAACAATCGCAGTTCTCTCAGTGTGTTTTCTTCCTGGTCCTCCATTCGCTGCTTTTCTGCCTCTGACAGCTGGCGAGTAGAAAATGGTAGTGCAAGAGGAAGCACCTCCATATCAGAAAGAGCTTTAAAAATAATAATAATAATCAAAAAGTCAGGCAAAATAGGCTTTTCAGATTACATCCTTGGAAAATTTCACACAACATAGTGAATTTCCTACTTTTTACCCTTATCAGACTTGATAACGCCAAGAACTCTGCACTCCTTATCTCAGCTCCGCACACCAAACTGAAATAACCATATTGTGGAGACTTTACAATTACTGCGAACAACGACAGCCTGCTCAGCACCAGACACCTTTCCTTCAATAAGAGGGGTTGACAAGAGACAGGGTGGCAGGAATCTCAAGATCCTGCATGGCTTTCTATCACAGCTATCAGAAAGTTAGAGCCAAAGAGATATTTTTGGCTCCTTCAGTCTATAACTACATGCCTGCCAAGTTATAAGTCATCTCCACTGAAAGATGGGCTTCCTTTCCTTTCAGTGCCAAACAAAAATGTTCCAAATCCCAAACCTCAATTAATCTGAATAATAATAATAATAATAATAATAATAATAATAATAATAATAATAATTTTTAATTTGTATCCCACCCTCCCCAGGCAAAGCCGGGGTCAGAGCGGCTAACAACAAGTACAAAAGCCACTAGAAAACCTGCCTGTCTTTCCCCCTTAAGATTTACATCCAGGCAAGCTTCTAGGAGTTTCCATAAGCAGGCTGTGGGGGTAGGAGTAAAAAAGTTTTTGGTGCCTAGTGACTGGGTGCTGTTTCGGGCAGCTCTCTAAATTTCTGCTCAGTTCATGCTTCCTTCTCTCTCTCAAAACTACTATCAGTTTCAAAGTCTTTAATGCTTTGAATATGGCTATCCCACAACTCTTGACAATTTTACTATCCATATAGATATGAAGACTGTTATAAAAATATATAAATGGGTGCTCATTGGCATACTGAGATGCTATTCTGGCAGCCTATTCAGCCCGTTTATTGCCTTTAATTCTAACACGTTCGGGAAACCAACCAGCCTCCAGAATGTATGCTGAGGTAATAGCTGAGAGAAAAAATGGAGCTGAGGGAGTGCAGTGGAACTGGCCTGCTCAAGCAATTTTGTCTCCCCCCCCCCCCAAATTAAAAAAGCCACCTTTTTTTAAAAAAACAACAACCCCACTTTCTTGTAGAAGAGTTGCTCCAGCCTCCTGTTAATTGTGGTTGATCTTCCCGCACCTTTTCCAGCTCTACAATACCATTTTGGAGCTGGGGTGATCAGAACTGCATAGCATTACAAATATCGGGAAAAGCTAAGGTATGCGACCATTTAGCAATGGGGTTTGTTTTTGGTTTAGTGTTACAAATATGGCTGCGCTCTATACTAATACAGGGGCATTACAACACCAGAATTTTTATTGTCTATGTCTTCTGTAATAATTCCTACTGTAGCATTCCTTTTCCACAGCTGCCACACGCTGAAGACATGCTTTCCATAGCTATCCAACACAACTCCCAAGAGTTCTTGGTGTCACTGCGAGATTCAAACCCTATCAGTGTACATGGGAAGTTAAGATTTTGTTCTGTTTTCTCAAATGTGCATCACCTGACATTTATTTACATTGGACTTCATCTGCCAGTTAGCTGCCCGTTTCATTCAATTTGTTACTCTATTTTTAGAGCTCTTCACAATCTTGGATTTTCACCAACCTAAATACTTTGGTGTCATATGCAAACTTAGCCACTTCACTGCCCATCCTTAATTCCTCATCATTGAATGAACATGTACCACCATGCTGTGGATGCAGATATTAATCCTATGCACCGTCACCACCAGTGACTGCTATTTCTAATCTTATTTCAAAATGAACACAAGCAGTGCTGCTTTCAGGTGGAAAATTACATACGTTCTGGACTTTACAGAGAATTAACTTACCAATTTGTTTCCTTCTTGGAGGAGCCATAGATGCTTGATTGAGGACAAGCTCTTGGAAAAATTTGCGCCTGTCTTCTTCACTAGGTCTCTGAATATAAAAAACCTCTTCATACTGGATTTTAAAGATACATTTCACCTACATAAAATCAATGAGAATTAGGCAGGTGAAAATCTCATTGAGCTACTTAATCAAACAACACAAGCAAATTTTACTACACCACCCCCTCCCACTACATAAAATAACCAAAATGACCCTCATAATTTTACTGCCTGAAAATGGGGTAGCAAAATTACACATACCAATTTGGTTTGGTCCTAGAAGAAGCTAGTAATTAGTTACATCCTCAGCAGGGAAGAAAAGCACACTAGGATCAAAAACAGCATTGTTTCAATAGCATTTTTGTTAAGCTAGTCTGCTAGTCTGACAATCACAGAGGTGGGGTTTGAGCCTAGCGGACCAAATAAGGCAGTGTCAGGGCAAGAAAAGAACATCGGACAGAGATTCCAAATTGGAACGGGAAACATTTGCTTTCTTGTTTTAGAGTATTTTTATACTGTGTCGTCGTCAGCGGTACCACCAACTAGACAAAATTAATTTTGCAATGCAAGCTTCCAAAGTTTGAGTTAAGTTAGTAAGCAACATTATCCCAATCTAATGATACATACAACCAAGTTTCTTACTAACATGCAGTCCCCCATTCTTGCCACAGTACAAGTGGTTTGCTAAATAACCTCAGGAGTAAAAAGATGCTTCAGCATTTGGGGTAGAAGTTTCCCTCCAAGTGGATATTCCCATATGCACATTTCAAGTCCCTCTCTGATTCAGGTTCACTCTTCGCTACAATGATTCCACTTCTCAAGAAATCACGCCATGCTCACCTCTTCAGGCAATTCACTATACATGGTTTCAGAGGTAGAGAGTAGAAATATAGGTGAGAATGATGGTATGTCTTGCAGCAATGTTAGAAAAGTAGCTCTCACAGTTTCACTGACAGCTTCCCACCAATCGCCAATATGAGGCATGTAAACAATACTCGGTAGTGTTCTTCTTGCTTCACGAAAGATCTAATTTAAGAGGATACCAATGTTAAAATGATATTAAGAAAATTATTTTTAAAAAATTATTTGTATTTTATGTACACAAACATTTCAGAATGCGGTATTTTCAACTGTATCTTTCTTAAAGGTTAGATTTAAATAGCTATTTTCCATATGCATTCACGTTAAGGCTCCAAATTACTTAGTACAACTACAGAGCATTGTTTTAATCATCTATGATCAAAAAAATCACTGACTTGCATAAGAACATTAAACAGCACTTTTTTCATTGCTTCTCCTGATTATTTTTTTTAATGGTATAATATTCTCAAACATTGCCTTCTCTCAATTTTGAAATGCCGCTGCTTAACTAAACTGAAATTAATGGTCACTCTGCATCTTGCCAATAACTTCAGACATAGCATGGCGGCACGTTTCACAATCATCTCCATAACATAGCAGGGTTGTGATTATAGATGACAGTTAACAATGAAGTCTTTGGACAATTGCCAATTCCCTACCCATATTCCGTGTACAACCATGGCTTTAGCTCAGAGAATGTTATGACAGAGCTTATATGTGCAGCCTACAAATAAAGAACATTTAGAGAAGCTGAAGGCTTTCTGAAGTGTTTTTATAGAACATATTGTTGGTTTCTGCAAAGCTGGGATTTAATCCAACCTCAACAGGTAAACTAAAAGAGAACCCAGCAGTCTGGGAATAGGGAACTGACAGCCCTCCTCACTCAACCCACAGAATCCCTCCCTCCCAGGTTTTAGGACTGAAAATGGCTCTTGTTGGTGCCAAAGCTAAACTGCTTTTTACAAGTCTGTAAAAAGAAGGGTGGGTGGTTGAATCAAGAAGGCAGCCCTGAAGCTTAAAGTTTCTCACCCTGCAAATGACGTAGCGATCTCACCATTCAAGATAAATTGACAGCAATCTTAAACATTTTTAACAAATTGCACCAAGCTCAGTCTTTCTGGTGACTGGAAATGCTTTGTCTCAGACCAGAGAAGAAGCATGCATAGCTCTGGCAGCGGTGCTTCTTGCTTCAGCAGAAGTGTACTGTGGCACCTTAAGATTTCATTGCTGTTTAATTTTGTGGACTTGAGTAGAAAGGGAAATGGGTACAGGATTCCCTTTTAGTTGTCTGACACAGCTTTAACTGAGGCTTCTGCTTCACAGAGAAACCCCTATCTGTGTCTCTAGGAACACTTAAAATTTCCCATCCACATGGTGTGTTTGCAAAGAGGGATTCCGTCTTGACATTTATTTCACTGAAAGCCGATGGGAAACTTGTGTGACATGTTGCGCAAAAGGTAAAAAGGGATATAAAGGCAGACTAACCTGCGCACATGATTCTTCAGGTGTTTTGGCACTGACTGAATAAAGTGCTGGCAGATCTAATCTGTGTACAGCAATTTTTTCAAGCGAGTGCAAAAGTGCTGGAGCAAGGTGCGTAGTCTGACCTGAATCCCTCTCTCCAGAAAGCAGTAATCTTGGCCTGTAAGAGGTGGGCTGATGGTAAGCTGACCTGAAACAAAAGTTAACATTTTAATTTTTTTAAGACCTGATCTGTTTTTACCATATATTTTTGTATTTGGTATACATTGAGTACTGTTAAGTGCTTCCTAGTGGGCAAGTTGAATGAATTATAGCAACACACCTGCAATTAGCATGCCCGACTTTCTAGCAGGGAGTTAAGTCAGCTTAGCAGAGGGGGCTTATCTGCAGGGAAATGGGTGGTGGCTGGGGGGGGGGGAGCAGGCTGGCGGGGGGTGGGGCTGGCTGGCAAGATAAGCAAGCATAAACGAAGAATCCTTATTGCTTGATTCTATAAATCTCTCTAGAAGAAAGGTTTAGGGTAAGAATACACCAGAGCAACCAAGGACTATATCAGAGTAGTACCACAAATCACAAACTTATGCAGGCACTACAAGCAGTTATTCCTGTGCAAGTCTTCATGATAAAGTTATCAGTACATCTACTCACATTGTAAAATGAAGGTAAGGTTTGTGTACAGCAGCTGATAAATGTTTCTTTGGTGATCCCGACTGGCAACTTGTCTCAAATATTGATGAAGCATGCTCATCTTCACTATCGTCCAAAATTAGACTAGTTGCATCTGTTCAATGAAAATTAAAGGCTGATTAATACATTAGCTGACACCTCCCGCAAACGTCATGAAGCGGGTGCTTAAAATACATTTTGGCCAAGATAAAAGGAAGGTGTAATTAAAAGGGAGGAAATGAAACCTTTCACAAGAATACACTGGTACCTCGGGTTACAGACGCTTCAGGTTACAGACTCTGCTAACCCAGAAATAGTACCTCGGGGTTAAGAACTTTACCTCAGGATGAGAACAGAAATTGTGTGCCAACAGTGCGGCGGCAGCGGGAGGCCCCATTAGCTAAAGTGGTACCTCAGGTTAAGAACAGTTTCAGGTTAAGAACGGACCTCCAGAACGAATTAAGTTCTTAACCCGAGGTACCAGTGTACACTTAATATAATGCCCCATAGTCTTCATCAAAACATAACTTTAAAACTGTTCTGGTTTTGCTTTTGTTTTCTAATCTGATACAAGGCTGACTGGAATGAAAAGATGGAAATACCTTCTCTTTTGTCAGCCTGGCTGAACTCGGCATGAGGAAACACTTTATGTAAAATTGCCAGAATGTCGTTGAAGGTTCTTTCCAAAAGTGGCCTTATAATGGGAGATAGTGCATGCCCTGACGACATTACAGCACGTTGAGAGGCAGGCACAATATTCTGCATTGCATGGTAAAAATCTTGTGCGCTGAGAACTATTGAAGAAACATCTAGCTGCAGTTTCTGGCTACTGACGTAGATCTGAGGATAGCGCCGTCGCAGGGCAATCAAGGCAGCCTCAGTGCAAAGTGCTTTTATGTCGGCTCCACAATACCCTAGGGCACAGGAAAGAAGAAAGAAAACATACAAAGGTTCCATAAAGCAGCACCAATGTTTTGCATATGTCAAGCACCCGCCTGAAGCCGAAAGCAGCCAGCAGCATTCTGTCAGATTCATTCACAGTGCATTTAGTAATATGTGCAGCTTTAATATAAATCAAACCACCTGCTGGCAACTGAAGAAGCAAATGTTAAAACTCTCTCTTAAGAATAACCAAGGCTCTGAAAAAAAATCATTGCAAAAGAACCTATGAGACAAAGGCGAGTGTAAATACATTACTGTTCGACATTACCTGAGTGGTATATGGACCTCAGGCATGCAAGAACACTATGTACCGGTAAGCACAGAATCCAATCTAAGGAGGATTGGAACTGAGAAACAAAACCTTCACTGAGGTAGAAAAAGTCAAGTCCTCATGAAAAAAGAGGAAGCACTCGCTGCATCTGCTGAAGGCTCACTAGAAACAATGGTGGGTCTGGCTTTCAGGGAAGAAACCTTCCATGCCTTGAGGAATTCCTGCTCTCTCCTTCCATGGAAAGTAAACTGACCATCGTGATTAAGGAGATTGGGAAACAATCTCTGTGCTGGTATCCAGGTTTTCCACAGCCGAAACTACTGTGATCCTGCCTTATAGACAGCTGTGCTATTCAGGACATTTCTACAAGATTCAATACAGAATGCTCTGTATTATGAGTGGTCACACTGCGTATTTGCTGAACTTAGCTCCTAATGAAATCAGTGTAACTTCACTTAGTCAATATTAATGTCAGTGGCATGTAAGTGCCACTAACATTCTCTGCATCTGACTCCATAAGTTTTGTTCTTGAAAAATGTTGGCTGCCTGTGAAAACGTTTAGCTGATGTGTCTAAAGTTATACAGTAAATTTTTAGGGAAATTTGGTGCAGCTGAAGAAGGGACATGGGTGATTCAGTTGGTGCAACCCTCTCTCTCTCCCTTCCCCAAGAAAATTGGCCACCCTGCTCTACAGCAGTCAGAAAGTGAATTCAAAATTATTTGCTCATACAAATATAACAGACACATAAGCATAATTTCTAAAGTACCAAGAAAAAATATTTTGTATGAAACATACAGTTAACCAGGGCGGGGACAACGACGACAGCTCACTTCTTATGGCAAGCAATCCCTGTCCTGTTAAGCATTTACAACTGCTTACCAGGAGGTTCCTGTCCTCATATTTACAGTCTCCATGCCTCCACCATGATACTGATGTTGCCTTTGATAAGCACTTTTAAAATGCATTGCTGTGTTAGTGATAGCTAACCATCAGTAAGAGTTTTTAGCAGCATCACAGTTGCGTGAAATGTAGCTCAACACCAATGCTGTATGACCTCCCAGCACCTAAACACCTCAGTGGTTTGTTTTATTGTTTTTGCATTTCCAGGAACTCACCAAAACAATTTATTGAGTACCTAGTGGAATACACTTAATGCTAATCTCATGATTTACCATAACAAGGACAAGTGAGCCTCAAGGTTGTAAACTCTTGTCCTGCCCTCCCCTGCACAGCCACAAGACTGGAAGCTTCTGCTTTTGATTAGCTGCAGTTTATACTTGCATACAAATCCCTAAACTGCAGCTAATTATAAGTTTGTTGAAACAAGTTAGCTTCAAAAGATGCAGCAGAAACTAGCTTGCCAAGTCCTCCTCACATGTCAGAAGAATGGGGAAATGTCCACTGAATGCTAAGCCATGGTTTACTGTTAGGTGGCAAAGCAGTCCAGTGTCTCAGTGGAATGTCTGTGTATTCTGTAACACACGTAAGCCCTAATTCATGCCACCTTTAATTCCCACACGTCATTTTAAGAGGTAAGTATTCCATTAATGCATGTACCTACAAGCCATTTAGACATTATGGCAGCCAAATGTAAGTGGCAGTATTTTGTACATTTCGGGGGCGGGAGGGGATAGTGCCAAAGATGATTGACATTGGTTGCTTAAAACAAACCTGTTTGATATTCCACCTAACACACATAACAAGATATTTTCACACCCATCAATAACATTTATAAGAGACAAAGGTCAGAAGACACAATCTCAATTTAACAGCAGTAAAGAAACCTGATTTTTGCACTTAATATTACAATGATTAGGTAAGTTGCATTTATCCTCCACTGTAAAAATACAATGCAGGGGGGGGGAATGCTTTAGATGGGTTCAATATACACTAATAATTCTTACAGCATATTTCATGATGCCCTTTTAAGACAATGATTTTTACTTGCAAAAAGAATGCCAAGCGTGGCTGAATTCTGCAAGCTAGTCCTTTGGCAATTAAGCTGAAAATAAAAGCTCAACCATCTTTGAGGTGTTCTGTTTTTTATTTTTGAAATATGGCCACCTTAAGAGTAGCCAATTTTTTTTAAAAAAAAATTGCCTTCAGAGAGACTCCCTGAGTATATGGCATGTTCACCTAGGCTGGCAGCCCTGTTTAGGGAAGTTTTTAATGTCTGGTGTTTTATTGTGTTTTTAATATTTTGTTGGAAGCCCCCCAGGGTGGCTGGGGAAACCCAGCCAGATGGGCAGGGTATAAATAATAATTTTATATAATTTTTGTAAGTAATTTTTATTTTTATTATGTGATTGCTGTAACTAGCTTTCTCCACCTCCGGTAAGTTCTCTGTTCTGTGGTTCCCATCCTTCCACACTACAAGACATGGGTACTGGCCTTTGAGGCGCTCAGTACAGAAAGCTATCCAAACAGCTCCTGCTTAGAAGCTTCTTAGTAAAAGACACTGTGGCTGTTGTTGTCTATTTTCACACCAGTAGTTATAGCCTCTTCCATCAGCATTATTCTGTGACTGAACGTGCTATCTAGACTAGCCAGAGTCAATGAGAAGATGTGTTGCCTATTGTCTCTGAGCAAGGCATTATCTGGTTTGCCTCTTGAAAACATGAACTGTTCCTTACCTAAAACACAATCCACGTTAAAATGCCCATTCTGTTTTCTTACACAGGTTGTTCCGGGGGGTGGGGGTTAGAAGGGACATCACTGGACTAAATCAACTTAGGGCCAGTGCACAAACTTAAGTTTGGAGCTTTAATTTGTTTATTCTCTATATTAAAACGTTGACAGTTCTCTCTAGTTCCCTAAGGAAAATATACTGGCTTATCTTGGAAAAGATTGCAGTTAATTATCCCAACATGACTGTTTGTAGCAGCATCAACCTAGATGTATTATAATCTAGAGCGTACAGAAATGGATTCCCTATACAATTTGCTTCAAACATATTAAGACAAAAAAATATATTCAGCTCAGCTTACTGGAATACAAGGTCACCACTGCTAGTAGGAGACTTCAGCTAATTAAAAATATTCTTAAAAGGTCTTCATAAAGTGACAGGGAACAGTTTCAATTTAACAAACAAACAAACAAACAAAAAACAAAACACCCCTGTGTGCTAGTTTGAGGTCTTAATTTGAATTATGTCTAACAATTCTTAGATAGGCATGTTTTGGACACCTTAAGCTTTTATGGGATATTGGGCTTGGTGTACGCATTACAAACAAGGTCCAATCAACTGCTTTCTAAATAATCATATAGGCTACAATAGAGAAAGTTGGATCTCATTACCCTTATGAGTTATTGAGAATAATCTCACATTGGAAGACAAACAAATTTTACATATTTTAAACCAGAAGAGTAGTCATATATGGTTATGGGGGAGAGATATGGTAAGATAAGGAAGTAAAATAGTGAGAGAAGTTGGACAAAGCAGGTTAACAATAGGGACATCGTTTTAGGTCTCTAGTGGCCAATTATTTCAAGGCTGGTTCTTCAAAACATTTCAACTGGAAGTTGAAAGTATGTGAGAGTATTCATTAGTGTGTGTGTGTGTGTGTGTGTGTGTCTCACATCAATCAGAAATATAGGTACTCTAGAACACTGGTCTTCAGGACCCACTCGAGGGCTGCAGCCTGATGCAAAGTATGTCACAACAGGAGTACTACCACCTTGCAAATATAAGGTAAGATTAAGAAATGGGTCCCCAAAGGCATGTTTGTGTTAAAAGCGGATTCTGAGTCTGAAAAAGATGAAGATAGCTGCCCTTAAAAAATCAGTACATGGAGCCTGAACATGGAGCTTAAATGGCACCCTGATCATGTGTAGAAATTTATTGACAAAAAGCATATCATGCAATGTGGAAATTTTCAAAGATGACTTGGGGGTGGGGTGGGAAAACAGAAGGCCCAGTTCAGATGTCTTATTTTAAACCTCCAAACCATAGTTTGGTGAACTGAATAGTGAACACGCTCTGGATAGTACATTCTATATTCCCTGCCCTCACTATGACAATTTCATAGTGGTATCTGAAGAAGTGTGCATGCACACGAAAGCTCATACCAGGAACAAACTCAGTTGGTCTCTAAGGTGCTACTAGAAAGAATTTTCGATTTTGTTTTGACTATGGCAGACCAACACGGCTACCCACCTGTAACTATGACAATTTCGTCATTCACTTCCTGATTTCTTCCAAAAAGATTTCTGCTAAGAAATCCAAAAACAAGCAAACCTCTAAACCATGGTTTGAAACAATAGTTTGGTGGATTATGAAAACATGGTTTTCAGGCAACTGTGGTTAGCACATATGATATAATTAGCCCAATTCAGGTATCACAGCAAGAGTATGGTGGGGTGGAGGAGATTATCATACAAAAGCACCAGATGAAAAAGCTAATAATAGGAGCACTTGCAAGATCATGGCATGTTTCGAGTCATCCAACTCATCCAGCTTTGGAGGGTGAACTGAATATTACTTCACTTTGGTACTCATTAAGAATAGCACTGAATGCTTTCACTCTGAAAAAGTTGCTTAAAGTGGAACAGAATAGAAGCTGAGACATCTTGACTCAATAAGGAATCTTAAAAATCTTAAAGGAGGAACAGAGAATGAGAGCCAAGCTATATGAGAAGAAGGCAGTCTAAGCAGTTATATTTATGGAGTGGTTAGTATATCTTTGATGGCAAGTACACGTAAAATTCAAACGGAATGCCAGGGTGAGAAAGCACCGTTTCAAAACTAATTCACATCTTCAAGTGGGAAATAAGAGCAGTATGTAAAGCTACAAACACCCCAAATAAATAAAATCCAAATATTAGAATTCCATAATGATCATATTGTGCGCTACTTAATTACATTTTCATTCACGACCTACTGGAGGGAAGGATGGCTGCATTGGTGAAGTTGAGAGCTAGCATAAGATTCAAGGGTTAGATCATAGCAGCTTCTAGGAACTATTGTGTGCCACACCACACTGAAATATAGAGAAGCATAATGGCATAATACAGGAGGAAGCAGAATAACTAGAATAACTGAAGTAAACTGCAGCTATGCGTTAAAAAGAATTGACAACATTGTTATCAAGTGGAAGGCAAGGGGGGAAATGAGATTTTAATTCAATACATGAACATGCACTAAAAAACAAGGCTATTGAGGCAAAAATATTTACATCTAGCTTTGGTACCAAATTAAGAAAGGTCAATACCAACATAAGCTATTGCACACTGGAGCAACCAGACTGATTATCTATTATTGTAATCTATTTTAAGTGCAGAAGTGTTTATTGATTGCTTAGTTAGAAAAAAAGGCACAGCTGATATTCACATGCAGTGAATAGGCCTGAATACGCCACAAACAGATTAGAGGAACATTTCAGTTGAAGATATCTGTACTATGAAAACTAATGTCTATAAATTAATTATTAAATAAAGTTTAGAGGTAAATTGATGCGGGTGGCACTGTGGGTTAAACCACAGAGCCTAGGGCTTGTTGATCAGAAGGTCGGCGGTTCGAATCCCCGCAACGAGGTGAGCTCCCGTTGCTCTGTCCCTGCTTCTGCCAACCTAGCAGTTCGAAAACACTTCAAAGTGCAAGTAGATAAATAGGGACCACTCCGGCGGGAAGGTAAACGCCATTTCCGTGCGCTGCTCTGGTTCACCAGAAGCGGCTTAGTCATGCCGGCCATATGACCCGGAAGCTGTACGCCGGCTCCCTCAGCCAGTAACGCGAGATAAGCGCCGCAACCCCAGAGTCGGACACGACTAGACCTAATGGTCAGGGGTCCCTTTACCTTTACTTTAGAGGTAACTTGAGTGATTTCTGTTTGAAGTGTAAAATTCTGGAATAATTTCTTGAGAACCGTTGGGCAAGTAATAAACCCTGTTTTCAAAAGAGCTGGGCACAGAAATTGAAACGTAATTTTTAAATTTATTCTAAAGGCTTGTTTGTGACCAAATCCATGCAAGGACAGGTTTTCCTCCTGCCAAACTGATTAAAAACCCATGGTGTTATTGTAGCTTTCATTTACATGTATGGCTTGATTGACTTGCATGAGCCATTTTAGAGCTATGCCCTCTGAAAAACTTGTTTTGACAGCGGCTTAGCAGGGCTAGGATTATGTTGGGTTAATTTGCTGAAAGACACTGATGGGTCCACTGCTTGATAATGTATTTTGATCCCTTCCAGTCTGATCCCTATCTCAACTACTTTTATTGGTCTTCAGACAGATTGCCACTTGATTACTTCTGCTTTATTTTGACAAAATTGGCTTTTTAAACGATTTCACACAAATTTGCATTTATTTTTCTTGAAACTGATTATTTTTCTTAGAAATCCCACATAAAAATTCTGAAGTGCAAGTTAAAAACAAAAACCAAATCAAACTCCCCTTATAACCAAAGTATGTTAGCCTCAAGAAACCAACCCTGATGACTATAGGACCTGTAATTCAAAATCTCAAAACAAATCTATGTCTAAGCAGAATGCTAGTGATTGCTCCCAATCCATGACTGCTGAGCAAAATTGTTTTCAAATAATTCAGTCATCATTTTCTTCTTTATGCTCTCAAAGTTGGGAGAGTTCTGTCTTTAAGATAACCCACAAGGGGTGAACAGCAAAGTGTTTAGCAACTGCATCAAATTAAGGGCTAAGCAAACATGTGTTTAAATGGTCCCAATGAATTTTCTAAATGCTGAATAAATAGGCTACACATTCCAAGCCCTTTTGACAAAAAATGAGACAACCTCTTTGCAAATGGTAGGAACTAGATTTCTTGTCTAGCTTGATCTGTCACCACAGCTTACAAGTTTCACATCTAACAACTGCACTGCAACTGTAGGATTTAAAATATAAATCTAATTTCAGAGGAAAAAGCAGAGCATAAGCTCTGGGATATTTTTCCCATTTAATTAAACAGATTTTCCCTTCAAATCCAATTGGTTACACCACAGTAAAGGGCACGTTTTCTTAGAAGATATTCAAGCCATGTCGTTGCAATCTTAATAATTTTTTGAATAGAAATATGGTCACAACAAGAAGGGACCAAAATTCTATTTTGTTATCATCTACCTTCTACTAAATGGTTTTTGCAGAATCTCTAGAAGAATCTACATGAAATGGGGTTTGGCACATGCTTTCTTACAGGCAAAGCTTAATTTGTCATTTGCTGGATATTTTGTTTTCCTCTCACCAGATGATGTTGGGGTCTTTGCAGATCAAAAGTGGAGGAATGCTGCTTCGAAGGTAGATGTTCCTGTGGATGAAGAGGATAATTCGGATGTACAGTAGCTGACTGAATGGATGGTGTTCAATTTAAAATTTTACGGTTTTGATGTAGTAGACCCAATGACCTGATGTTGTGGTTTTCCTAAAAATTGTTGACTAGCAGCATAAGATTGACAGAAGATGAAAAATTGTTTGGAAGAGGCTATGGTTATTTGTTTAGGGTTGATTTATTATGTTAACACATCTCACTTTTTTCTAACCTACTGATTTTATAGTATATTTGCTAGTATGGTAAGGCTTATTTTTATTTTGAACAGCCAATCTACTACTCAGTATTTCATGTCTGGTGCTCCATAGTATGTTTCAGATATCCACAGTGTCCAACTTTAGAGAAAGAAATACCTATTCTGTAACTAGGATACTCTTAAAAGTTTTGAGGATTCTTACTTCAGTTGCCTTCCAAAAACCATTTCAATAATAAAAAAGACAGAAATCTTTAGCATCCACACATGTAGGAAAATAATTTTTTTCCCTATTTTATTTGTAATATAAAAAGAGCTGCCATTGTCCTCTGGAAGACCAGTATACCATAAGCTGGGTAGCTTTGCATGTTCAGTCCTATAAAGGGATAATCAATCATGCCTGAGTTTTCAACAAATAAATTGTGTTATAAAGGATCTGTGGTGGTAACAGGAAACATCAGTTAAGATAGTATATGAGCAATAAATTAGTATATATTTCAATTTTCTAATATGTTTTAACAGGACATATGTACATAATTTAATAAGCACACATTAAGGACTCTTACATAGTAAAGAAAAAACCTTTCAAGAGCAAAGACATCTAAAGTGAAAGCACTAATATGATACCACTCACCGACACATTTTTCTGCTAATTCTCCTAAAAAATGATCTGACAATTTTGGATTCCAGTCCCTGGTATGTATTTGGAATATGTGCTTTCTTGCCTTAGAAAGAAAGAATAAATTCAGTATTAAGAGCTACATCACAGAACAAGTTAATCAATTAACTTAAATATACACCCCCCTCTTGATATTATTTATTAACACACTTTTGTATCACCTTTTGACTCTTACAGGCCAGATCCACCATGAGGTTTAGAAGGGGGGGATTCAATACACAATTAACAGATTTAAATCAAAACATTAAAACCAAGAATAGCTGAGTATAAATCTTCACTGCAAAATTAAAAGCTGCTTAAGGTCAGTTGAAATGTACAATGCTTTTATACCTGGCCCAAAAGTCTTCAGGGGGTGGGACCAGTCTAACCTCTCTAGATACGGAATTCCATAACAGAGATGCTGCCACAGAGAAGACACTGTCTCGTGTCCCAACCAGATCCTTTATTGTGCTGGGGAAAGGAAGTGGTGTTCTTCTCAGAGTTGATCAATTTAAGTTAATGGAGATGACTAACTTCGGTTCATGATCTCAACCTATGAACAAGTTCACACGGGAGGCAGTGGTCTTTCAAATATTGTGCCTTAAGTCGCTTAGGGCCTTATAGGTCACAGCACAAACAAATAAGAAGCCAGTACAGTTTATATAATGCTGGTGTAATAAAGTCTGAAAATATTCTAATCTAATATATATACTCCAGTGATCTGGCGGCTGCAAATTGCACCAGCTGCAGTTACCAAACATTGGACAGCCCAACACAGCGCTCATTGCAGTAATCTACCCAGAAGGCGACCAATGCATGTATTACTGCAGCCAGATCCAACTTCTCCAGGAAGAGATGCAGCCAGTGAATCGGACAAGGCACTCTTGGTCATAGAAGTTACCCGAACATCAGGAGCACCCCTCCAAAGCTGACCCTGAACCTTCATAGGAATTTAAGTATCCAGGACAAGCTGCATTCTCAATCCTGAATTAGTCCATCTACTGGCCAAAACCATCTCTGCCTTGTCTAAACAAAGGCTCAGCTTGTTAGCCCGCATCCTGTCTTCACTGCTTCCAGGCAACATTGCATAGCTTCCACAGTCTCCTTGGCATTAATTGACAGGGAGAGATAGAGCTGGGTATTATTGGCCTAGTGAAAACCAGGGGTCAGCAAACTTTTTCAGTCCACTGTCCCTCAGACCTTGCGGGGGGCCGGACTATATTTTAGGGGGAAAATGAAGCAAGAGTACCACGAGCCCCGGTGGCTGCTTACCAGTGTCTTGAGAGCAGCAGGGGCTGGTGGTGGTGGAGGCGGGACAATGAGCGGCGCGTGAAAGGGCTCCGGAGAGGAGCTGCTTAAAATGGCGGCTGCTCAAGCACTGCTACTGCTGGCACCAACAAAGCCCAGCCCCCTTCCTCCTCTAGGCAGGGCGGGGAGAAGCCAGGAGGGAGGGAGGGAGAAGGTGCCGCAACTGCCGCCGTGTGAGGGTGAGGGAGGGAGAGGGAAAGAACACACGTGCTGGCGATCCATGCGGTGATTCCCAGACCGTCCACGGACTGGATCCAGAAGGCAACTGGACCTCAGTTTGTCGACTCATGGATAAGACCCAATCCCTAGATCAATGGAGGCAAACCTATGGCACGTGTGCCAGAGGGGACACTCAGAGCCCTCTCTGTGGGCACGTGCGCTATTGCCCCAGCACAGAGCTGTCAGAAGGCCAGGGCGGCACATTGAGTCCTCAGCTCAACTTAGGCAGCCAGAGCACCATGTGTGTGGCGGGTGGGTACAGGAAACTGTGTGGCAGGAGTGGGATGCGATGCCTGTCAGGGTACTGACTTTCTCCAAAACGGTTGCAGCTATTCTTTGGCCCAATTGTTCATTGCGCCCAACTGCACAGAGGCTTCCGGAGCATATTGTGGCAATTAGTATTTTGCGCAAGCGGTTTGCGAAATAGCACCGGCAATGATTATGGTGGGCCCTCAGTTTCAGAAGCTGCACAAGCAGGACAGTAAAGAGTTGAAATCCCCAAACTGGCCCGTCTGCTGCAGCGCCTTTAGGGCTCCTTTTGCTCAGCCACTCCGAGCAACATGCCCAGACTGAGACGGCGCCAGGGAGGCGCAAAAGGAAGGGCCGGGTGGGGCACTGGTCCCATTCGGATACATAACACCATCCCCAAGCAGGCGCACATGTTGTTTTCAGAGGCTGGGGGTGGATCATGGGACTTGTGTCTGAGTAGAAGCGCCTCAGATCGGGCATCAAGGGGTGCAAAACGAAGTCACAACCCCCAGGGTGCGCGTTTTCCCTTGGAGAGCCTCCGCCGTGGGTGGGGAGAGTGCAGCGCTCTGCACACGCTCAGAGGTGTGCTGCTGCATTGGTGAGCCGCCAAGAATTCTGAGCAGCCACCTTCCTCCTGCTGCTGCTGCGAGGTTGAGGCTTTACATACCCTGCGTAGGGGCTGGTCAGGGCTGGGCGAGGGAGTGGGGATAGCACATGGGCAGCCCCCAGGGCCTTTTCAGAAAATGGCGGCGTGACTGGGGGGGTGCCGCTCTGCATGTGCTCAGAGGGCCACACCAAGAAAGCTTGCTTGGGCTGGAGCTTAAAAGCGGGAATCCTTGAAGTGTGGAATTCTCTGCCAAATAATTTTAAGTCAATGAAAGCAGTTGGGATTGCTTTCTTTACTTTGTTTGGATAATCTTAATGCAAACTTTTACCTTTCAATAAAAAGTTGTTTGTATCATTGAAAGCTCTGTTATTGTGTATTTATTTTAAGACAAAAGATGTTAATGTACGAGTTGTTTTTTCTAAACTAAAACCTCAGTATTCAGGTTAAATTGCCGTGTTGGCACTTGGCGATAAATAAGTGGGTTTTGGGTTGCAGTCTGGACACTCTGTCTCTAAAAGGTTCGCCATCACTGCCCTAGATCGTTTCTCCAAGGTCACTTTTGTTCCCAAAGTAACTGAAATCTTATGATTATATAAAGAATTTTACAGGCAAATCTGTTAATTTATGCCCTTTCATTTAATCCAAACTACAGTGGTACCCCGGGTTACGTACTTAATTCGTTCCGGGTTACAGTACGTAACCCGAAAACAAGGTAACCCGAACAATTCGTTCCAAAAACCTGGGAAAAACCGGAAAAACCGCTCTGCGCATGCGCAAATTGCACGCGCGCCGGGTTGCGCTTCCGGGTTAGCGGAGTTGATAACCCGAAAAGTACTCAACCCGAAGTGTACGTAACCCGAGGTACCACTGTAATTATGTGCTTTCCCATTTAATTTTTAACAAGCAGTTTATTACTGCAGAAAAATACCACGAACATGATTATTCAGACAGTATAATAGAAAACAAATACTTCAGAGGAGGACTTCAATAAAGATAAGTTAATGCAAAAGAATATAGGAGAATATAATTCAGGGGGAAAAAATTTAAATGTTGCTAGCTATTTCTAGTAAGATGTATATCAGGAAGAAGTGAAGTATATTTATTCTCAGACAAAAGCAGAGTATAAGAATGCTGGCATGAAGGAAGCCATTAACTTTTATTGATATGGTTTACCTACAGAGGTTTTTTTCAAATGTAATATAAGAAGACTATCTGGCACTACTAGGTTCTCTTAGTTTATTTGGGCAGATGAGGCAGCTCCCTCGGGCTTTGGAAGGGCAGCAAACTGTTACCATTGCTGTTTCCTGACCTGCAACAGGCATCAAAATGTCTCTGGTCGGTGCTGGTTTACCTATTTGAATTGTATTGTGCTTTCAATTAGCTTCTAATGTTGCCCTGGGCTCTTGAGAGGAAGGGTGGGATATAAGAAATAAAATAACTTCACATTCTTACCTTTTGATCAGGCAGGCTAAAAAGAAATTCCCTGTCAAAACGACCAGGTCTCCTGAGTGCTGGATCTATAGAATCAAGTCTGTTTGTAGCACCAATGACAACGATTTCTCCTCTGTTGTCTAATCCATCCATGAGAGCAAGTAGAGTAGACACTATAGAGCTAAAACAACATTTCAACCACATTTTTAGGGAGAAGGTTCAAAATATGTAAATACAGTCATTTAAAAATGTTTTTAACCATCCTAAATAAAAGACATGGATAACCATGACATGTATGGCAAAACCAAATTAAGTCATTCACAAATGGAAGGGTTCCTTCTTTCCTTGGAAGACTTTTGATTTGGCAGAGATATCCTGCTGGCGGAAAGGGGAAAGCAATTCAGAATCATTCTCTCGTAAAATCCCACCCTCTTTGATGGGTCCCCCAACCCTCTGCAGAAGATTTTCAGAGGGTACAAAGGTGTTTCATGGTGAAGGAAAGTCAGAAAAATCATCGTCCGCTCCTTCTACCAGCAGGAGAGTCCAGAGTCAAACACTGCTTGCGGGAGATTGGATCCCAGCCAAGGTTAGCAACGCTATAGTTATGAACAACATAAGCACTTGAAATGAACTATCATTTTTGGTGTTGCTCATAGACAAGGCCTAAGTATGCAAGTGACAAGCATTCAATCCCAAAAGGCATAATAATTCTGAATATGTCTTCTCACTAAGTTATGTTGTAGTCCATTGTTGAACAAAGAAGAGTTTCTTTTATGTCCTGACAATGCTCCACAGAGAAGCATCATCATCATCATCATTTTATTTGTATGCCGCCTTTCCATAGTTAAAACAATGCTCAAGGCGGCTTACAATATGAAAAGATTTAATGTAAAGAGCAATCCTTAACCTGTTTCTGTTTGATCCTTGCCCACCTACAAAGTCTGGAGAAAACCTTTGTGTTGTTGTTCAATCTCTCCCAGATAAAAGAGAAGGAAAAGCTTTCTCTTTACTGTCATAGCCAAAGAGATACACCAGCTACCTTTTGCCTATCACTACTGCTGCAGCATGAATTTCGAATCTATTCACAGCCGCATTTGAGCCCCACAGCCCACCATATAAGGTGCCACTGATAAGCATCCAGGGAGCACAGCCGGATCACTTTGCGCACAATTCCTGTATCAATTATACATCAGTGATCAAGTAAGCTGCTAGAATTAAAATGAAGCTTACCTTGCAGAAGCTAACAAAAAATATTTTGTTCACAGGAGATAAAAGTTTGGGGGACGGGAATCCAGTTAAACCATTTAGAATGTTCTGCTGACAATTTGCTTACTAGTAGTTTTCATGTTACGTTTTATTTATCATATTCACTGACTAAATATTTATGGGTGGTATTCAACAAAGTGCTTCCACTAGCACAAGAACATTTGGCTGCATAACAGAATTTCCCCTCCCTCTCCTCTCCCCGCAAACCCCTTAAATCTGTTCTGGCATATCCCCCAACCCTCCACAGAAGATCTGTGGAAGGCACAGAGATCATGCAGGAAAACTCAACTGTGCAAGTGGAAATCCTTGTGCTTGACAAAGCCCTTACTTGGATACCACCCTATGCAGTTAATATGAAAAGGTGTTGGATCTACCATTGTGTGAGTAACGAAATTGTGGAGCCAACTCAAGATACTCAGAAGTAATACACTAGGATTACCTGTGAATCTGGTCCTGCCTGCTAGAACGGACTGGGGCCAATCCATCGATTTCATCAAAAAAGATTATGGATGGCCTCATCAGGTATGCCTGGAGAGCAACAAACTGTATTAGTTAAAAAAACCCACAAGAAAAGCATTTGTTTATAATGCCAAGGACTAAGCCTACCTGTACCTTTAATTAATGTCTAACTTGAACTGCTGTCCTTCTGGGTAACCCCATAAATCTAAACTTCACCAACTAAAGGTGTTCACTGATCAAATGCATTTTACTAAATGGCAACAGCAATAATAGTACAGATTCAGGATGTTGTTAAAAGAGGGGGAAATAAACAGGTTGTTTCTCAAATTCTGCAAGATTACATTCGTAAGTCTACCTCCTCTCTCATGCCAGCCATACAAGTACCATTAAATATTTTCTTTTTGAGAGAACCAAAATTCACTTTCAACAGTTCATCTGCTTGGAGGGAATTGTAAATGTTGGTCTGTGTTCCAAATGTCCAGAGTATCACTGAAGAAGGCAAAGCAGAAGTGCAACTCTTCCAATGTTCAGCTGAGAGGTATGAACTGTCAGGGTAACATCCCTCATCTTCTACTCAAGGTAAAAAGAAGCTGCACCAAGTTTTTTGCTTAAACAACCTGCTCCTATTTCTTTCCAAGCAGGTACACCCAACCAATCCAACAAAATGAAAAGTTTGATGAACACACTATAAAAAGAAAAACAAGCCTCAAATTCTCATTTACACAGAGCATGCTTTGTCCTCTTGTACGTTTCTACTCTAGGAATTCACCTAAGTGATCTTGTTATTTAGTATTCTAAGAAAAACCCAATAGCTTACTTAAACTATTTGTAACAAAATCTGACAATTAAAGAGTTTGATCTTAGTTTTCACTCTGCTCACGGAAGGACTGCTTCTGTTCATGGGAAGACCCCTTCCGTAAACAGAAAATGCTGCATTTTATGTAGCAAGAAATTAGGATCCATTCCATACTGCTGAGTTCCATCAGTACATTGAATATGCTAGTGAACAAAAGCTTTAGACAATCTAGATAATATGTTTCAAATGTTTCCTTTGTATCTTTTTATATCATCTGTCAACACAGCGCAATTAAGCACTGCTATAAGAAATTAGGGGTATGAGAAATTAAGCCTGTTTTGATTTTCACAGAGTGAAAGCAATTGTGAGGGGAGGATGTGTCCCAAAGTAAACTTAAGGCTGAAATCCCATCATTACTTTATTAGGAGTAAGCCCCATTAATCTCAATGGGACTTAGCTTTGAGTAGACCTGCATAGGAGAATTGGCTTTAATGTCCCTTTTGTGCTTATTAATGTGAAGCCATTCTTGTCTACGCTTTGCTATTACTTAAATAAAATCCCCTTTATTCTCTTCCTGCAGTGATTCCAGCAAAAGTTCCCATAGAAAATATGATGATGCTATGACATTATGTAGCTAATCCAATTTGGCAATGTGACCTCACCAACTGCAAATGAAGATAGCTCAGAGCAAAAGCAATACTCCCTGGATTTTATTTCTCTCCCTGTGTGAATAGGTTAATTTTTACCCCCTTTTGACATCCCTGCCTCCAGAATCACAGCCTCCAATGAAAACATTTCTGACAAACACTCCCAACCTGTTTTGGTTGAAACTATCAAAGAGATAATGTTGTGTACTAACTTGATCAAAGAGGAGTCGAAGTTGCCGTTCAGATTCACCAACCCATTTGCTGAGACAGTCTGCTCCTTTCCTCATGAAAAAAGCAACTTTTCTCTCCCCTTGTGTGCATTCATTGGCCAGAGCTCTAGCTACCAAGGTTTTACCTGTTCCAGGAGGACCATAAAACAAACAGCCCCTGAAGACAAATGGATAAATATAGTAATCACTATTTCTTTGTTTCTTGTTCATTGCAGAAGTATTTCTTAGCCACATGGCAGGAATGCCAATAATGAAGTGCCCAACATTTTTTTCCAGGTATGTTCATTTTTTGTTTGCGAATGTGGTAATTATTCTCTCTGTCCCAAATCATATAAAGAGAAAGGTAAGTCTATCACTTCTTGTTGATATGTCAGCTGCCAAGTCAGTGGGTTATAGTGCAATATCACAGATTCAAAGAAGCATCAGATATATTTCTAAAGACTGATTGCCAAGAGGAGAAGTTTATAATGTACTGGTAAGATTACAATTCAAACATCTCTCTCTCTCTCTCTCTCAAGTTCTCTTACAAATCTACCCAATATATTTATTTCATAAAATATATACACCACCTTACTGTAAAAACCTTAGTTTACAAAATGAGGGAAAGGGCAGAGGAAATCTATTAAGACACAAGAGGAAAAGTACAGTGTTGATTCTATGGTTTAACATATTGGTTCTGTTAGAAAAGCTCTGTGCCTCCTGCTGCACAAGTTTGCCATGTCACGAAACCCTTTTTTGCCAACTTCTTGTAGTTATTTTAAAGGTTTTGACTAACACATCTCATCTCTACTGACAGCACTGCATGAATCTTCAAAAATATAGTAATTTCTTTCACCAGTCAGATTAAAACCAAAATGCTACTATGCTTTTTAGACCACACACAAAAAGCCGCTTCTGCTTTATTCTTTAGAAAGGGCCTGACACACACATTCACAAAAGAAAAGCAACTGCTCAGTTCAGCAGTCCTTTCACATTAACACCCCCCTTTTAACCACAGCAACAAGCTATAGAGGTCCTCCTGACCATCATCCAGTAAAATCCTTTAGGCATATTTAAGACTCTGAGCAAACTAAACTTTAAAAAACAACAACAGTTGTACACTCTTCAAATTACTTTTGCAATCACCACCCCATCACAGCTCCTAGTCAATTGGATTGAGCCAAATACATAGCTCTTCTAATTGTATGTATTGGAATTAAGTTAATCTGAACTTTACAACTAGTTGTGCCGAATGGTTTCTCCAAGAAACAAGTGAAGGGTGGACTTAGCCTGCCGAATAGTCCCTTCAACATCACTCTTCTTTCACCTCTGTGTTGACATCTTGGGGGAAGTGGCATAGTACATCCCAGAGTCTGCTAAATTCCTTCTCAAGCAAGGTGTATTAAAGCAATATACATCAAATATAAAGAAAATTTATATGAAGGGGAAAAATCTACCTACCTTGGTGGCTGAATTTTGAATTTTTCAAATATTTCAGGATAAAGAAGAGGAAATATAACCATTTCCTTAAGTGCATGAATATGATTGCTCAGTCCACCTATGCTATCAAAACGCACCTAAAAGGGAGATAAATAGTATTTTTTAGCTATTGGTTTCATGTATAATCAGCATAAGCTTAGAACAGGGGTGAGGAACAGGATCCAGGCAGTGGGTCGGATCCCCACCTCCCAGATCATTCCCCACCATGGCCATTTTGACAGGTGGACAGAGCCTCCGAAGTGTCAGTCATCTGGCATCAAGGGACCCCAAAAGAAAAAAAAAATCTTCTGCAGGTATAGCACCTGCCATACCTATAGAAGATCCTTTGGCATTGCTGGTTTCAATTCAAGACAGCAGTGCAAAGGGGCACTTGTGCTTGCTGCCAGCCCCAACGGGGTACTCCGCAGCTCAGCTGATTGCTGCAGGCTTGCTGTCACCACTGATCAGCTGATTGACATTGACAGCAAGCCTCCCCTGCTAAGGTACAAAGAGCAGCATTTTAAGGCTCCCAACTGTTCTCTAGTACCCATGCTTCCACTTGCCCTATATCTAACATATTATGTCAGGTACGGGACACGTAGGCATTCACAACCAGGTTTATTAAACTATGAATTTATTTTTAACTTTGTAAGTATAATTTATGGTTTCCTGGTTTGCTTGTTTTTGAGTCAGCAATATACAACACGAGTGCTGATTTAATTAGGTAACTCATTATGCATTTATTTAAGCTTCAGATTAGCAATTCCAATTAGTTTGTTGTAAAATAGATGTATAGTTATGAAGACAAATAGATGGAGCGCACCGATTTGTCAAGAATCATAGGATCTACATCAGCCAAACTTGCACCAACTTTCACTCGTTCACGCAGGATTCCACAGGCCAAGTCTTCTGCTCTGAAGTTCATAGGCAGACATCTGTTTCAATACAGATACAAAAACAGCACCAAATTAGGTCACATTCAATTTCACGGTGAACAGGGTTGCCATCCAATGAAGCTACATGTATGTGAAGGGGAAAACCATATGATGTTTCAGTATGTCCCAACCTAATACTAATAACTTCAGATACCATGAGGAAAAGTGTCACTAAGTGTCAGGGACAAAGAACCAAAAGACTAATTTACAATAAGGAGTATGAGTATGACACATGCAAAGATACAAAATCTGTACGATAAAAAGTATAAACCACATAGTTTGCAAGCGAAGTCTCAGAGTACATTCCAGGCATCTTTAATTTAAAAAGCACTTAAGGAACAGACTGGGAAAGACCCCAGTCCTGAGACCATGCAGACTTGCTGCCAGTCAGAGCAGAGAATACTAGACTTGATGAGCCAATTATCCGAGTCAGAATAAGGTAGTTTTGCATGTCTGACAAGCCTCACCAAGTATAGTGAAGCTATTATTCTCCAAGTTGAAAAGAAGAACAAAAAATTACCTGTTCCTTGCTCTTGCCATGCTCTTAGATTTTCTTCTTTCAAAGCGTTCTTCATCTGAAGAGGTTGTATCACTGCTATGAATAGCATGCTTCTTTCTCCTATGGAAGCAACCAAAGTATTTCAGCGTTCCAATGCTAACAGTTAAGAACACCAAAAAATGTAATAAACAGAGAAAACCACCTTATCTTCATACACTGAACTGGCTCAGATGTCATGATAAACCAGTTTCTTGTGAAAGGAATAAGTTACAAGAAGCCTCACACTACCCCCTCCTTCATCAGCATGTAAGACTGGAAGCTTTTACTTCCATTTTTATTAACTTCAGGTTGTCATTTTATCGAAATCCAACTATCTTAAGGAAGATTAAGGAAGATTTGTTCGAAACAGGAGAATTTAAAGCTCTAGTTTATAATGATATCTGAAATGTTTCACTTTGGCCTTGTTCTGTTGTGACTTGATCTAATAAACCATGATATATTAGACCAAAATTATTAATGCCAATGTACTTCCTGCTCCCCTATGTGTGTGTCACAGAAACATTGTCTCTTTACATCTTTTGGGGGAAGTGACTTGGGGAAAAGAAAGTGGTGCCCATGGCACTATCTCAAAATTCCAAATGTACCTATATGCCCAAAAAAGTTGGCGACCCCCGATTTACCTGATATGGCTTCTTCTTGCAGGAGATCTATGTATGTCAAACAACGCATTTTCCCTTTTCTTCTGGTGTGCGGGCACTGGAGAAGACAAACCAATTTGAAAAACAATGCAATACAAATTTGTGTACTATTATCTTTATTTTCTTACAGATTTACACGAACAACTACATGCTTACTGTTAGGTATCTTGCAAAAGCTCACAACCTTTATGCAAAGCTCAGACTTTATGCAAGCAAGAAAGCAATGAATAAGCAGCTTAAAAAGAAACTCCAGCATCCTCTTCTCTCCAAACCAGTTTTCTCAAATCTAGGGTTGCCATATTTCAAAAAATAGCTTTATTTGCAAAAACGCCAAGAAATTGGATGTTTTGAGCTATTTCTGAGGAAATTCAGCAAAAACCAGAGTGCCGGCATGGGCTGCCATATGTCCGGATTTTCCTAGATGCTTTGTCTATTTCCACCCGAACACTGCTTGCAGCTGCAGTATCCCGGGTATGTCCGGGAAATTCTGGATGTATGGCAACCCTACTCAAATCACAATCATTTCTTTAAGACGTATGTATCACAACTTCCACTGGATTGCTCCCAAAATATACAAGTATAAATACAAGTTAAAAGGTGCAAGCAAGTAGATTTCCTATTTAAATTAATTATGGGCTCTCCCAGTTCTTTAAACAAGAGGAGGAAACTTGTTGTCCTCCAGCTGTTGCTGGACTATGAGCTCCAATCATTCTTGAGCACTGGCTATGCTAGCTGGGGCTGATGGGATCTGGAGTCCAACAATTGGAGAAACACAGATTTCCCATCACTGCTGCACACAGCAAGAGGGCAGAGAGAAAAGGAGTCACACAGGAGAGCAAAGTCCTACTGCTAATCTCATCATACCTAAATGGCAGAATTGTCATTGAAACAGACACATAGTTAGAACCATACATAATTCATTCGGAATAGCTGGAAGGTTAGATGCCTTTTTCTTTTTCTTAACTGTGGTTTGACATTTTATCCAAACCAACAAGTTAACATTAACTTGAAGCCATGGTTTCAAACAAACCAGTCTATGTTAACCATGGTTTGTTAGTCTAGGATGTTATAACAAGCCATAGTTACGAAAAAGAAAAAGCACCTGACCTCCTTCCAGCTATTCATTCAGAAGGAAGAGCACATGAGCTCAAGGCTTGCCTAAGCTCATTGATTATTATCTTATACTATGCTGTAGTGCAACATGCAAATGCGGCAATAAGAACATGTCTCAAAGAATGTCTCAAAGAACATCCAGTGCAAAAAGAAAAATATTATGAAAGGAACTTGGGCTTCCAGCAGTTAAAAAAATAGTCTGGTAAAAAGGTACCATTTCTTTTGCTATACATTGAAGACAGCCTGACCAACACAGCTACTAAAATTAAGGAAGAGTGGTGTGCATGTTTATGCTTCTCTCTTACCTATAGGAGGCGCTTGGTATCTGTCCACTGTTTTTCTTTGTCTCAGATTATATGGACGATCATTTTCTTCTCCCTCTGCCTCCTCTACTTCAATATCTGCATCTTCTTCTTGAGATTCTAGAAATAAAAGGCATATAAAGAATTTATACAACTTCATTGCAGACTCTTGTAAAAGGATTCTTGTTAATTTGTAAAAATGATTCTAATGGATAGATAGATAGGAAGAATTTGGTCACAAAGAGTATTTTTATAATATATCAGGATAAATTTTTATCACAGGTGATAAAGAATTTACAAACAATCCATTCTGTGTAATGACAGATTCAGTAAATTGACTGAATATGTACAGAGCAGAGATTATTTTGGTCTGTGGGATATAACTAAACAAACTTAAAGATAACAGCAATTCCATGACTATATAATCTTGTAACCCCTGTATTGGTTTTTTTACACAAACATTTTCAATAGCACCTACAAAGGTAGCTAGCTAACCTCTGTCATTACCTTCTTCTTCCCCTTCTGTGGAAACTTCATGGTGGTTCTGGATTCCATAGCTATTTCTCCTCAGTGATTTCCTCCTCCTCTTGACACGTGAATACATATCCATGTTTTCCTGGAATAAAGGTAATATCCGCATGATTTGCATTGTAAAACAAGAAATGCACATCATCTGGGAAGTGTTCAAGGTGGGAAATAAGTGCTGCTTGGGACTATAGGCAATTATAAATCAGCTACTGACACTGAAGACACAGAGCATGTGATCATTTCCCTACCACAGCAACATCAAGACCAACAAAACAAATTTGTTACAGCATCTATATTCACAGGTTTATGACATACAAAAATATTTGCTATTGTAATAGTGGAGCATCTGCTATTGAACAAGCGTTCACATTTTTGGGAAAGGACCACATTCAGCATTCTGGAACTTACAGGTGGTGCACAGTGCAAGTGACCCCAATTATTCCGTTCAAATTATTTGGCCTTCTTGCCACCATGCAGCAATGGGATGCCCACAAAGATACTGCCCAAAGGTTGGGAGCCACAGAAATGAACCAGAGACTCTGGGATTCCACCACACAGAGCTACAGCTTCCCAGCAGCCAATAGGGTTTCTTGGGAGGGTGGGGCTGTTGCAACTTAGCTAGCTCATAAAAGAGGAAGCCTTGTTGCCTCATCAATTGGCTTTCACTTACCAAGCCATTTGTCCTTGCATTTCAACAGTTGTGCAAGTCTGCTGAGTTGTGGCTGATAGGAACTAGGATAACTCCCTGAGCTATGACTAGCTTTCAAATGTGCTGTTTGAGGGAGGCCTCAAGAAATCACAGGAACAATACAGGCCTTGACCACTCAACAGTAGAAGAAAACAACAGCTGAACCCATCTATATTAACTTTGCAAATCCAAAGATGGATCAGCCAAATATGTGCTACGCACAGAATTTGTATTCAGTTTTGCCAGAAAGTTATACTACTGCTGTTAGATTTCCACCCTCCACCACACACACACACACACACAATATAAATTGACAGCTATTTTTACATAAGCCTATGTCACATACCTCTCCCTCTCTGCTCCATTGCTGTCATGATTATTTGCAAATGAATCAAACATATTAATTTATAATTAAAAAAACTGGAGTCAATATTTTATTCATCTGTTTAAAGCGCTGCATAAAAAACAACATATTCAAAATGTTTAAAATTGAAAGGGTTATTTTTATAACTTGAGGTATGGAAACTTGAACTCACAAATTCTGTATCTGTCCACATGCGCAACCGTTCCACTTCACCTGATCGCCTATTCCGTCTGATGTTAATATTGTCCATTTCCTGAAGAACAGCTTCAGCAGTGCTGTAATAGATGAACGTTGTTTTTAGATATGTGATACTACCTCAGCACTGAGATTAAGTGCTCTGCATCCTCGTTAGAAATTGCTCCGTCAAGAGAAAGCAAAAGGATGCTTTATCTCTTCATCTCCCTCTAAGAACAGGTGATAAAGCCATCTACCTGCTCTCTAGAGATGAAGAATAAAAAGCAGCATTTTCCTCATGTTAGTACAGGTGTGCAGGGTCAGGGTGTCTTGGGAACACTGTTTTCATGTCTCCATGGGTCCTACGGTGAACAGGAAAAGGTTCACTTTCCCCACCACCACCTTACTGCTAGGGTGGGAAGAACTTTATAATAACTCATCCTGCAGAGAAAGAGTGTGTGTAAGTTACTAGAGTGCTGAGAGAGTCTATGACTGCATGCACAGTGCATGAGTGTGCATGTGCAAGTTTAATTGTGGTCTCTTTTGCATATGTATGCTGCATGTGTAGTCTGCAAATATAATGGCCATGCACACCACTGGCATGTGGTACTTGGGAGGGGTGGCTGTCAATTGCCCATAGCATTTAAAAAAAAAAATTAGCCACCCCTGCTTTATAGTTCACAAAGAGAATTAAAGCCACCTGCCTTCAGTAGTTACACTGAAATAAAACCGTGATAAAAACTGGAGCATAATAATGTCCAAGTATGAAATTTATTATAGTTTCAATCATCGTTGTTGGCATCTGTATAGTTTCAATAACTTTACAAAAACCATAGGATGTTAGAAGCTGAAGAAAAATATCAAAATCTCTGTTAAATGGAGTTAAGACTAAAATAATTCAGAAAGGAAACCAACTTGTATGCATGGTTGTGTGTGATTAAACAAAGATTTAATTTCAATATTTTCACCAACAGTACTGCACTAGCATATATTTGTTAATGATATGTCAAACACTTAAATCAGAAACTAATTAGCGGCAATTTAGGAATGGCTAAAGGATGTATTCTCACAATCTGAAAACAATATAATATGTCAACAAAGCCAGTAATCTAGTTATTGGAAAATTTCCACATACCTGTTTACCAGTTGATCAAATAGTAAACTCTGATTCAAACTTTCAAATCTGTTTTTTCTGGATCGGCAACTTTTTCTGATTTCTCTACCTCCATTTATACAAGCATGGTCCCCATCAACCTTTTTCTCCCCACGAAGAGAATTGCTTTTGAGAGCTGAAATGATTTTAAATGTTTTAATAAGAATTATATGCTAATAATGATAAATTTTAAATATGAAAGGTACAAGTACAGTAAAAAAGCTAGGTAGATACTTGGTCCACTCTAACTTTCCTTGCGGGATCACTTTTATTACATTCCAACTTGACAGATCAACCACATGCCTAAATTCAGGTAAGTCACTTTGTCTCTCTGCTTATTTTATGTATTTATTTTTTTATTTATTGCATTCATATCCCCGCTTTTTATTCAAGGAGCTCAAGGTAGAGTTCATGGTTCTCTCCCTCTTCATTTAATCCCCACAATAACCCTGTGAGGTAGGCTAGGGCTGAGACAATTACTGACCCAAGATCACCCAGCGAGCTTCATGGCTGAGTGGGGATTTGAACCATGGTCTCCCAAGATCCTAATCACTGTACTGTACTCTTTCTTCTTCTCCTCCTCCTCCTCCTCCTCCTCCTGCAATACCTTCTAGCTATTTTTTAGCCTTAATAAATCCTTTATTTCTATTTTTTAAGTAAAAATCACCTTATCAATATCAGCCTCATAATAGAAACAACCAATTTCCTCGTAAAAATCACTTCTTTTCATTTCATAGCCTCCCACTTTACTACTGATTTATATTTATCCTCATTTCTTCAGAGTAGCAACTATTTTTAGATGACAATTAATATGTGTGAATGTGATAAGAAAATCATGGCAAAGAATGCTGCATGGAATCTTATTGGTAATTCATTTGTTTGCACGGGTGAAAAAACAACAAATTGCTGACAATGAAAAACAGAAGACACAAGGGAACAAAAAAAATCATTATTAATTGGAGAGGCTATAGGTAAAAAATGAAGTACTTACATAAACTACGTCCATTTGGTAATGTAGCACCAGATTGAGAAGTTAACCTACGAAATAATTACATTTGCAAAATTTGTTCTATAGAAAGTTACAAGCCACACATAACTTGCATTACACCTCAATGTTACAGTCTGAATATGACCACAGCTAGTATCATAGTAAACTACTTCTCAGATTAGTAGTTTTATATCTCACCCTCTTTCACAATAGATATCTATTCTTCAACACCTGTGGATGGGGAAATGAGACAGAGCTAGAGATTTGCCCAAGTTCACCCAGGGAATCAACAATGAAATGAGACTGTCTCCTTATCCGCAGAACATAAGCTCTCAAATGTTAAAACCTATTAGTATGAAGCAGTCATATTACCAAGATCTTAAAACAGCAAAAACTTGCCTATTATGATTATTTAACACACTCCCACAATTTTGTGCTAGTATGAGACACAAGCTTCACAGAGCTAATCAGTGACAGGTTCCAGGATTGTAAATAGCTCTATGTCCAGGATAATTTTAGCAAATATGTTTCCCCATCACTGTCACACTGATGAGAAAATCTGTACCTGTGAAACTGTTCAGATTAAAAAAAAAAAAAAAAACATGCAATTCCACAAGGTAGAGACTCAAAAGCCAATATTTAGGCAATGTGAAACATAGACCTGGCTCGCATGACAAAATATGGTTAGCAAGAACATACAGTCTTCTACAGAGGGGCTCATAGTTACTGTGTTCCTTCCTAGTCCTTTTTAAAAACAAAATATTTGTATTGATTTTTAAGAGTCTTGCTAAGCTGCAGTGTACATATTAGCTCACAGTTTAGGTTAAAACTATTTAATAAGTAATGGTGGGAATCAGCTGCACAGTGATTTTACAAAACATGCCACATCTCTTTTTACCAACTGCAGGTTTATGCTTTATTCATTAATGGAATAAATAAAGAAAATTTACAGCCACTCTATTGATCAGCTCAAGAACTCATAAGACACAAGTATTCTATACGTTGATTCTACAGAACTGTAATTATCTGTTTTAAAAAGAACAGATTTCAAATTTGAAGTTCTTTCCAAAATAAAGTAGCCCAAAGGAAACGGGTCATAGCTCAGTGTTAGAGCACACACAAAGATATTGTGTTTAATTGAGAATTATAAAGCAAACAAGTAACTACGGTGTTTCACCTGTCTGATAAGGCTATCAGTAGACAAATGGAAAATATTCTTGCCAGAAAAATTACTGAAGCATTTACTCTATTCTGGAACAGGAAATGACAGGCAGGACAGGCATTCAGGTTTAAAATATTTCTCCAAAGAGTAAAAGTAAAGATGCTAGAAGATGTTCTATGAAACATGGATAAACCACTTCCTGTCAGGTTTAGGCCGAAGGTAGCAAGTTCTGCCCCACTCCCCATCGTTCAGCCCAGAAACTGAGGTCCAGCTCTGAGGGCTTCTGGCGGTTCCCTCACTGCAAGAAGTGAGGTTACAGGGAACCTGGCAGAGGGCCTTCTTGATAGTGGCACCCACCCTATTGGACACCCTCCCATCAGGTGTCAAGGAAATAAAAAACTTTCTGACTGTTAGAAGACATCAAAGGCAGCCCTGTTTAGGGAAGTTTTCAAAGTTTGTTGTTTTATCATGTTTTTAATATTCTGTTGGGAGCTGCCCAGAGTGGCTGGGAAAACTCAGCCAGATGGGCGGGGTATTATTATTATTATTATTATTATACATTCATCTTTGTGGGACGCCCCCCCCCATCAGATGTCAAGGAAATAAAAAACTATCTGACTTTTAGAAGACATCTGAAGGCAACGCTGTATTGGGGGAAATTTTATATCTAATGTTTTACATTTTTTGTGTGCTGTAAGCAGCCCAGAGTGGCTGGGGAAACCCAGCCAGATGGGCAGGGTATAAATTTTTTTTTAAAAATATTATCATCAATATTACTATTACTACTACTTCAGGCAATGAATCAAGCAGGAAAGACTTGCAGCAAAGATGACCAAGCACAAGTAAGAACATAAAATTGTGCCTACTGTATGGCAGTGATGGTGCCAAAGAAGGCTCAGTTTGTGGCTACCAATGTGTCTTTGCGTGGCTGTTCTTGTTTTGGAAGAAGCAATGGAGTGCCTCTTTCTCAAGATGCTTTCTCTGGACCCTATAGCCAATAGCTAATATCCTCTCTTGGGGAAAGGTTCTCAAAAGGATGATAGCCAGGCAACTCCAGGAGTGCTTGGATTAAACTAATTATCTTAACCCATTTCAAACAGGCTTCATGCCCAGCTTTGGTACAGAGTTGGGGCAAAGTGCAACCTTGTTGATTCCTCTTGAAAACTTGAAGGCTTTTGATATCACCAATGACATCTTCCTGGAGCGGTTCTGTGGGGTATTTGAGTTGTAGTGGTTCCACTTCTACCTGCAGGACTGTTTCCAAAAACTAGCAATGGAAGAATCATGCTAGATGCCTTGGAAATTGTGTTGCGGGGACTGGCAGTGTACTATTTTGTCCCCAAACTATATGAATCAGCAGCTGGAGGCAGTCATCTGTGGTTTTGGAGTTCAGTGTCACCCATATGTGGATTACACACAGATCCATTTACTGGTTGAAGTTCTGTAAGTGCTGAACCACTGCATGGAAGTGGTAATAGGCTGGATTAGAGGTATCAAACAGACTGAGTCTGGAAAAGATAGAGGTACTGCTGGTATGTTGATGTCGTATGTATCCAGGAATTGTATATGGAGTCACACACTCTGAAGGAGCAGGTTCTTACGTCTGGGGGTTCTCCTGATCCACCATCATTACTTGAGACCTAGGTAGCCTCAGTGACAAAAAGTGCTTATTACCAGTTCTGGCTGCTGCACCAGCCACAGCTTGTCCTGGATCAAGATAACCTTGCCACTGTGATGTGTGCTCATGTAACCTTAGGTTTAGACTATTGTCACGAGCTTTATACTGAACTTTCCTTGAAGATAGTTTGAAGATTGCAACTAGAGCATTGGAGGATCCTCTCTACTATGGTGGTGTGCAACAGTATTTCAATTTATTCCCTTGGCAAAGTAGGGGGAAAGAATGAGGATATTTATATGTCAACTCCAACCAGCATAAACAGTGCATAGTTATTTATCAGCTTAAATTACAATGTACATTAGTTGTGCAATTTTCGGACATCTGAGACCATGAATTCAATTTAAACTTTAACTTCAGAAAACCAAAAGCATTCTCATCTATCTCTGTAATTCTGAGAACCACATAGTAAAACAGAGCAGCTTTGTACTTAAGCACTAGCTCCTGGTAGCCATAGGCAACAAGGAACTGCATGCAGGCAAGTGCAGACTGGCAAGAGAGGGACAGAGCACTCTATCCCTCCATACCCAACATATAAACCAAGCCATAGGAGGAAAACGGCATCCTCTATGTCCAGCACAGAAATGCAATGGACTGCTTCAGGAGGGGCACAGCTCTCCATACATCTTCTGTCATCTCCCAGCTGGCTAGTAAACATTTTTGTAGGCTAGTAACATTTGGGGGGTGATTGAAGTGCTTTATATATTACCTCTGTACAGTGTTTTTATCCCGCTACAGTGATACAACCAAGAAAACTTTCTCCTATTTGACTTCATCGCGTAGGACAAACATTAGTTACAGGTTGTGGTTTGTCTGGGAGAGCTGAAATACAAACCCAGGTTTGGACAACACGCTCAGCTCAGCGTAGAATGACTGGAGAAGGAGCCCTTGACAGGTACGGTAGTTATGTAGCAAACAGGGAGAGATGGACACATTTCTGCTTTAAGGCACAGAGCTTTAAACTAGTTCATCTTACGGAATGTATTACAGCACTTACATCACAAGGAATTGCAGATGTTTAAACGTAAGCAACAGATGTTTTTCCACAAACAAAGCTTGTTATTTGAAATAAAGTGGTCGAGTAGGGGGAGAAGGAACAAGCTGCATCTCATGGACTTATGCATGAAGTCAGAAGCCTCAACTTTATTTTTATTCTTTATTATAAAGTTTTAAACAAAGAAGCTTCCATTAGCATGTGATTGATTGAGAAACTAGAGATTATAAGAAATCCACGTTTACGGGCAAAAGCATACACACACTCCAAATCTGGTTATCACCTTCCCCTCCAGGTATAGTCCCCATTTTCAGTGTATTGTCTATGCACCGCACAATTAACTGCCAGGAAATGCATTAATACCATAACATCAGGACACAGGGCTCATTTTATTATGCTATGGAAGGGGAAAACTTTTAAAGGGGATGCTGTTAGAGCAGTAGACACACTTTGTTGTAACATGTTTAACTGCAAGAGAATGGAGATTCAACGTTTTATCAAGAGATTTACAGGGTTCAAGCAAATGGGCAGAACTCTATTAGACAAATATTTGAATACTGGTAACATTCTTACCGGGACTGTCCAGTTGAGATGCTCCATTCCTCTCGCTGCCCAGTACTGCGAGATTTTGATTTGTCTTTGCATACAGAATCTGCATGTTTCAAGGTACGTTTGGCTGGAGGAGATATGTGGCTATCACTCAAGCTACCATCACTACCATCATCTCTCTAAGAGGAAAAAAAGAAGACAAGCTGGTAGTCTCATTTTAAACCACCACTCATCAGTAAAGAAACATTCTGGGATATATTTGGAAGAGATGGGCAATCCATTTCTGTTCAGACAACTGTAGTACTACTTTTAGTGAACCCACAGGAATTTCACAAAATACATGTAAATACCCAAGCCAAAACTGAAATCTAATCCTAGGGAAAAGACACGAGGAAAATGAAAGTTGCTTTATATCTTTCTCCAGAGGCTGCATCAGATTTTTCACCAAGCTCCAATATTTATATTAGAGAGAAGAGGAGAGCCAACATTTCCTTTGATCAAACAACAATATATGCCAAAACAGCACATGATACATCTAGAGGTCATAAATGCTCTAAAACCTTTAATTAATTAATAATATAATTTGCAAGCTAACAAAGAAAATCACTTTTGCCAAATATTTTTACACCCTCTTCTCATTATCATTGAAATGGCTTTTCTTTGCTTTTGAAGAATAGTTACTGGCAACTGGGAATTTAAAATCTTTTGCAAGGTTTCAATGAATTACAACAATAAACAAATTAAGGACTTGTACTTTGAAGTTCTCAAATCCCATTGAAATTCAAAGTCATTATTTCCCTGCAAAGCCAACAAAATTCAAGTTTCCTAACCTCAGGGTCTTCTTTCCTTGTGGATCCCTCTCCTGTGAAAACCATGCCAGACATACTTTTCAGTTTTTGCTGGGCACCAAAAAAACCTTTAACCAAAAACAACCAAGGAAGAGCCCTAAAAGACACTCAAGACTTTCCGAAAGGCTGACATGCTTTTTTAAAAAATAGAAAAGCACTTTTAGTGATCTTCTTGACAACCTCCAAATTCCACAGAATATAGTTTGAACACTACTACAATAAATGCTTTGACTGCTCCTTAGCTATCAAGTCTGCATGGAGCTGTAAACTAAATATACTGAACACAGACAACAGAATTAATTAATTTAGAAAAAAATTAACTCACTATATAATTTAAAATATTAAACAGTAAGCTACCAGACCACAGCCATGTTTGTACATGCTGTGTGAACAACCCAAAGGTGTGCCTGCACTATTTATGAAGTATACCAGTGACGCAGGCCAATCCTTTATTAAATATACTGAGTAATTCTGTTCTGAGTACAAAATGAAGCTACACAACTGGTTTGAAACCTGTTTTTTGAGTGGTATGGGAGAGCTGAACTAGCTAAAGCAGACAAGGCAGAAAAACTGTTGCATCGTTGCCTGAAGACACTTAGCAACCAGCTTATTGCTCAGTGTAATTAAAAATAAGTATTTCTAAACACAAAGCTTTTAAAAAATATTATCACAAGCCACAATAATTTCCAGATATATTTCTAGTTTAGCTCTGGTGACTGTTTCAAGACAGCTTAACAGTCCTCTGTCAACAGTCATCCTTTTTTTTAATTCTTAGGAGACAACTACAAAATATTTTGGGAAAGGCTGTTTGTGAAACTATTGGGCTCAATTTAAATTACAGCTGACTAGCTTGGACTTGCTTTGGTAATGATGCTGCACAATCTATGTGACGTGTCTTAAGCACTGACATTAAATGTTATATTCTTCAAGGTAATACTAGGCAGAATCCAGCATTGTGTGCGTTGAATGACTTCATCTCTCTCTCCTCCCAAAAATGTTAGTGGCCCCTGATCTGTAATACTGACACAGCCCAGAAGAAAGCTACAAGAATGATAAAAGCTTTAAAATCATCTCATGTGCTGAATGACTCGAAGTAGCAAGTTTGTTCAGACTAGAGTACTGGGGCAAAGGGTGTAACAACAATTTTAAAACCAAATGTATTTCAGAATGAAAAGCTAAAAGCATTGTTTCTCCTAACAATTAAGGACAGAACTTAAAATGGATTAGAATTACACAGTAAAACCCGATGCCTTTTAGAAATTAACTGCAACAATCTGACTAGTAAGTGATGCAGTTTCATTCTTGGGAATTTTTTCAGAAGAAGGTGCATAAGCATTTTCTGACAGGCTTTTCTGAATAACTTTGTTATGATGGTTCAAACAGATGATCCATGAGGACCACTGAAACACACAATATCCATTCAGCACCTGGACCAGATGGGCCACAGGGAATTCAACATAACTTTTAAATATGAAATAAAGCCTATTATACTAGACATATTTCTCAGCCTTTAAGTGAGATTTCTTTCCAAAAATACTTCAATTTTGATAAAACATGGAAGTCTGGTATAGACTTCAGCTGGAACATTTTATGCCTCAACTGCAATTAAATACATGAGGGTGCTATACTCCTAAATCAAGATATGCTGAAAGTGCTGCTTCTAGCAACACATGTAACAACTCAGGCAGCATTTCTCAGTAATGCATTCTTGCTCAATTAAGTTGGGTAAATCTTACATAAAACATCCCCTCCCCCCACACCACAAAATATAAATCACAAGAATGGAAACTTTCCCCTGTTGTGCTAAGTAAGGACCTTCTTCAAACAGCAACAGTAATTTACAAAGAACTATTAAGGTCACTCCTTATGACAGCATTTGTTTTCATGGAATCATAGAATTGTAGAGTTTAAAGGAAATCAAAGGGTCATCTAGTCCAACCCCCTGCAATGCAGGAATCTCTGATATCTTACTTCATCCCAGAGGATCATAAAACTAGCTTTGTAAATAAGAAAGCAAGAATAACAACCACATGAAAGAATATTAATTTTAAAACCATTTCAAACCTTTTAGTTTACAGTTTCAAATATTATCAACCGTAATGCTTCGGGTTTCTTTAAATAAAATAAAAAACCCGAATCATACAATTTTTATCATCTGAAAAATCAATCCGAACAATACTCTACTTCATTTCCTGTACATACTACCAAATATACAATAACAATACCATTTGGGGAGCAAAACCTCATTCTGTGATCTGTAACCTAGGCTGCTGAAACTATGTTCATCCAAGAATCACTAAACATTACTTTTTCCAACACTAAAATCACCTCTCAGGTATCTAACAAAAATAGTTAAGGGTCTCTTATTTACCTGTAGATAAACAAAAATGTTTCAACAACATATAGCAAGAAGTTGCACAAGCTTACATGTCAGTTATAATCAAACTTACAGAGGTAAATCCCATTAATTTCACTAGAGTTGACTTTGAAGCATGTATGCTTAGGATTATCACCTCACATACTGTCATGACAGAATAAAAATAGCAAGGTGCTATTTGTAAAACAATCACTATTATATGTATTTTTTTACTGGAATCTGGCTTCAAAGTGTCTGCATGCAATCAACTCTTATACAAGGTCTAAGGAAAATTTTAATAGGTCAGCTTTGTTCTGTATGGTATCTCATGGGGGGAGACAACTATTATCTAAGTAGTTTTAATAAATGATCACACTTCACCTTTTATACATTATTTCCCATTCATACAGGCACATAAGACTTAACAGCAATGAACATAAGTAGTGCATGATATTCCATCAGAAATACCGGTAATCAAAACAATGCTGAACAGAATCACCATCTGGTTTCTAAGCAAATAACGTTTTTTTATAAAAAAAATATTGAAATAAGCCTACAAAAAAGGCAATATTGTGAAGCATTCCACTTGTCAAGCAAGGAACAGATAAGGAAGAATAGCAAGGAACTACTGCAATCCAAGATGCACTTCCACAGAACCCTTCTCTTCAATGGAAAGAAGACAGCATGGGGATTCCCCCAACAGCTCAGGCTAGAACAAGAAAATCCCTGCATGTACACCATGCTCCATAAGCGCATTAAAACAGCTGGCTAATATTCAGGATCTAGTTCCCAATACAAATATTTCAAATATAGCATCTGTAGTTTTTGAAAGAATACTTAAGAGACTCATTTGCCTGGCCTGAGATACTTTTTTTCATAATCATATGCATCTCTTTCTATAAGACCAAAATTAGAAAATATTAGGTGCACTATGAAAGTACATAACTGTCCTAATAATCTGTACAGGTACACAAGCAATTTTTAAGTCATATATCTGAAATTAGTTTTCCATGTTGTCACAGATGGATGCAAACATCTTTAACATTTTCACTGTCAGCAAATTTATACATACTCACCAATCTTAAATGCTTATGATTAAATTTAGGCTTCAGTTCTACAGCAATTACCTGGGAGAGTAAGTCCCACTGAACTTAGTGGGATTTACCCGAGTAGCCATGCATAGCATCATGCTGCTGTTACGACTATTTTATTAAATGGGTCTTTAAGCATTCTTTGTAACTGCCAGGGCTTATTTCCCCCAAAAAAATTTTTTAGACGTACTCTCATTTTCCTACTCATATTGAAATACTGCCCCTCAATGAGGTCAAACTTAGATTCACAAAATGTTTAGGGGTATGCACTGCAAACTGCTAACACTATGTTTTTTTTAACTCTTTTAGGAAAGTTATTCTATATTCACACATTGTAAACTAGTTCATAGGTCATATCAGATCTAAACCCCATAAGTTTATGTCTACTGTGTAAGTAAAACAAAAAGATGTGCTTCAGTGTCCAAGGCTATCAGACAGAATCACTCAACTAACGCTCCACTGCTCTTTTTAAGTTAAAAATAAATGGAACATTTTATACATAACATACCGTACTTATACAGTACTGTACTTTTGGTGACCCATTGATCAGGCTACCTTGTGACTTTACAAAGAAGCAACAGAAACAACACACTTTAATACACCTATGTCTATCCCCACAGGAACAACAGATTGGCTGAATGTGTCATGCCAGGAATTTATAATTTCTCACATTTGAAAGGTTGACAGACAAGGCTCACATACAGTATTTAGAATAAGGTACCCAGAACAGGGTATAAAGATTCAGTTGTGATTTTTTTTGTTAAAGTTCATGATTGCTTGTCATTTTTTTATTGTTTTTATTACAAGATTTTAATGGATAACAAAGATACATATAGTGTTGCTGTTTTCATTCACAGAGTCCTATCTACAAGTCAGTTACATTTGGTATGAGGACACTGCTATCCGTAAGCATAAGGTTGGGGTGGCAGAGAAAGGTGTGGAACTAGAGATGTGGGACAAAGAAGGGGGTTTATTTTTCCTTCATTTACATAGTGCATTGCCAATGAAAACTAATAAATGAATAGATGAAGAACCTATCCACATTACTGGTTGTCAATTTTTTTAAAAAATGTATCAGGCAATGTAGGCAAATAACTAATCATAGAGTCATAGAATTGTAGAGTTGGAAGGGACCACAAGGGTCACCCAGTCCGACCTTCTGCAATGCAGGAAACCTTTGCGCAAAATGGGGTTCAAACCCGCAACCCTGAGGTTAAGAGTCTCATGCTCTAACTGGACTGAGCTATCCATACATTCCTCCAAGGTAAAATTGCATCTCTATCCAAAATGGTCAGAGAATTCCCAGTTTTCCCCTACCCTGCCCCGCCAAACAGGAAACAGTTTTTAATAAAGAAAACTGCACTCCATTTAGGTTTTCTAAGAAATTTACAAAATTGGCAGTTCTACGCCTAAACTTTTTTCTTCTTCCCCATGTTGTCCTTTAAAATGCAGTCCCAGCATAGGCCAGAGGGGGAGCCTCGCCGTGCCCCAGACAGCTGGCTGGCACAGCAGACCCTGCCAGTCTCTCTGCGCCTCCTACATACAGGAGACAGACGAGGGAAAGAGAGCAAGAGCGCACATTGGGGTTTTTGTTTCCTCTCTCTTATCAACTGCCCCTTCTTCGCCCGAAACCGCCTCTACAGCTACTTCTTGAGCCGCCGTGCCTTCGGCAAGCCAACCAGCCACACTTTGCCCCCGCTTAGCTTTTGGCCGCAGCCAGCAGCGTCCCCCTTCAGCTGTGCAAGCTCACAAAACACGTCCTACCTCAAATGACCTCGGCTCGCTCGCTCGCTCGCATCGAGAGCTGCCGCAAAAAAACCCAAGCTCCCTCCCGGCTCGCTGCTCACGTCCACCTCTTGCAACAGAGCCAGTCAGGCCCCGGTGCTTTCTACCCACCCTCCCTCCCTCTGGCACAACACCAAAGCAAGGCGGCCTGCTCGGATCCAAGTAAAGGACCCCCCCCCCCTTCCAGACTCTCATGCAGAGCAGCAGAAGCCCCACAAAAAACACAATGTTGTGCGTGCACGCAAAACACGCAAGCAGTCAGTCACCCTGGAGAAGTTCAGCCGGAACCCCTTCCCCTCCTCTTGTTGTTGTTAGTCCTGTTCATTAAATCTGTAGGCTGCCCTTTCACCCGAAAATCCCAGGGCGGTTCACAACAGAAAAACCATGCGAAATTAAACCGGAACACAAAAAACAAATGGATAACACCCCCACACACACATCCCACACACAAATCGAGAGTTTAAAAGGACACAGATGGTTTAATTAGGAAAAAAGAACGCTTTCACCCAGGCCCGAATTTATGCAATGAAGGTACCAGGCGAGCCTCTCTCACTTAATGGGGAGCCACCACAGAAAAGCCTCCCCAACCTCTTTCCTGCGCTGCCACCCTCCGGGAGAAAGTCCCGTCATCGCAGGGTCCCGGATCGGTTCTATGGGGGGGTTCCCTTTGAGGTACTGCGGCCCCGAGCGGTCCCCGCCGCACTTCAGCCCCTCGGAGCGGGACAATGAGCGAGCTTCCCCCCCCCAAGCTTGCCCCTCTCCCCGCCTCCCCCCACACTAATGGCTGACCCACACCGACAACGGCCCCTTCTTCTCCCCCGCCACCGCCGCCGCTACGGAACTTGCCCCGAGTCTCCCTCCCTCGGCACCCGCCTCGTCTTCCTCTGCCCCCACTGACCCGGGCCGACTCTTCATCCTGACCGGCGGCCGCCGCTGCTGCTGCTGCTGCCGCCGCTGCCCGAGCGCTGGTCCTAGACAAACGGGTCCTGGACGAGATGAAATGGCTGCCGGGCCCGGAGACTGCCGCCGCCGCTTTGCGGGAGAGGCGCAGGGAGCTCTTTCGGGTGTTCACCATGGCGCCCCCCTCCCGCCGCCGTCGCCTCCTCAGCCGCTCCGGAGAGGGAGGCTCAGTCGCTGGCGCCGCCGCCGCCTCTGCTTTGGGGAGCGGCGCCTCAGCAGCCGCCGCCGGGCGAGGAACAAGGGCTCGAAGGGACGCGGGGAGCTGCTCCTCCTCCTCCTCCTCCTCTAGCTCAGCCACACACTAACTGGCCGCCATTACTTGGTTCCCTCTCCCCCTTTCTCCTCCTCGGCCCGCTGCCGCTGAGGGGCGCCGGTCTGCCGCCGCCGCTCATAGGGCCGCCTCTTCTTCCACCGCCTCCTCCCTATCCCTGGCAACATAGAAGTGAGGGGGGGGGCCGGCAGAGATCGATGGAGAGCGTGACGACGCGCGCCGTGGCGGAACTTCCGGCAACGTTGGAAGGGCCCTTTCGCGTCTCTATGGTTTAGGCCCGCTTGGCGCGCTGGAGTTGTGGGGGGAGGTTTGGCCCGCCGGGTCGCTTGATAAGCCCCGTTTTCCGCGGAGGGGAGCCGCTGCCTTCTTCGAGTGAATGCGCCGCCGGTCGGGTTCCATTGGGGTCGCTAGACCGTTTTTCCCAGGAATAGGAAGGGCCGTATAGTGGTTAGAGCGTTCAGACCTAGGTAGTCGCCGCCAGAGAAGAATGGCCGATTAAGCTGATGGGTTATACAGTACTGAAATAGAGGGGGGGGGGGAGAGACGGGAAGAATTAGAAACCAGGCAGACTAGCATTTTAAATAAGGAAACGGGGAAAAATATATCATTTACCTTAAAAATCACCACCATTGTGAACCATTAGAATTACGAGTAGGGTTGGAATAATACTGTTGGACTATGGTTGTACTGGAGATTCATAGAGAAGGTGCAGGAGGAAAAAAGTTAACATAACCCGCAAAAGGGGAGGAGGGAAGTCCGTGGGAATTTATGGAACTCTCTCTTGTTTTGATTGCTTGACGTTTGTAAATTTCAAAATCTGAAAATTAAATAGCTTTGTATATTTTTTATAAATAGAATTTGGGACCTGGGATACCATGGTTTTTGGAATCCCCACTCAGCCATGGACCTCACTGGTTCACCTTGGGACGATCCGCCGCCACTTAACCAGCCTCAAAGTGTCATCGTTTCTGGGAAGAAAATACGGTATATAAATGTACTGTAATAAACAAAAGCACATGCACAAATTCCTTGTCACTGATGGGATGGCCAGGTGCGAAAGAGGGCAGAGCACCTCTCAGTAGCATAGCTGTCAACTTTTCCCTTTTTTTAAGGGAAATTCCCTTATTCCAAATAGAATTCCTCGCAAGAAAAGGGAAAAGTTGACAGTTATGCTCAGTAGTTATGCAGAAAAGGGGAGCTTGGCAGAGGCAATATTGTTGCTGCCTAAAACCCCTCTTCTGCATAGTGATGATGATGATGATGATTATTATCATTATTTTCTTCCAGCCTTTCATCCGAGGATCACAGGGCAGCTTATACTATAAAACACAAAAGCATGTACAAATTCCACCACCACCACCACCACCCCCCCCCAGCAGTTTAAAAGGCCATCAATTGTTTAATTGGCCAAAGGCCTGGGTGAAGAGGAAAGATTTTGCCTGGCACCTAAAAGATAGGCAACAAAGGCACCATGCAAGCCTCCCTGGGGAGCATTCCACAAGCAGAGAACCGCAGCACAAAAAGGTACAGGCGCCCTGTCCTCTTTTGAAAATCAGCGTTTTGTGGTGAAGGTGGCAGGGCTGCAAAATAATGGATGAGAGAGGTTCTTCACCTTTCCGAGAAAGAATGTTGCTGGCCTGTTGTAGTTCTTGGATCAAGGAAATAAAGCCCCCAAAATCTAATTCTTTCTTTTCATTCCTCTATAGGGAAAGAATTCACACACACCCATGAGAAAATCCATACAGATTATGGCCACCTGCAGGATAACCCACTCTCCACTCCTGCTCCTTGTTAGTTAATCTGGGATAATTTGCTCAACTCACCAGTAATGCTCTCACAACTAATACAGATAATAATCCCCGTTTCACCTGAAAGAATCCCTGCTTCACCTGTAAGTCTTCATTGCCTTCATTGAAATAGGCATGGGAGGAAATTGCCCCCCTTCATTTACTCTGGTGCAGCATACAATTTTTCTTTTTAAAAATGCATTATAAATAAAATTGAACCAATGAACCACTCACTAATCATCCTGATCATATACATATTTATTTATATCATAAGTAAGACAAGGCCTGCTGGATCACACTAAAGGCCCACACACTCTGGAATTCTATGCCCACAGGGCCAACCGATTTTATTTGTTCCAATTTATAGCCTGGCCATCTTCAGCTCCATTGATGTCAGGACAGGTTGCATCTCATTACGCTCCAGAAAAACACATAACTAGGGTCTGTTCCCCTGCTGTGTCTGCTGGACAGCCCCTTGCCATTGCCCCCACATTAACCCCCTAAAGCAGCAGTTTCCAAACTCTGCTCTGCAAAGAGATTGGAAATAAAAATGCACAAATGTTTCTTGGGCATAAGGGCAGCGATAGCGCTCTGTGATTAATTTCTCTCCTGAAAAGTGCTCCGCAACTCAAAAAGTTTGGGAACTGCTGCCCTAGACCTTCTCTTTCCCACCCTTTCACCTTTCCAATCACATGCTGCTACTGCCTTCCCCTCCTTATGTGCAACCCCCACTAGCACACAAAACCACCACCCATGGTAACCTCAATTTTCCTCCTTCCACATTGCTATTAGTAAGCACCCTTTCCACTTTCAACCCAATTATGAAGTCACTATCCCTCTCAGTTTTGCAAACCCCTTTATGCTCCTCCTTTATGGTCAGCGGGCCCACTACCACTTCTGGTCAGTCTTTTTTTTTTTTTTTGCAACCCCATTCTCACCTTAAACCCCCTTTTCCCTCACCCTTACCAACACACACACACCCCACTTGGGCTTCCTGTCTCACATATGTACAGTTCAATTGTTCTCAGGAGGTTCACATAGGCTTGGCCTGGGTTTAGTACAGTTAATCCCCAAGTGTTCCAGAAGGAACCTGAGAGGCAACCCCCCTCACGTTACTATCCTTCGTTCTTTCTATGAATTATCTGTGAATTAAATCTACTGAATGTGTTCCTCCCCCACCCCTGGAAACAATAGTACTACATTCAAGGTTACATGGGGTTGTCAGAATAAGGCATTGAAAGGTAATATCTGCAAGGTGACAAAGTCTTTTTATAACCTACACTATAGAAAAATCAGACACAGATAGTAAGAGGAATGACGCTGTAATTCTGTGCTGTGGTGTTCGCTGTGTGTGAGAGAGAGTGATTTCTTTATATTGTGTGTGTTTGTGTGTGTGTATCAGTGCTGCTTTGGTTTTGGAAGTGCTTGGCATGGATGTGTTGTGTAACTGTATAGGGAAGCGGGTGGCGCTGTGGTCTGAACCACTGAACCTCTTGGGCTTGCCGATCAGAAGGTCAGCAGTTCGAATCCCCGTGACGGGGTGAGCTCCTGTTGCTCTGTCCCAGCTCCTGCCAACCTAGCAGTTCGAAAGCACATCAAGTGCAGGTAGATAAATAGGTACTGCTCCGGCAGGAAGGTAAACGGCGTTTCCGTGCGCTCTGGTTTCCATCATGTGTTCCGTTGTGCCAGAAGCAATTTAGTCATGCTGACCACAGGACCCGGAAAGCTGTCTGTGGACAAACGCTGGCTCCCTCGGCCTGAAAGCTAGATGAGCACCACACCCCATAGTCGCCTTTGACTGGATTTAACCGTCCAGAGATCCTTTACATTTTTTACCTTACTAGATCCTAGCATTGATTTATATTTCTTTTTTTTCTTTTTCTTTTTAAATGCACATTAATCTCTTTAACATGTATTCCAAATTCTCAAGCAAGCAGTATGCATTGGAACAGTGCCCAGAGGCCCTTTCAGGATTAGGAATCTGTGTATTAAAGCAGCAGAAACATATGGTGAGGGGGAAATCATTTTCTGAGCAGTCTGGAAGCAAACTGATGGGCCCAGAGTATAGTGATCTCATAGGCTGTTATAATTGTTTTTTGCCAGTATTGTGTTCTGTTTGACTACAGCCTGTATTTTTGTTTTAAAACAAAGGAGTCCTTAAAATGTGTGCTAGATCATTTTTTCCCCACATTACTGGATAAGAATCTGGGTTTTTTTTCCCCTTCCTGATGCAGTAAACAAAAAACTTAGCTATGACAATCCCTGCAACTTCATGCGATTCTTCAGGTGCTTGTGGTCGATTGTTAGAAAATCCCAATGTTCCCTCTCTGCTGGAACACACTCTTGTTAGGCTCTAGACGGGCATTTTAACCTGCATGGATATTGACATTGTTGTTAAGACGGATTTAGACAGGACAGGATTAATGGAAACAGAGGTATTGCTGCAGATTCCCTTTACCAGTCTTAGCATAATTGCCAGGGACCTCATTTTAGAAAAGGAGGTTGGCTGATTCTTCTCAATAGCTGGCTTTTCCTCAGGGAGACATGTAAAAAGGGACAGGACTTTTTTTCCTGCACCCTGGCTAATGAGTTCATGCAGGACTGTATGGGTTTGGGGTGGATGCCAGTGGTGGGCGGAGCCAAAGGTGGATGGAGCGACATGTACCGGTACTCTTACCTTTGTACCATAGGCCACATTCCAGCCACATAAAAGCCAGAGCTCTCTACGTGCACACACATCTCTTCACACAGGCAAACAAGAGGCATGAGCACAGTTCAAGAACACATTCTTGGCATGCAAGAACACTCAAGGAAGGTGCAATAAAGGCCAGTGGAGGGTGTGGCCTAGAGATGGGCATGGCCTGGGGACAGTCCCCACTTAGTCCCTGAGGCTGATGTTCTCAGCTGCTGCTGTAAGCAAACTAGCTACCTAAGAGCATAAGAGCCCTTCTGGATCAGACCAATGACCCACCTATTCATAGAATTGTAGAGTTGGAAGGGGCCACAGGAGTCATCCAGTCCAACTCCCTGCAACGCAGGAATCTCAGCTAAAGCATCCATAACAGATAGCCACCCAACCTCTGCTTAAAAAACTCCAAGGAAGGAGAGTCCACCACCTCTTGTGGGAATCTGTTCCGCTGTTGAACAGTTTTGTTGTCAAAAAGATCTTCTTTGATGTTTAGTCTTTGATGTTTTTTGTAACTTGAAGGCATTGGTTTGAGTCCTACGCCCCAGAGCAGGAAAAAAACAAGCTTGCTCCATTTTCCATGTGACAGCCCTTAAGCAATTTGAAGATGGCTATCATATCTTCTCTCAGTCTCCTCTTTTCCAGGCTAAACATGCCCAGCTCCTTCAACTGATTTGGTTTCCAGACCCTTAATCATCTTCGATGCCCTCCTCTGTACATGTTCCAGCTGTCAACATCCCTCTTAAATTGTGATACCCAGAACTGGACACTGTACTTCACGTATGGCCTGAGCCATACTATTACTTCCTTTGCTCAGAACACTACACTTCTGTTGAAGCAGCATAGAATAGCATTAGCCTTTTTTTTCAATAATGATTTATTTTGCTATTACTTATTTCAATAATGATTTTATTTGCATACTTTAAGGTTTCCACACACAATTCCAACAACTCAAATACGACAAACAACAGTCAAAGAGAAGAGAAAAAAAAAAAAAGACCCCGACCCTTCAATAAAAATAAAGTTATTTACAATGAAGTTATATTTGTCCATGTCTTATTTTTGCACTGTATCTTATTGGTATATCGCCTATTACACACTACCAAGATCGTAAAGTAATACATAATCTGAGTTATTAACAACAATATTAATAATAACGATATTAATATTGATATTGAAAATAAGGAAAAAAAAAAAAAGAAATTAATACAAAATTAAAAATTCCAAAAAAGAAAAACAAGAAAAAAGAAAAAAAAAAAACCTAAAAAACTAAAAAAACTTTCCAGACATGATTTCCGACTTCCTGACAAACCCTTTAGCTTAAACAAAGGTTAATATGAATGCTTACAAACCCTTACTATCCCTTATACCACTTCTCAACTACATTCTTAAATATATCCTTGCTCCTCATTCTTTCAACGACCTCTTTCTGTACCCTTCATCCCTCGAATGCTGGCATGGTAGAAAAACTCTTATTATATTTCAACATATATCTTTTGTAGACCTCCCATTTGCCTGCAAATTCCTGCTTGGTGTTATCTCTTAGGTTATGTGTTAGTAAAGCCAACTCCGCAAATTCTTGTAGTTTGACCTGCCAGTCAGTGACATTAGGTGCTTCTTGATCCTTCCAACCCCTTGCCACTACCATCCTGGCCGCTGCGATCGCATACAGAAAAACTTCTTTGTACTTATTCGGTATCTCCTTGCCAACCATACTGAGTAGAAATATTTCTGGTTTTTTAACAAAAGAGACTGCCATCATCTTTTTAATTTCTTCATAAACCTGTCCCCAAAAGACTTTAATCTTTACACACCTCCACCACATGTGCATCAGATCTCCATTCTCTGCTCCACACCTCCAGCACACGTTTGCAAGACTTTTGTACATTTTAGAAAGTCTGGCCGGTGTGAGGTACCACCTATGGGCCATCTTTAACATATTCTCTCTGATGTTATAATTTACCGTGAATTTTAGAGTAACCTGCCATAGTTTTTCCCACTCTTCTATGTTAATTGGATACCCCAGATCCTGCGCCCATTTAGTCATGGAATCTGTTATCATTTCGTCCATCACTTCACAGTTCAACAATATCTTATACAAACTTGAAATCAACTTGTTCTTATTGTTTAAGACTTCTTTTTCAAATCTTGAGCTTTCTTTACTAAACCCCGTGATCCTGTCTTGTTTGAACCTTTCTTTAATCTGGAAGTAATCCAACCAAGTTGGGAGGTATGTTTTGATTTCCTCATAACTTTTCAACTCCAGGTTCCCTTCTCTCTCCTTTAGCAATATGTTATATGTAATCCACTGACCCATTTCGTTGTTTTTCCTTTTGAATGCTATAGCCTCCAAGGGGGAAATCCATCTAGGAGTTTTCGCTTCGAAGTATCTCTTATATTTGTTCCAAACGTTATAGATTGCATTCCTTATTATGTGATTGGTAAAGCCTCTGTGTACTTTAGTTTTGCCATAGTATAAATATGCATGCCAGCCGAAACGTAAGTCGTATCCTTCTAACTCTAAAGTTTCCCAATTGCGTAGCAAGCACCAATCTCTTAACCATAAACAGCAGGCGGCTTCATAATATAGCTTAATATCTGGTAAACCAAAGCCACCTTCCTCTGTTGTTTTTATTAATATCTTATGTTTAATTCTAGGCCTTTTACCTCCCCACACAAATTTTGATATCTCTTTTTGCCATTTATCGATATTACTGGTTTTACCCATAATTGGCATCGTCTGGAACAAGAACAGTAGCTTTGGCAAGACATTCATCTTTATGACCGCAATACGACCTAGGAAAGAGAGATTTAACCTGTTCCATGTCTCCATTTGTCTTTTGATTTCGTCCCAGCACTTGGAGTAATTATCCTTATATAAATTTATATTCTTTGGTGTTATATAATCCTAAATATTTTATCCTAGGATAGATTTTAATTTGTGTTGACCTTTCCAATTCTTCTCTCTGAATCTTAGATAAGTTTTTGACAAGTAATTTAGTTTTTTTCCAGGTTAAGCCTGAAACCTGAAACCCTGCCATATTCTTGGATTATTTCCAAGGTTTTTCTTAGGCTTTCACATGGTTGCTCCGTAGTTATGATTAAGTCATCCGCGAAAGCCCTAAGCTTAAAGCTTCTCTTCCCCAGCATTATACCTTTTATATCCTTTTCTTCCCTTATTCTTTTAGACAGAATTTCTAGTGTTAAAATAAATAATGGGGATAGCGGGCAACCTTGCCTGACTCCCTTTTTAATCTCGCATTCTTGGGACGTATTGCCATTTATTATAATTTTTGCCCTCTGTTTAGAATATATTGCCTCAATCCCCTTTATATATCTTTCTCCAAAATCCATGTGATCTAACACTTCCAGCATAAACCTCCACGACACCCTATCGAAAGCTTTTTCGGCATCAACAGCCATGAAGGCTGCCTGTTTCTCCGTCCTTAACTCCAAATATTCCAATAAATTTATGATGTTTCTTGTGTTAGAATAAATATGCCTCCCTGGTAAAAAACCAGCTTGGTTCTCATGGATAATTGACTGGAGTATTTTTTTTGATCTTTCTGCCAAGATCTTAGCAAACAATTTATAATCATTGTTCAACAGGGCTATCGGTCTATAATTATTCATCATTTCCAGATCACCTCCTTGCTTGGGGATAAGAGTTATGTAGCTATGTCTCCACGATTCTGGCATTACTCCCTCTCTCAATATCTTATTCATAACATTTTTTAGGGGTTCCGAAAGGATGTCCTCCAGTTTTTTATAATATAATGCCGAAAGGCCGTCAGGTCCAGGGGACTTCCCTGGTTTTGCTTCTTTAATCGCAACTTGGAGTTCGTGAGATGTTATAGGAGTGTTTAACCTCTCTCTTTGTTCTTTGGTAAGCTTTGGGAGGCAGTTCTGTTTTAAATAATCCTTTATTTCCCTTCTAGTCTCACTTCCCTCACTGTACAATTTTCTGTAAAAATTTTCAAATCTTTTTTCTATCTCCTTTGGGTCAGTTATTATTTCCCCATCTACTTTGATTCTATTTATAATTTTCTCTGCCTCTCTTTTTTTTAATTGCCAGGCGAGTAGCTTCCCTGGTTTGTTGGCTTGTTCAAAAAACTTTTGCTTTAAATATCTTAGTTTCCACTCCATCTCTTCATTAACTATCATTGCGTATTGTGAATGTAGAATTTTGATATCCCTCTTGATCTCTGCATTGTCTGGCGTCTTGCATAATTGTTTCTCTTTGTTCCTAATGCTCTCTAAAAGCTCTTGCTGTTTTTTGTCTTTTAATTTCTTTTGAACTATGCTTTGTTGGATGAAAAAACCTCTCAAAACGGCTTTACTGGTATCCCAAACTATATTTAAGTCTGTGCCCTTATCCAAATTAAAAAAAAATTCTTTTAAAGTCTGTTTTGCCTTTTCAATTATTTTTTCATCCCTGATTAATGATTCATTTAGTCTCCACCTTTTCACTCTTTTTCCTCCCCAACTGAGATTTACTTGTACAGCGTTGTGGTCCGATATTGTTCTGGGGTGTATTTCTGTTTTGCGTATCTTGGTTGTTAGATCTTTTGTTAACCAGATAGCATCGATCCTCCCTGCTGAATTGTTAGGGTAGGAGAAAAAAGTATAATCTTTGGTTAACGGATTTTTAAGTCTCCATGCATCTTCAAGTGTTAGTATATCTATTAATTGGAAAAAAGTTGTTGGTAGCTTCCTTTGCTTTTTTTTGTTATCTTTCCTGATCTATCTATTTCCGGACTCACCACCCCATTCTGGTCTCCTAGGAAGATAATTTTTTCCCCTATATAACTTTCCAATTCCTTGCCTAATTTTTGATAGAATTCATTTTTTCTCTCGTTTGGCGCATAGAAACCAATGACTTTAATTTTCTCCCCCCTTACTGATATTTCTACAATCACCACCCTCCCTTGCGAATCTGTATATATCAACTTAGGTTCCAAATGGTTTTGCGTAAATTACTACTCCATTCCTCTTAGAATTATCTGAAGACACGAAATCAAGTCCCAGTTTTTGACTAGATAGTACCCTGGTATGTTGTTTTTGTATATGAGTCTCCTGCAGGCAAATCAAATCTAGTTTATATTTGCTGAGTATATGCTCTACCTTATTTCTTTTTTTTTTCTCGTTCAAACCATTGATGTTCCAAGTAAGAATCTTTAGCTCCATTTAGACCTTTAGTGAATACTCCGTTTATTTATTTATTTATTTGTTTGTTTTATTGATTTTTTCCCCCAAAAAGAAGGTAAGGGGAAAAAAGAAAAAGAAAGAGAAAGACTTAATAACTAAAAATAAGATTAGGTTGTTTCTGCCTCTGCGGTGTCGGCCCCACAGATACACAAAATTATGTTTAACTTTACCTAAGTGCCCCTCAGGGCTCTTCCTCTTCTAGTGACTTTTTTGGCTCCTCCTCTGGCCCTCCCCCCAGCTGTCTCTTACCACCTAATTCTTCTCTGTATGTTCTCCAAAATCTATCCGCCTCGGGCCAAGTGGCGAATTTCCTTCTTTTCCCTTTGAAAAAGAAGGAAATTCCCTCTGGGAATTCCCATTTATGTACTATCGATTTTTTCCTAAGGACCTCTACCAAAGGTTTGAACTTGTCTCTTTTTCTCAGAAGCCTAGAAGGAACAATCTTGTGAATGATTACATCTGTCTCTTGTATTCTGAGTTTTTTCTTACTGCACGTCTGCAATACTCTATCCCTGATTTCCATGTTGTTAAATGTAACCAGACAGTCCCCGGGCCAATTATTTTCTCTTGCATTCTTGATTTAATTCTAAACGCCCTTTCAATTTTACTCTCCATTTCTCTCTCCTCCATTCCCAACCATTTAGCTAACTCTAATATCAATTTCCGCTGGATTATTTCATCTGGTTCTTCTGGTATAGATCTAAATCTCAAGGTTTTCTCCTCGATGCATTTCTATCATCGAAATTGCATCGAGAACTGCTTCGTGAGTTTCCTTCATGTCTGTAATCTCTTTCTTAATTTTGTCTATTTCTCCTTTTTTCTCTCGATTTTCTTTCTGGATTTTCCTTACCCCCTCCTCCAGTCCAGTTGTTTTCCCTTTTAGATCTTGTACAGACTTAGTAATTTCAAGATTTTTAACCACTAGGTCATTGATCTTTCCTGTCATTTCCGAAATCATTCTTACATTATCGTCCATTTTTTGCTCCATTTTGTCCAATTTTTGTTCCGTTGACCTAGTACTGTCATTCATCTCTTTCCTTACGTCCGCCAGGTCCTTTTTAAGTCCCAAAAGCAAGTCTTTCATTTCCGTGTTCATTTCTTGATCTTGCGTTGAATTTCTTCTGTTGAGGTTCAGTGTGCCGGCTGGATTTACTGAGCTCGTAGATTTTTTATTCGTATTCGACATCACTTCAATGTGCCTCTTCCTCAAGAGGAGTAGCCACCACAACGTCTGTAAACCCTCTGGATCTTTCCAAACCTGTCTCCTTTAAATACTCGATATAGTTCCAAATGATTTCAAATATTCCCCAACATAGACAACAGAAAAAAGGAAGAAGGAGCAGAAAGAGCAGGTAAAGCGTCAGCTGCAGTCTTCTAATAACCTTCAAAAACCTTCTGAGCAGCTGCTATATAACTATGTATCTTCTTCTCCTCTTATACTGAAATTCTCTTTCATCAACCTGCTATTCCCCTTCTTTTCCTGCGCAGCGCCACTGTTACCACTCCTTCTATTTATATTTTATGTTGCAATGCACCTTTGGAACAATGAGTTCAAAGATAACAAGGGGATGGAAGACCACTTTTCATTATCCTTCTCTACAAAATATTCAGTCTCCTTTGGGGTGAAGGAATCCTCTTACCCCCCTTTAGACCAAATGTCCCACTTTCAAATTCAAATTCAGACCTTCGTATCCATTTCCATTAGGCAATTAGGAACTTCCAGCCACCTACCAGTTCCTTATGTTATGAAAGGTGCACACTCCCCCGAGGGGTTCTTTCTCCACTTTTTTTTTTTTTCAGTCCATGGAGACAAACAACCAACTAGCGCTGGGGTATGGGCCAGATTGAGACCCCTCAAGCCCATCCGAACTGTAGTCATTATGCTTCTCTGCAGGCAAATGGCGTCTTTAAGAAGTGTAAGCCAAATCCAATTACTGTAACGTCTCCAATCTGTACACTATCCTTGAACGTCTAGCAAAGTCTCTTTCTTACCGGCACCATGCGAGCATATGGTCCATTCTAGATGTAGCTCCCCTTGTTTTTTCGTACTGCTGGAGCTTAACACTCGAAAAGCCAAGGGGTTTTCCTCCCCCCTCACCAGTTCGTATCCCCAACGCCGGACGCAATGCTCTTATGTCGCCCTGTAAAGCCCGGTATAATTCTGCTTCAAGTAAATGGCTTTATACACCTCTCCCTCCAACTTCACCTAATTTCAGCAGCACCGCTTCAGCGTATTTGGGTGTTTTCTTTAAGCTTTCGCCGAGCTCTCGCAAACTAACCTTCCGGCGGTTCTTTTCACTGAGGCTTAGCCGCTAGATCTGCCCCCGGTATCCGGCTTTCCTCTCTGCGGGGCAGGAACGCTGAGTCGGCGTCTATGGTCTCCTTCGTGCGGAGACCCTCCACGCCTCAGCAAGTCCTTACCGAGGTCCAGGAAGCCCTCCTGGACCTATGGGGGGGTGCGAAGCCTAGCAACCCCCTCTGTTTAGCCCCCTTCAAAGAGTGCTTGCCTCGGAACACCAGAGCAAGCGACCGTGTGCGATCTGCGGAAACCCGGAATGTCCGCCTGGACTAGATTACTCTAGTGGTCCCTTCCAAATCTATGAAAATCTCAATAGAGTTTGTAATAACTTTCATATGCAACATAAGCAGTCAAGTGACTGCCAGCACCACACAATCTATAAAAATATGACTAATATTATGTACAGTGTAGAACTTTTCCCACAAACTAGAGAGTTATTGTGCAGAAACACAGGCGTACATTGTTCCATAATGCTAACTTAATCAAAATTCCATTACACGACTAATTTGCTGTCTCCTTAATCTGAGCTGCAGTTAGTCTCTTTTACAGTAGTTTTTGCAAAACATTCTTAGTCAAAAGCAAGGCTGCTCACTGTGGCACATAAATGTGCAACTGGGTGTTTTCATCCCACCCTCCACCCCAGTCTCCAGGAGCGACAGCTTGTCAACAAGACCTTGAGCCTTGCACCTTGTTGCTAAATGACTCCTGTGGAAATCCGTGGGGTTGATAAACAAGGAAGAAGGACAGGCTCTTTATGGGGGACAGCTCCACTGATTTGCCCATGAGAGCCTTTCCTATGGAAAATTCGCGATCTATGCATGTTTGCTCACAAATCTCTGGTTGCAAACAACGTGCAGCAGCAGCACAGCAGCTGCTGCGCGCGCCGCCGATTGCAGCCAAGGTGACGACCCAGGGCGCGTCGCCACCGCGCCATGACACCTGAGCGATGAAAGCGCCGCGCCCCACGAGCCGCTGGCGCCGCCTCTCCCGCTCCGCCCCCACCAGGGGCCTCCTGCTTTGTGGGCGGAAAAAAAGGAGCCTCCACGCCGCCCCTGCCCGGCGCGCCGTCCGCTGGCGCTATAGCGCAATCGAAGGTAAACATTGCAGCGTGGCGGCCGCTTCGGCGGGGATCGGGCTGGCTCTTCCTCCCGCAGAGGGGGCGGCAGGTAAGGGCAGAGCGAAGGATCGCGGGCCTCTCGCAGGCGACGGAGGAAACAACCGGGTTGTGTGGGTTTCCATCCCCTACGGAGCTCCGGAGAATTCTTCCCGGCGGTGCCTTGGCGATGCCCTCGGGGGTCGATGACTTGGCGCATCCCGGGGCGGGAGGCGACAGCATGACTTGGCACTTCGGGGGTTCGGCCAAGTTGCGCTCAGGCAGTCTCTTTTTCCTGGAGGGAAGGGTCGATGTTCCATCGGAGAGGCGGGGTAGGGTTCTGGCTTCCGGGGTGGGGAGAAAGAGACTTGGGCGATTTGGGTGGGCTCACCCACCGGGCCGACGGCGATCTGTCCTTTTTGTGCGCGGGAACATGGAGCGGCGGCTGCTGAGCTGCGCCGAGATCGCCCCGTCGGGTTTTGTAGGTTCCGGTGCTCTGGTGTCTGAAGTTCCAGAAAGTTTATAGCGTCTGCTGCCTTATGCAAGGAGCTGTCTGTCCCTCCCCGGTGTGCCCCTCCCTACCCCCAAAAAACCCTTAGGTCAGGTCCGGAAGCATGTTTGCTTCACGAGTAAGCCCCCTCGCCCCCGTTCAGTGATCGGTAAATGTGTTTGTGGTTTGTAGCGTCCATCCTCTTCGCCTTACGTCTACTAAAGGTCGTTCCCATTGAGTTAGGTGCGCTTACTCCCAAGCGCGCATAATAAATAGGATTGCAGCCACCAAACTTCGGATCTGGGTGTAAATGCACCAGGCTTTGACCATTGGAGTTTTCGGAGGTTTTACAGCACTCTACACATTCACTTATATTATTGATTGATTGATTGAATGAATGAATGAATTTATATATACCGCCCTGTACCCCGGAGGTCTCAGGGCGATTGCCAGAATAAAATCAATATAAAACCTCAAAATAAAAACAACCCATACCCCGACTTGTTTGTGCTTCCTTGTTAGGTGCAAAGTTTCAAGCATCTGTGGCCTTCTTGCTATCCGGTTTTTTTATTATTTTTCAGCTAGATATTATGAGCAGCGTGGGGCCCTCCAGATGGTGGTTTCCATCTGCCATTGGCTGCCGCCAGCTTACTATGGTCAGAGATGATGGGAGTTGTAGTCTCAGATAAAACCAGCACTGTTACTGGCCCTTGGAAGTGGAGCAGCAGCAGCAGCCACAACAGCGTGCTTCAAAACTTCTCAGCTGCCTCCTCCATGCAGAGGGCAATATAGCCTACCGATAAGAGTTATTGCAATTCTGTGTGGTTTGTTCAGTCGCAGTACTAAATATATATGCTAAGTATTGCTATGAAAATTTTCGCGGTGGCAACCAGCAGCATTGTCCTTTATTATGACAATGCGCTGCCGTTCTGAGGATAATCGGTTTAGTTGCAGTATTTACTATATTTAAAAAATTGTCACAGCCTGCTAGTGCTTCATCTATGAAGCTTGGTGGTTCGAGCCCACCAGGGATGGCTTTGGGCAGGATTCCTGCATTGCAAGGGGGTTGGACTAGATGACCTGCAGGGTCCCCTACAACTCAACAATTCTATGATCCAGTAGTTGTAGAGCATGGGCTTTGCATGTAGAAGGTTCCTGAATCAAGCCCTGACATCTCTAGGAAAGGCTGGAAAAGACCCGTATCTGAAAACCTGAGGAGCTGTTACTAGTTAGTGTGTAGACATTAACAAGTTAGATTGGTAAATGGAAGTTGGTACATGTCCCCATGTTCCTTCTGCCTTTTATCAAAGGGCTCATATAGCCACATCTTTAAAGGGGGTTGCTGGGTGGCTGGATAACAACCTTAGCAGCAAAGCTATTTCCTCTCATGTAGCTTGGAAACAGGATTGTTGACATGGCAGTGGGATTTGCCGAGAACCATTGCTCAGTATGTAGAAGTAATGCAATTGTGTGGGCAAAGACATACAGTATAAGGGAATCATGACAACTTGCTGCTTTTCCTTTTTCCGTTGTTGTTTTGCACCATGATTCATCGTTGTCAGGGCAGCTGCAAACATGACAAGATAACAGAAACTGCATGATGCTTTGGTCACACCGTAGCCTGCATTCTGGCCATGCAATGAGTTACTGGGGGTATTATTGTTCTTTATTTATATCAGGCATGGCCAAACTTTGCCCTCCAGCTGTTTTGGGACTACAACTCCCATCATCCCTAGCTAACAGGACCCAGTGGTCAGGGGTGATGGGAATTGTAGTCCCAAAACAGCTGGAAGGCCAAGTTTGGCCATGCCTGATTTATATGCTGTTTAAAACACATTATCTGCTGCGCAAATCAGCCATGCCATTGGGAGTTGGTTCATCTGTGATGCAGGGCATGGGTGTAGCCGGGGGGGGTAAGGAGGGACAGCTGCCTCTCCCAAATCAATAAAAATGCATAGGTAACTGAGGTTCTGCCGCACCTAACAAAAATCCTGCCTACGCTCATGGATGCAGGCCATTCTCCACTAATGTTCCCTCCTGTTGTCAGGCCACATAGTGCTGTTGCAGATGTAGCTGGCTTGCAGCTCCCACCGGTCCCTTCCAAGATTCTCCAGGGGTGATGGGATTGCAGTCTATAGCTAACTATGCCCCATAGGCTGCAGGTCATCCTTTGTAGAAGAGGTTAAATGGACAAATTAGACAAAAAATGCTTATACCTAGAAGCCAGTTGGAGAGCATTTAAGTCTTCTAAGACGTTCTCTCTAAGACAGTCATGGATCTTTGAACGTTCCGTTGTCCATGCTGCTTGGAGCAGATGGGGGTTGGAGTCCAGCAACACCTGGAGACCTGCAGGTTCCTCATCCCAGCAACAGGATATTCTTAAACCAAAAAATAAGTTTCAAAGGAAGACTTCAATGTGATGCTACCAAACGGAATTCAGCAAATTTGACTGTACAATTGGTTGCCTCAGGTGCTGGAAATGGCTAGAGAAGTTCTACAGAAAGGTTGATCATGCACACATTTGATTTGCATTCATTGCATATATTTGCGGCTCTATCACTTGACTTTTTGCCTCTTTTTGGCTTTTTGCATGGCATTTGGGAAGGGGGAGACTTCTCTTTGTACTACTTAATTCATTTCATCTGTTTATAATTGTTGGTTATGGCCCATGCCAGCACGTTCTGCAATAATTTGCTTTTGTTTGTTGACCCCTGGGAAGATCTGTCAGTACCTGCTAATGATAAAGCTGATGTAATGCTGTAGAAACTTGAGCTACAAATTGGGAAGATCCCAGTTCAGATCTGGAGTCTGCTATGAATTAGGGAAGTAGGCTAGGTAAGCCACTCTCTAACCTCAAGCCCCACCCGCAAAATGGGGGGGGGGTAGAGATGAATTGCTGAAATAAATGCTGAATAAAATGGCATTTTCTAATTTAAATATTTCACGGTAAAAGTACAGAAAGAGCCGAAAGGATATAAACCCATACCATCAAGTATAATCTATAAAAGCCAGTTAAGACTGCAATCCTTACCTCGCAATAAGTCTGATTGAATTTAACAAGGGCTTATTTCTAAGTAGACAAATATAGGTAGTCAAGTATAGGCTAGCACTCTTAGGGTCTTCAGTCTTACTGGCGGGGCAGCCCTACTGAAGGCAGTGTGTCTATGTGCCTTCAGAATTGTGCTGTTAAGTAAGTATCAAAATTCTTAGAGAGCAAGCGTCAAATCCTGACGTGTTTAGATTGAGCATATTTGGGGTGATGTCAGAAATAAAGTTTGCCATCTTGGTACTTGGGCTTCCACTATCAGTCGCTTACCTGATGAAGGTGTTATGCTTGAACGTGATTATTTGAAAACTGAAATTATTTTGATCAGTTATCTAGTAGGGTTGTTCAATACCCAGGTTTATTGACAGATGTGCCTTTAAGAGGGGAACGGGCTGGTGTTGCAGTGCTGATGGCATGTCTCTGACTGCTGCTAAGCATCCTAGGCAAAACAACAAATATAATTTGATGATGAATCTAATTGTAGTGCGAAGGAACTGGGAAGGGGGGGGGGAGAGAAAAGGGAAGAGACGCCCAAGGTTGTAATTCTTTTTTTTTTTAAATGGCTTTCTATTAATTCAGAATATTCTTTTGCTATTTAAAAATAAAGTATTGTGTTCCAGGCTCTTTTTATTAAAAGTGCTTAGTTTTCAAACAAGTAGGGAAAAGCAAACATGGTGTGGTAGCCAAAGGGCCAAACCAGGCATTTTCTTTAGCAACTTATTCTGATTTTTGCTGTTTAATACAAAGCATGGGGGTGATTTTCACTGGGACCACAGCACACAGGATTGGAGAGGCTTAACCCTTACCTCCCCAGCTTTTATTTCAACAAAATCTGCTACCCCACATTGCAATTAGCCCTGGTGGGGGTGGAACTCCCACTGGTACCAAACTGGCCAAAATGCTGTGCTGCTAGTAGTGGCACTATTTTTAGCAGGTGGAAATCCTGCTCTTTCTTTCCCACGTGGGCCTTCTCTGAATTTTACGCTAATTCAGGCATCCCCAAACTCGGACCAGCTGTTTTGGGACTACAACTCCCATCATCCCTAGCTAACAGGACCAGTGGCAGGGATGATGGGAATTGTAGTCCCGAAACAGCTGGAGGGCCGAGTTTGGTCGTGCCTGCCCTAATTCTTCCGTGCATCTTCTTTGCTGAACTGATTAGATTTAGAATAAAGATGTATTTCACACTTTGCAGCGACGGAGCCATGCCAAGGAATAGAATTCCTTCTTGCTATCTAGGAAGCTGTTGGTCTTCTTGGTGGGTGTTAATTCTGCCAGAGGCTTATCTAGAAGAGTGCTCCAGACCATTCCAGGCTAGGAGAACCAAGTCCAGCAGCATTACGGTGACTGATGCAAGCACGATGCAGGGCTTTGCCTCTTGGCGCCATGAAAACACATATAGATTGGGCTAGGGAGATTGATGGGAATGCCATTTCCCAGACCCTCAAGAAGACTGTGCATGCAAGCAGTTACCAGTTTCCTTTGACCTGATTTGGGTTAATTTCTGCACAGCACCTTTCCAGCCTACAGGATTCCAGAACACTAGAACAGTATTCTGATTAGCTTGGGTGCGTGTGTTTAGCTTGCTGCTGTTAATTTCTGAAATTTGAAGTGCATCTGATTCTAAAGCTCTCCTGGCTTGCCATGCCTTGGGCAAAGTGTTCTGGAAAGCACAGCAAGCTCCTGTTCGTTTATGGGCCCCAGCAGCAGATTTCTCCTTATAATTATAGATACCAAGAATTTCTTCCTGGCCATATGAATACCAATCATTTGAAGATGTAAGCTATTTCTGGCATGTTCCCTGCATATTTTGGAGAGATGCCATATTTTCTTGTTTGGATTACACTGTTATTTCTGTGTTTGCAGTTATATGTACAAGGGATATACAGTACTGCGGTCTCTCTGTTGTATTGTAGCTTTTTTTTCTGCCTGGAAAGACAGAAAAGACCATTAATGAAATATATGGCCCAAGCCTAATGCCACGCAAACACCACAGAGTGTGTCCTCCAGAAGCGTAAGGCGGCACATGGGTGATAAATCCTAGCGTTGTACCTAGGAGCTAGATGCAAGTGTTGTTTCTGTGTGGAAATGCTTTTCCCATGTATATTTATATTTTAAAGGATGTTTCATTCTTTTTATTGTGCTTTTTGGTGCATGCTACCATTTCCCACCTATGAGTTATAAAATACCTTTATCAATATTATGATGGTGGTGATTTATTCCAAACCTGAGCTTCTGTTTGCCATGAGTGGAGATGTGTTGTCTTACCTACTGAATCTTTGAGGGGTGATGGCAGTTTGATTGAGAAAACTGCACCGGGGAGTGAAACATCGCCTTCCTCTTGGTCAAATCAGCAACCACCCATGGCTACGTTTCATTTAAAAGAGAGTTCTGGCCACACACCTCCTATATACCATGTAGCTTGGCACAATGATTTAAATCATATCTGTCACATATAAGGACACAGTGCCATTCCAATCTGCTGGTTCTGCTGTTGCAGCTGGCTACACAGACAGACTCTAATTGATGGCCTATCCTTGTGCGACAGCAACTTAACACATATTAATGTTCAAAGAACAAGAAAGACAGGAGCAGTTATCCTATTAATCATAGTGTCACCCTCAGACAAGACACACTTGCACATAGGATGACACTGACGGTACAGCAATATCATGGCTGTGTGGTTGGCAACTCACTACTTTTACTTCTTGGTCTCTTTTTGGATCCATGCTTCTCATATGCATAGGACATCAGTTAGAGGATATTTATGAGTAGTGGATGGATACTTGAGGAGAGAAAGAGAGAAGATGCACATTAATAATGGCACTCAGTGGTTTGCGCTTGAAAAAGGAACAGTTGTGTTTAGGGGTGTGTGTGAGAGTTGGCTTTGTGCACACTTCACTCCCTACGGCCATCTCTTGGTCATATAATTAACCATACAATCATAGAATTGTAGCATTGGAAGGGAATCCAAGGGTCATCGAGTCTAATCCTCTGCAATGCAAGAATCATGGCAAACGTCTTCTTATTTCTTCTTGTATATGCCCAGTTGCTCGACTGAGATTCATTTGTCAGGGATGATGATGATGATGATAAATAATAATAATAATATCGTTTATACCCTGCTCATCTGGCTGGGATTCTCTAGCCACTCGGGGCAGCTCCCAGCAGAATAGTAAAAGCACGATAAAACACCAAACATTAAAAACTTCCCTAAACAGGGCTGCCTTCAGCTATCTTCTAAAAGTCAGATACAGTGGTACAGTACCTTGGTTCTCGAACGGCTTGGCTCCCAAACAAATTGGCTCCCGAATGCCGCAAACATGGAAGTAAGTGTTCCAGTTTGCAGGAAGCTCCTGCAGCCAATCAGAAGCCATACCTTGGTTTCGAACAGTTTTGGGAGTCGAACGGGCTCCTGGAACAGATTCAATTTGAGAACCAAGATACCACTGTAGTTGTTTATTTCCTTGACATCTGAAGGGAGGGTGTTCCACAGGGTGGGCACCACTACTGAGGGAAGCAATTATATTGGGTGGAGCAATATATATGTTTTCCATTGGAACATATTTCGGGGAATTTTTGTCTCTAGTTGTGGTTGCCTATCACTGTCAATGAACCAAGCTTGTGGTAATCATATCGCTTCTTCCCTGAGTGCACAGTGGGAGTTTACTGGGATTTGCCAGTCAGGCAAGCCTCCCTTTTATGGTATGTGCATTGTGTGGGATCTAATGCTATTATTGGTTTAAATGGGAGCAAGTTGCCTGGCACCCTCGTCTGCCCCCTACCCAATTTCCACATGTACCCATTTGTGTCCCAGTAGCTCACATGCCTAGCTATGGTTGGGAACGTTTTCGAGAGGGACGGTTGACATTAATAATGAACTTGGTGGTTTGTTAACTATCAGAGTAGTGCCAGTGCACGGACCCGTAAGTGTCTTCCTGTTCTTCTTAAGCCTGGCAGAAGTTAAGATCACGCAGCTAGTGGGCCACTTGGGCAGAAATTCAACATTTGTCATATTACATAAGAATCAGATACCTTCGTGGGGAAGGAGTCTCAAAGGAGTCTCAAAGCGGCTAACCCGAAGGAGTCTCAAAGCGGCTAACAATCTCCTTTCCCTTCCTCCCCCACAACAAACACTCTGTGAGGTGAGTGGGGCTGAGAGACTTCAAAGAAGTGTGACTAGCCCAAGGTCACCCAGCAGCTGCATGTGGAGGAGCGGAGACGCGAACCCGGTTCACCAGATTACGAGTCTACCGCTCTTAACCACTACACCACACTGGCTCTCAAGCAACCTGTATTTCAAACAAATTACTTCAATGGTTCCAAAGTCTTACTCAATCTGGAAAATATGTGTTGCTTGGCTTTTGTTGATTTTTCTCTCTCTCACCCCCAATGCTAGGTGCAGCACGATGCAAGAAGTCAACAAGTCTGAAACTTTGAAACGAGAATGGTGGGTGTTTCTCAGTTACGTTGCATTTTTGCTGTTTGTGATCGCATACCTTTTAAATATGATCTTACAAAGAAACTGATTTTTTATTAATACATAAGCCTTTGGTAATGGAGTCGAGATGTGACCCGTGGGGATATTTAGGGGTCCATTACTGCTTAGGTTGGAACGGATTCTTGAGGCACGTACTTCGAGGGACAAATCCACTGGGGTCTTCAAATTGCTATCAAGCCAGCTGGTCTTGGGCATAATTGTCTGGCGGCTGCGGCCCTGAACCAGGCATTGTTATTGATTTGGTCCGTGTCGTGCTTCCAGAGGAGTGTTTCTTTTTTACCTTGGTGGCAAAAGTCCAGACAGATTCTGACATAGATACATCAGGCATATAGGGGAGTCTCCCTCCCTCCCCCCTGTCTTTATTCCAGGATGGAAGACCTACAGTAGGGCTGTTGAGGGAAGGAGGGATGAATATAAATTAACTTTGCCCAACCTTCCACCAGTGGGAGCAATTCATGAGAACTGGGAACTGAAAATCCAGCCCATGCAGAGATGAACCATAGCATGTGAAAGAGAACTTGGGAACTGGTGGCACAATAGTTACCATGGAAGGCTAGGCGAGAGGGGTTTTCTGTTAGGAAGGAGCTTGTGTACAGAATAAGAGGGAGAGGGGAATTGTTACAGTGAAGAGATTGGGCGCCTGAATGAAAGATGAAAGGTGCTTTTTTCTTTAAAATTTTTTTAGGGGTACTCTCATTTTGACTCAAGAAAATCACCATTTTATAGTTCGAATTGGGGGGAAAATAAATACAGTTAACGGACAAAAGTACAAAGATTCACAAAATGTATAGGGGTATGCGTCCCCCCAGGGAAAAAGCACTGGTGGTATCCAACTAAGCTTTCCTGAGAGCAGCAGACCCATTGAAATTGATGAACATAACTAAGTTAGGTCCGTTAATTTCAGTAGGTTTACTCTGAGTAAGATTTGACCGCAACACCTGAATTTGGGGGTGTGCTTGGGAACTAGTGGACAGCTCCAGGAGTGATGCAAGAAGGCCTAGAGTTTCTGTCCATCTGATCATCCTGCTGATGTAAATATATCTAGACCAAGGAAAACTGGTATTTGAATGATTTGGCTACTCTCCCCGAACGATGACATCTAAATTTGTGAGACAGGCTGCTAGTAGTGTTAGTCTCAACCTGCCCTGGCTGGAACAAGGCCTTAATCATTACTTGTTGGATACGTCGCGTGTTTTAAAAATCCTTTGTCCTACAGAGCCTTAAATGCTTTGTCAGGCTAGTTTGCTTCCTGTTCACGGTTTCCTCTCCTCTTGAAGGACACAGCTGCTGCAGCTGCAGGCTGAAGTGAGCGTTATGGCTTCTGTCATGCCACGTTATTAAGCCTTCTCCTTTATAATAAAGTGCCGAGGTAAGCTAGCTGTTAAAGAACAAAGCTGCTCTCTTCTGATCTTTTGCTTTGCAAAAGCAACGTTTTCCTTCTAGAACAGCTTTTGTTTGTAGAGCAGATGAATGGGTTTCCCCATCCCACCCAGCACTTGTACCTGTATATTTTAGGAGCGCTAAATGCTCTCTTAAATCTTTTGTATAATTGCACATATGTTTGCAAGTACAGTAAATGTGAAAGATCATGGGTGGTATCCAGTTGCATAGTTGGACCTGGAGCTGAACAATGTATGTTCCCTGCCCTCTCCTCTCTCTGCACAACCCCTAAATCTGCTTCAAAGAGTGGGAGGAAATCCCAGAAAATATTTAGGGGTGGTGCATGGAAGTCGTTGGACTAGTGGAACTATTTAGTTGGATACACCACTGCATAGGGCTTCTTTCCCTTTCCTTTCCTTTAAAATAATAATAATAATAATAATAATAATAATAATAATAATAATAATAAAATAAAAAATAAAAAATCCTTCCAGTAGCACCTTAGAGACCAGCTAAGTTTGTTCTTGGTTCTTAGTTGGTCTCTAAGGTGTGACTGGAAGGATGTTTTTTATTTTTTATTTTGTTTTGACAATGGCAGACCAACACGGTTACCTACCTGTAATAATGATGATGATGATGAATAATAAATAAATAATTTGGAAACTTGGGGTGAGTGCAGCTTTGGCCCTTTTTAACTAAACCACAGTCACAGTGATAGGAGCATGCCCCCAGCCTGCCTCCTCCATCACAACAGGCAGAACATACAATGTCACAGCATTCCCAGTGGGAATCTACCCGTGGCCCTCCTAGCCACTGTTCTGTGAACCCAATACAGAAAGGGGAAGTAGGAGAGCCTACACAATGTGGCGCGCACACACATAGCTCCCAAGGCAGGGGGTTTGCAGAGAGAGCGCAAAGACCTCCTGGGGCAAGGGTTCAAGATCCACTCCGAGGAGGAAAATGCTCTTTTGACAAGGAGCCAAAGGAGCAGGCCAGGCTGGACATGCAGCAGGGGCAGCCGCAAAGACTCATTGGCAGTGGCTGCTTTTTTCTGGTGACTCCTTGCAAAAAAAAAAAAAAAAAAAAGCCAAAAGCACCCAGGTTTGGGAAGCCTCAGAGTCAAGCTAAGATTTTATTTATTTATTTATTTAAAAAACGCAATTTAACCAAACGTCATTCTATAAAAAGTTTATTTTGGAAAAGGGAGAAAGAGAAGGGGCTTCACTCTATTCTCTGCCTAAGGAGATGAAAAAAACAATTTGAAACTGAGAAAATTTATTGTACACAAAATCCAAGATACGGTTTCCTCGGGAGCACTTCTGAATCCCAGATACTCTTTAGGTCTACATCAGAACATAGGGGTTTGTTACAGCCCCGCTGAACGTAGTGGAACGGACTTCTGAATAAACACACATAAGATTGCACTGTAAAGTAAATTATCCATAGAGCTGTTAATCAGTATAATGTCTAACTCGCTTTTGCATTGTGGATCTTTGTTTATGCATAAAGTATAAATGGACCACTTCAGACATGCATATTGTATTACCATCTTAAGTTCTTAAATTGTTTAGAATTATTAAGATCAATAATTAAATGTGCTCCAGGGTTGTTGTTGTTTTTTAAAAAAATGTGCACATATATATTCATATAAACACAATGACTACCCTTCAGTAATGCGTAGTTTAGGTCTGTTCTTAAGTCAGAGGTATCATAGAGTGTTACTAGACAGTTGACTGTGCAGGATATCTCTACTTGCTAATGTTGTCACCCAAAGAGTATTTTTCGACTAAAGACCAAGGAACATATTTATAAATAAGAGAGAAGGAGCTGGAGATGAATGCAGACTGAAACACGAGAAGAAGTTGAGAAAGGTTGGAGAATCGTCTAGTATAATCTGCAGCAAGGCAGGATCTTACGGACCTTAACAGTCCTGACCTCCACATATATAACATATACACTCCGCTTGATTTTCAAAGAAACTCAGGGTGGCTTTCATTCGAAAACAAAAAGCAATAATAAACTAGGGCCCATTAAAATGACACATATTTAGTCCTCTTGTCTTACTACAAGGAATAGACTGCCACAGTGAGGTGAGAGTCGATGCACCAGGATAGCTACACTTGCAGTTAACAAAGGAACGTGAAGCACATCTAGATTGTTCATATCAAAAATGAGCCAGTTGCCAGTCCACATTAAATCTGGTTCTACCTTGGAAGCAGTCTGTGGACAGGTGCATACTCCTTTTGTATATGAATTCCCCCACTGCACACCCCACCCTACCAAATTTGGCCTTATACGTGACACTTGGTAGCTGGGTTGAAATATAACCAGAAACACCACTAAGTTTACTTTGAGAACAAAAATTATGAATCTGAACTGGGACGTTACAGAATGCAAGGAGACTTGTAACACAGAGCAGGCCATTATTGAATGCAAGCACCACACAAGTTAGCTACCTCACCTGATTTGGAGGATGGAGGGTGTTTTTTTCTGATTCCCGTACGTTACTGAGGCTGCCTTGTTAAGCAGAAGATACTTTCAAATAAATATAACTAGCTGTTGCTGGTGTTTAGGGAGTTGTGAGCCTCCTGTTCCATGGCTGGCCTGATCTGTGATAACTCCTATCTTACTGCGCAGTATTAAAGACAAAGTGCACACTCATAATTTTCTGGAATGCTTACAAGAATGGTTGGTTCAGATTTAACATAGCTAACAGGCCAATAGACGTGTGGTTTAAGTCAAGCAACGTGTTTCATATGTACCTTCCTTTTTTCCCCCCTTTCCCTTTTTCTTTTGCAGGGCTTGCAAACCTAGAACTGATGACCACATTCTTGATGGTACAGACCAGAAAGGCTGTGATCTTTTTATTGATGACCTTTTTGAAGAAGCACAGAAATTTGGAGCTGTATGCACGCAACAGTCTCATGTTAAAAATAGAGTATGTGAGTTTAAGTTGTCGTGTACAATTTTGTTTAAGGTTTTTCTTTTAACGTGTGCAGTACCACAAGCTGTCTTTTTTTCTTCTTAATTACATTTCTATGCCACTTTATAATTTTAAAGGGGGTAAATCAAAGCGGTTTACAACCTGCGTTAAAATATCAAATAAAGCCATCCAGAATAAAACATTATTCTGTACTGAACAAATTCAAGTATACATTCAAAGCAACATAATTAATGGGAAACTGAAATAGCATCTTAAAGAATTCATTACTAAAGGAAGTCAAATATAAAATGCACATTTAAAACAGCATAATTAGCAAGAGGATAAAGTATTATCATAAGCATAAAACATATCTGCTGCAGTTGCTGCCAAATCCTGGTTCATGAGTCTGCATTAAGAGACAGCTAACTGTTCTCTCCAGAGGACCCACCCTCCCCTTGAAATCTACCACCCACCCAGAATGCAAGTAACAAAGATAAGGAAAGGAGGGGTGGAATATATGTGTGTGTGTCCCCATGTCCATGCCCTTTATTTTCCAAATCTACAGATCCAGATGTTCTGGTATGATTTTCTAGTCCCAGTGCATACTAAAAACCAACTCATTCCTTGTTGGTGACAGCACTCGCATAGATTGGTCTAGGTTCAGTTGTTGCAAAGCCAACAGCTGAGCAAATGTTCTGCATACAAATGTTCCCCAGTGCAATTCCTGGTATCTCTGGGAAGGGGTGGGAAAGGGCCCTGTCTGAATCCCTGGGGAGTCACTGCCTAGTCATTGTAAATCAGGGGTCAGCAAACTTTGGTAGGCAATCGCCTTCTAAATCCGGCCCGGTCCGGGAGTCAGCATGTTTTTACATGAGTAGAATGTGTCCTTTTATTTAAAATGCATCTCTGGGTTATTTGTGGGGCATAGGAATTCATTCTTTCCCCCTCTTCAAAATATAGTCCGCCCCCCCCCACAAGGTCTGAGGGACAGTGGACCGGCCCCCTGCTGAAAAAGTTTGCTGACCCCTGTTGTAAATAAACCCTGAGCTGATGGGCCAATGAATGACTTGGCATAAGGCTGCTTCCTAGGCTGCTTTCCTCTGTTTTATTTGGATATGTTTTATCAACCTGCTGCTTGCTTGTTGTGACATAATGTTCACTTGAGTTTTATTTTGCTTTGCAGGTGGATACAACAATTAAATTATGGAAAAATGGGTTCACGGTGAACGATGGCGAGCTCCGAAGCTACACAGACGTTGCAAACCAGCGCTTCTTGGACTCGATTAAAAAAGGGCAAGTCAGCTTTGTATGTTGAGCCAAATTGCACCAGCTTTGTTTCTGCTCTGGCTTAGCACAGGCATGGGAGGCAAATGCAGCTTTCCAAATTTGACCCTTGGGATTTTCCCTAGACCATACCACCCACCCAGCCACATGCACCCTCTCCCTAGCTCATGCCATTCACTGGTCCGCCTTCACAGCTTCCATGGGTGTTTTTGCCTGGTTGAAATGTGTCATTGAACTCTGAGAATGCCTGCTGTGTGCCTGGACAGTTCCCGACTCCAGGCTTAGTGTATTGCATGAACCTGGGCTTGCTCCCGACAGACTGAGCTGTGAATCCAAGATTAAGCCATGGTTATAGCTCATATTTTGTCTGAAGGGGATAAACCATGAGCCCATGTTTGCCGTAAACAATGGCCTATGTTGTTGTTCTTACGTAATTATGGTGATACAGAAAAATAGGGTTTGCTGGCTTTTGCTGCCCAACTCCCCAAGGGACTGAGTCCCCTAAGTCCATTATTGGTTAGTCAGAGATGAATTGTTGGAGGCAGGATGCAGTGAAAGCAAGGCAGATCCTTATTTTTCTGTTGCAACAGAGTTCCATCCCTCCTAGCAAGGAGGCAAGAGAGACCCAGAACCAAGAAGAAACCTCTCTTTTAAGTGTTTGCATTTTGGCATGGAGAAGAAGGACATCCCCTCTACAAACAGTCAGAAATTACATCACACATAAAGTGGGATTACTGTGGCTCAGGCAGGCCAAGGTGTGGTATTCCTGAGGATTTGGCATGTTTCACATAGTTCCAGACACAATTTACACAAAACATTAGCATTTGAGAAGAATATCAGGATGCTGGTCAGACATCCCTTAGTGCAGAGCAAACAACTTCCCCTGATTGCTATCTGTTTTCAGGCATGGGAGATTAAGTAGGCAGAGGAAATATTTAGAGTCTTTATGAGAGCGAAGATGGCTTTTGGATTGCTCTCCTGTACTATTTTAGACGTGGTTTATATATTTATGTATGTGTGTTTACCTTGTGCAGTTATCAACATCTATATTTGAGACCTTAGAATTCCTATAACAGTGGCTATCGTGGGTTTTTCCTTTCATCTAAAATCTTCTTTAAAATATCACTTTCCACATGCATAGAAACTGTTTCTACGTTTATTTTAAAGGGAGCTGCCTCTTGAGTTGCAGAAGATTTGTGATAAAGAAGAGGTGGACATTAAGGTAGATGATAAGAAGAACGAGGTGTATGCTTTGAGGAAGCCACCGTTCCATCCTTTCTCTGGACAAGGCTACAGATTAGGAAGGTGAAGAGCCTGGTGTTTCTATAAAACTAAAAAATGGTTTGGGGAAATAATTAAGGTTGTTGCTCTTACTTCCTTCTTTGAGACTGCAATCCAATACCCACTTTTCTGGGAGTATTTCAGTGTGGCTTACTTCAGAGCAGACATGCATAGGATTACAATATCAACAGGGTTTTTTCATAGGTTTAGTCTGCCTCTCAGGATTTTGATTATACCATACTGCATTTTTCGCTCCATAGGGCGCACCTCATTTTTAGAGGAGGAAACAAGAATTTTTTTTTCTGGTTTTCCTCCTCTAAAAGCCCTGGTTTTTTGAGGATCAGCTAAAAGTTTTGCAGCTTTTTTTGCAAAGGGGAAAACCCTGTTTTTTTGAGGATCAGCTAAAAGTTTTGCAGCTCCTTCTGCAAAGGGGGAAAAGCAAAGAGGAAAAGCCCCGTTTTTATGGGGTTCAACTCACATTTCTGCAGCTTCTAAAGGAAAGGGAGCCTTTTCTACAATTTCCAGACAGATAATCTAATCAGCCAGTCACATGTCGCTGGGGAAACAAACAACCTCCCTTTGCTGCACATTCAACAATGGAGACCTGGGCAAGCGGGCGGGGCTGAAAGGGAGCTGGGACTCTTATCTCTCTCCCAATCTCTTGCTGATCAGCTGCTGAGCAGGGTCCTTTCAACACCCCCTTTTCTCTTTGTAAAATAAAAAGCATGATCCTCTTTTGGCCCCTGGGCAATTCAGCTCCAGGGACCACCATTCACTCCATAAGACGCACAGATATTTCCCCTTACTTTTTAGGAGGGAAAAAGTACGTCTTATGGAGCAAAAAATACGGTAACTTGTAAAGGAGAGGCGGGCAACTTGCTTTAAGACCTAGCCCTCTTACGGTGGCTACTGCTGCCATCGGCTTAGAGCAGCACAGGGTAGTAGTAACAACAACAACAACAACAACTTCTTATACCTTGCCCATCTGGCTGGGTTTCCCCAGCCACTCTGGGCAACTCCCAAAAGAATATTAAAAACACAATAAAACAACAAACATTAAATACTTCCCTAAGCATGGCTGCCTTCAGATATCTTCTAAAAGTCAGATACTGTAGTTGTTTATTCCCTTGACATCTGATGGGAGGGTGTTCCACAGGCGGGCGCCACTACCGAGAAGGCCCTCTGCCTGGTTCTACCTCATCAGCAACTAACAAATCATTAGTAATGATGTTAACTGTGTAATTCTAAACATCCATTCAGAAGCGAGTCCTGCTGAGTCCAATGAGGCATATTCCCAGTAAAGTGAGTACAGGTCTGACGCCAAAAAGAACAGTAAATGCAGAAACTGTTATAGCAACAACCATAGCAACGGAATAGCTCCTTTATCAGTCACCACTGTGCAAATTCCCTTTCAACAGTGCAGGGCAAGAGTTCATTAGGATGCCTAATCAGTCCTACTGTTCTGACAATATTTAATTAACCCTGTTAACCCGACCTGTTTACCTGACTAGCCATTGTTGTTGGGAAGATATTGAACCCTATCCAGACCAGGTCACTGGAGGGGGAAAAACAAAACACCTTATGCTGATCCATTGGGAGTGTGTCCCATTGTAAATACGTTGCAGGTGTGACCTATAGTGGGGGAGGAGATGCCGGCTAAAATATTCTCTACTTCTGAATAGGAAATAGTCTTCTGCCATTGCATGTACAAGGCAACAGGTCGGCTCCACCATACATGTGTGAACCTGTCCCATGCTTTCCGTTAAAAATGAAGTTTGTATGGTGAGGAAGGAAGGTTGCAATGTTAAAATGCTACTTCTGGGAGCCCTTCTGCACTTGATAATAGCAGGGACACAAGTATGCTCCTTTTACTGGAAGGGACTATCAAAAAAATATGCAAGTTCTCCCTGATTTCAAAGTTTCGGGAGGTGTTGATGGGTAGACACAAACTTAATGATGGATAGATCTTAGTCTGTTTTCTAGAAACTGTTTTTTTCTCATGCATAAATTTTGCCATTCAGATTTCTTGTATATACTGTATTATGATTGATTTATTTAAAATAGTGATATCTCCATCTTTCCAGTAAAAATACAAATGAAGTCCATGGCAAGGTAGAACGAGAATCTATTTCAAACAATAGACGCAAATTATAAACCATTGCTCCCTTGAAGAGGGAACTGGAATAGTAGAGTGCCTACTAGCTTAAAAGCAGAACAGGGATTTTAATGAGCTAGCAGTTTTTACATACTTACCTATTCTTGAGTTATTCTGCCAGCCTCAAATGCACTTAACGTTACCAAATAGATTGAAAAATTCTGTCTGCTTTTAATTTAAACATCCTTTAAGGCATAGCTGTCAACCCTTCCTTTTTGCCTTCCCTTCTGAGGAGGCTGTCAACCTTCCCTATGGGAATTTTCCACCAAAAAAAAGGGAAAGGTTGATAGCTATGCTTTAAGGATGTAGTGAAAATGCTATTGTTTAATCTATTCGCTGCTATCTAGCCTTTAGAAGCATTTTGAAGTCATCAGAAAATAAGAATAGCCAGTGTGTGGCCTGACCCTTCTTGGAGAGGTGGTATTACCTTGTTTGAGTTCATATTGTTTTCTTTTACTTTGCAGTGCCACACCAAGAGTAATTTCTAAAGTAAAAAGAGATGCAGAAGAAATTGAAAAGAGAAAACCAACAGTGGTATTAAATCATTCGGAACCCATTACTAGTATCCAGATCTGGCTAGCAGATGGAACAAGGATAGTACAAAACTTTAATATTACTCATAGGTAAGAACCGATCGTATTAACACACACCCTTACAAGTGCAATGCAATCCTGTACATGTCTATTTAGAATTAAACTCTGTTGAGTTCAACGGGACTGCCAGGTAAATGTTCATATAGGCTTACAGAGGAAGATGTTGTAACTTGGAAAGAATTCCATGGAAAGAATCTCAGACCTATCTGGGTTTTCAGAATGAAGTCATCGAGACCAGACATTAAGTTTTGACTTAATACCATTCTTCTTAAGTCCCAAACGTGATAGTTTTCAAAATGAAAATTTGTAGTATTGTTTTGTTTTGCACTGGCCAGTTAGCACAAAGTCTTTGAATTTAAAGGTAAAGGGACCCCTGACTGTTAGGTCCAGTCGCGGACGACTCTGGGGTTGTGGCGCTCATCTCGCTTTGCTGGCTGAGGGAGCCGGCGTACAGCTTCCGGGTCATGTGGCTAGCATGACTAAGCCGCTTCTGGCGAACCAGAGCATCGCACGGAAATGCTGTTTACCTTCCCACCAGAGTGGTACCTATTTATCTACTTGCATTGGTGTGCTTTCGAACTGCTAGGTTGGTAGGAGCTGGGACCGAGCAACAGGAGCTCACCCCGTCACGGGGATTTGAACCTTCTGATCGGCAAGCCCTAGGCTCCGTGGTTTAACCCACAGTGCCACCCGCATCCTGCTTTTGACAGCTTAGAATCATTTATTTTTCAATGTTCTGGTTATATCCAGTGTTGTAAACCCTGCTTTCTTGGTTTCATAAAGCCAAGAACTTGTTTTTACATAGTTTCACACAAGGACTAACAGTGCTTTGCCTTGCCAACTATTGTCATGGTTTCACCCTTTTGTTCAGATCACCAGGACACCCTCTATTGTCATCTTAAAGGTATTGCAAAGTAAAGAAGGGGTACTATATGTGCAGATATCCCTGATTGCATGCATGCTTTGTACCAGAAGACATAGGTTTATTAACAATGAAAATTCTGGATGGACAGAATACTCTTCTCTACTGCAGCCAGAACAAAACATTCCCCTTGTCTCCTGTTCTTATTGTTTCTCAGGTTTAGTTACTTTGGTATGAAATTCTGTGCATGAATAGGTAGAGAGTCCTGTTGAACTCACTGGGAATGATTTCTGAATAAACATGCATAGGATCAGCGTATTTGAAAGTTTGAAGAGGCTCTGAAGAACAGCACTTGGTCTGTTTTAGTTTAAACAGGATATTACATTTCCTAGGGGATTATTGTGCATAAAGCAATGGCAAAATTAGGTTTATATGGGAAGGGCAATCTATAGATTTGAGTGTGATAAAGGATGATTCTTCTTGCTATTAATGGTTGGACATATTCTCAAAGAGCAACCTTGGCAGCTCTACAGTAAAATCCATCAGTACACAGCTTAGTTCATTTGGATATTTTATTTATTTTACAAAATGTATAAAGTGAAGAAGAAGAAGAAGAAAAAGAAGAAGAAATCTCTAAGCTGTTTACATACCAGTTTAGATAGATTGTTTATGAGAATTGCCAAAGATCGGAGCTTCTGCCTTCAATTGAACCAACTTGCAAATGCTAAATGGATTTATTCTCATAAACATTTTGCACACTTAACCTAGTGATGAAGGAGGCTGAGTCGACACAAACCAGATTCTGAGTGGACATGCCACTCACTGGGCAATATGTGTTCTGCCCAAAACCTGTTTCCCTGAACCACCCTTTCCTTACTGTATCTGTACCCTAAATGATTCGAAAATAACGGTGGTATTCAGCTTGGTTTTTACCGTAGACCCGTTGAAATTTACAAACCTAACTTTTTAATGCTCATTAATTTTAATATGTTGACTCAATGAGTTAAACTTAGTTGAATACCACCCACATACTTAAAAATGTATATTTGCTTTTCTTCCTAGAATATGGCACGTCAGAGACTTCATAGCAAATTACCAAGGACATCAAGGAAGAAGTCCTTTCACGCTGACCACATCTCTTCCTTTTCACGAGCTGCTGAACGAATCTCTCACCTTAGAGGAGGCTAATTTAAAAAATACTGTTGTTGTTCAGAGACTTAAAAAAAATAGCGAGCCTTTTGAGAGTTTGTCCTAGCATCCTTTCTGAAGATTGCCTAAAATACATTAGCGGTGGAGTCTTGGAGAAGAAGCAGGTGGTACCCACCAAACAGTTGCTCTGCTGGGTTTGTTTTACCAAAGCTCAGGAGGTGTATGTAACCCCAAAAAGAAATCAATAGCAATAATTGTGGTGTGGTGTATAACATCTGCAGCACTTGTTGGAAAAGTCATATAGCATGTGCTGTACTGACTCCAGTGCATTCTCTCTCTTTTTTCTCTCTATTTATCAACCTAACTAGAATATAATGGGCAATAATTCACCAGGCCAGCCATCTTAAGCTGTGTGTTTTGTCAGCTAGATAGCTGTGATAGTCTTGCAAAGGGGCATTCTAGAGAAACTCCTAGGCTTTTGTTCGCACTTTTAGTTGCAAAGGGGGGGGGGGGTAGGAATGCACCTTGCTTTTCAAAGGTACTGCCGGTTGATACTATTCTTGCTTTCTGCTGTAGCCCAATATGCTTTATTATTTCCTCAGTGCCACAGTGCAAAATTTATGGGAGGCTAATATTAACATTTAAAGCTAAAACTAATTTTAACATCTGAGGCAGTAGTTTCTAAATTTTGAAGTAGTTGCTACCTTCCTTGGAAACATCTGCCGATTCATGTCTTACAACGCAGTCCTGTACATCTCTACTCAGAAGTAAACGTTCTGCAGGGCCTACACTTATGTGAGTGTAGGACTGCAGCCTTAATCTCGTTTTGTGCCATTAGATCTGTACATTAGGCTCAGTCTTGAAAAAATTATTAGAAACTGAACTCCACTGATATCAGTAGAACTTGCTTCTGGACTTAGGTGCTTGAGATAGTAGTTTTAGCTAGTGAGTTGGAAATTTATGAGATGAACAACTCATTGTCTTGAGAAGTATTAATTCAAAAGTTCAGCTGTAAGTTTGCCACAGGTCAGGAAGCTTTGTGGGCACTTTCCCACAACTAATCACACATGCATTATGAAATGGTATGTTCTCATTGTGAGAGTGTACCATGTCACAACTGAATAGTCTCACTGAATAAATGAAACATGTTTTCACCTTGAAGCTTGTCTTAAAACCATCAGATGTATTTGGCATGGGCTTATCTGAGCATGTTGCTTTTTAAGAGTTAGAATGCAGGTGCTGCTGGATTACACCCCTCCTCTGGAGGAAATATTATTATTATTATTATTTATTACCTTGAATGAAATGAAATGAATTTATTTTACGGTCACAGACCAACTCACACCTTGAATGATAGTCAGGGGTGCCGCAGGCAACACTGGCCACTGTTCCTCTTTCCTGCCCTCTCGCATCTCTGCCACCCAAAGGCTTGCACAGCTGTTTGTTGCAGCAGCCCTGGCTACAAGCTTCCCAGGCAAATGTTGCCTCTGGAGCTGGTCAGGGGGTGCTGGTTGCCAGGAGCTGAAGTGACCTCGGAGTAAGCAAGTAAGGGGGACAAACAAGTCCCAGGCCCCTGTGGGTCAGTGTGAGGAGGTACCTCTCTTTGGGGCAGCTCAGAGACCAGGGGCGACAGCAGTGGCTGCCCAGAGGACTCCCAAGGGGAGAAGGGAGAGGAGAGGAGGCTGAGGGAACCCTCCACAGGGAAGGTGTTCGAAAAAGAGGCTGGCAGCTCTGCAGGCAAGGGGTGACATAACTGGGCTCCTGAGGCCCACAGGGGTGCCACAGAAAGAATGTTGTTGGTCAAGGCAGCCACGGACTCAAAAAGGTTGAAAACCTCTGCCCTATGGTAAGGAGACAAGAGAGGAAATCAGGTATTAATTCTACACAGCTGCTTCATGACCCAGTGGAATGGTCATTGAAGAAGACAGGTCTGGGAAACAAAGAGCCATGTTAGTCCTAGTCAAGCCATGGCATCTCACCTGCCCGCCTGCAGTGCAGATACAACCAGACATGTATGCAGGAAGCAGAGGAGAATTTTAAGGTGTCTTCAGATTTCTTAGTCTTATGTATCTTTATAAGATGAATTTGCCCAATTACCAAAAATAGCAGCTTTTATCCCCATCCCACACTGGGACAAGAAGGGCACTGAACAACGAAGACGTTAGTTCTCATCTTCTAGTTATAGGAATGTTTGTCAGAAACAGGTGGCAATCGCATTTTTGGGGCGCTGCTTATCTGCATCCTGGTTGTTAAGACTGTCACACACAGATACATACTACTGGAGGATGGGAAACAGCCTTATCTGTGAGTTGCCATTCTTGGTGGGGCAGTCCACCTGTCAAAGGGTTCTTCAGACATACAGTTCTCCCCCAGGACTGTTGGGTACAGTTGTTGTTGTTGTTGTTTGTTGTTGTTCTCCTGCAACTCGTGTTTTAGATCCATGAAGGCCTATACATATTTTGTATTTTTCACCTGTTAAAAGTTTTGCTGGTGTTAATACTGTTGGGTTGATGATTTATTGTCAGCTGCAGTGGGAGCTTTCTTACAGCTGAGGTGTCATCCTGAATACTGGGCTTGGTCAAAAATGGCTTCTGCCTGATGACCAAGAGAAGGAGCTAGTGCAGTAGTCAGCTGCCTCACACTGGTATCACTGAGCAGAGGAATTGACAGGGAATTCCTCTGTTTGCTGGAGAAAAAGAGTGCAGTTTTGTTAAGCCATAGCTCAGAACAGATTAATGCATTTCGAAAATGATGTAGCCAGACTCCACATAACAGTGGCAACGTATGCAAGGGCCAATTGCAGAGGTGTTTCCCAGTGGCTATAAAAACTCTAAATAAGAGTGAGGAGAATGACCTGTGTAATTGTCCCATGCAGAAGTTATTCATGTTCTGCTCAATCCAGCTGTGTGGAAGAGGTGTCACAGCAGATGTTGGTGGTGCGTAGAGGGGTAGGAAAGGAAGGAGAAGTTGTGTTCTGCATGCAAGAAGAGATGTTTTAATTTTCACCTGATACTGCAGTTTAGTACTCCAAACTTTAGGATGCATTCACAAGGTCACTCTGTAATTTAACCATGCCATAGCCTCAAAGGATCTCCCTTCCCCGACTTCAAATTTCTGGAGCATTTAAATGGTGGTATTATTATTATTATTATTATTATTATTATTATTATTATTATTATATCTAATAATAATAATAATAGATAGATAGATATATTTGTATACCATTTTTACTAAAACCAGAACATTATGAGGAATGCACATTTTCTGGCTTCACTAGGCGAGTCATTCCAGATTATTCAGCTGACTAAACTCTGTTCTTAGCCATTTTTTCTGTAATAAGGAAATAGAACAGGGTTTGATCTGATTGCCACAGCCAACCTGGAGTTTGTACAGGGAGATGTGTTCTTAAATTTTTAGCTCATTTCAGGAAAGCTAACCTGGAATGCTCTAAATGCCATGAATGTAGATTTATATTGCATTCAGGTTTGAAAGCCTCTTGGAACATTAGACTGGTTTTTATTTATTTATTTAAACACATACCCCAATGTTTTTTTTCTATTTTTTTAAGGTTAAACATAACAGAGCCATAACCAATGGACATTAAGTGTTATTGTCAACAGTGTCTCTAAGAGAAATCTCTCTTTGAAAGTCCTTATTTTCTTTTAAACGATATTGACTGTATTTGTCTGCACTTTTTAAAGAAAATCAAAGAACAAATAGGAGAAATTGCATTTCTGACAGTTTCTCAGTTACCTTCTTTGTATAAAAACGGAAATGTGTTTTACTGGAGTGTGTTAATGGGGACTTCCAATCTGTATGCTCTCTCAGTGAAATAGACATATCTGCTCATTATACCTGATGGAACCTCGCACAAGACTTACACACTTTTCTTCTTCCATGTAGAATATTTTGTCTTGTGTTAATATATGTAGAATATTTTGTCTTTAGCTCTTATGCACACAGACATTTGTTTTTCATTACAAAAGCTCACCCAAATTTGCATAAAACCACAAAAAAGAAATATGCTGGCATGTGTGTGTACACATTTATATTTGCCAGTGCAGTGAGTACAAAAGTACCCATTCAGTTCTTCTCCCCTTACCCTCTCCCATTGAAATTAGGCTTGAAAGAAGCATTTTACTGTAACCAATAGTATAAATTGTGGAGTGTGTGATGCCCAGGATGTTTACAAGTGTGTTTATGGGCCCTGCTGATACATAGTATGTGTGTTTGTGTGTATACACACAAACACATGCACAAAGTTATATATTAAATATTCTTGTATGTTTACTATGATGCACTTGTACTGTTTGTAGAACAGCATATTTTGTTAGTGAAGCATAGAACAATATATAGAAGTATCCAATCTACTAATTGCTTTAGTGATTAGAAAATCTGGCTAGCTAGTGTTCTCTCTTCTTTGCTACATGGAACGCTGTATATATTTCTCAAAGCAACTGATTATTGTGTCATGTTTGCCGTAGATCCACAGAAAGCAAGTGCCTGCTAATATTGATTTTTTTTCTTCATGCGAGAAGGGTTTGCTTTTTTGAACTATAAAAAGAACCAGATGGTATTTCCTCCCTGGAAAAAAAAAGTTATGTACAGTATTGATACCAAATTGTTGATGTGAATTAATATACATACCTTTACGTAGCTATGCGTTGAACTGTAGGACACCCAATCCAGTAACGCTCATCAACTTTATATACAGTATGTTGAAAATCACACATACAGTATCTGTTTCATAGTGTTCCAGTGTAATACTTGTTTGAACTTAGTGCCTTAATATCGTAATATGCAGCAAAGTCAAAATCGCCTGGTAATAAGAGATGAGCAGTGTTGTTTAAAGAAGCTGGACATTCAATTTTAGATTATAAAGCAAGTTAATTAGTGCATTTCTTAAAATTGCTGGGAAACGACTTGGCATAGGCATTAACCTTCCTGTTACATTTCTAAAAACGTGGTAGGAGACATAAGGATTGTTTTAACCTGCTGAGCTGAAAACCAGGCAAACACAATCCTGCAGGCATTACTCTCCTACCACCTTTCAATTTTGGAGGCAACTGTGGTTAGCTGTGTCAACCATGGTTAGCCCAAACCCGTTTACAGACCCATTTGCTCAGATCACTATGGAAATAGCAATGTGCAGTGCTCTCTCATACATGTTGTTTCCAAAGTAAGTTCAGTGAGTTCATCGGGACTTGCTTCCAGGTAAGTGTGTAGAGGCTTGCAGCCAGAGAGAACTCTGGCATCCAGAGACTTGAAGACTTGAAAATGGAATTCTACAGACACAGGATTCAGTGCAATCGCTATGCATGCCAGCACCAAAGCAAGCTTCTCAAAAGGAGCTGGTGTGTACTTAGTTCGTAGCTGCAATTTTTGGACTGGGTGCAGTTTAAACGCTTCATTTGTTATTATTTTAAGCACAATACGAAGATTTTACTTTGAAACGTATTTCCAGCACAGTACTGAACTGGAAAGATGAGGCACAATATTAATAGGGGGCTATTTGTAGAAATATTTGTATTTATAAAAGTTGTAGGGTGGGTTTTTTTTTTGAGGGGGTGGTGTAATGAATACTATTAAAAGCACTGTTTCAAGCCTGCCTTGTCTTTGGCTATATTTTGTCCTTGTAATTCACATATGGCTTAAAATTTGATACGACTTTTAAAAAAATAAAAAAATTTCAGACATCTTTATTGAAAGTTTAAAAGTACATAATTATATGTGCACTAAACATGGTGAGATGTAAATAAAAGAGAAAAAGAAAGACAGCCCCTGTGTAGAAGGGAAAGTAAAGGAGGGGGGAACCCTAAACTCTATACTTTACAATTGTTATTGTACTTAACCAGATCTTAACCTATTACAGTATTTGTAAGAATGGATTCCAAATGTCGTTGAATTTGTCCATGGCAAATCTGCATTTATATGCAAGTTGTTCATATGTTGGGAGTTTGTATAAGTCTTCAGTCCAATCGTAGAAGGGAGCCGCATTTTTATTCTTCCACTTCATCAGTATCAGTCTTTTTTTGCCATGGTAAAATCTGATATGTGCTGCTGGGGAGGTTCAGAGGTTTCTGACGGTAACTTAACAGCACAGCGCTATAAATAATAGCCTGAATCTTTTCCAATGGCATCCCTGGTATATAGCGTTTATGAGATTGCTGGAGCGAGACAGCACAGGCCCATGTCCAAAACCCTCCGACCTCAGCCATGAAGCTTATTGGATGATCTGGAGTTCATCCTTTCAGACTAGCCTACTTGGCAGGCTTGTTGTGAGGACAAAACGGGAGAAGAGACGTAATCCTTGAAGATGCCTTGCCGCCCCTTGGAGGATGGGAGGCGTAAATACCCAGTTTAGCCCGGAAAGATTGGCCTCCACGCATCTTTTGCCAGCAGCTCAGGCTCCTTAAGTTTCTGTTGTAAACACAAAGCTTGGGTTTTATACATGACAATATAAATGTGGGCCCTTGCAGTTCAGAATTGTTTGAGAGAGAAAAGGTTTAAAGGAAGCCAACGGATGGAAAGTGAGCGAGGTCCCAACTGAAGAATGGCAATTTAAGTTGACAGAATAGGCACGACTCGCAGACTTAACATAGAATAAGAGAACAAGAAGAAAACGCGTTTAAAGAAGATTGGAAAACGTTTATTGAATATGTGGGAAATAAATGTATTGGCAGCTGAAAACGCTGGCAGCATTAGGATAAATTCAACAGTGTAAACAAGTTTTGATGGATGCAATAATGGCATAGTTTTTGTAAAACAAGCTGGGGGTTATGATACGTAAAATGAACCATGGAAAGAGAAGAAGGGAAGCCATTGAGCTTTTAAGGATGTACAATGAGTATTTTAAATTGTAAAACAGAAAACTTAATAAAATTATATACAAAAAAATAAAGGAAGCCAACGGATGTGGCCTAAGTCCACAACAGAGGAACCGACGCGTGAGCGCGGAGTTGAGGCCGTTCATCCGTGTAGAAAACACGCAGAAGCAGCATTTCGCGGCGTCTAAACTTCATTCAGAGGTTGGGCGCGGAAGCGAGCCCCACAGCATTAAATGGGTTTCATAATTATTTACCGGTATTTATTTGTTGAACTTATATATACCTTCCTATACCCCGGAGGTCTCAGGGCGGTTCACGGGAGCAGGGAGCACTTAGGGGTTGCAGACTGAGTTTCACAGAGGCTTTTTGGAGCACTGGGTGGGCTCTGAGGAACTGGAGGGGGCGAGAAAGGGACGTGCGCCTCACGGCCCTCGGAGAAGCTAACTTGGCCAGGGCCGGCGTCGGTGCTTCTTTTGGGTCGATGCTGAGCGGCGAGGGGGCACCCCGTGGGCCGCTTCTCTCGCTGCCCGCCCGGGCGAAGGGAGGCTAGAGCGCCGGGCGGGCGGCCCCGCCCCTGGGCGAGCAGAGCCAGCGCCCTCGGGGCTCTGCTGTCGAAGGGCTGCCGTTGCCGCCGCCGCCGCGATGGCCGCCGCGAGAAGTAGCGGCACGAGGCTGGAAGGGGTTTCCGACGAACAGGTGAGTCCAGAAAGTTCTCTTCTTCCACGCGGAGCGGCGTCCCGGCTCCCTCGCCTGGCCGGGACGCCCTGAGGGGAGATCTCCGTTTGGCTGCCTGCGCTCGTCCGTCCCTCGGGAAAAAACCACGTCGAGGCAGGGAACACCGCGAAGTATCACCATAAAGTGCTTTTACTTAATTTAACCTGGTGGCAAGACTTGTTTTTGTTTAATCCGTAAGCCGCCTGGAGTTCCATCAGGGAGAAAGGCGAGCCTAATAACAATTCCCCGCATCTCTTTCTTCACAAAAATGTAGCTTCATGTGTCATTCTGAAGATCACGACCTCAAGTTTAAATTAAGCAAGAAGAAGTAATAGACTTTCTTGCTGGGTATTCAAAATGCTCTGAACCGCTCTGACATCTATGGATAAAGGGTAATAACAACAACAACAACAACAACAACAACAACAACAACAACAACAATAATGAAATTTCCCACATCTCTTTCTTCACAAAAATGTAGCTTCACATGTCATTCTGAAGACCACAACTTCAAGTTTAAATTAAGCCAGAAGTAATTGACTTTCTTGCTGGGTATTCAAAATGCTCTGAACCGCTCTGACATCTATGGATAAAGGGTAATAATAATAATATAGTTTTTCTTCTCACTCAAAACGTGTACCATCAATGTGAACCAACTGATTTATGAAGTGGTAGATAACCTATTGTGAAGGCTGCGTAAGGTTTTTCTGAGTATAGAGAGAAGTTTTAAGAATAAGAATGAACAAAACAAAAAGATCACACCGCCTGAAATTTAAATTTAAAATACTGCATTCTGTAAATTAAATTTATTGCAAAATATTACAAATAGGAGCCTGTTTTAAAATTGTAAACCTTTTTTGATTTTTTGGTTTAACGTTGCAATACAAACTATGCATCTAAAGAATTGCCCATTCTGCTGTGATAGACCATCACACACCCATAATCCAAACCCCTGCGAACTTAGAGAAAAATAAAGGTGAAGAAGAAGAAGAAGAATGTAGGGCAAGGAGAGCGAGTAGCTTTTAAATGTCTTGCTTTCATTCAATGAGTAGGTGAAAGAGTGTAAAGAAAAAGTCTTGCAGTACAAAACATGCATTTTGCTTACAGTGCAATCCTGTACATTTTACACAGAATAAGCCACAGTTTATTGGGACAGATAAATGTGCATCAGACTGCAGCCTAAAATATGTCTGGTTACTTCCAAATGAAGCGAATATTGAGCAAACAACTTAATATAAAAAGCATCACTTCTTGCAAAATGTACATTTTTTTCAAAAAGATATTGTATTCAATTGTTTTCTTGCAAAAAAATATTTATTTGTTTATTAACTTTACCTCACCCTTTTGATTCAAAATAATCCTTAAAGCAAATTACAGTTGTACCTTGGTTCTTGAACAGAATGTGTTCTGGGAGTCCATTTGACTTTCGGAACCGTTCGAAAACCAAGGCACAGCTTCCAATTGGCTGCAGAAGCGTTCTACAGCCAATTGGAAGCCACTGAAGCTGTGCCGGACATTCAGCTTCCGAAAAACATTCGAAAACCGGATCACTCACTTCTGGGTTTCAATTGTTCGGGAGCCAATTTGTTCGGGAGCCAAGGCATTTGAGATCCAAGGTATGACTATACAGTAAAACTAACTCAGATACAATTATTTCTCCTCCCCTGACACCATTCCTCTTGGCTAGTATGTTTTCTCCCCACCACCAATGGTCCTTCCCACTGTGTCCTGTTGCCTATTACTCCTTCCTGTTTTCACTGTTCAGAGAAGGAAGGAGCTGGGTGCAGCAGGTTTGCTTCAATATTTATTTAGCAGCACTGAATGCTAGTTATAGTACCTGGAAAAGCGTTCTCCCTGAAATGGTACAATTCCAGGAGTGCTCTGTGACATGCAGTATTTCTGAATGCATCAAGAGCATCGTGTGATACTGAGGACATTCCTAGTTGTTTTCCAATTTATTTTTTATTCTAAAAGGGTGGTCCAGAGAAAAAAGTTTGAGAACCACTTAGTTAATCCATCGATAAGCCAGTTTGTTCCTTAGAACAACGAAATAGATAAATAAAGGCGAGGAAGGAATGGAACACTGGGAATTCTGTGGATTCCAACAAGTACATGCAAAGAGAATGGGAAATGGTTGAATTTTAGAAGGCTGGAAAGCATGAAACCGACTAATGCTCACAAGATAATTTCAAAACAAAATAGAAAATTCTTTCCAGTAGCACCTTAGAGACCAACTGAGTTTGTTCTTGGTATGAGCTTTCGTGTGCATGCACACTTCTTCAGATAATTTCAGTTACAGGTAGGTAGCTGTGTTGGTCTGCCATAGTCAAAACAAAATAAAAAAATAAAAATAAAATAAAAAATCCTGCCAGTAGCACCTTAGAGACCAACTAAGTTTGTTCTTGGTATGAGCTTTCGTGTGAATGCACACTTCTTCAGATAATTTCAGATAGTTTGTCAAAATTGCTAGTGCTTATTTCTCATTGATGAGGCCAGCCTGTAGTTTTATCTCTGAGTCCCATGTTTTGTAGTTCTTTTTCATTCTTTTCAAACTTCTGCTGGTTCAGTCCTGGTCCTTTCTGATAATGAAACAGCAACAACATAGGACTGGGTGGATATTTATTTGACTTGCAGATTTTGAAATCAGTAGCTAAAAATATCCCTGTGTATGTATGGTTCCTTGTTAACATTGTTTCAAAAACACAGAAACTAAATATATACAAAGCAATGACAAACCTAGACGTCTTAAAAAGCAGAGACATCACCTTGCCGACAAAGGACCGTATAGTTAAAGCTATGGTTTTCCCAGTAGTAATGTATGAAAGTGAGAGCTTGACCATAAAGAAGACTGATCGCCGAAGAATTGATGCTTTTGAATTATGGTGCTGGAGGAGACCCTTGAGAGTCCCATGGACTGCAAGAAGATCAAACCTATCCATTCTCAAGGAAATCGGCCCTGAGTGCTCACTAGAAGGACAGATCCTGAAGTTGAGGCTCCAGTACTTTGGCCACCTCATGAGAAGAGAAGACTCCCTGGAAAAGACCCTGATGTTGGGAAAGATGGAGGGCACAAGGAGAAGGGGATGACAGAGGATGAGATGGTTGGACAGTGTTCTCGAAGCTACTAACATGAGTTTGGCCAAACTGTGGGAGGCAGTGAAAGATAGGCGTGCCTGGCGTGCTCTGTCTGGTCCATGGGGTCACGAAGAGTCGGACACGACTGAACGACTGAACAACAACAAAATATATGCATTAGGGTTTGCAATTGCCACTATTATTATTTAAAAACAAAAACAAAAAAACCCTGTTTGAAAACAGTTCTGCTTCTGTTCAGCATGGGGTGGCACGGAAACGGATGTGGCGGGATTAGGGACAGTAGGAGAGTCTGGCCTGGCAAATTTATTTTAAACATTTTCCTTACAAACAAAAAAGGGCAGACAAATTCCTTCTTATGGCTAGGGGCTGCAGTGCACAGTTGATCACCATGGCAACCATATTTGTGGGCTCCTAATTAAAAGTGATTCAGACCTATTGTTTTACTGTCAATTATTTTTTAGGTGAGCAGATGCATTCTGTTAAGAGAAAGAGAGCAAGCAATCGGTTGGAATCTATTCATAACTTTCTGAAATTTGATCACCACTGTTTCTGTACTTGATCTTGGCCTGTCTTTTCACCTTTTCAGCTCAGCAATGAAGACAAGCTCTCGGTGTGCAGCAAATTGTGCTACGGCATTGGAGGTGCTCCAAACCAAGCTGCTAGCAGTGCCACCTCTTTCTTTCTGCAAATCTTTCTCTTAGATATAGCAATGGTAAGTAGTTTTGTAAGCTCCAGGCACAAGTTAGAGAATGTCATCCTTGTCAGTGTCATGTGTGTCGGGTCTGGAGGATGGCAACACAAGAAGAGGCGTTTTCTGCAGTGGCTCCCCATTTGCAGAATGTTCCCCCTAGGGAAGTTAGGCTGGCCTTCATTGTACATTTTTTTGGACCAGGTAGAATTGTTCCTCTTTAACCAGACCTTTGGCTGATTGACATCCGATAGCCTTTTAAAAAGGGGCGTGGATGGCACTGTGGTCTAAACCACGGAGCCTAGGGCTTGCCGATCGGAAGGTCGGCAGTTTGAATCCTCGCGATGGGGTGAGCGCCCGTTGTTTGGTCCCAGTTCCTGCCCACCTAGCAGTTCAAAGGTACGTCAAGTGCAAGTAGATAAATAGGTACTGCTCTGGCGGGAAGGTTAACGGCATTTCCGTGTGCTGCTCTGGTTCGCCAGAAGCCGCTTAGTCATGCTGGCCACATGACCCGGAAGCTGTCTGCGGACAAATGCCGGCTCCCTCGGCCTATAAAGCAAGATGAGTATGCAACCCCAGAGTCATCCGCGACTGGACCTAACGGTCAGGGGTACCTTTACTTTTACCCTTTATAATGTGTTGTGGGGGATTATTGGATTGTTGTTGTGGTGGTTTTAATTTTTATTATGTATTTTGTGTTTTTATATTGTGATTTTATCTTGTGAACCACCCTAAGACCTATGAGTATAGGGTGGTATTAAAAATAAAGCAAAATAAAAATTAATAATATTGAGATAATTGAGCTTATAAACATCTCTCTTTGCTCTTACACATCTCCAGTTAGGAAAATTTGTGGAAGCACTTGCTGAACTCGTTAGGAGTAAAAAGACTTACAGTTGTACCTCGTGTTGCGTTCGCTGTGGGTTGCGAACGACACGGGATACGAATGTGCCAAACCCGGAAGTAATGGAACGGAGTACTTCCAGGTTCGGCGGGTCGCACATACGCAGACACACCGAATTGCAACCTGCGTGTGCGCAGAAGCAGCACTGCGGGTTGCGGACTTCTCAACATACGAACGGGGCTCCGGAACGGATCCTGTTCGTATCTAGAGGTACCACTGTACTAATGAGTGGGAGCCATCAAAGAATTGTTGAATGGGAGGAAAAGAGCGTGAAGGACATTTGCCTCACATCCCACAATAAACTGATGGTTAGAGGGGGAGCCAAATCCCCACTTCTTCCCCCAAAATCATTTAGGTAGCAAAGTGATGGTGAACCAGTCTGTCTCCCTCTCTTCTACCCCCTGAACAGTCCCAGGATGCCATTTCTCATCGGCCCAAACCAAACCTCTGGTAATCTGTTTAGGACTTTGGATTGGTTCAGCATGCTCAGCTGGCATGGGTCCCCCAAGCCACATCTCCTGAGTGCAGTTGCACAAATACGTCTCACAGCTTGTAGATGGAATTGGATAATTCACGTACATGTGCAGTTTTGTGGATTTTTGTTCAACCCTTTCTATGGACCATTACTCACCTAACAGCCACGTAGTGGAGGTTCATTTAAGATGTAAAGTTTAAAATGTAAAGTTCAAATCATTTGAATTGGTGGCTGTCTCCACAGGAGAGTTTGATTCTACCCCCAATGCCAGTTCAGAACTTTGGACAGATTTGTGATTAAATGGTCAAATGAGTGATTGACATTTAAACTGCAGTCTACTCCTGGTTTTTTTTCCAGTTGCGTGAGCCACCTGATTACTGCATATAGATGTAGCCAGAATGCACCCATATAGGAACACCCCTGAATATAACACTGCTCTGAATATGTTTGCATCAGCCCTCAAATGCTGTGTAGTAGTGATTCTTAACAGTGCTATTATAATAGATCAGACTATCCTTTGAAGACTACTGTAACTGCATACATAATGTAGAAAACTTCCTGAAAGTCTTCTGGGTTGTGACACAATTTTTTTGAAGTGAAGCTGTACATTGGGGGTGGAGAAGAACTGTGAGTTGTAACTTCTTGCCTGACAGAATTTCAGTGACAGAACATTCATGTCTCTATCACTGCCCAGTCACTAGCTAGTACAGTGGTACCTCTGGTTAAGAACTTAATTCGTTCCGGAGTTCCGTTCTTAACCTGAAACTGTTCTTAACCTGAGGTACCACTTTAGCTAATGGGGACTTCCAGTGCTGCCGTGTGGCCGCTGCACAATTTCTATTCTTATCCTGAAGCAAAGTTCTTAACCCGAGGTACTATTTCTGGGTTAGTGGAGTCTGTAACCTTCTGTTTCAGTGTATCTGAAGAAGTGTGCATGCACACGAAAGCTCATACCAAGAACAAACTCAGTTGGTCTCTAAGGTGCTACTGGAAAGAATTTTCTATTTTGTTTCTGTAACCTGAAGCATCTGTAACCCGAGGTACCACTGTAATGCTTAGAAGTATTTGTCATTGTTTGCTCTGGAAAGGCCTTAATTTACCTCTTTATTTTGGGTGCCATTTCACAGACCACCTGAAAGCTGTCCATGGAGCACAGCTATTTTGTTCATTATCAACATAGTGCTAGCTTGCTTTTCCTCACTGATGATGGAGAGTCATCTGTTTGATGCCTTCAGTAGCAACCAGCATGTGGTGTTGTGCCCATGTTTATTTAATCTTCTATCTCACTTTTCTTAAAATATAATCAAGCTTCCATACAACTAGAATGATGCCAAAATATACAGTAAAACCAACTAGCAGTACCACAAATGAAACCTCTAGCAACAAAATACAGCAATAGAATTCTTCCTGCATTTTATATAATGCATTGAAATACATTTTTGGAGAGTTACTTTGTGCTCTCTGATTCTTGTAATGGTTATGCCTTTCTTAAGGTAGGTGTCCTTTTTTGTTTTTCAGATTACTCCATTTCATACTTCTTTGGTGCTTTTTATTGGCAAAACATGGGGGGCAGCAGCAGACCCTGTTGCCGGCTATCTTATTAGTAAAAGCAAACGGACCAAAATTGGCCTACTAATGCCTTGGTAAGCAAGCTAGTAGTTTGGTTTATTTTCTTCTTTGCTGATTGCTTATAATAACATATTTTCCTTTGTATTCTACATGCATGCCCGTTCCCTAAGATGGTTGATTTTTATGAACATGTTCGTGTAAAACCTATCCATTTTCCACGTTTGCAAAAGGAAAAGTACACTCCATAGCAGCAATTGGTGGCCAGGTACTTGCCATCCTTGCTGAAGTTTGGCATTCGTCTACCTTTTACGCTGGCTATGCTCATTCTTATGAGCCTCTTGCAGGACAAACTAACTCTTACACATCTCTTTTTGCCCTTGGGGAAATCCTATTAGTTCCAGGTTCTTTTTTTAACAAGCTTGTTCAGATAGGAAGAGGTGCAAGCTTAAAACTATCCAGTTGTGGACAAGGGAGAGGGAAGGGGAAAAAAAACCATTTTCTTTCTAGATTTCAGACTGAGCAGGCGGGGCGGGGGGGCGGTCCGCCCCGGGTACTGCCCTGAGGGGTGACACTCTGGGGGCGGGCCCCGCCCCTGCGATCGGCGCTGGCGGCGCGGAAACTTTTAAAAGGCTGCAACGGGCGAACAGCAGCACAGTGTCTGTGCTGCTGTTTGCCTGCTGCAGCCTTAAAACTCGGTGCGGCGCAGCACTGGTCGGGTGCTGGCCGCTTGCGCCCGCCACCTTGGGTGGACTGCGCATGTTCACACATGCACAGTCCACCCAGGAGGCTACGCACGTGTTGTGACATCAGGGTGCGTGCACTAGGGAACGGCGCCCCGCCCCAGGGGGGTGCCCTCACGTTTGCCGCCCCGGTCGGCAAACCGGCTCCCTACGCCGCTGAGACTGAGAATAAGTTAGAAAATGGACTTGTAGATTAAACTCTGAAACCTCCACATTTGCCTTTCATAGAGCAAAGCATATACTGTATGGGCAGGAGACCTGTTGTGGGTATGGGTGGTGGCTTGCCAAAATAGATGTGTCCAGTTTATCTCTGCTTAGACAAATTCACCAGAGCCGAGAGCATGTTAAATATATGAGGCCCTGACAGGAAACAGATGCTGCAACATTGATAACTCTTCTAGCTTACTCAAGGTTTGGAATGGTTTAAGGGGGAATTTCTTCCTTTCCTGGTAAACTACCTTCACATTTATAGGAAGCTTTTCTAGTGCTGGATAAAATTAAATTGTATTAAATATTACATATGATCATTACAAAGGCACAGCAGCTTCTTAGACATCTGCAAACTTCTACAAATTTTCTTTGTTGCTTTTGAACCACGAAAATTTAGCTGAACTAAACAGAGCCATCATGAAATTTAGCTCTTTGTAGCCTATATTACAGTATGCTTTTGTACAGTGTGTGTGTGTCATTGTATACACCTTTGTGCAATAAAATCATCTGAAAGTGGCAGCTACTATCCATGTTGAGTGTACACAGGTGGGCATGTTTCCAAACTAGTGTATGACAATGGTGTTCTCTATTCCCCTTCCTTAATTATAGTTTCCATAGGCTTTTTTAAAAATATGTGTATTTTTCACAATCTTTTGAAAGACAGAGCCTGGAAACTGGTATGATGATATGCAGAGGATATATATACAGTGCTACCTCTGGTTACAAACTTAATTCGTTCCGGAGGTCTGTCCTTGAGCTGAAACCGTTCTTAACATGAGGCGTGCTCAGTGGCGTAGGAAGGGTGGGGCGTAGGGGGCGAGTCACCCCGGGTTTCAGGGGAGGGGGGTGACACTCCCCAGCCCCTCCCCCGCCATCCGGCACCCTGTCCGTGCTTCTTTAATTTTTTTTTTTACTATTGATGGCTACTTTTGTCATGTTGTAATTACCGGTATGTATTTTTTTCATGATGTAAGCTGCCTTGAGCATGGCTTGAACTGTGGAAAGGTGGCATACAAATTATGTATGTATGTCAAATACATGGCCTTCCCTGTGAATTGCTAGGCTGGCAAATCTAGAATGGGATACAGTAATGCTGTGTTGTCACACTTTGTTGTGGTGGATTAATGATCCACACTGACCTAACCTCAGTGCCCTGCTCCACATCATGGCTGCTTTCCTTGCAGTCCATCATGCCAACCTCTAACAATGCCTTTGTATCCCTTACAGCAGAATGGAAGAGCTATTATACTGAATTAGTGCATTCCACCTCTTTCCTCCCCCTTGCCAATCCCCTGCTGCAAATCATCAGCTGACATACCCAGTCCCATTCATATAATAATGTATAAGAAAATACTGTGCAGATAGCACTGTTCTGAAAGGATTAATCTGTGTTGTCTGTTCGTTTCAGGGTTTTGTTAATAGTGTCCGTGGTCATCTAATTACATTGTGTAGCGGCTGCTTTACAAGTACACTGGAGAATTCTGCTGTAGTTAGAGGTCACGCTCTGCGGAATTAATTGCATCTGCCCATCACTTGCACATAACAAAGCTAGAATATACTAGATTCTGTCTCCCCGCTTTACACAAGCCTTGAATGACATGCAGCTTATCAGCCCTGAGTGTCACTTTACCGGTTGCCTTTAGAACCATGTTTACTACTGAAGGGCTGGTCTGTGTTTCCTCGGAGTCATTGCCATTTAAATAAATGACAGCTGAATCGCTTTCCAGCATTGTAAAACATAGGGATGACTAAAGAGGGACCATATTTAGGTGACAGTGATAGAGAGGCTTTCATCTCTTTCATCTCTTGTACGGCTGTTGGTCTACATTAATAGATAATAGAGCTATAGTGAGCCCTTCCTGCGTCTTAAGCAGAGTGAGGTAGTAGTAGTAAAAATAATCATATTGTTTATTAAGCTACTAAACTTGTTAGATGCTGTATAAAGTATATTTAAAGAAATAATAATAACCATGCCCATAGAGAATATTTTAAAAATTAGACATGTGAGACGGTGCAGACAATACAGTATTCAATTTGAACTGGACAGATGTGATCTCCTTTTTAGTTTTGCTTTTTAACTATCAAAATGGTTCATAGGTATGTTTGGCATTCACCATATTGTTTTTATTCCAGGTTACTGGGTTCTACACCTTTCCTTATTGTGTCCTACTTCTTCCTGTGGTACTGCCCAAGCGCTATAGAAGCAAAAGATGTATGGCATATGGCTTTCTTCTGCCTTTTCCAGGCATTGAGTACAGTAAGTTGATCAATACTGGCACCCTTTCCCTCTGCAATTAGATGCTTCTGGACATCACATCCGTCAGATCACAATTATGTCTAATATAGAACGAGACAACTATTTGGTCATATACGCTAGGAAGTGAGGAACTGCACCTCTCCAGTGTAACTTGATTAATTTAGAAGGTACATAGGGATTTCAACAGGCCAGTTAATGAAAGCTGCTGTACATCATATTTTAATGTAGATCTGCTAGCACATCGCAAAGACTTTTTTGCATATCTTGGAAAGACACAAACAGTACTCTAGATCCTATTGGATCAGTGGGACAACATTCGTGAAATAATTTGTCACAAAGACAAAGAACTATTTGCTGGGAGCCACCAGTAACTGTTTGGCTTTCTTACTTAACATATAAATATATGCCTGAGGTTTCAGCACAGCTGTTAAATTCTATAAAATTCTCATGCCTTTTATGCTGTAACAATGGGCTTTTAGAAGTAAGAGATGAGGTTTTGTTTCTTTATTCATTTGAGATATTTACTCAGTTGCCTTGCTATAAATCTGTTTGGAAATAGGTCAACAAACAACAATGCCCTCCATTAGAGTGACTTTTTGTTATTTTAAGATGAAGGTGCACTCTACCCTCTCGAAATGCTATTCATCGCACAGTACAAATGTGCCTCACAGCTTATTATACTTTCTGTACCCATATTTGTGCTCAGTTCTACTCATTTCCTTAATGCTTCCATAGAACCTATTCAGGCTTTGGAAACGGTTGTACTTTCACAAGGGGATGCCACAGCCTGACTGCTATCTAAGAGGACTCTGGGATATTGCTCTGGGCCTTTTAATCAGTAGTTAACACTTCTGCCAATCCCGAAGCTTCCTTCTTTGGTCCCTTCGTGGGGGGCGGGGGAATCTGCTGGAACAGAAAAGTCATGGGGTAAAATATTCATCTTTACAAAAAAGAATTAAGAAGAAGAAACTTCCTCACACCCTTTTGCAAGACAATGTGTGGGCATTTTCGGATATATACCAACAGCACCCCTGTATTTATCTCATCATTTTTGTGCATGCTTGATCAGGATAGAAAGGGGAAAGCCAATTTTTAATTTGAATGGGTACTTGGTTCTAGCAAGTGCAGGTTTTCTATTAGCATTACAGACATAGGAAATGCAGAACATTCTTCTAGTTCATATTTGAAATTGCCCTTAATTTTTCTGAACTGTAAGGTTTTTTTTTTAAACTATAAAAGCTTGCTTCACATATTAAAGTTTTAAATCAAGGATGAGCAGTGTAGCTTTCCTGGTAGGTTATATCCTGTGTTTAGGAGACCTCTGTCAACACACCTGGGATCTGTGCCTCCTGCAGAGCAGCATTTTAGGAAATTCTAGAGCAGGGGTAGCTAACCCATTTTTGGTCTAAGGGCTGCATTCACCTTTTGCCAAACTCCCCCTTTTTTGCAAGGGGGGGGGTATATGCTTTTGATGAGTGTGGCCAACCCATACTCTGCCACACAACGCCTCAGCTGAGCCATGTCGAACAGCTGGGGGGGTATCATGCTATCCCCACTTACCAAATTATTTCCTTGATGACCTGGGTGGGGGTGATCTACCTCCCCATCAGTGCACTGGACTGCACAGTGCGCTATGTCTGTTTATTTACCTTGCCACTGTTGGCTGGGAAAGGAAAACATACGTATAAAAAGGAGAATTCCTGGAGCCAGGTTTGGGGCAAGTACTCTTTGGTGAGAGAACCCCAGCAGTGATTTAAAATCACAAAACATGCAGCAAGGTAAAGCATGGAAATACAGGCCATTGTACCTTTAACCTATGCCCTTCTCAGTTCCTTCCAAATTTTCCCACTTCCCTTAGAATAGAAAAATACCATGGTTTACTTACAAACTCTTCAAAGGTCAGAATCATGTGCTTTTTCATACAGCATTCAAAAAGCACAGGCAGTAAAGACTTAGGTTAGTTCCAAAGTGGCGTAAGTTCCTAAATAATTTGTATAGATACACAAAGATGGCTTTGTAGGAACCAAGCTCAGACCTCTTTACACACCAGAGTTCACATGGTAGACTGAGGGAACAATAGACTAGACTTTCTTTCTGCCAAAGTAGGGTGTATGTGACCTAGCTATAGGGTGTATGTGACCTAGCTAAGCCTGGTGGGACAGCTTATCCTGGCACTAACCCTTTTGTGCATTAATTAGACTTAAGAATTTTGGTTATATGAGGCTGATTATCCTAAAGCCACAACCGTCAAAACAAGCGAGGTCTTTGGGGACCAGAAAAAAATTGCCGGGGAGTTGAGCAAAGAAACTCCTGCCTCCAAGGATGGCTAAGGCTCTTTTCACTTCCTTTTTGAGCTATTGCACATTTGAGGGTTAGAGGAGAAAGGTACAGCATGCCTCATAAAGAGCACGATTCCTGAGCCTAACTACATAGCAAGCCTTCTGGTTACGATGAAAAGCAGCATGCTAAAGTGATACATTTCCCCAGTGCTTTTTTTCTTAAAAAAATGTTTAGGGGTACTCTTACTTTCCTACTCATATTGAAATATGAAGCCAAACTTAGAGTCACAAAATGTTTAGGGGTATGCGTACCCCTGCTTCCCCGCAGAAAAAGCACTGCATTTCCCTAACTGGTGTGTGTGTACTTTTGTTACAGCTATTCCATGTACCATATACAGCTCTCGTCATGTTTTTGAGCGCAGACCAGAAGGAACGAGATTCAGCAACGGCATACCGTGAGTCTTACTGAGCATGCTGCACGTAGCATGCTGCTCTGGAGACTCCCCTCACCCCAAACATATTGGGGGAGCTGTGGCAAAGGGGTGGGACTAGTACTGAAAAACAGAAAAGCTCAGGGCTGGTTCTCTTGCGTTGCCAAACTATGGGTTGGTGTTTTGTAAGCAAGCCTCAGAATTGCATAATTCCCCATCTCCTTCCTTCCTGTCCTTCCACACCCTGATTCTCTCCCTGCCTAACGTTTCAGGCAAACCACAGTTGCTATTATTATATCCAAATTAGCAAATTTCTTTTACACTTGCCCTCCAAATTAGAACTGGAAGTCACTGTTTGAAGTTGGTTTCAGTTTTGTTTCCCCCTGTTTCAGATGCAGGGGAGGAATTGAAGCATGAAGATGGAGGGAGAGGAGGGATCGTGGCTCCATGTAGCCTCTAGTAACTTGGTTCGAACTATATTGGAAGACAGATGACTCCAGAAAGTCTGTTCTTGTCTATAGGAGCTCATCTTTAAGGGAGGGGTGGGTAGCTTCTCCTTTTTGAGCTAAGGGTCACATTGACACATGGTCAACCCTCCTGGCCCCCAAGTTTAAAAGTGGGTGTGGCCAAGTAAGAATAGCTGGGGGCAGTTTTATTTCGTTATTTAAAAGTCAATATTTGTGGTGGGGGGGGGGTCACAAAAACCTTTTGACATCACAACAGGGGAGTGCTCAGTTATTTCTGCGCCTTGTTGGCAGCTGTTCCACCATTTCAGGTTTAAAAAGAAGTGGGCTTTTTTTCTACTTTAGGAATGGGATTTGAAGGTCTTGGAACATTGCTTGGAGCTACACTCCAGGTCAGTATGGTCTCCGATGCTCACAGCTCTGAACACTGTAACCAGAGTGTGGATGACATGGACTCTCCCACCAATCTGTATGGAAACAGTTCCACTGTTCCAGACATGTCTGAGGCAGTAAGTTGAAAAGCTTTCAAAAGATTGGGGGGGGGGGAATAGTGTATTTCACCACCCTACTGTCTAGATATGTTATCGATTTTCTTAATAGCAATGGCAATAGAATTGAGACAGGAACTTTCCTAAAATTAGGGTTGCCATACGTCCGGAATTCCCCAGACATACCCAGAATACTGTAGTAGGAAGCAATGTCTCGGCAAAAAATGGAAAAATGCCTGGGAAAATCCGGACGTATGGCAACCTATGTTGTTGTTCTTGCCAATTTTCCTTAAGAATAGCTCAAGATCGTCAATTTTACTTTATTTTTTGCAGTTTTGCCAAAAAAGCTCAACCACTTTGGCAAAAAAGAAGTAGCAGCTCAACATCTTTGCCAAAGAAAGTCCAACCACTTTTTGAAATATTGCAACCCTACTCAAATGAACTTTGAGTCTAAACATGATAGTGGGATTCATTACTTCTGAAGGATGTTTAGTATTTCAGTTATTGTCTGCTAATCTTATTTTTTCAATTATCTGTTCAACACCACTGAGAAACTTTGGTTTACACACACACACACACAGAGAGAGAGAGACTGTATGCATGTATATATGTGTGTGTGTGTGCGCACACACACACACACACACACACACATGCATCTTGAATAAATAAAATATGTTTGGCATTTGATGTGTGCTGGGAGTTGTGGTCCCAGTTGCAGTGCCACCCTCCCCTAGGCAGTGACTAAAGTGAGGTGTGATAGAACAAACTGAAACAGACAACAGTCTTGATTTAAAATGGACACAATTTTTATGGATTACTTGTACTGTATAGGTGGAATTTTGGCTCAGTCATTGTAAAGTTGGTGTAAAGTTTTCATCATCATCAAACTTTTTTTTATTGGCATCACTGTAAAGTTTTTTTTTATTTAACTGGAAGATGAAAATTAAACTATAAAATAGAATGAGTAGTTGTACATGAGTTAAAATAATAAAGTCCACGTAAAGACTATCAACTTTATCAGATCAAGTATAATTCCAGATTTGCTAGGCTTGTGACAAGGATTGTATTTAAAATGATGGTTCCGTTGTAATGTATATGTCATAAAGGAATGCCAAATCATATAAAAAGTGTCTTGAGGTTCTAGTCCTTGTCAAAACCTCAGATTCTGCATGATTTTCTCCATTATAACTATATTCCAGAGTGATCAGTACAAAGTGTCTATTGTTAAGATTTGGGGTTGTTTTCCATTGAGTTACAAGTACTATTCATGCTCCCAAGGTGATATATAAGACCAATTCTTTTGACAATATATTTACATTGTTATCATAAAAATACTCAGTAATATTAATTTTGGACAGCAAACAACAATTTCTTTAGTAATGTTTATCATTTCTATCAAATTTATGTTCCAAAAATCTTGCACCAACTGACATCCCCACTATAAATGATAATATGTGCCAAGTTTATTGCAACCTCTCCAATAGTTAAGTGATACAGAAGAAAACATTTTTGACATTTGGAAAGGAGTGTGATGCCATCTGTGTAATAATTTTAAGGTGTTCACCCTGAGAAAACTGGAAACAGATTTTAAGAGCTGTGAATCCCAAATTTTATTCTAATCTTTGGGGGGAAATTATGTGCCGATATCTAGTTCCCATTGTTTTTTAAGAGGTTCCATAGATCCGTAAGTTACATTAAGCAATACAGAGTACAGTTTAGAAACTAATCCTTTCTCCCTTCTACCCAATGTGCTTCATAGATTTTCAAATATATATAAAAAATCATTCATTTTATTTGTATCAAGCATTTTCTCACCTATATAGTCTTATTGAAATCTGATTCCTTTTTTCCACCCCACATCACCACTACCACCTATTTTTATTTTTTAGAACAAACAACTCTACATGATTGCAGGAGGAACAATATCAGCATTATACATCGTTGGCTTTATTGCCCTTTGCGCTGGAGTGAGAGAAAAAGTAGGTGAGTTTATTTAATCGCAACAAACATTCCTAATACATTTATTTCCTACTTTAAAAACAAGGTATCATATGGATTTGATATCCTGCTTTATCACTACCCGAGGGAGTCTCAAAGCGGCTAACATTCTCCTTTCCCTTCCTCCCCCACAACAAACACTCTGTGAGGTGAGTGGGGCTGAGAGACTTCAAAGAAGTGTGACTAGCCCAAGGTCACCCAGCAGCTGCATGTGGAGGAGCGGAGACACGAACCTGGTTCCCCGGATTACAAGTCTACTGCTCTTAACCACTACACCACACTGGCTCATATATGCATTTTTGTATTTATTTATTCCACTCGTTATAGATCCTTACGCCTTAAAATCAGACCAACAAATTCCCTTCCTTAAGGGACACAAACTTGCACTGATGTGTGGACCATATGTGAAACTTGCAGCATCATTTCTCCTGATTTCAACAGCTGTCCAGGTAATTCTAGTTCATAAGAGGATTTGCAGCAGCTTAGATTGTACCTGAACTATGAAAGAACCCACATCAATTGTGAAACAGAAACATGGTCATATATATATATATAGAGAGAGAGAGAGAGAGAGAGTTACAAACCACCGGCATTAAGTTGGAAGCTGTAGTGGATCCCCCCCCCCCTTTCAGGATGGTTGGACCATCTCAAGAGTTCCTTCTACCAAACTCATTCTTTGGATCTCTAACAAATACAAATACCATTTTAAAATATAACAATAATTGAACAATAGCTTATCCAAAAGCAGTCCAATTAGCTCACTCAATGGAGCACCAGTCAGATGGGCGGGGTACAAATATTAAAATAATAAAATGATGATATGCAGACAGTCCAAAGTTCAATACCTGGCATCTCCCTGTGGGACTGGAAATGTCCACTGCCTGAAACCCTTGTTAAGTATAATTGTTCAATTCACACTGAAATGGAGAATGCCGATGTATATTACGCTTTAACTTGGGGATTTTCCATGGGGCTATATTAAGCTCTCTAAGCTCCTAGGTGGGTTGATAATTTACTGTTACTGTTCTCTTGCTAGCTAACACCTGGTGTTTAACCTTAGATCACATGAGAGGTATTGAATTTCAAATCGCCATTTTGAAAGGGAGTGGCCTTTGGTCTTTGTTCCCAGACTCCTTGGGGTAAGGATACGTAAATGAGCTCAACAGCCTTGGGGCTGGAATTACAAGCTAATGGAGTCTTTGAGAGAGAGCTATGTTTGTCAGCTCTGATTATGTTGTTTTATTTATAAGAATCTGAGCCTGTGCTGGCCATTGCACATCACCTTATGGATATTTTGGATGTCTCATTTACTGTGTTTTGTTCTGTTTTGAATAAAGTTCTGCAAGTAAAGCTTTGAATCAAACTTATGGGTCTGGACAATGGCTTATTCCAAAATGAACCAGTTGTTATGCATCCAGTTGCTTCAAGCTGTGCAATCTGCAATAACCCTGGCGAGACACTGCCAGTCATTGTGGACTGCCTTTGAGGGGTCTATCATTCTTTTATAGTGGATCTTGTCCAGTTCGTTGGTGGCACTGGAAACGATCTCCCGCATAAATATGTCCTTGTTGGAGTAAAATATGTTGATTATCAGGGACATAAACTGGGCAGCCTCTGCCTGGAAGACACAGGTCTCCACCTCTTCACCATGCTGTATTTCTTCGGGCATTTTGATGTAAGTTGGGAGATAAGCCAGTGATAACCCTCTGTTTGCTGCACACATGAAGGGTTATTTATCTGAAATTAGTGAACTAATGCACTACCACCTATAGAGGAAACTCCCTATAAGACCATTACGTAGATAGTCTAAAATTACCTAACTGCACCACTGCTAGTTTATGTTAGATGTACCTGTATTGGAACAAATTTTGTTGTTTTTAATATGTTCAAAAAGTGCATGTATATATATTTGCGTTGTTTAAATGGCATGCATAATGAGAGATTTTGATTATGCTCCCCGCTAGTAGCAGCTTTGTCTTGTTGCCAGCCAGCATGTGTTTAATTGTTACAGCAATCAGTTCACATGCGCTCTTGTTCAGCATTTGTAAATGGGAGATCTGGTTTTAAACCATTTAAATGGCCTTGATTAATCAACCCTGCTCCACGTTTGCTTTGTGACTAATTTATCGTTTTGTTCCTCCTCTTGTCTTCAACTCTCCAGGTTGTACAAAACAACTTTGTCCTCTTTTGTTCTGATGCAGCTAATCTTCACAACCACATCGATTATTTAGTGATGATTGTCTTGGTAAGCATGTGGGCAAAGCAGAGCCTCCTTGCAAAGTATGTTGCTCTTACTCTCTTATTTTCATAATATGGTATGCATATCATTATTTGGACCCTGGATCATGCCACACCCAGGGGTTAATTTCATGTCACCAGGCAAGTAAATGATCTGAATTGCAGCTAGGAAGTTGGACGGGGTGTGAAATTCATTGAGTTTGATTTGCGTTTTAAAAACATTATTTGCTAACTCTCTGATCAGCTTTTTGATCCATGTTTATCGAGTTCACATGATAGAGATGGTGCAGTGGGTAGTGTGTCTGGCTTTTAACCAGAAGGTTGGTGGTTTGAGCCCACCCAGGGATGGTTGTGGGCAGGATTCCTGCATCGCAAGGGGGTTGGACTAGATGACAGTTCTATGATTCTATGAGAACTGCTTTGCAGTGAACCCATATGGCCTAGTTTGTGCCCCTCCCTTTTTGTGATGTGTGCAATTATTCATATGGTGCTTCCTTGGTACCCTTGATGTGAAGCATGCTTTCTCCTGTAATGGTTTTTCTCATCATTCATAGATATCTGCATCACTGAGCGTTCCATTCTGGCAATGGTTTCTGAACAGGTTTGGCAAAAAGACTACAGCGAGTGGGATATCAGTAAGTAAGCCACTGAGGCACTAAATGCAAGCTGGCATTTTTGTACTTTAGAAATAGCCTTTTCTGGGATTGCACCAAACATTTTTTAACAATGCTTTTGAAACTTGAGACACCTTCCCCCTTTTGGCCTTTGTGCTTCTTTTCTTAACATGGGTTCCCAATTTCTGGTTATCATTCAGACTTGTCTTCATTTTTCCTGCATTCCCTCCTCCTTTAGATTGGATCATTCTCTCCTTCACACTATTGACTATACTTTGCCTTGACAGGTAGGGTGTAGATTATATAACGAAAGGTTAATTAAAGGCTACTTCTGGTAACATTGCATTCTTTCCTGCAGTCTTCAAGAGACTAGTCAGTGTTTCCCTTTAAGCCATTGTTTAATCCAGTATAAGGGAAATCTTGATTAATTTTAACTGCAGGGAATGTTGACAATGGCAGACTGCTTGATTTTGGCTGGTATAGTATAAAGCACACTTAGAACATTCTTAAATGAGTCAACCTGGTACTTTTATCTTTCTGAAATTTATAACATGAAGTCTTAGAACATTTTATTTTCCTAAGGGCTTATTTTCTCATGCCTTTAATCAAGGTTCTCTGTCACCACTCTAGTTTAGAATATCATATAATTGCTTACCCAAATGAGCTAATTATAAAATCTGTGAATATCAGGAGTTCCTGAACTGTGTCAGGAGGGAAGATACTTTGTAAGTGCCGATTTTCTGTTTCAATTAACGAGAAGGCTAAGACCAAGCACTACCTACAATCATTTGTCTGTAAAGAGCAGAGTTACATCAGCTGTGAATTTATTTCTAGCTTCTCTGCTTATGCTAGCAAAGCTTTTAAGAATATTAGTGTGAGCCTCTGGAATGTTGGGCCATACTCCTTCTATACAAGAAAATCCCATTTTATGGCACTATTGGTTTAAAAATATCTGGGTGCTTTGGCTTCCAAGTGGGTAAACACTGCTGCTGTGCTTAATCTGTGCGCATGGCAATCTTGTATTGTTGGAGTGCTCTCTTGTGGTGAAACATGCTGAGCATTACAGACTAATTCAAGTGTTGCATGTGTTTCTCATTCAGAGTTCTGTTGATTGTTGACTCTTTCATTTTAAACAGAAACACTGATTATTACAGGCAGAGCTGCCTAGCTGAGTGTCTGCTTATGAATAATTAGACAGAGCTTATAAGCAGAGCTTGCTTGGCTATGTACAGTCGTACCTTGGAAGTTAAACAGAATCCGTTCTGGAAGTCCATTCGACTTCCAAAATGTTTGGAAACCAAAGTGCAGCTTCTTATTGGCTGCAGGAAGTTCCTGCAGCTAATCGGATGCCACGCCGGACGTTTGGCTTCCGAAAATCGTTCGGAAACCGGAATATGATCGTTCGGGAGCCGATTTGTTTGGGAGCCAAGGCGTTTGAGAGCCAAGGTACGAATGTATATATTTGATCAGGCTTCCTCAAACTTGGCCCTCCAGATGTTTTTGGCCTACAACTCCCATGATCCCGGGCTAGCAGGACCAGTGGTCAGGGATGATGGGAATTGTAGTCTCAAAACATTTGGAGGGCCGAGTTTGAGGAAGCCTGTATTTGATGCTTGCATAGCATGGGGAGCATGAGCCTAAAATGTCTGGCCTATGCACACCTTCAAGAAATTATAAAATTAGAAAGATATGGTGTCAACATGGATTGACAGATATTTTCCTCAAAGAGCAAACTGGGTGTGTTCTACACTGTGGTGGATACGAGATACACTGTGTGAGGCACAGGCAGGAACTCCATGATTTTCCCTGCAGCAAACACAGCCTGCATCTTTAACCTCTTGAGTGGATGACCACGTTGCATATAGGAAGCACAGGTGTGTCTGTTGTGTGCAGATTTATAGGTTCTTCTGCAGGTGGGGCGGAGGGCCCCAAAATAAATCAGGGCCCACACACACGTAATAAGAGGAGAAGCTCTCCCCGTAATTGTCTTTCCAAATGACAAAAGGCTTAAGCAGTTCAAATTTCTACCTGCATACAGACGCAAAAACCAAGGTCTTCCAATGCCCACCCACCCTGTTCCATGAACTGCAAACCAAATGCATTATTTTCATCAACTGATCTTAGGCTTACAATACTGCATTTGGTGCAAGACTGGGCTTAGTAATTCTGGGTGTTGTTTGCGTGGAAGGTCGTCAGCCTTTCGATTTAGAGTAGCTAACGTCCAGGTGCCCATGCTTGGATAAATTTAAGACTAAATGGTTAAAAAGCAAGCAGTTGTCACGATCCAAGGGACATCCTAACCATATAACTTTTCTCCCAATTTCCGTTTCTTCCAGTTGATGATTCCTGCTTCGACCTTGCTGGTGCTCTTGCCAGAACCGGCTGTTGCCTACTTTTCGGCTAGTGTTTCAGGGATTAGCATTGCAGCCTCTTTGCTGTTGCCATGGTAGGACAGTCTTATAGGTGTGTGTGTGCATATGTGTACCAGGTACAAAATCAACAGTTATCGGCATTTAAAAGGAAATATCTGTTACACAGTAGGATGTGCGGGACATCAGAGACTTTGTAGTATCTGTAAGGTATGCGCTTATGCCCTGCCTGTGCCCTGTATCAGGGTGCACTAAGAAAAAGAGCAGTGTATCATAGCAGACTTTTGACTTGCCCAAACTCACAGGCCAGCTCTTTTTTCACTTGCACGCAGTGAAAGCAGCTTCCTAAGCTAAAGTTAAAAGCCACTTTTCATGCTATTTTTTCCATAGCATAGATAAGAGATTGGGTGTGGAAATATACAAAGGGGGATGTGAGAAGAGTTGCACAAATATCTTGTTTCTCTCTTTAATCCTCACCTTAGGAGAAGCAGCCTCTGCCATGTTAATACTTACTTGAAATGTGAGGCATCACTAGGAAGGACTTAAACTTACATTTATTCATCTCCTATAGAAAGCACAGCCAGGCACCTTAAGATGGCTATTGCATTTGTAAAAAAAGGTTTATGGGAACATAATAATGAACGTATAACATAATTTGTATTGGTTGAGAGCAGATCAAAGAGCTGTTCAAACAGAGGAATGAATTTTCTTCAGAGTCGCACTGGTGTTTTCAGCCAGTATGATACCCGCAGATGCTTTGAAAATCTGCTACCGTGTTTCCCCGAAAATAAGACATACCCATAAAATAAGTCGTAGCAGGATTTCTAAGCATTTGCACAATATGAGCCATACCCCAAAAATAAGACATAGTGATAGGCGTGGAGCGGTTAAGAAGACGGGCAGCAACTGACATAATAAAAATAAGACATCCCGTGGAAATAAGCCATAGTGTGTCTTCTTGAAGAAAAATAAATATAAGACAGTGTCTTATTTTTGGGTAAACACGGTACCTTTTTAGGAGCATAGATATTTGGGAACACACACAACACTCTCTCTCTCTCTCTCTCTCTCTCTCTCTCTCTCTCTCTCTCTCATAATGGCTTGAGAGGTTTTACAAATGTCTCTTACTGTAACTCATTACAAAAGTCCTTCTGGGGAATATGCTACACTCATTTAGTTTTATTCTCTGTTGTTCTAGACATCACTAACCTATCAGCAGAAGTAATTAAATTTGATGTTAATCAAGAGTGCAGTCCCAGCCTCCCTCCCGCATGCTTATTCCAGAATAGCAAACCTCTGCCAGTGTTAAGTCTCTATCCATTAACCTGTGGGATCATTAATTGCTTCAGGATTCCAATCTGACCTGACCTAATTGGTTTGTAAACCCTCCATGTTTTACATAAGTGGTATAATATTTATTGTGCCACAAAAGATGAAAATGTCTTTCTTTTAAAGTACTGTATGCTGCTCATTAAAATGTCACATCATTTTCCAGAAATATCTAATGGATGTGTAATTATTCTCATTGGTTGGTTAAAGGTCCATGTTGCCTGATGTAGTCGACTACTTTCGGGTGCAGAATCCTCATTCGACAGGACATGAAACCATCTTTTATTCTTCATATACCTTTTTTCATAAGATGTCAGCTGGGATTGGACTAGGAATTTCTGCGGCTAGTTTGAAGTGAGTAAAACACACACACACACACACACACACACACACACACACACAGGGTTGCTCCAGACATAGATATAGGACATAATAAATATCCTTGTGTCAGTATCTGGGTTCTTTTAGGTACATAGGAACCCAAGGCATGGTAAACTAATGTGGGGTTTGTTCAGTTAAACTCTCAGTATCACTTACAGTTCAAGGCTCTTATTACCACTAGAACCAGCATCCACACCCAGGAGTATCAGTAAGCAGGAAGTGGTGAATCTCTGAGTATCAAACCTGGTGAGAGCCAATCAAGTGAGGTGGCTAAAGGGTCAAACTTGGTCTGAGGAGCATCCAAGTTAAAATCCTCACCATGAGGTTTGCTGGGCAAAAAGAAAAACAAACAAATACAAAAAAGAGAGGTTCGATAGGTGACCTTAGGCCAGTCTCGATTTCTCAGATTGCAAACCTGCCGTGTTGTAAGAATAGGGCAGCAGGAGACCCTCGAATGGCATTCTGAGCGGAATCTAAATGTGAAAATTAATCTGTGTTTACCTAATACAAAAAGCCATTCTGAAATCCAAAGCCAGCCCTGCTTAGTTTTCAACCTATTTTGGAATATACAAGCTGTGGATTGTGGCTCTTTCCTAATGAGGGTTAAAAACAACAACACTCATTTAACAGCTTGGAAGCAGTGTGTGGAGACAGGTTCCTACATGTCAAATTATATTTATTTATTACATAAAATCTATATACCGCTCGATTATAGAAAACCTCAAAGCAGTTCACATGTACAAATTGTTGTGGGAGGTGCTGTGCGAACCCGCACAGAGATGTACAATTCCACTTTCCATGGCTAGTACTGTATGATGAGTCTCACCTTTCCCTACTGACCTTGAAAGTGGGGAAAGGGGTTGGGTATCATCCCCACAGTTATACTGGGCTTATGAAGCACAAACTACAAGCCTCAGTCCTCTTATCAAATGGATCCACTCCCAAGTGTGTAGGAATCGTTCCAACAGTGATGTTGTGCCCCAGAGCTGGCCAGAGGCCTTCAGATGCTCTGTGTAACTACAAAGTTGATTCCTTATACCTTCCCTATATCCAAGCTTAGATAGGGAGGAAGGAAATAGGACTGTCCTTAATCCTGCACTGTGTTTTTCTGAGATGCAGTTTGAAGTTGGGTAAAGACTCTGCTCCTTTTGGTTGCTACCACAGCCAGCAGACGTTTATGGACCCCTGTGCATTTATATTGCAAATTTCATCAGAGCTCCATTGAATTGCCTGAATGTGCATTTTGATGTGAAATAGGAAGTGCATCAGTTAAAAAGTCACAAAATCCAGCTAGTGTTTGAGTAGCAAAGACTCAACATGCAAGTTTTAGTGCAAGACAATTTAAAATTAAGTCTTGCCTCAATGAAGTGAACATGCTCTACTCCTGCTTTCGTGTCTGCAGACAGGGAACTTATAGTTCACAGAATTTCTAGCAGATAATGAATTCTACTGCATTCTGCTTGCTTTAAAATGCCAGAAAAGTTTCATAGGATACAAAGGTTAATAAATACATGTCCATGTACAGGGTGAAATAAATTAATTCCACAATGTGAAACTGGTTTGCTGAAGATTACGGCTACAGAATGTAGGTAATAATTGGCTCATTGCTTCATTCTTGACCACAGCGAGAGGTAAAAACATGACTGTTTCATCTGTAAGCCCCTACCTTCTTCATTACTCAGATCTGGAATCACAGATAATAACTGGTATATTTTAAGTATTGGCATCAGCAAAAAAAAATCTCCAAGGAATCTGAAATGATATCACGAAGCCAATGAAACCCGGGGGTGGGGGGGATTAGGGGAAAGCTCCACATTGTGGGTGGGAGAGGTTACACACACACACACACACACACACACACAGAGTATGTAAATGGTAGTATGATGATACGACTGTAACAGCTGCATTTTTTTAAATAGTCTTGCAGGCTACAAATCAGGGGTGTGCAAACAGTCTCACAGTGTTGTTATCATGCTGAAAATCTTGGTTGGAGCAGTCCCATCTCTTCTCATACCATTAGGCTTGTTTATACTCATTTTCTATCCAATCAATGAAAAGACTCGACAGGAAACAAAATATGCCCTTGAAAGACGAAGGTAAGTATGTACCTACAACAGATTCTCTTAGTGCTCACTATGGAAGAGACAGGCTATTTCAAAAACAAACACCTTGTATTATGCTGCATACAGAGAATCCCTTTACTGACCTAGAAAACAAAGTCCTTTACTTTGAAAATCATACTGCATTGGCTTGACTACCAGCATTTTCTGGCTTCATTTCAGCAGAGGCTCTATAGGCTTTCTATATGGTATGATGTAATGCCCTGTAATTGCACTTTTGGACTGTTAATAATGTCAGTGCAAAGGGAAGTGATTTTTGTTGGCTGCCCCTTCGCCCTGCAGTTCCCAGGGGCACCTCCCACACTGTTCTGGAGGGTCCATCAACGACTCTAAAGCAGCAGTAGGGGAGAAGCCCCACCAGGCCAAAAGCACTCCCCACCTCTGAGCTACAAGCTGCCACTTCAAATACTACTAAGGGGCAGGACTATGTAACTGCCCTGAAAGTTACAAAAGCATGGGAGAGTGGTTCCCAGGTTCCCAATGCCTCAGGAACAATTTCAGATGATGCATAACTGAAAACAAAACACTTCAGTTATATAGCTTCAAAAAGGCTATATAACCAGGGGATGCTGATGGCGCTGTGGTCTAAACCATTGAGCCTCTTGAATTTGCTATTTGGTAGGTCAGCGATTTGAATCCGCATGACAGTGTGAGCTCCTGTTGCTCTGTCCCAGCTTTTGCCAACCTAGCAGTTTGAAAGCACACCAGTGCAAGTAGGTAAATAGGTACTGCTGTGGTGGGAAGGTAAATGGTGTTTCCACGCGCTCTGGCACTTGTCACAGTGTTCCGTTGTGCCAGAAGTGGTTTAGTCATGCTGGCCACATGACCCGGAAAGCTGTCTGTGGGCAAACGCCAGCTCCCTTAGCTTGAAAAGCGAGATGAGCGTCGCATCCCATAGTCGCCTTTGATTGGACTTGACCGTCCAGGAGTCCTTTACCTTTTACCTTTATTAGATGTCATTGTCTTAGCACCTATGTTACAACGTCAACCACAGAAACCACATTTCTTCATGTGTGGTTCTTTTGCATTTTTTAAAACAGGCATCGTCCAAGCATTCTCTGGGAGAATGAAGAAATCACTTCTCTTTGAAAGCTGGAATAGCTTGTGGTAACGAAAACCTAACCAGGCAGCAGTGCTTTGTGGGATAAAAAGCTGTTCCTTATTCCACCGAAGCTTTATTTCACGGATGATACACACATCTATTTATCACGGCTACATGAATTCAAAACACATTGTAATTTGGAGCATAGTTTGGAGAGGAATGCTTAGAACCTGTATGTATAGAACACTATTATCATACTGTGCAGCTCTGAGGAAATTGCTTGCTGCTCTTTCCACTGATCTACAGCTATACTGAAGATTGGAAAACAAGCTGCCTTCTAAGCATCGTCCAATGGTCTGTCTCCAAGGATGGGTAGTCCTCAAACTTTCAACTAAGAGGTCACGTTATCCATGCCTACGCAGACTCTGTTCGTCAAACAATCCCCTTTCACCATTTGTTATAAATAACCGATTAGAGCAAAAATAAAAATGGGGGATCTTTTCTTCATCAACGCTTCAAAGTTTCGGCATGTTTTCATGATTTTAAAATGTGATGTTTTGCATCTTCTACTTATCTAAAACGACTTTTTTAGACACTTGGTTATGTCCCATTAAAAGTGGCTCTGTGCAAAAACATATTGCCAAATATAAAGGCTTGCTTTTCATGTGCTTTTTAAATTCAAGCCCATATTTAAACTATCAAATTAAGGCTGTGACAAAGCAAGAGCATCTGTAATCCAGTACGATGCTCCAAAAGAAAAAAAGAGAGCGAAACCTTTAAACCTGTCTTTGCTCCTGTAAAATGTTGGAGATTTGCTATTCCAAGTGAACAGCTAGTTCCGTGATTACTTACCTGGAGATAATAATATTGAGTGTGGCTCTTCAAAATCAAGGGTTCAAACAATTGCCACTCTGTTGTATTACTACATTTGGCATTTCTTGGTATGGCAGTGTGTGCAAGAAGGTTGGAGGTAGTTTATTTAAATAATAGCTAATCAGGTGAAAACCATATTTATTCCAGGCACTATATTATTGGGAGAACCCTTTTGATTGCTACATTCTGAAAGTCATAAGACTTTCAGAGGTTATTGCACTAAAACTTTAGGATATTTGACACTCTTCAGGAGTACCACATGGTCCACCACTGATTTTGAAGTCAGATGTTCATGTGGAGGTTTTGTTGTTTGTGTTTTGAACTGGCACCTTCGTATTGGAGTCGCAATTTGGGTAATTTCTGTGGCGCTTTCCTGTGCTACTAGGACTCTAATTTCAGCAGAAGTGCATACAGCCTTCAGATGGAGGCACCAGTTCCTATTAATAGCATCTCCAAATGAATACCACCTGCTCATGAGCTCCACGGCAGATTCCGCAGAAGTTTCCAGAGAATATAAATAATTATCCGTTCAGGTGCCAAATGCTTGGGACAGGAGTGATTAGTCACTGTTGTGTCTGCCTGTGCACACAGAAAATTGGCATTCTCTCTCACAATGTGCTAAGTTATTGTCTCCCAATGTCACTCTGTAACTGCCATCCAGTGCTATTTCACTCATTTCTCCCAGGTCATGTTTTGGTCCTGTATTGAGAGTACAGATTAATGAAACTTTCAACTTGAAGCCAGTTGATACATAGAAAGAGGTACAAAAGCAGAGCACACGGCTACATGTGTTGTCTTCCTCTGCTTGCAAGTAAATTGACTCTCCAGGTAGGTTCTTAGTGAGCTAAAAATATCCAATGCAGCATGTAGCATTGCTAGGAAATCTAAGCAGGGGGCAGATTATATGGTACATGGCAGGCTTTGTGACCAGTGTTGGCTGGATATGATGAATTATAAAACTCCCATTATCACACTTAGCTGTTGGCAGAGAAATTGCACTATTTTTACAGTGAAGAGCAGGTTCTCTAAGTCTGAACTGGTACATGCTGGCTAGAGTGTATAGCTGAATATATTTGGAAATGGAGAATATTTTTGTTAATGAAGTGTAGTGTTGTAAGTTTAAAAGCTTTCACAGGGTTGGGAAAAAATTCTGAACACTTAGAATGGGCGCATTTAAGTTATTTTGGAGCACAACCCATTGGAAGCAGATCATCAGCTGGGCCCAATGAATGAGTAGATTTGAGGATTTAAATGTTAAAAGTACACTATTTGGCATTGCTTGCCGTGATACCTCACAACAAAGCAAAAAAGTTGCTTTGGTATCTAATCCTGAAGCCTAATGTATCTCTGGGAGTTGTCAAGCTATATATGAGCTGAATGAGGTGGTGAAAACTAAACGCTTCTTCCATTACATAGTGGAGATGAAGGTTACAAAATCTGAGACTAGGCCACTGTATTGTTTAAGGGTCTCAAAGATGACACAGTAACCCAAGGAATTTCAATCTTTCTGCTACCAAGAAAGCTTTTCCTCCTTTACGGTCTCTGTGTAGCCACAAGGGATGTCACAGAATTCTGGCAGAAGCTGACGGGGAAACCAACATCATGTTTGCTTATTTGTCCCATGTCCCGAATGGTATGTCACTGTTGATGCTTTTAGTCTTCAATCAATGTGTATTTGATTATATTTCCCCCTGTTTGCATTATGTTTGCTTTGCATTAAAATGAATGGATTGCAATAACAATGACAAAGTAATTTATGCCAGAAATCACATAGGTTCTGTATTTTTGCTGCAGTGGACAGCAAGATGCGTAACGTTTTTGGTGCAAGGCAAGCTGCAGTGGATGCCACAAATACAAGACAGAACAGAAAACGATGCCTTATTACCGTACATCCCTAGCAGCCACACATACCAGTTTTAAACCTCTGAAAACCCTTTTGGAACTGAAAGCACACCCTAGTATGCATTCAACACTCCCCTGTAGGTGAATATTGCAAGGGAAGATAAATGACTACTGAACTGCCTTTCAGGCACTTTTTTTAACCTTTAAAACTTCACATGCCTGCTGTTTCTAGGAGGTCTTCTAATTGTGAAACTTTTGTGGTTGAGCTGATAGTTTTTTTGGACCGTGGGTAAGAACCCAAAGGCTGAAGGGTGTGTCAGAAGGAAAATGAATTGATACTGATTTATATACAGTGGTACCTCGGGTTAAGAACTTAATTCGTTCTTGAGGTCCGTTCTTAACCTGAAACTGTTCTTAACCTGAGGTACCACTGTAGCTAATGGGGCCTCCCACTGCCGCTGCTCCACTGCTGCGAGATTTCTGTTCTCATCTTGAAGTAAAGTTCTTAACCTGAGGTACTATTTCTGGGTTAGCGGAGTCTGTAACCTGAAGCGTCTGTAACTCGAGGTACCACTGTATTCACAACTTTGTATTTATGTAATGTTTTTATATGTAATTGTGTATTTTTGTAATGTTTTAAGTTGTCTGTTGTTGCTTCAGATTTTTGTACACCGCTTAGAGAAAATTCTAATATATGAAATTAAATAATTAATTGAATCATCTCAAACTGCTGATAAACCTGCAAATGCCACAGAGGATAGTTTTGACAATTACTATTATAATAGAACATGCCGTTTTCCAGAAGGAAAACATGCTGTTCAGCTGACTAGCATAGGAGAGATAGCAGCTGCTGCTTTCTGGAGAAGCTGAATCAGTTTATTAAAAAATATTTTGGTATATGTAAGATATTAGCTAGCAGTGCAATGAAAATGTATAATGGCAATATTAGCTGTCAGGTGATTTTAACAGTTTCTCCATTATTTTAACAACTTATTTTACCTAGGATTTTATAAAAATCGATTAGGGTTTTTAATATGTTCTATATGTCCCTTTCCCATTCTTCTTTCTTGAAACATCCACCAACCCACTCACCTGTAAGGTCTAAACAGCATTGCAAGGCAGCGAAACATCATGTTTGAGATCTCCAGTTCCCAAATTTTAACTCTGCCCCTCACCTCCTAGGTTATGTGATATCACTTTAGAATACCCAGCAATCAGTCTTCATAGCTGTTATGCATTAAACAAATCTACTTTTTATTATAGCTTAGAATTGTTTATCTTCGATACATGCATACTCTTAGACATTTTGAAGGAAGACTTCAGTTAAGATACATTAAGGTTAGATGCAGTTACTCTTACCATGATTCTTATAGTTCTGTAAGTGGATTTAAATAATCACTTGTTCCAAGTGCATAGGAATTTCCAGGCACTGGTAAAATACAAATACATTAGTATAACAATACAGAAACTATAGCAGGAGGAGTGTGTTATATGGCACAGCAATAAATATGAGCCAGTTTTGATTTCCGCTTCTAGAATCATAAACACCACCAGTAACATAGTTTTCAGTGTGTTTATGCAACTGAGATGTCTCCTGAGTAAATTCTAATGACAAAACCCCCTGAAGACCTATGCTCTGGATAAAATTTGATTTTGTGTTTAGTAGAGAAGCATAATTGGTGAGGAAATCTGAAAATATAAATTTGTTAATAAATAGGGTTGTTGCTATACACTGCCCTGGCATTTTTTACTTTTTATAAATAAATAAAATAAGAGACTGAATAAACTTGTGGATGTGGTCTACAAAATTATACCAGGATCCATTATTAAAATAACCTGAAGTTTGCAGAGCTGTAAATTATATTTTAAAAAAGACCAACAAGGTAAGATGTACAAAATGGTGAAACACCATAGGATTGTAAAAGCAGGGAACCCTCCCCCCACCCTCATGAAAATGCAACTTTTAATTATGGTCAGTAAAAACTTTCAGTCTTAACTGTCCTGATGGAACGACTTTAATTTGGTTATGAAGCCGTACTGGTTTGGCCTGAAGAATTGCTCTGTACTAGACACTGAGAAGAATGTTCTCCCATTACTTCCATAGAACTGTTATCACAATCCAGACTTTGTGAGGACAGCTTCCGGTATCCACCTATGGAACTGATAGCATTCAGTGTTTTGGAAGAACCAGTGCTGCTATCATTACAGCTGGCAATATCACTAGAGTGGGCATCCCTTATGACTATCTCCTGCAGGGCATCAAATGTTAATGGAATAAAACCTTCGTTGTCTGAAGTGAGCACAATCCAGGACAAACCTGTGGAAGACATGAGATACATACAATTTTTCAAGGGCGTAATAGAAAAACAGTGATCTTTGTTACACTGTTTGTGATATAAAATGACAGTAGCTGGCTGACTGCCTAAATTCAGAATTAAGCTTAACGGTATCAGACCCAACAATTATGCAATACACTTCTAGCCATAGGTGCCAACTCCCCGGGGCCCTGGGTGCCCGAGCACCCACAAAATTCCCCATAAAGGGCACCCACAGCCCCAGGGATCCATGGTCGTGGGACCAAGCTGGAACTCCTGATTCTAGCTAGCAGTGTTAAGATTAATTTTTACGTACACAGAAAGCAGCAAGAAATACATCTTGACAAGACTTCCAAGTCACAGACCACTTTTAAAATGAGATTGTATCAAAATGACACTTAGGCAATTTCTTGGCTGGAAGCATTTAATTCGAACAATTATTGCACTGTGGCTTCTACCTTGTACATTGAGAATGGTGGTATTTCAATAGTCATTATACTCTCTGAATGGCTGGTACAAGCTAGTAAGACATGAACATTCCCAAGGGAAGGAATAGCACTAGCAAACCAAACAGAAATTGGGGGTGAACACTCCACTCTGACAGCCGTCCATGTCTTGGTTCAGCTTGTAGCCCAGTGAGCAGAAAGGCATTCTTCACCTCAGTGCTGGAGAATTAAGCAGCAACAAAGGTTGGATTCTATGCTTTAGCCAGGGTCCCTCCTGTTGTCAAGCAAGGCCACAGACCCCACTGTTTTGTAGCTTGGCTGCCAATGACTTTAGATATTTTTTGCTGAGCAGCAGAAGCAAACTCCCATTTTTTTTTCTTGTAGTCCTGATAGTACTACAATTTCGCTGAGTCTGAAAATGCAATGCTGCAGATGCTCAAGAGTATTTTTCTCTTTAAAAAAAATCAGGATAACCAAACTGCTTTTGGTTTGGATTTTTCCCCCCTTCTTCCAACACAGCAGGAATGTTGGAAGTAAAGAATGAAATGGTGGAGGGTGTGTGTGTGTGAAATGACTGTTAAGCCCAAGGTCTATATCTACCTAGCTGCACTGTTCAGGACCCTCGTCCGTTTCATCTCAGTTTCAGTCCATTGATACAGCAATGTTAGTGAGCTGCCTAAAGATTGGGGTGGGGCGTTCTTCCTGGAATATGCATGGAAACACTGGAGATGATCCTAGCTTTGATAGAACTAAGAGCGTTTGGTCTGCCTCTGCTTTCCTAAAGCAGGTAAAAGCAGCCATTTTCCCCAACGCCATTCCAAAGTATTTATACCCCAGATGGGCAGGGTATAAATAATAATAATATATATAATATATTTATTATTATTATTATTATTATTATTATTATTATTATTATTATTATTATTATGGCATTTGGAGGCTTGCTCTTTTCAGGATGAAAGGTCACAGGCTTAAAAAGCAGGAGGTAAAATAGGGAAGGGGAGTAAAACCAGACAGTACATGCCAGCCTGAGTTGAGGTAGGGCATGGATAGAATAATACCAGCATCAGCAAAGCAGTTCAGGAGAAACAGGGAGGCAAACTCGCAGACATGCAAGGGGGGCATTATTGTAAAAGATGCCAGGAAGGGCAGCAAACAGCTTTCCCAAACCACCACCTCCTGAAAGGACTGCAGCACAATCAGGGCGAAAACTAGCAGGTCCAAATGTCTAGTTCTGCCGGCACCTTGTGAAGCAGCCTTTCCAAAGGAACTTGGCTCCAAACTCGAAACAAAATTTAAAAATTCCTTCCAGTAGCACCTTAAGAGACCAACTAAGTTTGTTATTGGCATGAGCTTTCGTGTGCATGCACACTTCTTGATTACAGGTGTAGTCAGCTTTTAGCAGTCATGCAGTACTTCTCAAATTTTACATCGACAAGACGAGATCATTCACTACCAGTAATTTTAGGAATTGCTGGAAATGCAATTCTTACTGGCAGCTCCATTTGTCGGTTATGTAACACTATGTGGCAACTGACATCATGAGAAGATTGAGGCTTTACAGTCATGTGAACTTTTAATCTTTCTGCTTAATGCTTTATTTGAACTCAACTTAAGGCCAATACCACACAAGACTTTCAAAATATCTCTGCGGGCACAGGTAATCGAGCCAGTATATGTAACACATTGTAGACGTGTTAATAACCCACCCTGAAATTGTGCAAGTAAAATTAAGGCAAGTCGCAATTTATAAGATTTACTTTCATAATTGACTAAGGGGAATCAATCTGAAAATCACTTGATAGCAAGAATGTAACTGCCTATTTGAACGGAACGGTGGCATTTTTCTTAAATTATTCCAAATGCCATTTGGGAGTTCTTGCAGCAGCTTGCAACAAATGAGGCATGCTAAAGCCACTGGGTATGGTGCCGGGTGTTGCTAAATTGGGCACACTCTGTTTTTTTACTGGGCCTTGATAGTGCTGTTAACTTGTATCCCTTCTCTGATTTCCCAAATGGTCTCTGAGTGCCCAAATGTTCTTCTACTAAGCACAAACTCTAGCTCTAGGGTTCTGGCACCCTCACCTCTTATAAACAAAAATGTAAAGCAACTTCCATTTCTGAATTCTAAATTAAACCAAATGTAACACACACAATAAAAGGCACGACGGTTTTCACACTGGCACACTGCCTTCCTTCCAGATCAATTGAATATTTTCACTAAATACCCTATTTCTGACAAACAGAACTTACCATGCTGCATTTCAACAAGACTCAGGTTGAAAATCTGCTGAATTAGACTTAGACGAAGTTTGCCATCGCAGAGGATAATAGCTCGCTTCTCAGGTGTAACAGTTCCGGAACAATCCTTCTGTAAATTAAGAACAAATTACTAGCATGATCAAGACTTATTTCACCCCATTCCCGGGCAACTAGCACCAAGTCTGATCTGCATGCATCTAAATTTACTGAATGTTCCAACTCAGCCTGTGCTGATCACCTGCTTGGCCCAGGAGTGGGGAAACTATATCCAGGCCACCTCTTTGCTGATTTGCCCTTAACAGGTAATTACCACAAGCGCTCAAACTGGACAGCACTTGCCAAAATCAAACAGATGCCCAGAGTCTGGGACTGCATTCAAGGATCTGCAGGCCAGTGCAACAGATAAGCATTGTTTGTACACACAAGAATTCCAAGCAGCTCTCAACCATACTGATGATGAATGCCCAGTGGAGAATTTCCAGAGGTCTCCTTCCCAGCTGTTGCTCTATGGATGTGGCCCTCCAGATCTGTTGCACTCCCAAACCTCATCAGCCCCAGGAAGCATAGCCAATAGAAGAAGGAGAAGAAGAAGAGGAGAAGAGTTTGGATTTGATATCCCGCTTTTCACTACCCGAAGGAGTCTCAAAGCGGCTAACATTCTCCTTTCCCTTCCTCCCCCACAAGAAACACTCTGAGAGATGAGTGGGGCTGAGAGACTTCAAAGAAGTGTGATTAGCCCAAGGTCACCCAGCAGCTGCATGTGGAGGAGCGGAGACACGAACCCGGTTCCCCAGATTACGAGTATACCACTCTTAACCACTACACCAAACTGGCTCTCAGTGTCACACAGCTAGTTTTGGACAGTAAAATAGTTTGCCTCCCTTCAGTGATTTTGTGTTAGCCCATGCTGTTATACAAAAGTTGCTTCTCTCCAGAGAAAGGCAGCAAGATTGTTAGTAGTTTTAAGCATAGCTGGTAACAATAAAGCACATGAATACATATATTTTTTGTTTGAAAGGTACCTGATAAGTGATGTTAACAAAAGAGGGAGAACGTGAAGATGGATACCCCGGCAGAGTTTTTTTCCCCGATTTCAAAAGCTCAGTTAGTTCAAAAAGCTGATGCTGCAATTCTGCAAACCTGCAGCACAGCCTTTCCAGATGCTTAGAGGTGTAAGAGGGTTCTTTATCAATTTGCAGCAAGTTTGTTTTTGAGGAATTTGACATATCAGTAGAACTATGCAGATGCTTGTCTGGTGAAATGGATACGTTTGATAATCCTGAAGAGGTTTCGATTCCTTGAAGAACAAGTGAACGATTTGTTGGTTCAGCATCCAAACTTCCCAGGACTTGAGGGAAGTCCCTGGAAATCTTTCTCTCCTGGAAGTCAACTGCATTGGTCAGCACGCTTTGCTCATTAGCAGGGCTCTTAATTTCTTCTATGAGTTGTCTTCTGTTTCTAGGAGACTGGATTCCTGTGCAACTTGGCAGCAGCAATCCATCACACAGTACATGAGGCTCTGAAGAATGAATTTCTATGCCCTCTTTTTTTACAGGTACATTTGCAAAGCAAACCTGGGTAGTCCCTGAAAGGGCAGAAGTGTCTTCTTTGCACACAATTTCTTTGACCATCAAACGGAGAATGTACTTGTCTGAGCGTGACGATGGAAGAAACGCCGGGTCTGTTAATTTCTGTTTTCCAACCAGTATCAGCAATAGCTTATCTGTCAGGAAACACAATCCCTTTGGCCTTTCACTTTTCTCCAGTTGAATTTGTTGAATGTTAGGCAAGTGAGATGAAGATAAAGAGTAAGCCAAAATTATATTACAAGTGTTGGACGCCACTGCCACAGTCTGAGTTTTTGAATCAAAAGTCATTATGTCTGGGACCAGAATCCCTGAGATGCTGACTTTTTTGGTAGCTGTCACTTTTCTTTCAAAAGTCACCAAGATCAGGTGTGAGGCATCTTGGCCACTTCCTGTTAAGTAATCCTTAGTTCTTAGATGAATGAGAGAATTGTTATCAGATTGCTGCTTGCTCGCAGTGAGATGGGTTAGATCCACCGACGAAGATGTAGACGTTACAATGGACCCAGGTTTTTCTTGGTCTGTTAACTTTTTCCCACTGTCTACAGAGAGCTCTTCTTTGCAGCCCGACGAGGATGTCTGTGAGGGAACGGAGTTTCTGACAGCCTCAGATGGCATTTCAAACGAAATGCCCGCATTTAAGCTACATATCTTATCTAGTGGAAGTTCGGTAGCAACCGCCACTTGAGAACCTACTGTCGCTTCGATTGCACAGATGTAGCCTCCCACGTCAAATACTGGGCAAAAAGAGCATGCATTCAAAGTTTTCTGTTCATCATCCCAAATGTAGGAATGGAGGGCACTTCCTATCCCAACCACCAAGCGGTTGCCTTCCTCAGTCCAGCAAGCACAGTGGATGAGAGCACTGCTTTTAATATCTGCTTTGATTCTGGAGTTGTTGATGCGAACAGAGTGTAGCACAGAGGTGTCCCGTGTAGTAAGCACAGCCAAGATTTCCTTTTTCGGATGCCACACACAGCCCTGAGGAAGTATGGGAAACAGCTCGCCAATTTCGCTGATTTGATAAACCATCAGTTTGTTTCTTTCAGAAACACTGTAACATAGCTGCCACATGGTGATGTGTTTTTTATGTTGGATAGCAAGGAGTGCAGGGAGATCTGGGGCACAAGATGGAGCCCAGTAAAGTCCGTGAACGTGTTCAAACTGGCCAACAACATTCGAGTTGCCAAATTTAGGTTCTCCATTATGCTGATATAACGAAGTCAGGATCACTTGCTTTCCATCAGTCCAAGCAATCCCATGCACAGGATGTATGGCTTGGTATAAGGCATTGAGGCCAGTTCTCAGCAGTTTTCCTTTCCCCAAATCCATTTTTATGTTCTGATGGAATACATCTATAAAGCAAGCAAACAAAAAATATTATTTGAAACATTTTTTTCTGTTGCTAATTTGTCTTTATGCCATATAATGACGCAAATAGAAAAGGTAAATTCCCAGGAACATTTTGGGACTCACTGTTGAAAAGAGCCTGCCATCAAGGCTTCCTGTTTTCTTCTAGCATTCATCTTTTTTTTAAAAAAAAAAACTTTAGTGATTTGAGACAATAAGCAAAAAGGGGAGTAAAGTAAACACAGTATACAACTGAGGTCCATGTATCTTTTTTCCATAAAGTTTTTTAAAATTTCATTTTACAATGTACTGTAAAAGAAAGAACAATGAATAAAAATAAAAAGATGAAAAACAAAACTATAAAATAGGCACATGAAATAAGTATACCCTGTTTCTCCTAAAATAAGACATAGCCATAAAATAAGCCATAGCAGGATTTCTATGCATTTGCGAAATATAAGCCGTTCCCCAAAAATAAGCCATACCCCGAAAATAAGCCATAGTGACATGGTACCTCCCATTAAAACAGCCTGGAGAGGCGTGGCTATGCAGCGTACCGATGCGACACGGTTAAAATAAGACATCCCCTGAAAATAAGCCATACTGTGTTTTGTTGAGCGAAGAAAAATATAAGACGGTGTCTTATTTTAGGAGAAACACGGTAGTTGCACATGGGTCAAAATAACAATGTCCAAGAATAGAGGCCCATGTTTCAGTAGGTATTATTTGCATTTTTTAAAAAGTATTTATATTATTTTGTTACAATAATAGACAACAACAACTTTAACAAATGCTAGAATATTGATGTTCTTCTCACATTACCCATTTTTATCTCTGAGGTTGCATACACGCTATAGCTTTAAAGCCCGTTTGAAACACATTTTCACTCAAAGAATTCTGGGTACTGCAGTTTATCCCTCAGAGGCACAAATCCCAGCAACTCTTGACAAAACTACGGTACCCATAATTCTTTGGGAGGGGGGTGGGATGTGTTTTCTGACATCTACGTACTCTCTCACCACAGAGTCAGGATTGGCAGCAACTCCCTGCCAAGTGTATGCTTGGTGTCAAACCCAAATCTGCCTTGCATAAGGCAAATATAAGAAGCTGAGGAGAGGAGGGGGCACTTTGTACTAAGTTTACCATCAGAGTGAAAAATAATCAGCCCTACTGCTTGGGGTACAGCTGTCTTCCCATTTCTTTTTTTTTTTTAAGTGTTTGTAGTGGCTGGGAGAAGTGTGCAACAGAAAAATATTTGGTAAAAGCTTAAAACCTTGACTATATAATGCAGATTGCGCCTTTCCTGCCATTGGCTTGGATTAGTTTCAATGCTCTGCATGTGTTCTGTATCCCCTGTACTATAGATATTCGCTAAAGGTGAATAAGTGAATACCTACGGTAGAGAATTCAGAACATGTGCAGAGCACTCAAAATGATCCAAGCCAGTGATACGTCCCAAGTCTGCCTTAGTGATCCCATCCCTGACAGGTATGTTTTCTAGTATTTCTTCTAAATGCATGGTTGGCATCCGTCTGTCCTGGGAGACAACTGAGGAATGATTACAGTACTTGATGATACACTCCACATATAACAAAGTCTTGGGGTACCTTATGAAGTAATAAATTGTGGCATAAACTCTTGTGGCCCAGAACCCATTTTGTCAGATATCAGGTGGCAAACTAAACTAGTGCTGCATGTGTAAGACTTGATGTATAGTTCACAGCAGGTATGTCTGCACATCTTGCTTTATGCTTGTGACACAATTCCAGCTTGATTTGATATGTTACCCTGCACTGGCCTTGGTATCATTGTTAAGTCTTTCAAAAACCCAGTCGCTTGGCGGCAGGTAACTTGTAAAGTGCATACAATAGCCAAACAAAACATTTTTTCCAAACAGAGCAAGCAAGGTGTTTTCTGTAGGCTCTGCCAGTCTTCGGGGAGTTCAGAGGCCTACTTCATACAAGCATATATAATTGTGGTGGCATTTGGAACCCGCATGCCTGCTTCTTCACTTCTAGTTCAGGTTACAGGTAGGTAGCCGTGTTGGTCTGCCATAATCAAAACAAAATGATACACTCCACATATAACAAAGTCTTGGGGTACCTTATGAAGTAATAAATTGTGGCATAAACTCTTGTGGCCCAGAACCCATTTTGTCAGATATCAGGTGGCAAACTAAACTAGTGCTGCATGTGTAAGACTTGATGTATAGTTCACAGCAGGTATGTCTGCACATCTTGCTTTATGCTTGTGACACAATTCCAGCTTGATTTGATATGTTACCCTGCACTGGCCTTGGTATCATTGTTAAGTCTTTCAAAAACCCAGTCGCTTGGCGGCAGGTAACTTGTAAAGTGCATACAATAGCCAAACAAAACATTTTTTCCAAACAGAGCAAGCAAGGTGTTTTCTGTAGGCTCTGCCAGTCTTCGGGGAGTTCAGAGGCCTACTTCATACAAGCATATATAATTGTGGTGGCATTTGGAACCCGCATGCCTGCTTCTTCACTTCTAGTTCAGGTTACAGGTAGGTAGCCGTGTTGGTCTGCCATAATCAAAACAAAATGATACACTCCACATATAACAAAGTCTTGGGGTACCTTATGAAGTAATAAATTGTGGCATAAACTCTTGTGGCCCAGAACCCATTTTGTCAGATATCAGGTGGCAAACTAAACAAGCATATATAATTGTGGCGGCATTTGGAACCCGCATGCCTGCTTCTTCACTTCTAGTTCAGGTTACAGGTAGGTAGCCGTGTTGGTCTGCCATAATCAAAACAAAATGATACACTCCACATATAACAAAGTCTTGGGGTACCTTAAAAATAAAAAAATTCCTTCCAGTAGCACCTTAGAGACCAACTAAGTTTGTTCTTGGTATGAGCTTTCATGTGCATCTGAAGAATGGTATCTGAAGAAGTGTGCATGCACACGAAAGCTCATACCAAGAACAAACTTAGTTGGTCTCTAAGGTGCTACTGGAAGGAATTTTTTATTTTGTTTTGACTCCTAGTTCAGTTGGCAGAGCGTGAGACTCTTAAATCTCAGGGTCGCAGGCTCAAGCCCCACACACTGGGCAAAATGTGGACCAGATGACTATCAGGGGTCCCTTCCAATTTGACTCTGTTGCACGAGAGCAGAAATCTCTCTTCCAGCGCAATAGTAGCCTAGTCAGGTAGAGCACGAGACCCTTCATCTCAGGGTTGTGGGTTCGAGCCCTGCGTCGAAAGATTCCTGCATTTAAGGGGGTTGGACTAGATGACCCTCGGGGGTCCCTTCAGACTCCGAAATTCTACAATTCTATACAAACCATATTGTGAAATGCCCCAAAGGCCTAGAATGAGGACTTTTCGCCGGAGTTTTGTGATCCACAGCTCCAGTTGGTTAAGGCTTAAGAGCGTGCTGGCGATAAACCCAAGGTCGCAGGTTCGAGCCCCGTATGGGACCGCTGCCTTATTCCTGCATTGCAGGGGGTTGGACTAGATGATCCTCAGGATACCTTCCGATTCCATGAAAGGAGAACTGTCCGTGTGGGTTTCCTTTTCTTTAAACTTAAGTTCAACGGGACTCATCCCCAAGCAGGTGTACGGGACTGCGGCCTAAATCGTGCTACACACACACACCCACTATAAAACTGCAGCGCCTCGGGTTTTTCCCTTGGGTCGTTGGCCCCGCCCCCTTCTCCATCGCCCCCGCCTACCTGACCGCCCCCGCCCCCGCCGCGGGAGGCTCTTACCTTATTAGGGAACGCGGTTCGGTCGCCAATCGGGATAACGACATCAGCCTCTTCTCGCACCCGCTCGGCGCTCTGTTCATTCCGGTTGGTTCGGGAGCGGAGGAGGAGGAGGAGTTGCTCGGCTCCCGAGCCGCCACAAGGGGCGCTGGTTGGCCTTCAGGAGGCGGGAAAGGGGGCGGGGCCTTAAGCCGGGCGCCTCGCGTCACCTCCCCTTGTCTACGCTCCTCAGTCGACGGCGCTCTACTTACCACCAACGGTCTCTCTATGATCTAACAAACGCCCTCTCGCGACAAGGGAGCTTTTTTTTTTTTTTTTAAGCCTCTCTCACGTGGCTTAAGCTTCTCCTATGGCGGTTGGGTCGCCGGCGGCGCGTGCGGTTCGTGAGGAGAATTTCTGACAGGGAGGCGGGGCCAGGAGATGCGCCGGACCCGCCTCGTCCTCGGGGCTTCAGTTGGCCGTTATGAGGCAACCTTTCCGGGTTTGTTCATTACGAGCTCGTAAGCTTCCACTTTATGCGCCTGACAGTAAAAACAAGTGCTCTGTGTGTATTCACATACATATACATATACTGCGTGTATATGTATGTACCACACACACACAAGCAGCGCTGAAGTGTTAAAATGGTTTCTAAACTAATGGCGACCCCCCACCCCATCCCGCGCACGATCTTGAGGAGGCGTTAAGCCATTTTCCCTCACAGGCGACCACGGGTTGAAAGAGCCTTCCTCAAACTCCATTCGGCCACGAAGCGCGTCAGGCTGAGGTTGTCCACGCACCAAACTCACCACTACCGCCGCCAAGAGTGTCAGAAACTATAGTTCACCCCCTTCCATAGCTACAGTTTCCAACATCTATACTTAACACAGTTCCCACGTTTCTGGGTCGGGGGGCAAGTCCTGGACTTTATATGCACATGGCGCGCAGGCCGCTAGTCTCCGTCTCCGTCATACCGCGTAAGGTTGCTGTGAGTATAACCCAACCTCTTCGTAGAAACAGCAGGTTACATGTGTAGGTAGCTCTGCCTCTGAAACTCTCGTCCTAGTAAAAAGCAACCGCTGAATTTAATAAACAAGTGTATAGCAAATAGGAAGACACATATGTGCAGTCCTTGGGTCTCTGGGAGGTCTTTAAATGGAGGAGCTCTGGGTGTTTTTCCTGTTCGTCTAGGCCCCTGTTTTGGTAAGCCTCTCACCTTTTTGCTGTTATTAAGATCAGGTTCAGATGAATTGACTTTCCCTGTGCGTTTATGAATCCCTGTGGTTTATTGCTGTCTGTGCTTTTTCAGTACTGTACTTCTGAGCTCTTTTCACACATGTAACCTTACCATGTACCTCGCAAGACGAAATTAATTCGTTCCGCGAGTGTTGTTGTATAGTGGAAATTTCGTCTTGCGAAGCATGGTAAGAGGAAGCAGGGCCGTCTCGTCATATGGGCTGGGTGGCGTGGTACACCAGGGCACCAGGCCCCTCAGGGGTGCCCCGCGAGGCCGCCGGCATACCAGGCGCCCCCTCCCCAACCCGCGCCTGCCCCCATGGGCGGGTGGGCGAGCTGCAAGCCGGCTGCCCTCCGGAGCCCCAGCTGGAGCGCTGGGAAGGGCGTGCAAAGCCCCGCGCCGCTCCAGCGCCATGCCCCTCACCCCCTGCTCGCCCACCTCTCTCCCGCGCTGGCCACCCCTCGGGGGATGAGGGGCGTGGCGCTGGAGCGGCGTGGGGCTTTGCGCGCCCTTCCCAGCGCTCCAGCTGGGGCTCCGGAGGGCGGCCGGCTTGCAGCGCCACCCCCCTCATCTCCCGCTCGCCCACCCCCCCTCCCGAGGGGCGGCCAGCGCGGGAGGGAGGTGGGCGGAGAGGCGGCCCACCGGGGGCGGCGAGGGATCGTCGCGCCAGGGCGGCCGATCCCTTCAAGACGGCCCTGAGAGGAAGCGTGGTTTTACGGGGGGGGGGGGGGAACCGCTAAACGTTTTTGTTTTGGGAGTCGCGGCCATAGGAAAATTCGTCTTGCGAGTCACCCTTTCCTTAGCGAATGCGTTTCGTCTAGCGAGTTTTTTGTCTAGCGAGGCATTCGTCTTGCACGGTACCACTGTATGTTGTGTTACCTGTAACAAGGGGACTGAAATATACCCGGAGTCAAGTGTGGATTTCATGCTCTTTATTCAGCTCATTGTAGCGAGGAATGCAGTTTCCCCAAAATGTCTGCTTTATATACACTATTTACACAATGGGCCCCACGTGATTGGTTAATTCCGGGATACTCCTGTATGCCAATCGGGTTGCAGATTCACTACCACCTGGAGCTGGATTGGGTGGCTCCTGCGGACCAATCAGACTGCTGCATTCTGGATCCTTTTGTTCTAGGACCAATCAGACTGTTGCATTCTGAATCCTATTGTTCTAGGACCAATCAGACTGCTGTATTCTGAATCCTATTCACTCAGTACATAACAGGGATAATAATCTGATGGTGAACATTTTATGTCATAAGGTATTTGCTAGTCTTTAAGGGGCTGCAGGACTCTTTCTCTTGTGGCAAGAGACTAAACACATCTCTCCTTGTTTAGAAATTATTAGAAATAATATCAAATAAATGAATGAAACCCCCTGTCATTTTTGCTGTTTTGTGAAAAGGTGCAGCTTTATCCCGAGGACTCTTGGAGGCTTGCGGTGGAGCAAAGAAACGGTAGTTGAAGGAAGAAGGATATTCTGATCAAATATTGAATAAGCCACGATGAGGGAGAAGAGGTACCGTGTTTCTCCTAAAATAAGACACCGTCTTATATTTTTTTTCGCTCAACAAAACACAGTATGGCTTATTTTCAGGGGATGTCTTATTTTAACCGCGTCGCATCGGTACGCTGCATAGCCATGCCTCTCCAGGCTGTTTTAATGGGAGGTACCACGTCACTGTGGCTTATTTTCGGGGTATGGCTTATTTTTGGGGAACGGCTTATATTTCACAAATGCATAGAAATCCTGCTATGGCTTATTTTATGGCTATGTCTTATTTTAGGAGAAACAGGGTAAGACTTAGAATTACAGTTAGATGAGAAAGGGTTAGTTTCTTCCCCTATATGTATCCCAAATTATATGGATGAACAGGTAATATACTGGATCATATTTTTAAAAGCAGCAATCAGCTACGTAAGGAAATGAGTAAGTCCCTCCTTCCCAATAACAAGCATAATAACTCAATGGCATGAATTACCGTAGACACATTTAATAATCTGCATACAGTATTTGTCTGTCAATACATCTCTCATGTTTATAAAAATATATATATTTGCTGGCACAGATGCAGCATAACTTCTTGAAAATTCTGTTTTAACTATGTAAATATAATACAATTAGAATATATATATATATGCTAGCGAATGTCACATTGCACAATACAGTATATGTAAAGTCTCTCATAAATTATGGCAGTTCGTTCATAATCAGGCTGGTAGTGCCACCTTTCAGTAATCGAAAGCAAGCTGCCTTCATATCAAAAGTTCAAAAATAGAAGCTTTGGAAAAAATAATCTAAAGTTACTTCTTTTTAATTTCAAGATCCACAGAATTCTTGCTTTACATTATAATACTACAGGTAGAAAGAAACTGGTTGGTTGCTTTTACATGACCACAGAATTCTGGAAATGTTCTTCCAAGGGTGCAGACATTCTGTGGGAGCCTTCACAACAACACAGAACTACAAATTCTAATGTTCTGGGGAGGGAAGCTATGTCACTGAAACCAATTTAAGCTTGTAATGTAAGCATACCTTTGTGCTGAACTCTGGAGAAATTTTTTTCCCCATCTGTTTTACTTCACTATAGATCATCTTAGACTTTGAGCCACTGTAAACTTAGTGTAGACCAGACATAAGCAAACTCCGGCCCTCCAGAAGTTTGGGACTACAATTCCCATCATCCCTAGCTAACAGAACCAGTGGTCAGGAATGATGGGAATTGTAGTACCAAACATGTGGAGGCTGGAGTTTGCCTATGCCTGGTTTAGACTAAGAGCCAAACTAGATGGAATGTAAGAGAGATGTTAATAGGATATTCCATTTCTTTCTTAATTAAAAGCAGTAAATCCCACCCTCACCCCAGTTTGGACTGCGGACATGGTGCTAGGAGAAGGGTTTTACTTTTTAATCCTTCTCCACACATCATTTTCCTAATTTACCATAAATCACTCAAAGCGTTGATTTGTCTCATGTGGAAAAGCATACAAGTATCAAAGGAGACCTTCCATGTCACATTCAGTTTGGCTCATAGAGTGGAAATATAGGCCAGTTAGTCTTACGTATGGGAGAAACTTGAAATGCTAGAATAACAACCAGAAGGGGATTCTCAGCAACAATTTATATTCTGCCATATGAGTTTCATCGTATGTGTAGACTGTATGAATACAGTTGTCAGGAATAAGGAAAAGGTTTAAAGAAACCATTATGCATTGTGTAAAAAAATCAATTAATTAATTAACACTGTACAGTCTAATAATTGCTTCATAATTCAGTTTCATGTAGGAAAAAGGTAGACCACATACATTTTGTTGTCATGTATAATAAATGCACGTGTCAATCTCACTGCATTTGTGGCAAAATAAACACACGGACAGGATCTAGAGTTGCCTAGAGCAGAACTAACAGGCCAAAGGGGGAGGTGTTTTTTTTTTGCCAGTTATCCTTTTGCTCTGCAGCCCAAATCGCCACCTGTATGTCTGAAGGTCCCACAATTTTTTAATGTTACCATTATATCCCACCTTTCCTCAAAGGTGCTCAGGTTTCTTCTAGGTCAGAAACAGTGAGTGGTTCAAGGGCAACCAGGTAGGGTCATGGCTAAGTGGAGATTTGATCCCTGGTTTTCCTAGGTCCTAGTCCAACACTCTAGCCACTACACCACAGAGGGCACAGGAGCAGGGCCGTCTTAAAGGGATCGGCCCCCGTGGTGCAACGATCCCTCCGCGCCCCCGGCGTGCCGCCTCTCCGCACGCCTCCCTCCCGTGCTGGCTGCGCCTTGGGAGGGGGGGTGGGTGAGCGGGGAATGAGGGGCATGGCACTGGAGCGGCGTGGGGCTTTGCGCGCCCTTCCCAGCGCTCCAGCTGGGGCTTCCCAGCGCTCCAGCTTGCAGCTTGCCCGCCGGCGCGCGAGCGCCCGCCCGCCCGCGGGGGTGGGTTGGGGAGGGGACGCCCAGTATGCCGGCGGGCTCGCGGGGGCACCCCTGGGGGGCCCGGTGCCCTGGCGCGCGGCGCCCCCCAGCATCTATGACGAGACGGCCCTGCACAGGAGGTTGCTGTGGGAAGGGGGAATTGGTGAAATCTGCTTCCATTTCTTTCTGCCAATGGGCATTTCCTGTGAATGAGTTGTACTCACTGGAAGTTAGCAACCACACCATTGTATTTCCCCTCCCCCCTTCACTTTGCTATTTCTTGGTGTTCTTTAGTATAATCTAGGGAGAAGCTTTGCCACATGAAAATTTAAAACAGACCAAACCATTCTGCACCAGCATCTTGGCATTGTGTAGACTCCAAACTAATGCATGTATTTCATACCCCCAGAATCCTTAGGGCAAGTTAATCAGCCTATCAAACTTAGCCTTTCTTTAGCAAACATGAACTTCATTAATGCTAAGTTTTCATGCACAGAATATATACCAAATCTGAATATGGCAATATTTACCTGTTGTCATGACATTACTGTACTTTTAGTTCAGTATTCTCCTTTTCAGTGCCAGGAATCTCAGTCTGTAACCTCAGTGGATACAGACATGACATACTAGATCTGATCCAGCAGATTACTGTGAGGAGGACTAGCTACCATGGAACACAAGCCACATGAGTTATAGTTTAAAATGCAGTCAAAAATCCTGCTGAGCATTTTCTACTCATGCAGTTATTTATGTTGAACAACATCTTTTTTTGGTTTGCCTCATTATGTCACGCTGCTCGGTGGTTGCGAAGAGATGTTTCTTTTGAAGGAGTGACTTCCACAGGCTTCCAAACTATCACACCCCTCCCTTATGATGATCTCTTGCTTTGCCTTAAATGTTAATGGTATAAAACCTTCACCATCTGCAGTAAGAACAATCCAAGAAGAACCTAGAGGAAAAGGAAAGCAAAGCATCAGTGTGTATATATGTATAATCATTATTATGTTGGGAATGCAATTGCCTACGTAAATGATAGAATTCACCATAAATTCATGCTTTGTTCATGTCTTTTTCATAGGTTCTTCTTCCTACAGTGTTGCAAAGCTTAATGGGTTACCATGCTGATGTAGGTTTTGAACCAAGACGGACAAACCATTTATCAGTAATTTTCTTTCTTTTTTGGTATTTTCATTTGGCTCCACAAGCTCTGGCATGGTAATGGGGAAGGGGCAGGGCTGTCTTAAGTAAATCCAGCGCCCTGGCACAAAGATCCCTCCGGCACCCCTCGCACTCCGCCAGGCAGGGCCAGGCGCAGCGGGCAGCCGGAGGGCGCGGCGCAGCATGCGGTGACGCCGAACCCATGCTCCGCCGGGCAGGGCCAGGCGTGGCGGGCAGCCGGAGGGAGCGGAGGGGTGGGTGGGGATGCTGCCAGCTGTGCTCCGCCTCTGCCTGCTCGGCCGAAGCGGCAGTGCAGCACTGCCGTCCAGGGAGCCCTGGCTGCAGTGCCGGCAGAAGGCTCGCCGACGGCCTCCCCGCGTCCACAGCCCGAGAAGAGGTGGGCGAGAGCGGCGCTGCCAGCGGGGCTGGAGGGCACAGGTGCTCTCCTCAGGCTTTGGCACCGTGGCGCCTTGCGCCAGTAGCCTCAATGGCTAAGACCTCCCTGGGAAGGGGGCTGGAGAAGGAACAACTAAATGTCATAATTGAAAAATGTGTACACCAAGGGACCGGGGAAAACTGACAATGAAGCACCAGTTTATTATGTTTTTTGTTTACCATAATTTCAACTCAGATATCAAGACTTTTCTAGGATTAACTAAAGATATTAATATTCAAGGATGATTTCCTAGTAAAAATATTGAACATGTATAGTTTACCCTTTTTGTTGCACTACTTTGCATGGAGAATTTGTGTTTGTGTGCAGGGTAGATAGATTGAACTCATAAGTTTGTTCAAAGGCTCCTTGTACACTTTCTCAAGTTAAACTCTCAGAAACCTTTTTGGCATGTGGAATTTTTTCTCATGCAGGAACATGCAAGGGAAGTCACGTTGTGTTTAAAGAAACTTCTGCATGTGTAATCATAATTATGTACAGGTAATTCAAATCAAATCAAAGTTTATTGCGTTATCCAATTGGCCATAGTACATAGAAAGAATTCAGGCAGAAACCTGCTGCAGTTATACAAGATATGTTAGATACATTTGCTAAACAACAGATATAAAATCATGGTAGATAAAACAAGATATGGTAAAAGCAGTAATAAATCATGTGGCTATGGGTATTTCAGAATATTTACAAAAGTCCAGGGCTTAAAAAAAAAAGTTAACCTATCGAGGTGGCCCTGAGTTTCAGGGCCTGCAAAATATAGATGGCCACACCGCGGGTAACCATGGGGTTGGTGTCCACCAATAAGTATTTCATACAGTCATCTTCTAAGACGATGGATGGGGGAATTAATAGGAAGAGCCTCGGTCTTATTGAATCATATAAAGAGCAGTGAAAGAAAAAGTGAATAAAGTCCTCTATCTTTCCCCTGTTGCACAGACAAAGGCGAAGATCGGGAGGAGTGTTGGAAAATATACCCTGTAGGAATGCTGTAGGAATGGAGTGGAAGCGGGCAAGTGTAAAGGCTCTTCTTTGCATAGGGTTCGTCAGGTCATTCAGATAGTGGGCCAGAGATCTTACTGCCTTCACGCGGGGGAACCACGTAGGTAGGCTAGCCGAGTTAGAGCCAAATCCAACACTTCGTCCAAAAACAAACTTTGGCTGCCACCTGTGGTTTGTTTGGAGATAAACAAACTATTCTTTGCATGTAATGCTAGGGAATTGCTGTTATTTTTGTACTCCTGGCTTTGCAAAGGGAGAACCTGAGTGGGCAAAAATTGAAGTGTTTGCACCAGCACATTGTCACGGTAATAAGGGCTTGTCTACACTTTGCTTGTCCCACCCCTAAAAAGCATGGGCCAGAGAAGTTTTCTGCTTGTCCTGTGCTTTCTGTGCACGGCTTTCCATTTGCCTCACTGCTTTCCTCAGGAAAACCCGCTCTTTACCACTGAATCGGAGCAAATGTCATTCCATGGAAAACCCTATTGACGTTTGCTCTGATTCAGCTGTAGAGAGTGGGTTTCCCAGAGGAAAGTGGCAGGACAAGTAGAAGTGTGGATGAGCTGGGCCCTAAGACATTGTTTGTTTCAGACCATGGCTTACCATAACATGCAAACCAAGCCAATTGATCTGCTGTATTCATTGGTCAAATCTATCCAATTCACAGTTCAAGTTAATTTCTGAATTTAAAACAAAGGAGCTAAGACAGTTGTGTTTTAGAACTGCATTAGCTTTAATTTCTACCAAGAGCAGGTGTGTGTTTTTAATGTGCATGCCTATAATCAGAACAGCTACCTTTTATAGATGATGGTATCTTAAGGTTTGGTGGGAAATAATAAACTGTGTACTCCAGTTGCTTTCTAGAAAATTAAACCAAAACAAATGTGTTGTTTCATTATAATACTATATTTGAAAGTACAGAAAGTTCTTTTTATTAAATCTATTAATTAAACACCTACACATGTTGCTTTGCTGTTTCGTGTTGTCTGTCGCGTCATAAGAAGATTACTGTTACCAAGCATGAACTTTTAATCTTTTGCAGTTAATGCTTTCTTTCTAATTCTGGACAGACTTTTGATTCTATAAACTACCCTGTGCTTGGGTGTGTGTGTGTGTCATGTAAACCTACGCAATTACATTGCTAACCTTATATGTAAAACATGGGTGGGGGGGTACTTCCAAAATAGTTTATTTAACACTCTGCATTGGATACAGATAAATGTTACTATGCCTGCAAAGCAGTCAACTTACTTGAGAGTAAACCGTGTTTTTCTAAACTTACTAGAGAAAAACTAAGTCTGCAATCCTATATACCTTTTCCTGGGAGGAATTCCTATTGCATCTGGCTTCTGAGTAGGCATGTAAATAATTCTTTTAGCAGGGAGAAAGCATTTAACAAATCTAAATTGTAAACTGAAGTATATCTGGACAGACAAGGATATGACTGAAGAATTAAAAAGCTTTAGTAATTTCTAAACATGGTTGGCCTAATAAGAATATAATATCAATAATTAATTTTTATTTCAGAGTAGAACTAAAGAGTTAGATTTATTAGTTGTCCGAGATGGACAACTGTGGCTTTTACCAGTTTTTGCCCAGTTTGGGGCAATTCCGCTCCTCCAGCAACCCTGCCACTCTCATTCCACATTGTTAAGAACAGCCCTTCTCCTTCAGAGAGGCTTGTTGTGGGGTATAGGAGGTAGCATAGAGGAGTATGGAATGGAAAACCTAAAGAAAGTTGAATGAAAGTTAATCTTAATATCTAAGCCATAGTATATGAAAGGATGGGTGATTAAATGCTCACATAATTCTAAAAAGGGGGAAAGAACAGTTTTCCTTAATGAATTAAAATTTTTAGTCAAAAAACTACATTCAAAATGATATGATCAACTTCACATTGTGTTTTGTATGGGACTGGGGCAGTGTTTCTTAAAGATATACATTTTTTCTTAATTAAAGTTGGACTCTGACTTGCATTCAAAAAGCAAGCTTTGAAAATACTCAAAAGTTACCTAATCTTAAAAGAGCCGCCCCTGTGTTTCCCTTCAAGTTATTGTTAAAAAGAAGAAGAAGAAGACCTCTATACTGCCCATTGAGGATCGCAGGGTGGTTTGTGATATAAAAACACAAAAATACATAACATAGTAACAAACAAAACAAAACAAAAACCCCACACAGTTTAAAAGACCACATAGCTTGTATAATTAGCCAAATGCCTGAGAGAATGTTTTTGTCCAATACCTATTGCTATTGTCAGCATGATGCTTCGTGACTTCATTGGAGGTAAGCCAAGAGCAACTACACATTCCAAAACAGAATGGGCAGGCTCCTCTGAGACTGGGTAATTTTACTGTATCTCTTGAGTATACTAAATGAATGAATGAATGAATGATGTGGCAAAAACTAGTGATGTTAACCCCTTCCAAATACCCTACCGTTTAGTTACAATTTCTCCTCTCTTTGTCTATTCTCTCTTGGGGGTTATCCATGGGCATAGCCAAGATTTATTTTAGAGGAGGGGGCAGGGCCAGGTTATCTGCAATGCAGTTAGTCAGTCAAGTATTCTTATTTATTTACTTGAGTGGGGAGCAGCTGCCCCCCAGGCTATGCTCATGGGTTTATCCACACCTCCATCTGCCCCACCTCTTTCCTGATCTTTAGTGCTGATTTGGAACAAACAGCTATCAATTTACCTGTGGATTGCCATTTGTTCCAATTTAACGCTAAATAGTGGGTTTTCTGAGGGAAAGTGGTGGTGGAAAGGCAAAACCGCTTGGACCCATGCTAGAAAGCATAGGGCAAGTAGAAAACTGCTCAGACCCATTCTAGGTATGGAACAAGCAAAAGTGTGGACAATCCCTGTGTCCTCAATGTATTTTGTATATATTTACAGTATATGATAAAGCTACTTGCAGAAAGCGTTATAGGCTGAAAATGGTTGAGCTGCTGCTGAAGTTGTTAAATCATTGAATACATAGAGACATGAACAAAGAAGCTGTGTACAGTATAAAGATTTTTCCTTTCCTGACTTCTCCCTACACAAGTAAATCAAAGGTGGGAGTTTGGAAGATTATGTTGGTGAACTCCTTCTGTTCTCAGTGTAGATTAAACTAATCCAGAGTATAACAATTTGATACACTTGTTTTAAGTATCACTGAGTATATTGTGTCTGTATCTGATAGAGAAAGGCATTAAATTGTCAGCAAACCTGTTAGGAAATCTGTCCTATGAGTTTTGCTTTTCCACTTATTTAATCCAGTAAGCAAAGGCAGCAACCAGGCTGCTTTGGTTGTGGGATTGCTGAGCAATCATTCTAAATATTAAACTTCCCCATTTATGCTACATGACATTAGACCCAGGTGAGCATTAGTAGCTTGATTGGGGTGCTCTGCTGCAAGAAGGGAAGCCTACTAATATGTAGCATATTTCTGGATATAGTCAACTAATATATAACTAAGGACAGACATTGAGACAAAACAAGGAGGTCTCTATCAATGGTAGAAACAACATTCTGCCGAAAAAACATGAGGATTAAACTGACCATCTATTGTAGATATAGGTCATGATACCTGTGAACCAACTGAGTAGGGATTGATCAGTGTCCGGCAAGTGTTGAGATGCACTCAGGAGAATAAGCTTGCCAGGAAAGAGTTCAGGAATAGAACTCAGTTAAACTCCCATCACATTGGAGGATGTACCGTATTTTGCCGTGTACAAGACGAGCTTTTTTGACCCAAAAATGAGGTTCAAAATTTAGCCTTGTCTTATACACGGGTAGTGCTGAGGGGGGACGCACAAATGTTTTTTTGGCGCAAGCCCGAGATTGTAAGCGGCCGCTTGATTGTTGGGAGAGGGGATGCTGAAAGTCACTCACCCGCCAGAATGCAGCACACAAACGCTTGCGTTGCTTACAACTGTCGCTTACAATCTCGGGCTCGCACTTTGTTCCGACAGGTGAGCGATTTCCAGCATCTCCCCCCCCAAACAATCAAGTGGCCAATCGCCACTTAAAAACTCAGGCTCATGCCTCGTTCCGGTGGGTGAGTGATTTTTGGCATTGGCCACTTGATTGTTGCTGCCACAGCAGCAAGCAACAGGGGTAATGGCGGTGATCAGGCACCTGTGACGTGAGCGGTTGTGTGCTGCATTCCGCCGGGTGAGCGATTTTTGGGATCCCCCCCAACAATCAAGCAGCCAATGCTGAAAATCACTCACCCGCCAGAACGAAGTGCGAGCCTGAGTTTTTAAGTTGCGATTGGCTGTTTGATGGGGGGGGGGGGAGATGCCAAAAATTGCTTACCCATCGGAACGGAGTGCGAGGCCGAGATTGTAAGTGGCATTTGTAAGCGACGCAAGTGGTTGTGTGCTGCATTCTGGCGGGTGAGCGATTTTCGGCATTCCCCCCAAATAATCCTCCCCAAAAGCTCAATCCCCCCTATTTTCTAAATTTTGAGGCCCCCAAAATAGGGGGCGTCTTATAGATGGAAAAATATGGTACATGTAAACAATCCCTTAATAGCACAATTTATGTTCCCCCAAAGTACTATAATAAACACTTGCATTTTTTAAAAGAGAGAATGGCTGAGGCAACCCAGCCAGATGGGTGGGATATAAAAATAAAATTATTATTATTGTTATTATTATTATTATTATTATTATTATTATTATTATTATTATTATAATAGAGAACTTACCGTGTTTCATTTCAACAATAGGCAGATCAAAAAGTCGTTGGACTAAATTCAGATGAACCTTGCCATCACACAGGAGAACAGTTCTTGTTTCTTCAGCTATAGCTCCATTTGAAAAATGCTTCTTCAGGCACATAAACATATAGGGATAAACATCTTGTTAGAATACTTGTCACATTTACATTTATTATTGTTAATTAGCCCTATGAATCAGCAATTTTCATGAATTCTGCTTTCCATATTTTCACATGCCCCAAAGTAGGGGGTGGGGACAGCACAAAAACAACTTGTTTATAAAAGACTTTAAAATATATATATATATATGAAAGGTTCAGGATTTCCCAAAGTATGGGGCTACAACCCTGCTAGAATCACTCAAAAGTTGTGAGTCTCTGAATGCTGCTGGCTCAGTAATCTCAGGCTAGAGATGGTGACTTCAAGAGCATGTGTGTAAATGTAGTGATGTTTTGGACCAGTAGTGTGGAAGTGGGCCCGGGATTGTAAAGCAGCATGAAGGTGTAGGAACTGGGCAAATGGAAAAGAATGGTGAGGGCTGAGCAGGCATACCTAGTCCTGCTAAATAGGAGAGTTCAGGTGAACATAGGGGGAAGGCATTATGTTGTGTGGTTTTTTCCCATTCAAAATTTGGATATGTATGCTGAGTTAAATGACAGCAGTGGTCATTATCTCTGCCCTATTGCATGACTTGTGCTCTTGAAAGATAGGAACGTTAGATACACAAATATATTGCTTGAAATCTGCCACTTTTGGTGCTGGAAGCATGCTTTCTACCCACTGTATAGATGCTCTATCAGGCAGAAGAAAAGTAGAATACAGTAGCTCCCAAAGACAGTTAGATAGAACGAACAGTGGTCTTATATAACTAGGCCCTACTTCACACAGAAAAAGCTTTACTCTCATGCAGGGACTGCAGAGAAACTACTTTAACTTATTGCTCACCAGCAGAGGCACTCCTCCAATCTCTGGTCCATGTGATTACAGACTGTATTCTGAAACTGGTAGGCAGAGTGGGCATCAACACACAGCATGGTGGGGAACATGTCCAGTGCCCATCAAAACTGATACCCTTTTAAATGCTTTCTTAATATATCCCTGTTTTGGTGGTGGCACTCAACAGAGCCGAGAAGTGCCTGATCACAGCCACCGCCGCTCTATTTCTCTGGGCCTCAATGTAAAGACCCTAGTTCATTCACAGGTAATAGAGACAGCAACTGCTGCCACCATTTCATTTGCTACCCAAGGTGGGCCACTTTCTTCACATGCAGGGGAAGTCCTTAACTCACCGAGGGTTTGAGACGCATTGGCTACCCTCACCTGGTTTAGCCAGACAAAGTAATTTCTGCGGTGTTGCCACTGTTGCATACTGACAGCTTCTAGGAGCCACAGGTGAGAGCTGAGTGCAGGGTGGATAAACTACTCCAGAAGTAGCATGACCTATTCCCCATCAGAAGTACTTCCCCTTCCCTAACACCCTACACATTCCTGCTTGGAAATAAAGAGAATGGTTATGTTATTAAATCTTCCTCCCCCTTCTTTAATCATTTTGGCTTCAGCATTAAATACACAAGGTAGTCCCCAGTCAACATGCTATGATTCTCAGTAAACATGCCAAGGATCATGCTGTTTGAAGTTCACTCCATTACTTCCTAACCAATCTAGGGCTCATCCTATTCCCTCACCACTAAGTAATTGGTATTTGTTTGCAACACTTCTCAGTTTAGCACCATCCGTAAATCACATCAACAGCCTATTTAGTCCTCCACATATTAAACAAGAAATAAAATGCAGTGTTAAAGGCATTTTAACAGGAAAATAATCAGGACCATCAAAATAATATAGATCTCATTCTGCTGTGGTTCTGCAGTGTTTCCATTCTGATACTGAAAACTTATACCAACATTCTCTTTCAGCAGACTCACAGCTGCATCTTCTGTTTCTGTTTTTAGTAATCTGTTCCTCATCTTAATTAACCTTCAGTACAAATAAATGTCTCCTAATCTTCTTTAGTGCACAGATGCTGGTTTCTACTCAGGTTCACTTGCTCTGTCAGCGTCTTAGATAGTTTTGCTGCATCAATGGGCACCTACGCAGCATGCAAAATCCTATAAGCACCCTCCTCTTAAGTGCATTTTCTTTCAGTTAAGGGCAATTTTTATGTTTGTGTTTTCTGGTATACAGTACAGTATACAGCATCACAGTGGTCTGGTTGTCACAAACAGGAGGAAAATGTGGTAAATCTGTGTCTGGTTTATACTACTTCATAAGCAGGTAGGGTCTTGCATGGTTGAATGCTCCTTTGTTCAGAAAATATTGTGTACATAGAAAAAACAGAGATCAAAAGCCTATCCTTTATTGCATGCTAGTTTTTTATGTGGGAATATGCCATTATGATGTTACCCTTACCAACAGCTTCACAACCTCATCAGAAGCTGGCTTTATGCTTCTACAAACAGAATCCAAATCTTTTCTAGTAGTTCAAACTGAAACCTTAACCACATACTATACATTCTGAATAGAAATATTGCAAAGGAAAGTGGAGGTAGGCACCATGAAGGGTTAAAGATTTTACTTTCTGTGAGAGGATGTGACAGGTAATAACCATTACCTTGGCACAGATTCTCATTTTTTCTTACATGACGGACTGTGCATTTATAGAGGAGGAAAGCTTGGGCTTTCTTAACATGCAAAATGTTGTATAAATTATCAAAAGCAACTGATTAAAAGAGGTTGGTTGTATTTGCAAATGGGGTGTCTGAATTTAGATTTTCCTCTTCTGTCCCCTGTCCCTTTCCCCTAGGGTTGGCATGTTTCAAAAAGTAAAAGCCAGGACACCTTGAAAGTTGTTGAGTGGTTGTTTTTTTTTAGGAAGACCCCAAAATTGTTGAGGGTTTTTTTTTAAGGAAAACCCATGATTTTTCAATTGATTGGCCTAAGATCCAGGACAAAGCTCCGCCTTTCGGAAATCTCCCCTGGACGTTAATGCCGGCTTTGAAATCCCAGTAATGTCTAGGAAAATGCGGACGTATGGCAGCCCTACTTTCCACTTGTGTGTCAGCTTTCCCCCCCTCCCCCAAGCCTGCAGGTATGGACTGTCTTGTTTTTGTTGTATGTAAGCTGCTCTGGGAGACTTTTTGGTCAAAGAGCACAAATGCTCTAAATACATAAATAATGTTTGCTGGTGTAAATGCTGTTGACAGCGGGATCATGTATGACTGCCCCAATAGCATCAGAAGCACAAGCCATCAAGAATGAACAATCAAAGGATGTCTTGATATACCATCAGCACAACCACCCAGAGTCACTGTTAGAGTTCAGTAATAATGTGTTTTCTTACTTATGATAGTACACTTTTTTCTTATTTATTTCATAAAATTTATACACTGCTTGACTGTAAAAAACAACAACCTCAAAGCAGTTTACAAAAAGAATAAAACAAAAATTATCAGTAAACACAGTTAGAAACAACCAATTAAAACATTTAAAGAAATTCAGATCAGCGACAAACTGAAAACGGATAAAAATACAAATCAACATAAACAAAAATGTTCTTAGCAGTGACCAAAAAGAGTACAGTGATGGCATCTCCTGATGTCAACATGGATGGAAATTCCAAAGTGTCAGTGCTGCAACACTAAAAGGTTGATCTTACAAATGTGGAATGGGTATTATGTGTGGCACCTGTAACAGTGCAAGTTCTGGAGGCCATTTGGCCTCAGCTAAATTTCTCCTCCTCCTCACTTCCTTTTTATACCAACATAACCTCTTGAATAACAAGAGTAAAAGTAACCACTTTGGAGTTTACTTGCCAAAAAAGTATTTCATTTCTATCCTAGCCTATGCAATTTTATCATTTTTTTAATTAAAATATTTTCATACCACCTTTCTTTCAAAAGAAAATATCATGGTGGTGTACAATATCAATATTAAGCAATTCAACCAAACCACATTAAACAAAATGCAATGTACGGATACAGTAGACAAGAATATAACTGGTCAGAAAATGCTTGGCAAATTGTAGCATGAGGGGAGGGCAGGCAGCAGGGGTCGTTGGCCCAGGCACACCTGGGCTCCAGAAGTCCTGAAGGCGCCATGAGACTGGGAGGGAGGTGGTTCCCTTTTCTGGTCTGGTAATGCGCAGTGTGTGCAGCATGCACGTCTCCTGGGTGGCTGGATGGGCTGCGCATGGAGAGCAGGCAGCTGGTCAGCCTTCCACTGATGGGGTGGAGCACCCTCTTGCTTCCCGCCCCTTTCAGTGCCTTGGCACGGCTCGACACGTTTCTTGCACCATGACATGTGTGTCAGGTCTCAGCTGCGCTGGGCAGCCCCCTTGGTTCCCTCCTGCCCCTGGTCAAATCTACCCACTGTAACATTCTTTAAAGATCTCTCCTGCTTCTCTCTACTTGTTTAGCTTCAAAGACAAGACTCTCCCTCATTTGCAAAAGTTAGCAAGCTATTAACGCCATACACATAAATCACAGCAATGAGGATCTTTACCAAACAGAACACTATTATCCCCTGAAGAGAGTCTAGTTGAATGATTAATCAGGTTACCAGCTAGAGAGGAAGGAACCTTTATAGAACATCATAGAATTAGTAACCAGGACTTTCATCTAAATAAGAAGTCTGTGCTTCTGATTTCTAAATACACAGTACTGTTTTTCATTCAGAATTTCTACCGGTATTTGTGGGTGCTCAGCCTCATCAGAATGTTATTAGAATGTGCCCTTTCTTCACCCCATCCTCTTGGGCTTTAATGCCTCCAAGCATTAATCCCCTGTTTTGACTACTGCATTTCTACTTCTTAACAGGCTTTTTAAATCTTGCTTTCAAAACTGTCTGACTAGTCTGTCACACTATAAAGCTGAGCCATATTGCCCTCATCTTTCATCAGTTTTTACGACTCCTTTTATGTTTTCAATCTAGTTCAAAATTGCCTTCCCAATTATAAGAATGGTTTGTGGATTTATTAAAGATGACCTCTGTGATGATTCACCTGCTCCTTGGCTCAGTTTATTGACTTCTCCAGTCTCTCCTTCCTTTCTGTCCTCTACCCTCTCACTGTTTATCACAAGTTTGCCTCTTATCTTTCTCAACTTTATTGTGTACATTTAACATGCTTCCCTAAATTTACCTTCCTATTCTGTTTCATTTACTGTTGATGGAAAAAAATATCACTTTGCCAGCAAAAAATGCTGTAATGCTGTACATTAAATGTCTTCAGCTCCTCAGTGTCTCTTAAATAGGACATTGTAATAGCCGTTTATACCAAATATCTTCTTCCTTACCAACTTAGAGATGTGCATTACTACAGTAACTTCCCTCAGTTGCTCATGGCACACACATTTCTTGCCAACTTTGACCAAACCACAACTGTTTTTTCTTCTTCTAAATTAATTCATCACACACACTGATTTTTGTTTATTTCCCTAACAAAAGCCTTGCACTCTACAAGACACAGCAAAGCATGAAATGAGGTTGCATCAGCAAGGGTTGTTAAGCACTGCTCTGCTATAGATCACCCCATCCTGTGGCTGGGTTCATTACAGTGGTGCCTCGCTAGACGAAAATAATTCGTTCTGCGAGTGCTGTCGTATAGCGAATTTTTCGTCTTGCGAAGCACCAACGAGAGAATAGCGGTTTGACGAAAAAAAGAAAAAAAAAATCGGAAATTTTTTCGTCTTGCGAGGCAAGCCCATTGAAAAATTCGTCTTGCGAGACAGCCTTCCGCTGGCGAATGCCTTTCGTCTAGCGAGTTTTTCGTCTAGCGAGGCATTCGTCTAGCGGGGTACCACTGTATAAGGAGGAAGCAGTAATCAGGCTAATGTGTAGTCTGAATTGTGTGCTTGCACTGTTTGCTTGGACTTCTGTGCTTGTTGTGTTTAGCATATGTTGTTTGCACCAGTGCTTCTCAAGCTATTTGATGTTGTGGACTAGCAATTCACCCCACCCCACCCCAATGTACCAGGGATCAGTACCATATATGGTCCCTGCAACATCCAACCAAGGCTGTGGTATATTCACCAGGGACCAGCAGCCAATAGCTTGCGGTCTGGTGCCGATCCATTGACCACTACTTTGAGTAGCACTGGTTTGCACTACATTTGTGTCCTGTTCTGATTCCCCACGTCTTTTGGGAATGGCCACAGCTTAGCAACAGAGCACATGCTTTGCATGCAGAAGGTCTCAGATCCAGTACCGGAGCGGGTTGCTTTGCCTCTGATTCCCTACCCTGGTTCTTTTGTATCATCTTATATTATACATATCTATAATTTACTTATCCTTAAGTAAAGGATTTTATTTGAATTTTCCAAATAGTGCCAAACCACTATGCACCTCTGATGATGCAAGGATCACAGAATAAGCTGTGTATGAACTTCTCATCTTCCATATGCAAAATTTCTTACTTTTATATATTAATATTTCTAGTTGAAAAACACTGAGCTACATAGCCGAATGCTGACTAGGTTGCTTCCTATGTTTCAGGCTTAGATACAAGATGTGGGAGAGGACTATACTTCCATGTTAACTGAACTGCACAATGAGAATAAATATTTATACCTGTATAGTGATTACACACATAGCTTCAATAACCTTTAACATTGCAGGAACAAGGCAGGCCAGCCTATTTATCCTAAGATTGCAGATTGGGGAGGAGGCTGCTAAGGTCTGTAGAGGATAGGAAACAAATTTTCACAAAATAATTAGCTATTTTCATCCAGATGTTTTGGTTAAAAGAATATGTTTGTAGAAATATTTCTTTATTTCTAAAGTAGACTGCAAAATGTTGTGAGTGGGAATTGCCCTCTGAGGGTATACAGGAGAGGAGATCCACCCACCATCACAATTGCCTAGTTTGTTTGCAGTCTCTGTTCTTGTGAGGTGCACAGCTTTCCCTGCAGCCTAGAAGAGCATAAGCTACCTAGATGGCAGCTCTTTTCAGCACTTTTTTCCTGAAAATATCTGTTTGAAAATGAAACTTCAGGGTAGCAGCAGGTCATCTTAGAGGTGAATGTCAAGCAGTGGAAATATGGTGAGGAGTTGTAATGGGGATGGGTACTATTTGGAGGATGGGAGAAACGCTGGATTTGTGAAAAAGTGCTTTTTTCCAGCTTCAGTTGGTATGCCAGATACACATGTTCCTAGACAGGGATAGCTTGGCCACAGTGGTGCAACCATTGGTAACCTTTAGAATACAGTACAGTATAGCAATGCATGCTACGTAGGGCTGCCCTTGAGTATGGTTCAAAAATTGCAGCTAGTACTGAATGACGTGCCCTGGCTTTTGGCCAGTGCAGCTTCGTATCAAGTAGTCTTAGTGGCTAGAAGCACGTTTTATCAGCCGCAGCCATTCCTGGACCAGGATAGCTTGACCACTGTAGACCAGACACTGGTAGCTTCAAGACTGGATTACTGCAATAAAATCTATGTGGGACTTCCCTTGTTGGTCCAGAAACCTGAGTTAATGCAGAATGCTGAAGCACAATTGCTGGTAAGGTCCTGTCCTGCAGGCCAAATGGCATATTTCTCTCTCTCTTTCTTTCTGTATTTTAACTGGGAAAACAGAAAATGTGTTTGTGTGCGCGCCTTAAAGATTCCCAATCTGATTCAGAGGCCCTTGTGACTGCTATTAGAAGATCACAATGACAAATTTCCCATATAATATAAAGGTACACCTTATATACACCTTAAGGGACGCAGGTGGCGCTGTGGGTTAAACCACAGAACCTAGGGCTTGCTGATCAGAAGGTCGGCGGTTCGAATCCCTGCCACGGGGTGAGCTCCTGTTGCTCGGTCCCAGCTCCTGCCCACATAGCAGTTCGAAAGCACGTCAAAGTGCAAGTAGATAAATAGGGACCGCTCCGGTGGGTAGGTAAATGGCATTTCCGTGCGCTGCTCTGGTTTGCCAGAAACGGCTTTGTCATGCTGGCTACATGACCCGGAAGCTGTCTGTGGACAAACGCCGGCTCCTTCAGCCTATAGAGCGAGATGAGCGCCGCAACCCCAAAGTCGGACACGACTGGACCTGATGGTCAGGGGTCCCTTTACCTTTACCTTTTATGTATTCATTTATTTATTTTGAAGTTACTTGAGCCAAAGGACAACCCACAACTCAGTGTGGGGAAAGAACATTATAGATTACTGACATGACAATCTGCATAAAAGAGCCCTGTGTATCTAGGTTCCTACTTATACCTATCCCAGGTGCAAAGCCAGGGGTGCCAACTTAAATAAAATATTTTGGGGGCCCAGGTAAGCCCCACCCTACATAATCACATGATGCAGTGCACGCACAAGCATACCATTTGAATGGGAATGCTCATCAATTTTGTGGGGGTCTGGCCCCCTCAAAAAAAAATTGTGGGGGCCAAAGCCCCCACAGCCCCTAGGAGTTGGCTCCTAGGTGCAAAGCTGAGCCTGGTCACTTGGAAACAGAGGCGTAATGGGGGGGCATGGCCCCAGCTGCATATTTTTGAGGGGGCGCAATAAGCCCCCCCCCCATGACAGGCACAGAGCCCTACTCTTTGAGTAGCTTCTGCTTTAAAAGCAGCTGTGCTTAAAAGCTGGCAAAGTGACTTTATCCAGGCCTGAAAAATGCATCCCTGGAGTGGTTGTGTGGGTGGAGCAGGGTGGAATGGAAGAGGAGGAAGAAGATGGCAACTAGTTGAAAAGTCAGCCATAAGTTGGAAGGATTAATCACAGCGATGGCAGCAGCAGCAGCAGCTCCCAGAACAAATATCTCTTTTACACTCTGGATGGACTGGTTTAGATAAGATTAACTCACAGCAATACAAAAAGTATAAAAGAATTCCACTGCTATACCTCTAATCAAAAAGCAGCCCCAAAATCCTCAGCACACCATAGTTTTCTGCCTGGGTCACCGGAATAAGAGAGTGCAGAGTCAAGCTTCATATCACAGAGATATTTTTTTTAAAAAATGGTATTGCTTCATAATAATAAAATTTGTTAGGAAAAAAAACAATAGCAACTCTAAAGAAGTTTCTTAGAAAAGAGTGGAAGGAGGAAGATAGATATCTGCCTTGCTGACTACATTATATTTTATATATTAATGGAAGTTACTCTGAATTATTCAAGAAATATAAATAATGGTTTTATGCTCCAGCTTGTTTAATGCAGCACATCTAAATTATTGACTAATTTTTGTTGCCATCAGTGTTGTACCACAAAACACTACAACATTGACTAGCAATCAAATTAATAAAATAGTCACAATTATTTCATGAAAAAGCAAGGGAGGAGAAAAGAATTGATGTTGAGGAAAAAGGAACCTTGATCCGTAGATTTTGATTTTCTTAAATTGCTTCATTATGTAATCAAATATTAATATCCCACATTTCCTAAATGCTTTTATGCTGTGAGACCCATGATCCTTTGAAGCTTATGCAGTATATTCTTACCTACAGAAGTTGGTCCGATATCTTCTCTCTCTAAAATGATTCAAAGCATTTTTTTTAATTCAAAGCATTTTAAAAGCCACATATAGAGCTGCCACTTATCTCTTGTAGTAAAATAAAAAGCCCTAAGATTTGGAAAATGATGACTTAAAACAAATGGACATATATAATACATGAATGACAATTAAGATGAACAGTAAAGGAAGCACAGGTCTGGATTTTCCTGTGCAGAATATCAGACATAACCATTGCTCCTAATAACTTATCATTTCACCATTTAAATCAAGCACAGCTTGAAGCTCATGTGAAACTTGCTAATTAAGTTGAAGACTAACAAAAAACCCCTACCTGTAATGAAGTTTCTAAGAACAAACTACTTTGGAGAATGGTATATAAATTACCTGGTAGGTGATGTGAACAAAAGGTGGTTCTTGAGAAGATGGGTAAGCTACAGATAGTCTCTTTCCATTTTTTGTGAAATCTACTAGTTCCAGAAGTCTCAACTGTAAGTCATTGAAGCTGCCACACAATTTTTCCAGATTCCTGGATATTTGACTGGCTCCTTTTTCATTAGCCAGGCTGCTGTTTTTAGGAGAATTCAAAGTTTCTTGCATCACTTTAGAAGAAACTGATCTATTGGAAAACTTGGTAGGCGTTCCAAGACCAAATAGGGCTACTGACCGATTAATTGGTTCCGCATCCAAAGTTTCCAGTGCAATGGATGGGTCACCTAAGACTCTTTTCTCATCAAAATCGCTCACACTAGATGATGAACTTTGCTCATAACTAGGACTCTTCACTTCTTCCAGCATTCGTCTCCTGCCACTAGGTGACTGAATAATCGTGCTGCCTGGGATTAAGAGCTCCCGCCCTACAATGTGATCCTCTGCAGCAAGATTCTCAAAATACTTTCTTTTCCCAGGAATATTCACAGAGGACTCAAAACTGAATGGCAGACTGTGGGCGGTATCAGATTTTGCTGATGGCTCTTCCTCAAATATTAATTCTTTGATCATCAGTCGGATGATATATCTATCAGAATTAGATGATGGGATAAGTGAGGGATCAGTGAACTTCTGCTTCCCTATCAGAACTAGTAAGAGTTTCTCTGTCAAAAAGGACAGACCCTTGGGTCGTTCGCTTTTCTCTAGTTGGATTTGCTGAATGTTGGGCATGCAGGATGAGGTGACTGAGTAAACCAAAACAATGTTACAAGTGTTAGAAGCTACTGCCACAATCTGAGCTCTAAGGTCAAAAGCAATAATATCAGGGACCAAAATTCCTGGAATGCTGACTTTCCTGGTTGTGGTTACCTTTCCTTCAAAAGTCACTAAGATCAAGTGTGACGAATCTTGGCCAGTTCCTGAAGGGTAATCCTTCCTTCTCAAAGGAATGAGAGGACTGGGATCAGATCTCCGGTGATTTGAAAGGATGTGGGTTAAATCAACTGGGCCCGAGGAAGATGAAGCTACCGAATCAACAGCTATTGATTTGTCTGAATCTATAGACTTTCTTCGCAGATCCATAGAGTATTCCTCATCCCCAAGCACCAGTGTAGACTGCGAAGTTAAAGAACCCGTTTCCGTTCCTACAGGCAATTCAAATGTAATGCCTGCATTTAAACCACAAATCTTATCAAGGGGGAGTTCGGTAGCCACAGCAATTTGAAAATCCAAAGTGGCTTCAATAGCACAAATGTAGCTTCCAACATCAAATATTGGACAAAAGGAACAAGCGTTTAATGTTTTCTGGGCATCGTCCCATATATAGGAGTGAAGAGCGCTGCCTATAGCAACGACTAAGCGATGGCCATCCTTAGTCCAGCAAGCACAGTGGATGAGACCACTGCTTTTGATATCTGCTTTAATCCTGGAGTTGTCTGAACGAACGGCATATAAAACAGAAGCATCCCTTTTGGTAAGTACAGACAAAACATCCCTCTTTGGGTGCCACACACATCCCTGAGGAAGCAACTGGAATGGCTCGCCAATTTCACAGGTCTGAGAAACCAGGAGCTTATTCTTTTCCGAGGCAATGTGGCTCAGTTGCCAAACGCTGACATGCTTCTTATGCTGAACAGCTAGCAGAGCTGGTGTGTCAGCCGAGTAACATGGGCTCCAGTAAAGTCCATGGACGTGTTCAAACTGACCAATAACAGTTGAGTCGCCAAACCGCAATTCTTTGTTGTGAAAGTGCAGGGCAGTCAGTGCCACCTGCTTGCCATCTGTCCACGCAATCCCATGTGCAGGGTGTATGGCCTGGTGCAAAGCATTAAGGCCTGTTCTCAGCAACTTCGCTTTCCCCAGTTCCATTATTCAACCCTCCTTGCTAATGTGGTTGGCTCCAAAGTTGATTTTCCACAGGATTCATCAGAACAGCTTGACAAAGCAAATGCTCCTTGACCGAAGACCGATTTCCCTATGGCAATGCCCTTTCTTTCAAGCGTCTTCTACGGTGTAGCTCTGCTGATGTATAGATCTACATCAAAGCTGCTCTAACCATACCCTTTTCTGTGGAGGCGCTCTCTCTGTGTGTGTCTCTCACAGACACATGTGACATCTAATAAGGTTTAGCTAATTACTGTTCTCTGAGATTACATGTTCTTGGAAGCCTATTTTTAACTCTTTAAGGGCTGGGCCTGTGTTTTAAAATAGCAGTTTAATACCTTCAGTGAATAACGGTCTCTTCACTGAATGGAGAAAAGCTCTTACGCACTAGCAAGCAATGCAGCTGCAGCATGAAATAATGACCTGACACTTTTTCTTTCAAAGCCCATAAAGGGAACACTAAGAATATTTAATCACATTCTTGAAGTATAAGGAAAGAAGGGTATTATTCAGTTTTGCCAGTAGTTCCAAACAAGTAATGGGGTGACAGGAAACAAAAGCAAGAGCAGTAGAAACAAGGTGCTGGTTTCTGTGAGTGACAGACCAATTGATTCCAGACTTTTCTTCTTCTGCATTTACCCTTTTCTCACTTTATTCTGTAATCCAAACTGAAGGGTCATAAAAAGAGAAAATCTGGGCCTTAAGCCTGAGTCATACTATCTTGAAGCACTGATGGTAATTGAAGATGCTTATGGGCTACCTGTGACTACTTTCTGGTGAAGGAAATGTGCTCTGCACATTCTCGGAAGCACTGTTATCTTTATTAGTTTTATTTCACACATTTGAGTGCTGAATCCCAGCATTTAGAAGGAGTACGAGAAATAAATGTTCACAATACTGTATGATTAAAAGATGCAAGGCTTTGCAATTAATTTCTTTCTTGCTATGAATAAGATATTGCAGAAGCCAACTCAAAGCAGTGCAGTTCATCTCTTGTCCATGTTTTACTTTACTCCCTTGCCTCAACTGCCTCCCATCTTGCTGACATTATTTAGAATAATACTAGTGGTTTAAACCCGTTAAATTAACGGGCGCTAGAACAGGGCTCTCCCCACCCCGCTCCTCACCCCCATTTTCCCTGCCCTCGAAGCCCCCTCACAGGCCCTCAAGATGGGGAAAGAAAGTGGGCGGGGATCCCTGGAGAGGTGTGGCCTCTCCACGGACACGCCCACCACCACCTCCCTCTCGCTCCAGGCCAGCGGACGACATTACTCCCTCTCGCACGCGGGGGAGGGGCTAAGCATTGCCGTTTTCATCACCAGCAACAGCCGGGCGTCGTGCGGGATCCGTGGGCGGGGGACGCCTCTACTCTGGCGTCTCTCCCCCGGACCGTTTCCTTGGCAACGGGGGATGGAAGCTGCGTCTCCCCCAGGAGCGGGAGAAAGGGCGGCAAGGCGAGAGCCGCCCGCAAGCCCCGGTGCTGCGAGCTCCTCAGTGGCTGCGAGTCCCTGGCAGCGCGATGCCGCAGTGGCTGCTCAGTCTCCTGCTCTCTCCCATGCCCAGCCCCGGTGCAGCCTCCACAGCCGGCATGTCCCGAAGTGTCTCTGCGTTCCAAGTCCCAACGGCTGTCCGTGGGGCACATGCGCAGTAGCGCAAACCCACGGACACAGGGACTGGACGCAGAGACACTTGGACTTTATTATATAGGATATTCATAGAATCAATCAATTAAGTCACGAAATTATAAGACGCCTGCTTCTTGGGAGAAAAGCAATGACAAACCTAGACAGCATCTTACAAAGCAGAGACATCACCTTGCCGACAAAGGTCCGTTTAGTTAAAGCTATGGTTTTCCCATTAGTGATGTATGGAAGTGAGAGCTGGACCATAAAGAAGGCTGATCACTGAAGAATTTATGCTTTTGAATTATGGTGCTGGAGGAGACTCTTGAGAGTCCCATGAACTGCAAGAAGATCAAACCTATCCATTCTTAAGGAAATCAGCCCTGAGTGCTCACTGGAAGGACAGATCCTGAAGTTGAGGCTCCAATACTTTGGCCACCTCATGAGAAGAGAAGACTTCCTGGAAAAGACCCTGATGCTGGGAAAGATTGAGGGCTCAAGGAGAAGGGGATGACAGAGGACGAGATGGTTGGACAGTGTTCTTGAAGCTACCAACATGAGTCTAACCAAACTGCGGGAGGCAGTGGAAGACAGGAGTGTCTGGCATGCTCTGGTCCATGGGGTCACGAAGAGTCGCACACGACTAAACGACTAAACAACAAAGAATCATAGAGCTGAAAGTAACCATCCACTAACTGACACAAAATGCACCCAGTGCAGCAGTTAGGCTGTTCCTTCCCACAACAGAGCAGAAAGAATTACAAATGAAATGCACTTCATCTGAGATCCCATTATGGCTTGTACTGTTCTGTATCTTTGGCTGGAGTAGTAAATCATTTCACAAAAGTAAAAACAGCCACCAGATGGCGCCTCTGACAGTTTCACAAGGCACAATTAAAGCAGTCTTTTAACAGACATGTCTCCAAAAGTTCCCTGTTCACAAAATACTTGAATGGTTTTAGTTATTTGTGGCATACACTGATGACCTGAAAGAGAAAAAAGACCCAGGTTTCCTTCAATTCACAATGGTTCCCCTGGCTAAGCTGGGCTCAGTTCTCATAAACCTTGTTGCAACTTCACATTTAATACTACCAATACATCAGCTGAACACTACCAATATTTCACAGAAATGTAGAGAAGAAGTACTTCAACCCTCTTTCTCCTTTTATCTGAAATCTTTATTTCTTGTTTTTTTAAAATGTATTCACAAAAATATTGGGAACATAATTTCAATTCAAAGATACAGTATCATGTGGGTAAAATCATGCACATGTGAAATATAGCAACAGTGCATCATCATCATAAGCCCAATACACAAAACCTCGACACATTGGGCTTCTTGTCAGTAAATCATGTATCAGACTGCAACCTTGACTTGTAAATTAAACTAGACACTTTCCTTTTTATTAAGGGCTGTTACAATGATTTCTACATCTTGGCCTTGATCTGTTTGTGAAGTTACAAAAAGAACTTGAAAGCAAACACATTTTGTTCAAACCCCCCCCCACTTCCTGCACAATACTCTCTCTCTCTCTCTCTCTCTCTCTCTCTCTCTCTCTCTCTGTGTGTGTGCATTGTGCAGAATGTGGGCTATCAAAACTGTCACACTGTAGAAGGTTACATATTGCAATGCAATACTTGAGAGAGCATTCTCATATCCAAATTCTTTTCTCAGCATTTTTACCCTTGGAGTGTGTGTGTGTGTGTGTGTGTGTGTGTGTCTGTCTGTCTGTCTGTCTGTCTGTCTGTCTGTCTGTCACAGACTGGACATGCTGAAAGAAATCCAAACTAAACTGAGACAAGTACAGTACCACCCTCTTCCTTTGAGAAAGCACAAATGTATGTATGGCAGAAATCAAATGCACCAATAAATGACTCAGTGCTTGTAAGTTGATTCAGATATTAAGGAAGGCAGGTGGTGCTGTAGTCCTCCACATAACTTGTTGACATAGTGCGCCTTGGGGGCGAAGTAAAACTTGAAAGCTTACAGGGCCTTCTGTGCCTGTAGAGACTGATACGGGAGAGACATGTTTTGTTGCAGCTGGGGTGGATGAAGCTCCTCCCAGTGGTCATTCCTCCTCTGATCACTGCTATGGATACATGACCTGATTGTCTCCAGGCATCATGGAGTTGATGTTGCCAGCCTTCATGCCACATTTGCAGACATCTTTGTAACACAGAGTTGGTCTGCCAGTGGGCGTGGTGCCTGAAGCCCTGAAGCCAGTTCCCCATAAAGAACTACATCATCTAAATAAGGGAGAGGGGGGTTGCTTGTCAAAAAGTGGTCCCATGCCAGTTCATTCTGCATGTGTAGAGCCAACAGCTCCTGGAGGAATGGAGGGCTTCCATCCTATCTAATCTCCTTCCTTGTACTGTCTCTTAAAGCAGAGCCAGCCCTACCATTGGGTAGAGTGAAGCATCTGCCTCAAGTGGCAGGTGGTGATGGGCAGGCGGCAACAGTGAGGTGAAGAACATAGCTACCGGTATTTGTGCTACGTGACCTGCTTTTCAGCCCCTAAGCTAGCCTGCTGCCATCATGTAGTGATGGATACTGTCCCATCACCAGGGCTGAAGGAATATTCAAATGCCAGTCTAGCAGGCTTCAGTACATGAAAGGGGAAGGGAGGGAGGTGTCATCTTGTCCTTCACCCCAGGCAGCAAAATGTATTGGGCTGGATCTGTCTTAAAGCTTTCTACCACTTAGAGTGCCAGGGGCAGACCCTGAGAGGACCTCAAAACCTTACAGTACTGAATTACTGAACTGGGGGGGGGGGAATTGGATGGAGGAATGAAAGTATTTGTTTCCAAACCCTTTTTGCAAGTAAACAGTATATATTAAAGTAAATCTTCCTGAACAGTGATTTAAAAGAAATAATAATAAAACAAAGTGATTTTATGGTCTGTTTTTTTTAATTGATTTAGTGAAAATTAAATTAAACTAGCAAGAGAAGGGTTGGAAAAATTTCCAGCATTAATTCTTTGTAAATAGTGAAGGCAGAAATCTCAGTCACTCATTACATATATACTGGTATGTCACTTGCTTTATACAGTTGTCATAGTCCTATTGTGCTTAGGAATTGTATGAAGCCTGATATTGCCATAGGATTCTGTGCATTTTGCTTTTTTATATATATAAGGCAATTCTAACCTTGAAAAACCTTTGGTTAGAGAACATAAGCACATACAAAAAGTCTAGCTGGATCAGACCAAAGATCTGTGTAATTCAGTATCCTGTTTACTTTAATAGCCAGTCAGATGCTCTGTCTAGCTGTTGTCCCCCAGCAAATCGCATCTAGAAGTGCAGTCCCTCTGATCATGGAGGCAGTATATAGCCTTTAGGATTATCAGCCATTGATAGCCTTATCCTCCTCCTTAAAAAAAAAGAAATAATAAATAGTGTGCACCAATATTTCAAACCGTGATTATGAAATGCATCCAAGCCACATCCCTTACCCAAATTCCATGACACTTCTGGTTAGCTGCTGTGGGATGCAAGACTAGATGAACCCTTGATTTGCTCCAGCAGAGCTCCTTTCTCAGTTTCTTAGGAAACTGCTTTACACTTAGGGCTCATCCGCACTTCTGCTTGCCCTGTGCCTAGAAAGCATGGATCTGAGCAGTTTTCCACTTGTCCTGTGCTTTCTAGGTATGGGTCTGAGTTGTTCTGCCTTTCCCCCACTAAACCTGCTCTTTAGCGCTAAATCGGAACAAACAGCAATCTGTTGCCATTTGTTCCAATTTGGCACTATACTGACTGGGAGTTGCTTATGAGGGCTTCAGACAGGAAGTCTCTCCCAGTCCCAGCCCTACCTGGAGATGCCCTTGGAGATTAAACCTGGGACCTTCTGCATGCAAAGCAAATGCTCCACCGCTGAGCTAAGTCACCTGCTCTTTGGGCCTTAGGCTCAAAGAGGATTAGGGGCAGATATAGGGGAATGCAACTGATTCAGTTGCACTGGGCATGAAGCCTTGGGGACTCCACCAGAGACGCAAACTATGCTTTAGAATTGAGTGTGAGGGGGGCGTGCCCAATTTTGGTGTTGCACAGGGCGCTGTTGAAATTTGAGACCCCAAGTTCTGCAACTGGAAGGATCTTTCCCAGGAACCTTCTGCCGTCAAAGCTGCTGCTTTGACTGCTGAGCAATGGTGCCTCCCTATTAAGAAACAACACCCCTGTTTTCTACAGGTTCATTTCTATTCTTGTCCAGTATAGTGATAGGTGCAGGGTCCTTGTTGCTTTATTCCATCCTAACGCTGCAGGCAGGATTGCAGAGAGGGTTTCTCTGGAAACGAGTCTCGCGGTTGCAGCTTTTTCAGTTCTGCTTGGTAGGCCTCGATCCTTACTCTGTGGTATTTTTTTAAAAAAAAATAAATTTGTATAGCGCCCTTCATCCAAAGATCACAGGGCAGTCCACAACATAAAAATACAGAATGGAAACACAAAATACATAATAAAACAAAAACAAACCAAAACAATAACCCCTCCCTCCCCCATTCACACATTTTAAAGCCCACAGAATGTTAATCAGCCAAATGCCTGGTTGAAGAGAAATGTTTTCACCTGGTGCCTAAATATATTTAATGTAGGCGCCAGGTGAGCCTCTTTGGAGAGAGCATTGGGGGGGGGGCACTGCAGAAAATGGCCATTCTTGTTTTACCACTCCAGAACTCTTGTGGAGGAAGCACACAAGGAAGATCGCAGGGTCAGGGTTGGTTGATATGGGGAGATGGGGCCCTTGTATAGGAGCAGCTTGGCATCTTAGCGCTCTGCCTCTGAAATGGGGCTTGATACTCAGCATGGAACGGAGCAAAGTAAAGTTTAAAAAAAAATGCATAAAAGCCCTAGATTGGAATCATAGGATCACAGAGTTGAAAGGGATCCCGAGGATCATCTAGCCCAACCCCCTGCAATGCAAGGACCTCACATGACATATGGCCACCCAACCTCCACTTAAAATGCCGAACCGTTTCCAGGCACGCGTTTGGCAATTCGGGCTCTGCGCTGCCAAAGGAGCAGCGCTTGCTTCCCCCAAGGAAACAGGACTGCATTCATTCCGCAAGCTGCGCAGCCTGCCTGCCTGCCTGTCTTTCTTTTTTGCAGTGCGGTCCCCCTCCCCCTTACTCCGCCGCCGAGCTCCTCCCCACGGGAGGCTGGGGTGCGCTTTTCGCCCTGCCTTCCCCTCCGCCACCTCGCGGGGGGATTGGGCGACGGCGGCGCCTGCAGCCCCCCTCCCCACTTTTCCATTGGCCGGGTGGGCTGATGGGCAGCTCCAGAGGCGCTTGTCCGTCAGCTGCGAAGAGGGGCGGGGAACTATGCGCCGGCTGGAGGGTCTCGCTAAGCCGGGACCGGCCGAGGAGGACGGCGGCGCGTGGTGCGGGGAGCAGGTTGCCAAGCGGGAGCGCGCCGCATCGGGAGCACGACGGCCATGGGGGTGGAAGTGGAGACCATCACGCCGGGAGACGGTGCGGTGCCCCCCTCGCCGCGGGTTCGGGCTGAGGGGCGCAGGGAAGAGAGGGACTGCAGGGCAAAGCAGCTGCAGGAGGAGCTGGGTGCCTATGGGGGAAAGGAGGAGGAGAGGCGGAGATTTGGTTAGGAGAAGGCGATGAATGAACTGGGAGTTTTTTGGCCAGGGAATGGTACCAAGTAGGGGTGCTCCTAGTAACGGTGGAGCAACGTCAGTTCTGGAATTGTCGAAGGGACCCCAACGGTCATCTAGTCCAGCCCCTGCAATGCAGGAATATTTTGCCCACCCTGGGACTCGAACCCACGACTCTGAGATTAAGAGCCTCAGGCTCCACCGACGGAGCTGTTGAGGGCCAGCTCAGTGCGATGCAGTGTGTGTTCAGGGTTTCTGGGTACCTTATTTGCGGTGCAGCGCCTCCTGTTCTCCACACCCTGGTCAGTACCCTGTGGTTCTTTGGCTCTCTCCTGCCTTGGCCATCACTCTTGTCCATCTTGCCAAGCTTGTAAAGTATATTTCAGCCCAACTGTGGCCAACGAAGGGATCCGATTTCCTGTCATTTCAGAGGGATATTTGAGGTCAGAGGGCTGAGTGGGTAGGTGACTGTCTCTTTCTCTGGCTGTCAGGACATTGAATCAGGGAGGATCAGAGAAAGTGGAAGCAATAGGATGTTCAGAACAGGAATTTTAAAATGCAAAATGCATGAAAAAATGCACATATATATATATATATATATATATATATATATATATATATATATATATATGGTGGGGGATGGGAGTGGTGTTTTCCTGCTGTCAGGTGGGGGGAAATTTGAGATTCCCTGGCTTAGAATATGGTAGAGGGTGCCTATCCTGAGCCACATAATGAGGGAAAATGCCCAGAGGGCTCTGTGGATCAGTGGGCTGCAGTCTTCTGCTTCTTTGGCAGCAGTATCGGCAGCCACAAGCGATTAGGGATATTTAAATGGCATTTGCTGACAGCTGCATAAATCCAAGTGCAGTGAAGTAATTTAGTAACAAGAGCAAATTATAGTACGCTGTACTTCCCTGTTTAAAATGTGAGCCTCTCCATTCAGGAGAGAGACAAGGCTTCAGGCTTGCTCCTCTGTGAAAACCTGGAAAAGGCTCTTATTGAAGAGACTGCTGCTGCAACTGCAGAGCTAGCAAAGCAAAGAACTCCTGTTATAATGGCATGGGGGTGATCAGTGAATGGGAATTGGCAGGGTTTTGTGGCTGACAGTAACATGTGGAGATAGCTTTTTGCCATGAAGGAAATCTGTGCCACTTACCGGTAGTCATTAGCCAGACATTGACTTTGAAGACGTCTTCGTGGTTTGAGAATATACAATAGAACAATGGCAATTTAGCCCAGCTCACAGCACAGAGGAAGAATCCTGTAAAACCTCAAATGCTCTGCTCATTTTGAAATGGTTACAGCATGTTCAGCCAGGCATAACTCTTCAGTTTCACCAGATTTACAGCCCCTGACTGGTGAATATAATTATTGTGGACAGTAGTCTACAGATTTTGGCAGGTGAATAAGTGCCCTTTTATCTTGCCTGTGGGCTTCCCTGGGACATCTGATTGGCCAACATGGGAAAAGGATGCTTGACTAGATAGCTCAGTCAGTAGAGCGTGAGACTCTTAATCTCAGGATTGTGGGTTCAAGTAGGGTTGCCATACCACTGGAATTTCCTGGACATAGCTGGAATACTGCATTTGGAAGCAGTGTCTGGGCAGAAATTGCTAAAAATGTCCAGGAAAATCCAGACGCATGGCAAGCCATGTCAGCAGTGTCACTTCTGATGATTTACCTGAAAAAATAGCTCCAATTTATTTAATTTTGCTCAACAACTTTGGACCTTTTGAAATATCTTCCAGTCCTACGTTGGGCAAAATATTCCTACATTGCAGGGGTTTGGACTAGATGACCCTCAGTTCCCCTTTCAACTCTAAAATTCTATTATTCTAGGTCTTTGGTCTGAATGAGCAGGGCTGCTCTTTCGTTCTCAAGGTAGCCGATCAAAACTACCGTATATACTCGAGTATAAGTCGACCCAAATATAAGCCGAGGCACCTAATTTCCCTACAAAAATGTGGGAAAGCTTATTGACTCAAGTATAAGCCGGTTCGCCTTTGCCACTGTGGTAGAGGAGGAACGAGCAGCCCAAAGCAGCCCTCTGGTTGCTCCTTCCTCTTCCGCCTTTGCTGCTGTGGAGCTCACCCCGTCGCAGATCAGCAAGCCCTAGGGCTCTGTGGTTTAACTCGCAGCACAATGTTCCCTTGTGTTATACAGAGAAGGCTGGGATCCTGTCCTGTTTAAGCAGGAGCCAGGGAAAGTGAGCATCTGTGTCGTTTTAATACTTCTTTAACTGATAGGCTTTCTGCCTTCTGGGGTCTAAAGTTTGCATTTATGTGAGCAGTTCAGGAATGGAACAAGCTGCCTGGGGAGAGTAAAGAACCACCGTTCTTGTACACTTCTTAAGGAATGGTTGACTTGAGTATAAGCCGAGGGCAGCTTTTAAAGCACAAAAAGTGTGCTGAAAAACTAGGCTTATACTCAAGTATATACGGTAAGCTGTCTCATTTCCTGCTTACAAAGTGTGTCCCCTGTGGACCAGATGCTCAGCTAAAGGATTTTACAGGGACAAAGTGGAAAGCATCATGATCCCAGCATGAGGCACATTCTACTGCCATTTGCCTCCCTGTGTCATGGATAACTTTGTTGAAAATGGTCCTGTGATGAAGCAAACTAGAAGCTGGCCGAAATCAAGCTTTTGGTCACTGCAATTTGAAATCATATTTGTAGGCCCTCTTTAGGTATGGTTGTCATTTAGTTAAAAAACACACCATTTATTTTAGTTTCTAGGCTCTCCCATGTCTGAGGCTTCATAGGGTCAGTAGTAAAGGAATGATCCCAATTATATTGTTTAAATTGATGGTCACTGAAAATTGAAATCTGTTCCCCCTTCTTTCCAAATGGCACATATAAGCCACTCTGTGGGAGGGTGAGACTAGCAGAAGCTACAGGTATGTGATTACAATGTCATCCACACTGCATGACACCATCTCTGCCTCTGCACCTTTGTTTTCTTACACTGGTTGGGGGTTTTAAGACAGAAAACCCAATTATATTCAATTTCTATTTTATCTTGTATTTAATGTAGGTTTTGATATGAATGAGTTTATTCTGCTTTGACTCTTTTTAAACATCCACTTTTCTAAAAGGATTTTTTCAACAGCATTTTTAACGTATGTGTTTGTTTTTAAACAGGAAGGACATTTCCAAAGAAAGGCCAGACATGTGTGGTCCATTATACAGGTAAGTTCCATTATGAATATACCATTTTGTGTTTTCAGATTGTTATTTTCTGTTTGTAGTCCAACTGCATATTCATTTCTCCATACTGATTCATGATGTCCTACATCTTTGTATAACGGCATTCAGGTTATCCATAATGCTATTGATTTACATGAATTCGGATGATTATTGCTCAGGTTATTATACTAAAAGAAGTACCCTGACCCTTCTAGCTTTTCTCTTCCTCTCCCCACCCATTTCATAAAAAGGACCAGAGGTTGTAGTCTAGCTATTCATGTTGTCATCACTACAGAAAGCAAAGCAGAAGCTTGATTTCTTCAGTACAGCACAAATGACTCCACTCCTGCTTTGCTTATTTTTACCCTTTCCTCTACTGCTCAGTACATACTGAACACTTACGATGTTATTCATGGAGAGCAGCTAGAAAGCCTATCAGTGTTCGGGTGCAGTGGTCTTCAGCTTACTAAGAGCTGGGACTCACCTGTAATCCCAACCTAAAATAATGGGACACTTTCAAATGTCCATAGGCTACAGGGCAGAGCCCAGCATTAAAAAGGGTGGAACTCAAGAATCTGGGGTGTGGTTGAGGCAGTCTGAAGAAGCAGAGTGTTAAAAGAAAATCGGCTTGAAGAAGTGGAGTGTCATGTTAGTGGGTAGGGCAATTTTAATGCGTGTGCCTGGAGGACAGTGTGTGTGCAGGTAGCAGCCCACACAGATTGCAGAGCCACCTTTGTCTGTCCCCACCTCTGTTACTGCTGCTGATAGTGTCGTAGCACTGAGTAAGAGCTGGCTTTTCTGTGAGGAGTGGCCATCATGCACATAAAGCTGTTTGCACGCAGGCTGTGCATGTGTGGTAGTGAACTGTTGGGAGCTGTCATCTGGGGATTTGGAACACAGTGCCACCCGTGTGCTGATGACACACAGCTTTATCTCCATTCCATCGCAATCAGGAGGGACTGTGAAGGTGTTCTACAGGTGTCTGGAAGCAGTGAAGGGCTTGAAGTGTTGGATTTTCTACCGCCAGTGCCAAATGACTTGGCAAGCCTTTGGTGCTGTGCCCCTTGAGCTGGCGGGCGGGGGGCGGGGAGAGAAGTAGCACAAGCCATTACACCCCGGGCAGCAAAATGTCTGGGGCCAGCCCTGCACCAACTGTGTTTGGTTTGATTAACCACATCAGATCCAAGTTCTATTTTAGACCTGGATACTGTGTCAGACATTGTAAGTGCGAAAGACAGTGTTAAGCAATCAGCCCTGATGTTGCTGTAACGTTTGAGATCCCTGGGGGCGGGGCGGGGGTGTAAGCCGTGGATAAGGTTGCTACGTTGTCAGGGTGGCTTGAACAGCAGCATGTGAGGTACAATTCAGTGGCTGCCGATTCCCCTTTCGCTATATCTCCTTGCTGGGTAAAACTGTACCTGCTGGATTTCTGCCTGTCCGTGCAGCTGTTTCAGTGTACAGGAACCCTGCCACAAGACCGATGGCCTCTGTAGCTGTGGAGCTGGCAGCTGTCCCTTATGCTCTTTCCATCGGGGTAGCCTATGTGTGAAAAATATATCACAGTGTGAAATGTATCTATGTGTGATTGGAAATAAGTCACAGAGGTGATAACATGTGAATAATTACTGGTGCGATTAAGTATCTCCTGGTGCATCAATCTGTCTCTCATCCTGAAGAGCTAGTATGGACAGCTGCTAATATGGCACACAGAACTACTGAGTCAGTAGAACAAGGGAAGTTAATACCGGCCAACAGGAATGAGACAGAATCGTTCTGATCCTGCCGTCATTCTCACTTTCTTAGCCGTGTTTGAGGGTGGGGATTTTTTTTTTTTAATGAATGGGACATCTTTTTGTTTCTGAGCATGGACAATCAACATGGCTGATAGTGGAAATTAATTGCCATTCTTTCTGTGAAGTGTAGATTAACCAGTTTCCCAAACATGGGTTTTGAGCTGTTGTTGGACTACAACTCCCATCATCCCTGGCTAGCAGGACCAGTGGTTGGGGATGATGGGAATTGTAGTCCAAAAGCAGCTGGAGACCCAAGTTTGGGAAACCCTGGATTAAACAAACAATAAGAAGGAATGGGCTTTATTATCCTACTGCCCATGGTGTGGTGTAGTGGTTAGAATGATGGATTGTGGGAGCTGGGAGTCCTGGAGTAATCCCCCTCCCCTTCTGATCCACTCAGCTCACTGGATGATCCTGGGCCAGTAACTTTTTTTTTATAAAAAAAAATCCAAATAATTTTTATTGATTTTCATGTAAATACAAGAACAACATATAGCTGCAGTAACTTGTCCAGTGGTACATTCTTATTAAGTTTGATATACAGTACACAGCACACAAGCAATACGTTTATTTATGCATTGTCAATTCAGGTATCCTCTCCAAAGAGATTTTTGTAGTAACTTTCAACCTAACCTACCTGACTGGGTTTTGTTGTCAGGATAAAATGGGTGGGTGGGGATTGTGTTCCTAAATAACCAGTTTTGAAAAGCAATATTGAATTTTTAGTGGGAATCATATTTTGCATGGACCTCTGAGGGGATTTCTTGTATTTGATGCTGTGCTTTGCTGAAGTCAATGTATTACATAATATGTCTTCAGGGGTTTTTGCATTTTTAAAGGTAACTTTTATGGAATTTGTGGTCACCATGCATTTCTCATGGTTCAGTAACTGAGCAAAATTCTATGTCGGCTAAGCTTATCTTGCAATACTTGTATATTAGGAATGTATGTATATATTAGGGTCCTGTGAAACACATATTTATATAATTTGGCTAATTAAAATGATATGTTGCTCCAGAATCACTGGCAGATTTTATAAATCCTTATGGTTCTACTTGCTCTATATTGCTTTTAGCATCATAATAACCAGCATTCTGCATTATTGCGGTATAGTTATCCTTGAGTTGCTTTAATCCAGTGCTTTTTTTCTGGGGGTACGCAAGGGTATGCACTACCCGCACATTTTTTTCTAGAAGAAAAGCACTGCTTCAAGCCTTTTGCAACACACCACCTCTTGTTGAATCTTTAATATTTTGTTTTTACAGCAGCATTACATGACCAACTTGTTAAAAGTGTGATCTTAGCTCCCATCTCCACCAATTTAAACGTGTTGTCGTCATTTAAAACTGGCACCTGCTGACTTGGCAGATTTCTCTGTTTTAAAAGTTGCAGTCCTGATTTTGTGCATGGTTTGTTGTTGTTTTAATAAGTGGCATTTATTGCTGTTTGTACATCGGTTCACTTGCGGGGAAATTTGAGGCAAGAATTTGACAGTGTGGCTTTAACCCTTATAGTAAGCACTGCATAACTCTGGGCATGACCCATTCTCCTCTACATGTAGAAGAGGGGATCTCCGCAATCTTCAGTCTTTCCTCTTCCCTTTTCTCATAGCCCTCATCCAGGTACATTCACGCTGCAGTGCATGGCTGGTATGGCCTTAAAAATATACTGTAGATCCATGTAGCCTGCTCTTTCCCACAGAGGTACAAGAAGGCTACTCTTCAGTGGAGCATGACTAGTCCCTGCACATGTCCTTAGTCATAGAGGAATCTGCTTATGTGAAGCATTGGAAACTGCCATATATAGAGTGACACTGACTGACAATGGTTTTCCAGTTACTAACCCACAAGGTCTACCAGAGATTATTCATACATTGATTTTATGTGTCTGCAGCTTTTCCACCCTCCAAAAAATAAATCACGCTCACAGCAGCTTACAGCGAAGCAAAGAGGAAAATAGTTCAAGCAAGCACTACAAATCAATTTCATAATAATATATGAAATATAGTGCAATATACTGCAATATACTGCAAAACAACACAATAACTACTGTATTTCATAATTATGTAGCAAAACAATTGTTTTGTTGTTGGCATCCATCTGTCTCAAGAGAGAATGGAGTGTGTCTCAGGGTGTAAAGTCAAACTGCTGTGATAGTAGCATCAGAGTGACATCCCCGGGGTGCAAGGCTGGGCAGTGTGCATGGAGGTCCTGGGCTGCTAGATGACAAGACTCCTAGCTCGGCCTTGCTGGTGTGGTCCAAAGGAAAGTGAAGCAATACGTTCAGCACCAGCTTGGCTTGAGGAGTTGCCTGAAGGAGGCATACAGGGCACCATCCAACCAGGGCAGATGGGGCTCTTCAGCCTAGGAAGGTAGCCCATCTAGGACAGGGGTTGGCAATGTTTACCGGCTATGGGCCGGATTACTCCCACAGAGATCGCCCATGGGCCAGACTGGCGCAGCACAACACCGGAAATAGCGTCTGTGCGTGTCTGCGGCACTGGAAATTGCTTCTGCACATGCCCAGACTCTGAAAATTACGCCTGTGCAGAAGTGATTTTCGGTGTCTGGACATGCACAGATACAATTTACAGGTGCAATTTCTGGTGCCGCTTGGCGAGTCCCCACATCGCGTTGCGCCAGTTTAGCGCAGTGCGCAGGGGACTCGCCAAGTGGGCGGCTCAGTTCAGGGGTGGATCGTGGGCCAGTAAAACGGTCTTCATGGGCCACACGTTGCCAATCCCTGATCTAGGAGAAGGAAAACTCTGACCCTAAACCTCTGTTGCCTTGTGGGATATCTTCAGGAGAAGGTAAAAGGTAAAGGTACCCCTGACAGTAAGGTCTTGTCACGGACGAGACTGGGGTTGTGTGCTCATCTCGCTCTATAGGCCGAGGGAGCCAGTATTTGTCCGCAGACAGCTTCCAGGTCATGTGGCCAGCATGACTAAGCCGCTTCTGGTGAAGCAGAGCAGTGCACGGAAATGCTGTTCACCTCCCCCCCGGAGTGGTACCTATTTATCTACTTGCACTTGATGTGCTTTTGAACTGCTAGGTGGGCAGGAGCTGGGACTGAACAACGGAAGCGCACCCTGTCGGGGGGATTCGAACCGCCGACCTTCCAGTCGGCAAGCCCTAGGCTCTGTGGTTTAGACCACTGTGCCACCCGTGTCCCTTTCAGGAGAAGAAAGCCCTACACAAATCTGGAGTGGAATCCCTATAGCAATTATAACACAAAACCCCCACATTTCAATACTATAAATGTAACAAGATTACAACATGCAGCATCCAATAGCAAAAATAACAAGAGCTTCACAGTTTCAACTGGGGACCTTTTACATGCAAGGCATGTGCTCTGTCACTGCATAGGCCTCCCATTGTAGGTATTGACTGGCACATGGTGATACGTGTTTGAACCCAAAAATTCTAAAAATCAACAAAGATTCAGAGAGAATAGCATGCCATATAGACAGGATTCGAAATTAGCAGGGTGCCAGGTGCATTTTGTGCCTAAAGATTCCATTTGCAAGAACCTCAAAAAGTCTGGGTGCCCTTTTTTGTGCCTGGCACAAAATGAGTTTAACAATAATGAGTAGAGTGTTTTGAAAACTAAAGTATGGTACCAATATTTTTATTGTAAACACCAAATTAAACATGTATTAACAATTTCTGCTAAAATGTGATATTAATTTATGTGAATTGGGTATTAGTTCATGCTTATCAAAATAATAAATATTTTTTTTTGCTGACACACACGCTCCAGTGGTGATTAGACATTATGCTTTGGCACCCACAACTCAGGTCCCAGAAGCCATTTGGCCCCTAGCTTTTCTATCCCAGTTTCTAACACCACATACAGACATTTCTAGTATTGCTCGCTGTACAACTACCTGCTGGCCTGCTTGCTCTGAGAGCATAACATTATTGAGCTTTTGGGATTTCCTTTCCATGCAAGACCATCTTTGAGAAAGCACTGGATTTGATTGGGGTGGGGGATTCTAATGGAGGATGTTCATTCCACTTTTAAAAAATTGTTTGCTTTGGTTTTTACAGCTCTGACTTCACCCTTGCTCTGGAAGTGCTTGCGTTCCTACAGTATGTACAGTATGAACATGTTGCTATTAATATATACCTTGTGGCAAGGGATGGCCTGGGCAGAACAGCATGTGTGAAAAGAGATCTTGTGCTAGGAGGTGACATGAATTTTGGATTGAGTCATTCTTCCCCATCTGTCGGGGCTCCCTGTGCAGATGCTCCCCGCGGGTTGAGGTAAGCCAACATGGGTTCACAACTAGGCTCTCTAATGGTGCTCTTGTGTTTATATTGAGCACCAGCATGACTTCCCACCTTCTGGTCTCATCCCACTTTAGTTCTGTAAATATTTTTGCTGCTCATATCTATTGTTGGCACAGAGACACCAGCTGAAAGTTCTCTTAAGCCTTTCATTGCATATATGGCTCTGTGCCAGTGAAAGCTACACCTAAGCATCTTGGCCTCTTTGGCTGCCCGGGGGCAGATTCTCCCCCACCCCAGTAATAACTGATGTCTTTCTTTAAGCTAGGCAGGAATTTCCACAAGATAGGCTTTTGCCACTGCTGTAAACCAGAAGGTACTTTGTTTTTGGCCATTTTAGCACACACCTTCCTGTCTTGCTTGTCAGAGTCCCCCCCCCCCCCCCCCCCCGCTTCAGCATGCCTCTTCAGCTAATCCATTCAGGATGCACATTTCTGTCGTGGTGCTGTTGATTGTCTTCAACAGCCATGCCAAGTTTCCCAGCATGAAGTGGCTGCTGTTAAAATATTTATCTGCCATTTAGTTGGCAGGTGGCATTTCAGAGTTCTGTGGTTACACCCCCCCCTTCCGAATCAAGCAAAGCTTGAAATCATGATTTGCACATGAGCTGAAATTGTGTATAATTTAGATGCACCAGGAAGGTTACTCAATAACAATAACTCATACCTCACATTAATATAGTCCTGAGTTTTCAAAACATTCTCCATATATTATCTCAGTATTTCTTACAACATTTTCAGATAGGATTATATTATCCCCTTCTTGGAGAAGTCAGTAGGGGCTATGGCTTAGATATCATGGTTCACCTGAGACCCCTGGGTGAGTTGATTGTGAGTTAACTCTTTCCCAGATTGTGCTCTTTAGGCAGTTATGTTGCACCATTGCTCAAGGTGGAATAGACTCATAATTTGCTTAACCACCGAACTACCACTCTGTGCTCACGCTGCAATAGAAGGTGTCATTCATTTAACTGGTCTCATCAGCTGTGCACACCACATGTGCATTTTAAAGTGTCCAGTTGCTTGCTCGCTGTGTGCAACAAATCAAGACTGTCAGTCAACAGCTTTTGCTGATACGTTAAATGGAGATCAAACTAGAGGACTATCAGTCCAGCTGATGATTGGTATTGTTTCCTGCATGTGGTCTAGAGAGAATTGGAGATTGTCATAGTCTCAGGGAGACACTTGGATTAGGGAGGATCAATAAAATACTGTTACTATTATTGTGGGTTTGATTGCAGACATGGTACTCAGGTCTGATTTGCCCAGACAAACCTGCTGTAAAGGAGCATCTCAGCTCTGTTGATCAGACTGTAGGCATTATCAGTGCCAAGAGAAAAGATGACAGCTCCCTCCATTGATACCATACTCTCATCCTCTTCCCAGCCCCAACCCAACCCAATGGCCTCACAGATGAGTGAGCAAAGGGCACGTTGGCAGGTGAAATAAATACTTTTTCTTTAAAATCCGGTATTGCCTTTCAACTATCTCAGTTTTCAGCTCATTGCTATGTGGCTTATTCATGGTGCTTGATTCAACATAGTGGTCAAAGGAACTTTACTTCTCTGCCACAACTTGTCATTTCATGGCAGCTATGCATTAACAAAGCAGTGCTACATATAGTTAAATAGGCCTGTCCCTGATTCAGTAGTTGGAGGGGAGTGTGACTGAGTTAAACTCCCCCTGCCCCAACAAGGGATCAGCACCATCACTAAAATTTAAATGGCAGCCGTGTGCAGGATGGGTAGGACTTCCTTGTCCTTGCACGATCAGTTCTGGCCAGGGATGTGGAGGTGTCAACATGACCATCTTTATATAGCAGACAGAGGTTAAAAGAACTTAAAACATTTTAAAACATTTTAACATTTTAAAACATTTTAACATTTTAAAAGAACTTGTGAAAGAAGGGCTCTGGAGCTGTGTGTTAACTTTGCCCATTGTTGATGTGTTCTCTGGCCATGTTCCCCACTAGGCATTCAGTGAGAAGAGACCCAAAGTAAGCAGCTACCAATGTGTGTGCAATGTGTTCTCTTCCATGTGAGAGAATCCAGAATCCCCTTAATCCCCTTACCTTGAGGACTCCATGCATAAATGTAGGCATGTCTATAGGGCTCCTCTGCACCCTAGCTGAATACATATGCAGCAGAGTGGGGGGGGGCATGACTGCAGACTTCTCACATTTGTTGTTGACATGCTAGGGGTTTCTCTGAACTCCTCCTTCTCTATATGATCAGTTTCTGGTTTTACTTGTCTCCAAATTTTTCATAATCCAGCTTGATCCCCCCCCCCCAAAAAATGGGGAAGATAATGTATAAAAACAATTTAAATCAAAGTTTGTGTGATCTGTCAAATGTGTCCTGTTTCTTGGGCTAAATGCAGGAATGTTTCAAAGGAAGCATACCTGAGTCTTCCTGGGATGCTTGGCAAGATGTTGTCATCTGAACGAGACCTGAAACCACTCTCTTATTTCTTCTCCCCCGCCTCACTTATTTGCTTGGGGTAGTGGGATGTTCACAGTTTATATTTACATTTACAGCTTATAATAAATCTTCTTACCAACGATAGTAGCACACAACAATCCATTCTAAGTATGACTATGAATGTGTGACAATGCACACACACATCTTTCTCTTTTGCTATGCTGTTAATTTCTAATATTCTTATATTAACCGGTAAATTGCAATTTGTAATCATATTTGTTTGACTGTAACTTAGTGGCGGATAAGTGATTGTTATAAAGATTGGGTTGGACTGTTTATGCATATGAACACAATATAATCAATTGAGGAGAGTAAAATCTTTTTTCAGCAAATAAAGGGTAGGTGACATCAAATGGACTGGAAATGCAGCAATGTTAAGCATATTTTGACCATCCTGGTGAATTACTTGAAACCCTGTTCTGTAAAGCGTGCTCCGCCACCACCCAATTTCATCATATTCCCCTTTCAGCACCTAAACGTCCCATAGGCCTCTTGTAATGTTAATTACAGACACATTATCCAGTGCTGCAGGATTGCCGGTTGACGTCTCTGAAGCAAAGTTGTCAAAGCAGCCAAAGGCACAGGCTCAATGTAAAGTCCCTACGTGCTACATGGATCAAAAGAGGACATGAGCAGGAGCATTTAACTTGCAAGCCTTGCAAAAACTTGCACTCGGTGACTGTCTGTGCTGGAGATGACAAGCAACTCAGAAGCCGAAGCCATATTGGGTTGTTAAAATGCTGATTGGCTCGCAGCAAGGACTATTAATAGCAAGTGGCAGAATAGTCACTCCCAAAATCACAACTGATAATGTATTCTTACTGCAACTGAGATTTGCAAAAATGAGAATCTTACCTGGAAACACCATGAGTGAATAACTTCCCTATACTGTACCAGGTAAAGCACATATTCATAATAGAAGCAAAAAGGTCTGTGTTCCTACATTCCTTTAGACTGTGGTTCAAAACAGCTGCAGCTATATTTGGATTTTTGGCAGATGTTCATACTGTCTCCTTGCAGATTAATTTTTTTTTCAAGTATCCTTGAGCTTCTGAGTTTCTGGGATGAGTCAGCACATCACCAGTGCAGCTGCATCTGGTACAGTTAAGCATCTCAGCCTTAATTGAGGTGTGACTGCCCTTCAGCCATATTATCAGTAGACAGTATTAGCTAAGGAAGTCATATGCTGAGCAAGATGTGATGGGGGTGGGGCTGCTGTGTTTGATCATAACAGGGGTCCCCAAACTAAGGCCTGGGGGCCGGATGCGGCCCGCTCGCCTTCTAAATCCGGCCCGCGAACGGTACGGGAATCAGCATGTTTTTACATGAGTAGAATGTGTCCTTTTATTTAAAATGCATTTCTGGGTTATTTGTGGGGCCTGCCTGGTGTTTTTACATGAGTAGAATGTGTGCTTTTATTTAAAATGCATCTCTGGATTATTTGCAGGGCATAGGAATTTGTTCATATTTTTTTTTTCAAAATATTGTCCGGCCCCCCACAAGGTCTGAGGGACAGTGGACTGGCTCCCTGCTGAAAAAGTTTATTCTGTCATTATATTTTGTGTGTGTTTGTTATGCTGTGTATATACGTGTGTGCCTTTTTAACTAACATTTTTTCATGTTTCCACTGCTTTCTCTTGCACATTTCTGGTGACATTGTTTCTAGTGATGCTGAGTGTGGTCACTCTGGCCTTTACTAGAAAAAGTGTATATATTACGCAGCTGTCCACTGAAGTTTCTAGGCTTTGTTTCAACCTGCATAATGCAAGGTCAGACTTTACAGAGTGTATTCTGGCTTGCCAATTTCTATTTGTTCTTGATTTCAAGAACATGTGCTATTTGCAAGGGAAACATACCAGTATTCCTATGTAATCAATTTTATTAAAATGTACACACACATTAGTTTAGAACAAAGGCAAGCAAGGGAGGGACATGACAGCAGTCTGTGACATTATTAATCATCATTTTTTCTCTCTCTTGGCTGATGCTACAATTTAAACTCTTTTCACACTAGAAAGTCCATCATGGCTCCCGAGCATTTTGGCATAAATATACAAAATTCATATTCCAGCGTTTTAAAAAAATTAAAGCCTCTGTCGTTTTATTGGTAGTAGTAATATTGAGAACTTCTGTTTTTTTTGTTTACTTATTTGCTTGTGTCATCTTTTCTCTTGAATATATAAAGTGCAGCTTGCTTGTCTGTAACCGGATAGCCTTGTGTCGGCTGCCCAAGTTGCCAATTTGTCTGGATGACTCTGGGGGTCTTCGCAGGCAACAGCATTGCTGGGAGGGTTACGCAGTTGTAAGAAATTGGTCACTCATTCATAGTCTGGAATTTGAAGGATAAATGCAGCCCTGTTATAGTGCAGCTGGAAGTGTCTTGCAACAGACCAGAACCAAGGGAGCAAAATACTGCTTTTTAGTGTCCAGCATTAGGTGACCCAAGGCTTGGTAGTTAACCTCTAGGCCTGAATTACCACCACCCAGATAGCTACAGTAACAAACCACTGTCATGGGGATATTGCAGTTAACTCTTAGAGGCCTCTGTATGTGGGTTTCCTAGCCTAGCCTTTAAAGACCAGCAGAGCATACCTGTTTCGTTCAGACTTAGGCAGCCTTTTTTCAAATGTGCCACCATCTCAGAAACTCAGCAGGCTTGACTGGAATAGGAGCTGTTTTTGTGTTCTGGCAGGAATGCTACAGAATGGAAAGAAGTTTGATTCCTCCCGAGATCGAAACAAGCCTTTCAGGTTCAAGATCGGCAGACAAGAGGTCATTAAAGGGTTTGAGGAAGGCGCTGCACAGGTATGCAGGATTATGCTGAAGCTCTTTTCAGAACTGATAGAACAAGTACAATAATGAGGGGTTAACATCATAGGAAGAGTGGGACGAGTGTCATATTTATAATCTCAGAGCAGGGCATAATGTGCATGGATTTGTATGCCGCTTTGAATATAAACAGCATTCAGCAGGATATGGCTGCAATCCTATGTACACACTTACCTAGTAGGAAGTCCAATTTAACTCAGTGGGATTTGATTCTGAGTAGACATGCCCTGGGGCACTCCTCCATCACTTCCTGCTTCAGCCTGTTGGAGCATCAATTGGCTATGTTCCCGCTCTCACCATGAATTCAGCAGAGATCAACTTTTGCTGCACTTCTGAAAATGCTCCAGTACCTACATTTGCAGCAATTTAAGGAATGACTCAAATAGTGCCTTTTAAAATTAATCAACCGGTGATTTAAGTTCACAGCAGTACATAATAAATTCATTCTAAGCTGACTTTAGTGCATGGTGGCAACTGCCTTCTTGCAGGCTCAATCAGCTGGAAGTCTGTACAGGCCAATGTGAATAGGCCTTAAATATCCTAGGCAAAGTCTGAATTTAGTGCAGTAAATTTGTTCAGGACTGTATGTTCCTGAGGTATATGATCAACTGAGTGCCTCTGCAGCTGCTTCTGCTCTTCCTGGAGCAGAGTTTTCCCTTAAATTCCTGAAGCTGCTATGTTACCAAATACACAACCTCCAGTTGGAGTGTGGCAGAGAAAATTATACAGCGTATGTGAGGAATACCTTACTTTAAGATGGCATTTTTTAACCCTCATGCGTGTTTTACTCAGAGGTTCATTCCATTATGTTCAGTGGTGCTTACACCAATGAAATTGTTTCTAGGAGTTCAGTTTCTGCCATCCTAAGACATCCAACATCTCATTGATATCCTGCAATTAATTGCTTGCCTTGGTCAAGTGTCTGTTGGCTCCACCTAGTGGATTGTTGCATTGGGAATTACTGTGATGTCATTAATATATTATTTCCACCTGTTGGCAGATTGGCCAAAGTACCATTCTGCATAGCACTACTACAAATTCCTGCATTCTTCTGGTGGTGGTTGGTTGCTAGATGGCAAGCATGGGGAACTTTTGACTCTCCAGAGGTTGTTGGGCTCCATATCCTAGCAGCCCAGTAGTCAGGGATGATGGGACTTGTAGTCCAACAGCACCTAGAGAACCACAGGTTAGTCGCCCCTCCTGCATGGTATCCTGACCCCTATCTAAAAGATGGAGATTATGACCCGTGACTTCCTCAGTGGAACCACTCTTTTTTAACATAGAGCACATCTTGAAATGCTTGCGTTGCTGACATGTTCTGATGTTTTCTTTTGCTTCTCGTTTTCTCTCTCCCATTTGCTATCGTTAAAAAAAAAAACGCCAGATGAGCCTAGGACAAAGAGCAAAGTTGACCTGTACACCTGACATGGCGTATGGAGCTACGGGGCACCCCGGAGTCATCCCTTCCAACGCTACTCTGATTTTTGATGTGGAGCTGCTTAGGATAGAGTAAAGAGGGGCAACTGACTGAAAAAAACCTATTGGTAACCACCATTTCCCCCCTTCCTCTGAATGGCAGGCATCTTCACTAGAATTTCCATCATTTTCACTCAAGCTCTCATGCCAACCATGCCTATCCTGAGGGTTGTTTTCCCACTTCTCTCCCCCCCCCTTTTTTACTGTTATTAGTGTTGGAATTTGTCCCTGATTAGATGCTTCTTTGCTGTAGAGACAGAAAAAAAGATGGCTGTTACATCTGAGTTGTACATTTTATTTTAATTTGCATGTGAAGCTCCAAAATTGTGATTGAAACTATATATAAATAATATATACATATATATATACATATAAACCTATAAATATATAGATTACTTACTGAAAAACCACTGCCTTATACACTTAAAGAAAAAAACACACAAGGGTGCTCAGAAATCCAGTGTACATTTCGTACACGATTGGGCATTAGCCAAACCAAGTTACCTGCGCTGCCACTTTTTCCTCAATTTGTATGTTCTGCTTGCTGCTGTTTTAAAGAAAACATCCCACGTGATAACTTTCCAAGAAGAAAAATAAAATCTTGATACTTTATGGATTTTTTTTGGCTTTCTTGTTTTTTTAAGCAGTTAAAAAACCTAAGCGCAAGAATTCTTTCTCACTCCATTGGTAATATTGCTGTAGTTTTTGAATAATCAGATCTAACAACCAAAATCTTACTATAGGTACATAGGCAGCTGCCTTCTACTGATTCAGACCATTGGTCTATCTGAATATTGTCTACACTGACTGGCAGCAGCTTGCTAGGTCCTCAGGCAGGACTCTTTCCTAGCCCTACCTGGGATTGAGGGATTGAATCTGACCTTCTGCATGCATGGCAGGTGTCCTGCCACTGAGCTTCGGCGCTTTAGTTGAAGTCCAGAAACAAGTGCTTTTCATGTATTACAGGCAACGACCGTTTGTCCAATCGCACATGCGCACCCAGTGCCAAACCTGGAAGTGACCCAAAAACGTCACTAATAGGGCAAAACCCTTTACGCGGGCCCTACCAATGTGAGCAAAACAAGGATTGCCTGTATTTGAATAATTAAAACACTACAAAATGTATTTAAGAAAGGATACCGTGTTCTACACTCAAAATATACTCTGTAAATAATGGGCGGTGTCCAGTGTCGTCAGATTTCTTCTTGCACAGTGAGGCTTTATTTTCTCCTAGCTGTGGCCCCTTTTATGTCCCCAGAAGATTTGGGGGAGGTGTGCATGTAGGGCAGTGTTTTTCAACCACTGTTCCGCGGCACACTAGTGTGCCGCGAGATGTTGCCTGGTGTGCCGTGGGAAAAATTGAAAAATTACCGGTACTTTATATATAGTCAATATAGGCACAGAGTTAATTTTTTTAACATTTTCTAATGGTGGTGTGCCTCGTGATTTTTTTCATGAAACAAGTGTGCCTTTGCCCAAAAAAGGTTGAAAAACACTGATGTAGGGGGTACTGAAAGGGAAAGGACAGGATAGCTCAACTTGCCTAGCTCATCATCATCTGTTCTGACAAGCAAGTGTTTTTTTGAGGTTTCAGCCAGTCCTTTCCCATTACTTGCTGTATGGTCCTTTTGATTGATGTGTGTGATTGTAACCTGGGCCGCCTTATACCATTGAGCTACAATTCCTCCCATATGAATTTATATCTCTGCTCTTTTTTGGAACTCATATGCCATACAAGCCCAGCTGGGCAATCTGTAAGTGATGGAACCCATTCAGGCTGACCAAAATGATACCCACTTAGCTTTAACACTTGAGGTTAGTAGAAACACAGAAGCTGGAGTGGAATCAATGTGCAGGATTTGGGGCGGGTTTTTTTGTCTCTTGGAAAATTAAATTACAAGCACCTTAGCAACATGGGTGCAGGGTATCTTAAAAACCACCTGATATTTTATATCCTGGCCTGATCATGATCTTGTGGGGGGAGTCTGAGTTGTTGACCCCCCCCCCTCCGGCTCAGATGAACAGCCCATAACTATTACCTATGCAGTCAGCATAGTGGGGTCAAGGCTGTGAAATGCTCTCCTGAGATGAGACAGGTACCCACCTTGCTAAACTTAAGGTTTTAACAGCATTTTAATGTAAGTGTTGTTTGATCGTATTTGTCCCATTTTCTGTGGATTGCTTTAAATAAAACCCCTGCGTTCAGAAGCCATAAATCACCAAAATGGGTCCGGCAGGCTTCCCAATCACGCAGTTCCAAAATACTTTCACTTTCATAGCAGAGTTTAAATGCACAGCGTTCTTGAAGCGAAAACCCCCTGCAATATCGTCTTTGTTAATCAGCAGTCTTTAACAAACGTACACTGACTCCTCCACTGTCAGCAAAGCAGATTTATTAAAGCGTAGCATAAATCAAATGCCCGGAGATGAGGCGTTCATGGCTCCTCTCCGGTACAAGCAAAAACGAAACCAACCTTCTCACACAGACTTCACACTCGGTCTGAGAATTATAGAAGTCTCATATTCAAAGCATAACATAACGTCAGTTCCTGTGTGACGGCGTAGCTAGATCTGTGTGTAACCCTTTCAGATCCTCACAATGCACACCACTTAGAAATGTGAATAATTAAGAAGTATATAGATGCCTCAAATAAGCAGGAGGCAATAAAATGACAGGAGCCAGGCGTGGAGGAAGAGGCCTTAATACTAGACTTACAAGCTTTGGCTTGCTTTCTCAATACCAATTGGCTTTGTTCAGGACCTTTCTGGTTTGAGCATTCTGCATATATCAGCCACTCCCCTGCAATCAGGAGGGTCAGGAGCCACTATAAGTTCTTGATCTGAGGCTTGCCTAAATGCTAAACTTGGGCAACTAGCAGTTATATCAGTGCACCCCATTCCATGTACTGTCAAAGTTGCAGATATATGTAAGGATTATGATAGTCATCAAGACAACCAAAGCATTCATTTGTGCTCTTTTTCTCTCAGCTTTGTTGTAGAATTACGTCAGTGTAATTTTCAAATAAGGGAATTCTATTTCCTTCCATTATTAACATAAAAGCATTTTAGAAGGATAGGCTACTTTATGGGCATAATTTCTGCTGTAGCTTTAAAAAATTAGCTTAAATTCAACTGCATCAACAAGTGTACAAGGACATTAATACCTTGGCAAGCAACCCTTCCACCATTCCTTTTAAATTGGTCTCATTCCTTGTATTCTGTTGCATCACAAGGAAAATATTGAAGAGATTTCATCCAAATAACCCTCTAGGCACTTGCTTTCCATATCCTTGTGCGGAAAGCACAAACTGTTTACTTTGTGTGCACACAGAAAAACGGGGCACCTAAAACAGGCTCTAGAAGACCAATCTGTGAATCTCCTCTGTTAATGAAACCCCAAAGACATTGCTTTGCTGAGTAATCAGCACTAAGAATAGTTGGTTTTATATGCTCAGAACCAAAGAAACATTAAAATCTGAATGAACACATAGTAACAGAAATTAAAAGGAAAATGGCATACTATTTTTATTTGTCAAATGAACAAAGTTAAAACTTAATTTTAAAGTTATGTCTATCACTTAGAAGACCAAGCAATATTAACAGCAAAACCAAAAGCAGACCAGAAAAACACTGTAAAAAAAATTGATACTGTCTCTGGATGGACACAATAAGGCTAGAACTCCTTTCATCTTTTGAAGAGCTTCACTGCAGAGATGAGTTTGTCCTTTAGTCGTCCATGCAGATGAATTATGGATCCAAAACCCAAGATAGTGGGACAGGAGGCCAGGCAAATGGACCACTGCAGCTAATGCCAAATGAACTCTGCTATTCTCTGTAACAAAACTCTTTAAAATACATCTTGGAGCCAGTTGAGAGTTCACTACCCTAATTGCACCAGACATCATTAAGCTGAATTCTGCCCTAAGGTTAGATGAACACTAGGCATAATTTCTCACTTGCAAACCTCATTCCCTACTTGCAGCTGTTTTCTAAATCTTCATGCCACTGAAAAAGACAAATTGTGGAAATACATTTATTAAACCAAAACAGAAAATAAATAAGTGTACTTTCCTTAACAGATTAAATACAACATTTTATCCGAGAATGTTTTACATGTTCCCACAACTGTAATGAGTTTATTGATTAAAGATTCAAAAGGCCTTGTATAAGCCTCTGAGCTGTGGGAGATTTCTACAAAAGTGTAGCAAATTCCAAGGCTAACCTTAATTTCAAAGGGCCAAGTATCATAACGATAGGGCAGTCACGAGTCTTTCCAAAACTGGGATTATAAAGCTATATTTGCACTAAATCTAACATCCCAAAATGTCCTTGCTCCAAACTAAGCATGCACATTTTGTGGGGCACTTAGTTTAGAAACACCGATAGGATTTTTTAAAAGAAAAAAAGTCCAAAAGAGCCAGTTCCTCATAGAGGTTATAATTTTTATTTTGGTGGGTCTGTATTTATTCCATATTTCTCCTTCAGAAGTTTGAGCTGCTCTTCCTTCTTCTTTGTATCCATCTTTTGGAATGCCTGTAATAAAACAAAAATGTTATTAACAAAAGAACACTCTTTAATCAAAACAGCTTCATGCAATCTATTTATTTTAAAGCAATCTCACTTCTTAATTTAAATGATTATCTTATCAATTTAAATGATAGACAACTTGCCTTGCCACCAAGAAAAGCAGACACTTTATAGTAACTATGTTTCAAAACACATTCATTTATTTAATTCCTCAGGAAAGGTATTTGGGAAAGAACGCTTGACCCTAAATAATACTGTATAAGCAGCCTCATGTTATGCCCATGCTCTTAAGATTTTCAGAAATCAGGAGGTGGAACAGAGGAGAAATTGCTGGGTGTCCCCAGGCACATCTGTTAACGGGCTTTTATAAGGCATCTCCTCCCATCATCTGTGAAAGATTCACTTCCAAGTAACCAAGCAAAGAAGCTTTATGAACTGGATGAAAGAAAGGTGATCCCTTTCTTTGTTAAGACATCAATGTGCTACAAGCAACTAAACTAACCCCCAATCCCCCCCCCTTTTTGCTGGCATTTTAACTTCTGTGGAAAATAACAACCTTTGTCCCATAGACAAGACAGACACAGAGCTTCTAAGAGACATACCAAGATCTGCACAGATTCAGTCAGTCACTCAATCAATCAATCAATCAATGCACAGATTAAAACCCTGACATCTTTGTACCTGTTCTGAATCTCAAGAGAGATCTGAACATAAATGCCAGTTATGTTAGTAGCCAAAGCAGCTCAAAGTAAGATGCTAGACTGAGGAGTCAAACCATTCAAATAATTTGCTCAAGCCAGCTGTTTCCTTTCTGTGGTACACAGAAATCCAGACCTTTCCCACAAGGTTATTTCACAGTCTGCAACAGTGAGTTAAAGCATTAAAACAACAAGCCTCCATCCTGCCTGCTGGTTCCTCGTCCACACAGAGGGCTGGACAAACCTAACACATATGGAAATCCTATGAGATTGTGCTTTTCCCCTATCTGCTCTGAATACTGGGGCTGGGGCATTCAGTCAATACCTTGTTCTGAATATGCAACCTGTATTGAACTGGTTCCGTTTGGAGTTTGATAAACACTTTTAAAGAATGATTCAGGTGTTTTTTTTGGTTTATAAAAAAATACAGATTTACTTCAATTTTCAGCTGAAGAAGTTTAGAGGATATTTGCTTTGGAGAACCTTAAGGGACACACAATTTGATTAGAAATAAACAGGACTGGAAGAGTTAATTCCTTCATACAAGCCCCTGCTATTGAGGGTAAATAAAAAGGAAGCATCCCAATTCACTTATATTGAATTATTCCAGCACTGTTTTCACAATGACCTTATAAAAAGTTAATCTCATGTTCAAATGTTTTAAGAAAAGCTCTTGTACTTGCCCTGTTTGCATTATAGTACAAGACAACAAGGTATCTGTTGCACACGTTGAATCCTGACAGATGGTCACAAGCATTCTTGGCATCAAAGATATCTTCATAGACAACGTAGGCTGTACCTCTAGTCTCAGGAGTATTTCCTCTGTAACAAATAATACTAATCATCATCATCTTAGCAAAAAAAAACATGTTAATATTTACACCTCTTTGTTGTAGTCACTGTTACATTCTGACCCTAGGAAAGGCAGTGACATCAATCTTTTGCTGTCTCACTTGGAGGTAAACCCAATGAAACTGGACATTAGATTATGCTGCGTAAGATATGCCTATAACATTTCTCTCACAACAAATTGCTCCCTTTTGGGTCTATTAATTATCACCCCTGTAAAAAACTACAACCCAAACACACACACAACCAAAACTCTCTGCATAATTCTAATATTTTCACTCTGGACATTTGCCCTGCGGAATATCCCACATATTATATATGTCTATGTGCATTGCCTATATTGGTTTCTTCCCCAGACAGAATTCAAATCAAGTGGGCTTATATATTTAGACCCCCAACTGCTTTATTTTACATTGAAAGCTGCAATAATGACCTGTCAGTCAACTAGAAATCTACTGGACGTATGTAAGAAAATTCTAATTTCTATGCTTAGTTTGGCAATGTACAACAGACTTACACTCTGATTTGTCGAATCGGTCCATATTTTCCAAAAATGTCATACATTTCTTCTGCTGTAATTTTATACGGTAAGTTTCTGATATATAAAATTCGATTCACTTCAGGGGGCAGACGGATCTAGAGTTGGTAAAAATCACAAATTAGCAACAAATTAGCAACATGATTTCTTTGTATGGTATGTATATATGTAATCATATATATATATGAAGGGGGGCGTAGCAAAGGAGCTCTGGGAGGGACCAGCAAGTGGCAGCCCAGGCGGCCAATGAAGGCTCAGGTGGGTTTTTTTTTTTTGTTCTTGTTCTGCTCCCCTTATTTTCAAATCCGAAAGTTGACAGCTATGGTCCGAAGTAGGCTAATAATAATAATAATAATAATAATAATAATAATAATAATACACACCACAACATATAGGGGTGCCCCTGAGCCTGATGGCTAATAATAATAATAGCCCCACAATATATGGGGGTGCCCCCCAAAGCCCGAAAGCTAACTAATAACAACAACAACAACAATGGCAGCCCCACAACATATGGGAGTGCACCACCCCTCGAGCCCGAAGGTGGTTACCCCAGCGGACCCACTTAAAGCCTTTTCTCACGTGACGCGCCCTCCTGAATGTCCCGAAGGTGCATGAGGAAGAGGCGCAGAACCAGACGCGGAAGGCGGCGAGAGAGAGAGAGAAAGAAAGAAAGGAAGGAAGGCAGGCAGGCAGGAAGAGGAGTCGGAAGCAAGGAAAGGGCGGCCGACGTACAAAATGGCCACGCGCCCCCGGCCCCGCCACGCACAGGAGAAAGGGAAGGGGGGGTCCCTGCTTACATTGGCGCGTTTCGCCGCTTGCATCGCCATGACGGCGGCCTTGTGTGGGAAGTTGCTGCCGCTGCTGAGGAAAACGAGAGCGTCGTCGGTGCCGCGACTGACCAAACGAGAGGGTCGCGGAGCCTCAGCACAGCAACAGCCGCGTCCTACGCCTGCGCCGGAAGAAGGCACGCGGGGAACATCCGCTTGGCTTCGCCTCTCTCTCTCTCTCCCGGATATGACGCCTGACTTCCGACGCTCCGCCATAAGAGTGGCTGGCGATGGGGTGGATAAACTGGAGCGGATCCAGTTGCTGCTGCTCCCCCCCTTCTTTTTCTTGCAAAACCTTCTTACGTCCAAAGCTCAGCAGCCAAAGGAGGCAACTTACTGCAGGAGAAAAAAAGTTAACCCACAAAGGGGAGGGAGGAAGTCCATGGGAATTTAAGTAATTCTTGTTTTGTTTTGTTTTTGATGTAAACATTGAGGTTTTGTGGCATAGCTGTCAGGTTTCAGATTTGAAAATATGGGATCACATGGAGTAACACATGGAGTAACACATGACTGGAAACATAGGTGTGCACTGCCTCTAAATAAAAAGAAGTGAACAAAAGAAGGCTCACTAGGGGGGCATTGCTAAAAAAATGTCAACTTTGTAACCAGAGGTTCAACTGAATAGAATCTGAATCACATGCACCACAAGGCCTATATGCAGCCTCCGTTTAAGGTGGCTCCTGGCCTGGCTTTTTACAGGCCCCAGCTGACTGCACAACCTGGCCTTTGGAAAGGCCATATAGACAGATACCTTTCGCTTCTGCACCCCTCCTTTGCACACCTGTCAACACAACCACATAGGCATTTTCCACAACAGCTCCGCAGCACAAATCCCTTCTGCAGGCAGGCACCCGTGCACAAGAAATACGCTGCGCTCCCCACAGCGGACCCATGCTCCCTCGTCCTATCGAATTTCCCCTCTGCAAGCTGCATCCATAGATAGAACATCGTACCTAAATATTTCCATTCTGCACAACGCGCAGCATTTGCACGACCCCCTCCTGACAGCACCACACACGGAGGGATAATTCCCACACACAGCTTGATGGGCGCAACATTCTGGAGGAGAGAATTTGCGGCGTTTGTTCGGGCAGGCCGGGTCGTCCTCTTATATACCTGCTGGGATTGACAAGTCATCTGACCCTCACCTGAATCTCGTCCTCTTATATACCTGCTGGGATTGACAAGTCATCTGACCCTCACCTGAATCTCATAGCTCTCTGGTAGCTGCCTCTGATCAGTTATCATTTAACTCTTGGGGAAAATAATTAGCATCACACATCATGTGCCTGGAAGTTGCCAAACCAATTAACCAACCAGAAGGGCTACTGTTAATAGCACCAGTTTTCCTATAACTTGATATTGCTGGATAGTTTTGATCAACTGCAAAAGCATTTTTAGTTTGCTTTCTGTTGCCACACTGGAACGTTTCTTTATTAGTGCCACTTTGTTTTGTATGATTCTTTGCAAATGAAGGAAAACAACTTTTCTGCTTGTATACGTTGATAATATAATTTTGGTTACTGAGGACAAACAAGATTGGGTGTACAAAAACAAGATTGGGTGCAGGCCATGCTGTAGTGTAGTGCTTATGCAACTGTGAATAAAAGGTGGCTGGGCTCATTGTCTCAGGGTTTGGGGGGAAGAGGTGACAAAACTGATTTCCGTTGTCCATTTGATAATTTCCATACTGCAGGTATATAGTTCAATAAAATATTCTCCGCTGAAAGATTTAACTTTTTCTGCACAGTCATATAGTTACACAGTCCAGCACTTTCTCTCAAAGCTTGTTATGTAAAGAGCACAGTGCAAGCTTGTTTCACAGACATGTTTCAGAAAGCCCGAAATGATATGATTTAGCCACAAGAGGGTAGCCGAAGAGTGTATCGTTGATTAAATGCTTTGGGAGTATTATTCCGCCAGGTGTCGCTGCCCCAAGCCTGCGCGGGAAATTTTGGATTTCTGCCTAAGGTTAGCAGCACAGACTTACAACAGCAATAATAATAATAGACTGATAACTCTGTTGGTTGAAGATGAGATAGCCTGGTTCCTTAGATGCCAGGATCTTAGCTTGCATAGCTCACTCGGTAGAGCATAAGAGATAAGACCCTCAGGTTCGTGGGTTTGAGCCCAACGCCGGATGAAAAGGAAGCTGGACTAGATGACCCTTGTGGTCCCTTCTATGTCTCATACACCCTGACAAAGTTAGCTGCTGCCTGCCCATAGGGAACAATGTGTAAAGTTCCAAATTTTACAAAGTGAAAAAGTATAAAGTTCGCCTGGCGCCTTCATTATACACCTTTAGGCGCCAGGCAAAAACGTTCTTTTTTAACCAGGTCTTGGGTTGATTTGATTGACATTCCATGCCTTTTTAAAACGTGGTTCCTTTTGGGGGGGGGGGTGTTATTGGGTTGCTGTTGTTTTGATTATATATACAGTATAGTGGTTTTATATTTTGATTTTGTTCTGTGAACTGCCCTGAGACCTCCGGGTATAGGGTGGTATACAAATTTAATCAATCAATCAATCAATCCCCAGGCTTGTCACTGAAAGATCTCCAAGTGAATTATAGAAGATCTCCAAGTTCTCTAAGTGACATACAGAATATATAAAAATATACACACTGCTGATGCCACGCTTCTTGCACACACACCCCATGCCAAATGACTTGCTTCAATTATCAAAAAGAAGTGGCTTCAAAAATATTAACATTATTCCAAATATAAAAGTAAAGTATTATCAGAAACTGATAAAATATAACAAAAACCGGTGCTCCCCCCCCCCGGGGGAACTCAACCGGCACCTTTTTTTTCTAGAAGAAAAGCACTGGTTAAAAAAAGCGTAACAACTTCATGGGCGAGTACCAACACCTTTTTTTTCCCCCTAGAAGAAAAAAAGCACCGACCAAAAAACTAATATGTATAAAACTAGTCTTCGCGCGTGGACGCAAAGTGAAGAAGTCTAGCGAGGACATTCCCACGCGACCCTCCAGTTGTCTCGCATGTGCACCTCTTTTAGTTTTTGTATATCTAGCGTTATAGCGAGGGGAGGGGCGGGGGCGGGTCCGCAGCGAGCAGAAGGCAACATGCCGGCTGGGAAGCAGCGGTTCTTTGAAATCTCCGCGGGGAACGGAGGCAGCGGCGGCCAATGGGTGATCGTCGCGCCAGGTAAAGAACTCCTTGTAAAAGAGGCACGGGGAGAGGTCTGCTGCAGCTGTGAAAGGATGGGCTCTTTTTGGGTGGGTGGGTAGGTGGAATCTCTTTTCATTTGAATGGATGGATCTTCCCTCCCTTGTCTTGAAGTTATGTTGCCCTTTTGGGGCAAGGCGTGTGCGCGCGCGCGTATCCCCCTAAAGGCATTTCTGGAGGATTTGATCAGTGCCATAGGAACAGAAAACACCTCGGCGAGAATTCGCAGAAACGAAACTGGAAGTCACTTCCTGCATCACTTGGTGCTTTTTGTAGCGTTATTTTAAAAGAAAGAAAGAAGGAGGGGGGGGGGGAGCCTGCTAGCAAGATACTGAAAATATGATCGTTTTTTAAAATGAGTTGTGGCCGATAAAGGCCTCGATCCAAATTGCTGCTTTGACCAGTTACACATGTGCAAAGGGGGTCTGGGCTTGTTTTCATCAGTTTACCGCTGTGCTACGTTGGGAACAGAGGATGAGATGGTTGGACAGTGTTCTCGAAGCGACTGGCATGAGTTTGGCCAAACTGCGAGAGACAGTGGAGGATAGGGGTGCCTGGCGTGCTCTGGTCCATGGGGTCACGAAGAGTCAGACACGACTGAACGACTGAACAACAACAACAACAACACGTTGGGAAAGCAGAATCCGATATGGCCCCAGAGGATCTGCTGTTCAGAGCTGGTGTTTGTGTTTGTTTGTTTGTGTGTGTGTGTGTGTGTGGAAACAGCATAAATATATATACTAAGGGCATCCGTAAGGTGTTGCTCTAGCATCTCATTGGATCACAGCCATAATCATACCGGTTTGTCTTTCTGTTGCGGTCACAGTCATGAGCAGCAATTCATGGTAAAGCCAGTTCTTTGAATGCAACGGTGGACATCACTATTAAAATGCTGTAGCATTTGAACTGACTTCTGTGACAAGCAGACATTGCAGTTTTTTTAAAAAAGCAGGGGCTTGCCAATATTTGCAATGGGTGGAGAAGATAGGGCAGAGGACCTTCTCACAATTGTGCTCTTCTTTCTGACATGCACATGCATGTGCATGCATGTCAACTTGTGTGTGTGACTGAGTGAGTGAGTGTGTGCGCACACACAACCATCTCTCACAAAGCGTGGGAGGATGAGACAGAGGAAGCAAGGGTTTGCTCTTCCTGTCTTTCCTCTGTCACTCACATCTGTGTGTCCTCCTGATCTTCCTCTTGTTCTGACCTCTTTCTCCTCCATTCCACCTGCCCCCGAGATGGGATTCTGACCCTGGGTGTAGCCAGGATTTATTTTAGGGGGGGGGGGCTTTATGTTGGGGGTCAGAAAAAGTTATCTGCAATGCAATTGGTCAGTTAAGTATTTTTTATTTATTTACTTGATTTGGGGGGGGGGCAGCTGCCCCTCTGCCCTCCTGGCTACGCCCATGAGTCTTTAACATATCAAACTGCAGGAGTGGGCTGCCAGTTAAGATTGTTTTCCCATGTGGCAAAACAAACATTCAGATCCCCACAAGTAAAGATCTAGCACATCAGGGAAAGATGTTGTGGTCCAACCTGTTTCCTATTTCTTTTATGTCGGGTGGCATTCAAGCCCACACAGTATTTTACCACATCACAATTCTTATTGCTATGTTTTGTTGCTATGTTTTTGTAGACTATAGGCCTACAACTGTGAGGAATGAGGGCTGCTTCCCTGTCCTGCTTTTTGCCTCTTCTCTCTTCATCTTGGCTGTTGCTGTGCTTTGCTCTCTCTTTTCTTCTCCTTTCTTCTGCTTTGCCTTCCAGCTTCAGAAAGCATGGAGAGAGCAATGGCTCTGCCTGGCTGTGTTTTCGGGTGATGATGATGGCGGCTTGGTGAATCTGAGTTCACAGCTTCTAGATTGCAGCCCTGTTTAATAGAAGTCTGTGTTCAGAAGATAGGGGCTCACATGATCTCCTGGGGGCAATTCTTACTCCACAGATAACAAGGGAAGTCTCACCCACATTTACAGTAATAGTATTTAAAGGTAAAGGTACCCCCGACCGTTAGGTCCTGTCGCGGACAACTTGGGGGTTGCGGCACTCATCTCACTCTATAGGCCAAGGGAGCCGGCGTTTGTCCTTAGACAGCTTCTGGGTCATGTGGCCAGCATGACTAAGCCGCTTCTGGTGAACCAGAGCAGCGCACGGAAACACCATTTACCTTCCCGCTGGAGTGGTACCTATTCATCTACTTGCACTTTGACGTGCTGTCAAACTGCTAGGTGGGCAGGAGCTGGGACTGAACAATGGGAGCTCACCCATTGTTCGAACCGCCAACCTTCTAATTGGCAAGCCCTAGGCTCAGTGGTTTAGACCACAGTGCCACCCACATCCTGTAATAGTATTAATATGTGATTATTTTAAAAAAATATTATGAAAGGTGTATCTCATGTTGGAATTTAACTTTTTTCAGAATCTGCTACTAATCTGCCGAAGAAGCCGGGCTCTGAGCCTTTATTTACAAAACTGCGTAATCCAAGTACAGGCAAGTCTGAAATTGTAATTCTTCCTTTACCTGCATATTTGAATTACAGTCGTACTTTGGTTCTGAAACGCCTTGTGACTCAAATGTTTTGGCTCCTGAACTCTGCAAACCTGGAAGTGAGTGTTCCGGTTTGTGAATGCTTTTTGGAAGCTGAATGTCCGACGTGTCTTCTGTGGCTTCCATTTGAGTGCAGGAAGCTCCTGCAGCCAATCAGAAGCTGCGCCTTGTTTTTTTAATGTTTCCTGAAGTCGAACGGACTTCCGGAATTGATTCCATCCAAGAACCAAGGTACCACTGTATTTCCTCTGTAGGCTGAAGCTTTAAAATGACGTGTTAAAAAAGAATAGGGCTTTTTGTGTATTCATTAAATGTTCTCTGTAAGATTATGTTTGTATGTTTCTGTATGTTGTGAATTTTGTTTTGCTGTAAAATACACTGGTTTGGGGGGCTGAGTTAAGATGCCAGCTGTTTTTCTGTCCCAGAGCTAATAAAACAATGGCTACATCCAAGGTATATTGTTGTTGACATCCGTCTGTCTTGAGAGACAATGGAGTGTGCCTCTGGGGGTGAATTCAAACCACTGTGTTAGCAGCACCACAAGCCTGGGCAATGTGTATGGAGGTCGTGGGCTGCCGAGATCCATGTCACATTTCTTTGAAATTAATTCCCAAGGGTCAACAGTACTGGGATATTTTAATCTCACCCGATGTCTGTAATAGACTTGGTTCAGACATCATGCCAAACTATAGTTAATAATACTATGGTTTTGTAAATCTATTTCAGGTCATGATTTCCAGTTTTGCTTTGCTGGCTGACTGCAAACCATGGTTTGCCAGTTTATACACGATAGTTACATTCAGATGGAACAGTGGCCATGTTTAGCTTTTGTGTGAGCTGCCTGCTTGTGCACGCACCTTGAGTCTTCCTTCTCTCTCCCTTTCCTGGAGCAGGGAAACAAACCACAGACTTGGCTGGCTTGGCATTCTGTCGAAACCAGTGTTTGTGTTCCAATTCCCCACCCTGAAACAAACCACAATTGGGGAGCCAAAGCTTATATACTTCTCTCTACAGTTAGCATCACATCCAGATGTGATCCCTGCCAAATGACAGTTAAGCTTCCTAAACCATGGGTTGGCACAGGAGTTGTCAACTATTTTGGACCCATGGGCACGTTTGCAAACAAGGGGAAATGGTGGGACCCCCCCCCCCACTTCACCCATGCATTGCACAGTAACCTATTCTGTTAGCTACAATATAATGCTTCTTTGCAGCCTAAGGGGACTCTGCAGGGATCTGGGAAGGTCACTGTGGATGCATGAGTTGGCAATCCCTAGTTTCAGTGTGATGCTTAAACTTTTCTATTTGTCTGAGTTTCTTTTGCACTTAAGGTTTGCATATACTCCGGCATTCTCCTGAGAGTTTGCTTTCTTCTTTTGATTGGGGGTGGCTATTGGCAGCTTCAGAAATCCGAAAACAATATCTGTGTCGTCGTCGTTTTAACAGGACAAGCAGCCCTTTACTTGTTCGGAAGTGATGGCCGTCAGGTGTTTGAAGTGAAAGCTTTTCATGAAGAATACCGGTCGTGGTTTATAGGCGAAGCTGTTCAACATGGTGAGCAGTGTCCTCTTCCTCCATTTGCAACCTGATCTTCAAGCAGCGATTCCTCGTGATTTTAGGCATACACAGATTACTGAGCTGCTACGGCTTAGTTTATCCTCATTTACATGTAACGTTAGAAGCATAGCTGTCAACTCCCCCCCCCCTTTTTAAGGGAAATTCCCTTATTCCGAATAGGATTCCTCGTAAGAAAAGGGAAAAGTTGACAGCTATGGTTAGACGACCTGGGCGAAGCTTTTTGCTTCCATTGCCCTCAGTTCAGATCTGTATACAGTGGAATTCCTGGTTACGCATGCGATCTGTTCCGGGTCGCCATGCGTAACACGGGCGTGCTTAACTCAAACGCACGTAAAAAAAAACCCCTGAAAACCCGGAAGTCGTGCGATTTGAGCGCTTCTGCGCAGAAGCATTCTGCGCATCCGGCAGTCGCGCATGCTCTGAAAACACTTCTGGGGTGCGGGAGTGCGTATCCCGAACGTACGCAACACAGAGCATATGCAACATAAGGTATGATTGTACACAGGAACATAGGAAGCTGTCTTACACCAAGTCAGGCCTCCTAGCTCAAAATTGTCAACATGGATTTGGTCCTGGATAAAGAAATAGGTTTGTGCACCCAATATCAAGTATAGCAATATTTTATTTGGGGTATAGAACCTATTTCTTTATTCAAGTGAAGATTGTCTTTATCAATGGGAATTATTATTATTATTATTATTATTATTATTATTTATCTATTGTCATGATGCTTTTTTATATACTTGTAGATGGACGGCTATTGTTTGCTACACCAGTGGATCCCTTATTTCTTTTGTTGTTTTACCTTACCAAGGCAGAGAAAGAGGTAGGTAACTAGGAATTTTTAAGGATGGCATATTGCTTCTCTCCCCCAAACAACTGTAAATTAATGCTCTAAAGTAGGTGTTCCAAGTGTTGTAGTCAGTAGACTCTACTACATATTATAATGTATTTGGGTACTACCTGGTTAGGTTGGCATGACTGTCACTTGAAATTATTAGATTATGTAGATAACAACTCCTGTTGGGCTTCAAGCCAAACTGGATCATGTATTGTGAGGAGGAAAGATTGGCTGTTCCAGAGTTCTCTGTCTGTAAATCTTACCAGTGAAAGAGAGAGTACAAAATCTTGTTGCCTTTTGGTCTGCTAATTCTGTTGGTGCCTTTTCACTTGCAGAACTTGTATTTATCCTTCACAACAAAGAGTCACTAGGAGTTTAAAATACTGACTTTTTTATTTAAAAAAAGCTTTATTTAAACACCCTTCATTAAAGAATTCTGTTGCCTTTTTCATCCGTCCGAAATAAACGTTAATGCTTCACTGTTCTTTTATTAGCAGCTTTTGGTAGTACCTGTCAGCCATCCATCTCTAGCTGAAATTACCTGGTCATAAAAAAAAAATTTCTGGTAAAATGTTTTTGAATCACTTTGATCCATTCACCATTTTTATTTATATTTCCTTTTAACAGCAGGGAAAGTTTCAGCCTTTGGATCAGTTTCTGGTAGACGAAGAGTTCTCTTCCTGTGCAATGTTGCTAAACTGCAAGAACATTTCGCAATCTGTTCACCACCTAGTAGATGAAAAAGGTACAAGATCTGACAAATAAAATGATACAGGTTTTACAGTCCTTTGTCAGTTCATGCTCTTAGGCCAGTGAAGGTTTGTCACAGTCAGCCTTCCCCGGGCTTCGCAAGCCATACATGCAGAAATAACTCTCAGTGAACCATGTGAAACTATAGAGAGTCTGTATGAGAGAGGCCACTGAACACAGGGTATTCACACATTCACGACAGTTTCTGCAATTGTGGTTGCCATGAATGTAAGTTGAAATTCTGAGTGTGTTCAACATGCCCACGATATAGAGGGAGGGACTGTAGGTTAATTAGTAGTAGAGTAATAATGCTTATAAGGTAGTGTGTGTGTGTGTGTGTGTGTGTGTATGTCTGTGTGTGTATATGTGTATATTTATAAATGTGTTCACTGGTAACCTTATACAGATGCTGAAATAACATTTCATTTGCTGCAATGTCTTATTTCATGTCAGGGCGGTATATAAAATAAAATAAAATAAATAAATGTCATGAAAGTACAAACCTAAATATGGGACAACTCTTTTTGTTTCAGAAATAGGTGGCAGAAAATTTTATAAATACAGTGAGGAGAAAGCACTGAAGTGGCTGAAGAAGAAGGTATCTTTACGTTAAAAGAGATTCTTTTCTATCGTGATGAATTCTGAATATTACATGTTGCCTTGTACAAAAGCAAGGGACTCTAGTTAAAACTGAAAAAGTGTGACAGTGCTATGAGGATGCTGCTGATTTCTAAGGACCTTACTCTTCTTTACCTGCAATATTGGATGCCTTAATTACACCAGACCGGAAGGAACCTTCCCAGTAAGCGTCCCATGTTCCCATCTCCAGGGACGGATTAGATAGCGGTAGTTGTCAGTAATTGCCTGCAGATTATCCCAAACTCCACCTCCACCCGCCTCCACTTTGTGACTGGCTCAACCCTTGTGCAGCCATTTTGTGACTGGTGACCTTCCATAATTTTCAGCCATGGGGAACCAATGGGGGTGCAAACTTTGAGAACTGCCGATTTAGTTAGGTACGGAAGGCACTGAGATTGTCATAAAATACAACAATGAAATACTGCAGTTGCTGCTTTACTGCTGTTTCTGCCTCTGGTGGGTGTGTTTTCCTCCTTCCCTGTGGAACGCCCCCCCCCCCATCAGATGTCCAAGGAATAAACAACTACCTGACATTTAGAAGACGTCTGAAGGCAGCCCTGTTTAATGACTGGTGTTTTAATGTATTTTTAATCTCCTGTTGGAAGCCGCCAGATACTTATACCCAGATGGGCAGGGTATAAGTAATAAATTATTATTATTATTATTATTATTATTATTATTATTATTATTATTATTACTATATATTATATTATATTATATTATATTATATTATATTATATTATATTATATTATATTATATTATATTATATTATATTATATTATATTATATTATATTATATTCCAATTTGTAAAGTATGTACATGTGCTCTCTTGCTGCACTTGATTCAGCACTTAGAAAATATGACGCCCTTGTGACTAAGTTTCACATTTGCTTTGCATACCCTGTTTCTCCTAAAATAAGACATGGCCATAAAATAAGCCATAGCAGGATTTCTATGCATTTGCGAAATATAAGCCGTTCCCCAAAAATAAGCCATACCCCGAAAATAAGCCATAGTGACGTGGTACCTCCCATTAAAACAGCCTGGAGAGGCGTGGCTATGCAGCGTACCGATGCGACACGGTTAAAATAAGACATCCCCTGAAAATAAGCCATACTGTGTTTTGTTGAGCGAAAAAAAATATAAGACGGTGTCTTATTTTAGGAGAAACACGGTAGTTACTTGTCTGAAAATGAAAGGGGGAGCATTCAGATGTAGTGCAGGATTTTCCCTCTCCTCTCCCCTCTCTCTTCACATTTTTTTGTGAGCGGCTTACGCTGCATCCCACTTACTCATAGAATCATAAGAGTTGGAAGGGATCCAAGGGTCATCTAGTCCAACCCCCTGCAATGTAGGAATCTCAGCAAAAGCATCCATGACACACAAGCCATCCAACTTCTGCTTAAAATCCCCACTTTTTCTGCTGTAGTTGTGCTTAGCTTAGTTGTGATCACTCTACAAATGGAATACCTCAATAGCCTTTGCTGGCTGCGGTAGGAAAAAAAGTTCAGTTAGGAAAACTCTTAAAAGTGTATCAATAATTTGCTAAGTTTGTAGCTATTTTAACAATAAATTGCATGCTGTTAAGTGCAGTCCTTTGTGATTTTCCCCTCAGCAGTTACATTTTACACAAACAGGACTGTCTCGGGAATGCCACTTTTTTCTTGCACAGTTCTCATTCATCCCACCAAAAGGGGGCTTATTTGGGCAACCGTAGAAGATTTTGGCCCATGTCAATATGGCAGCAGCTACAAATGTGTGCTAGATTTCAGTTCGTAGGTTCAGGGTTTGGCTTTGGTGGTACATTGCATGTATGCACAACAGCAGCAATGGTAAGCCCTTCTGCTTTGCGGCTTTTCTCAGGTCGACCAGACTGTCAAAGTGTTAAAAGACAATGACATACCTGTGGGTGGAAAGGTGCAGTCTGCTACATTTATCAGCGGCAAACAGAACTTGGATGCCACTGAAGGTAAGTGGATTTAAGTCCCAGCAAATATGCTAAGTTTAAATATGCCAACATTAATTGTATGCTGGTTAGATTTATACAGCCGTCAATTTGTTTGCATACATGATTTTCTCTTGCAATATTTACATTTTCCTTACTGTGACAACTCCCATATGACATCAGCTTGTGCTTTGCACTTTCCCCTCCTTTACTTACCGTATTTTGCCGCTCCATAGGGAGCACCAGACCATAGGGCGCACCTCGTTTTTAGAGGAGGAAACAATAAAAAAAAAATATTTTTCTGGTGTTCCTCCTCTAAAAGCCCTGTTTTTTTGAGGATCAGCTAAAAGTTTTGCAGCTTTTTTTGCAAAGGGAAAAGCCCTGGGTTTTTGAGGATCAACTAAAAGTTTTGCAGCTTTTTTGCAAAGGGAAAAGCCCTGGTTTTTTTTGAGGATCAACTAAAAGTTTTGCAGCTTTTTTGCAAAGGGGAAAGCCCTGGTTTTTTGAGGATCAGCTAAAAGTTTTGCAGCTTTTTTTGCAAAGGTGGAAAAGCAAAGCTCCTTTTGCAAAGGGGGGAAAGCAAAGAGGAAAAGCCCCATTTTTATGGGGTTCAACTCACATTTCTGCAGCTTCTGAAGGAAAGGGAGCCATTTCTACAGTTTCCAGACAGATAATCTAATCAGCCAGTCACATGTCTGGGGAAACAAACCACCTCCCTCTGCAGCACATTCAACAAAGGAGGGCGGGGCTGAAAGGGAGCCAGGACTCTTATCTCTCTCCCAAACTCTTGCTGATCAGCTGCTGAGCGAGGTCCTTTCAACACCCCTTTTTCTCTTTGTAAAATAAAAAGCACTATCTGCTTTTGGCCCCTGGGCAATTCGGCTCCAGGGACCACCATTCGCTCCATAAGATGCACATATATTTCCCTTTAATTTTTTTGGGGGGGGGTGGGGAAGGTGCGTCTTATGGAGCGAAAAATACGGTAGTTGCTTTTCCAGACATTCTTTTCAGTTTCTCCTAACTTTTTGTGTGTGTGTGTGTATGTGGTGCTTTTATAGTCATCAGGCCACTGCTGCTAAACACTATAGCGGTGGCTACAATGCACCAATCTCCGTCCCCAAAACTAGTTGATGTTCCCAGCACTGCTATCATTTTGAGGCAAAACAGATAATAAAGGTAAAGGGACCCCTGACCATTAGGTCCAGTCGCGGACGACTCTGGCATTGCGGTGGTCATCTCGCTTTACTGGCCGAGGGAGTTGGCGTACAGCTTCTGGGTCATGTGCCAGCATGACTAAGCCACTTCTGGCAAACCAGAGCAATGCATGGAAATGCCGTTTACCTTCCCGCCAGAGCGGTACCTATTTATCTACTTGCACTTTGTGCTTTTGAACTGCTAGGCTGGCAGGAGCAGGGACCGAGCAACAGGAGCTCACCCCATTGCGGTGATTCAAACCGCCGACCTTCTGATCGGCAAGCCCTAGGCTCTGTGGTTTAACCCACTGATAATAGTTGCTACCTAACTTTATAGACAGTTTTATGCCTTCAGGAATATTCAATTGGAAAGAGAAGAGAGGGTCAGACAGGGAGAAATAACCCATCCGGTTGCCTAGGCGTATGAAATCAATAGGGAACATTTGCATGGCCATCTGTGTGGTTTTCCATACCTTTCCAATTTTATTTCCCCCCGAGACACAACCAATACGAAGCTGACAACCATTGCTGCATTTTAATTATGAGTGACAGTCGGGACATAAGTACTGCTGACATGCTTAAAGCTGTCTATAGCATTAGGTGTCTGTTCTCTGCAAGTATTGATTCCATTTAGGGCAGGTGTGAGAAGCCTTTGGCCCTCCCAACTGTTACTGGACTGCAACTCCCGTCAGCCCTAACCATTGGACATGCTTGCTGAGGGTCAACGGTTCCCCACATCTGGTTTAGGCCAAAGGGTTTGTGAGATGTTCCAATGGGAACACCACGAAACTAAAGGTGCTGATCACTCATCACAGATAGAAGTGGTAAACTTGGGGCAGTGTTAATTTGGAGACCGAGCATTCTAAAGGAGAGATGTTTTAATAATATATAGCATTTATTTTGGTTTTCTTTCAGAGGACTATATTCGTTACGCTCATGGTTTAATAACTGAATATATTTCTGAAGAGCTGAGTACTGCACTAGCTAAATATTTAAGGTGAGTGTACAATTCTAGGAATTATAGGTGCTGAAATCCCAAGGGAGCAGAAAAGACTATTTATGTATGCGACCATGGCTGCGTGGATGTTACTGGCCCAGAGAAGGAAAGAAGATAAAGTCCCTACAAGAGAAGAATGGCAGATCAAGTTGTTGGGTTATGCAGAAATGGCTAAAATGACCGGAAGAATCAGAAATCAGGAAGACCAAAATTTTAACAAGGAACGGGGGAAATTTGTAACTTATCTTAAAGACCATTGCAAACAGTTAAAATCGTTAGTAGGATTGGAATATCACTTGTAGTTTAATGGTGATACAATGGAGAGATAAAAGATTTGGATTATTATAAAATATGTAGGAGGAAATGATTAACAGTATTACCCACAAAGGGGAGGAGGGAAGTCCAAGAGATTTCTTGGAATCTTGCTTTTATGTTGTATGTTGAATATGTGACTGTAAAATTTTAATCTGAAAAACCCAATAAATAAATAAATTTCTAAGAATAAAATAAGGTGAGTGTACAAGCTTTATGTTGTAAAGCAGAACTTTGCTGACAATGGCTGATTTTTTTCTTCATGTTTTCCCTATTCAGTTCTTTATATATTAGGTGGAAAGGATCCATCTGTTTCAGTATACAGTGTTGGGGTGGCCCAGGGGACAATGTGGCCCTCCACATCTCATCCCAGGCCCTTTCCAGACACCCTCCTTCTCCCCTGGCCACACCACTCACTGGTCCTTCATTACACCCCCACTAGAACATTTTTTTTTGGTGCACATTACGTTTTCTCCTAATTTTTTAGTCTCCCGTCCCTCTGCTGACATGATTTGACTCTCTTGTTGATTATTCTGTTGCATCTTAATTAATATTTGTTTTCCCCTGCTTTGGCATTGTTCTAAAACTGACACACAGGGAATACAACTTCAAAATAAAAGTAGACAGGTTTTTTGAGGTGCAGGATTGTTCTAGCTCAGAAGTTTCATTAAAGTTTTCACAATGCCATAAAATTATATCTAGAAAAAATGAAGTTGAAAGAAAGAAAGAAAGATAGAAAGAAAGAAACAGCAAAAGCAAAGGAAGGAAGGCAAAAGAAGAAAGAAAAGAGAGGAGAAAGACAATAGAAATAATAAAACACCAACCACACACACACACACACACACACATATATCCCTGTATACTAGTTTTACCCTAATCTTCAATCCACATACAAAAAGTGAGTATCCCCAGCTCCCAACTGGAAAGTTTTCTGCTTTCCCCAGGCTCACACCCTGAGAAAAACCCACTCTTGCTTTTCTCCCACACAAATACTTCAAAATAAATAGATGAGGCACTTACTGATAAAATATTCTAGCTTGATAGTTCTAAAGTTTGACTTCCTTAACCTCTTTTCTTTTTGGTTTTGCTTTCCAGACTCCCACAAATTGCAAGTCCTCCAGCGGAGCCAGCATCCAAGGTAAGGAATGTTTAGGTACTACTGGATACGTATCAGTTTCATGCAGTTATGCCCTGCATTCCTTCCATCGTTGAACTCATGGGCAGTTTGCATGGGGTTTCCAGGCAGACCCCTGTTCAGGCATTGGCCAGAAGCAGATCAGCTTATAGCCTCACCAAGGTGGTTGCATCGTGAGCCTTCAGACCATGGTCTCGAACCCTGGAGGTGCTGAAAAATAAATGATGTACCAAAGAAATCCTTAGAGGAGAGGAAATCAACTCTTGAAATACTTATTTTCCCATTGATAACAACCCCCCCCCCATTGATAACATTGATAACTGGGCTTTTTTAAAGCATCGAGCTGAAAGCATGAAACACAGTGTTCGGCAAATTGTAAGAAGAATGTGCAATTATTTTTAATCACAGTCATTTTAACCACCAATCAAATGAGGAAGACCTTTCAAACTGTCTGGTACATAGAGTATATGTTGGCAATGAAGTGCTACAATTATGCCTATGGTTTTCAAAGCAGGACTTATACGGATGCATGCATGATAAGAAAATACACTTGTGTCTTTTGTATTAATGTCCTTGGCCTCTCACTTCCCCAGGTCCATACTACTTCCACTTTTCAGATCTCTACTTCCTCCGCTCATTGTCTTCTTCCTTTCTCCAGCCATTCTCACTCAGCATTTTTCCCACCTCTGCTTGCATGTTCTGCAATCGGCTTTCACACTTAATCTAGAGGACAGGCGATACTGCTTTGGATAACTTTCTCACCCATTGCTCACATTAAGCATGAACGTTTTCTGTTTACGCTGAAGATCAGTGTATGCAATACACTGTGATTTTTATGGAGCAAATCCTCACTCTAACATTGCAGAAAAGGAAATTATCAGATGCGCCCGTGGAAGCAGAAGAAGATTACACCAAGTTTAATACTAGTGATCTGAAAAGCAAAAAGGTGAGTTGTATATTGCTTTTCCGACTAGCTTTTTGACTAGCAGCCTCATTTTCTTGTAGGATGCTACTTTACCCAGGAGAAAGTAGAATACATATTCTAAGCATGTACATTCTATCCAGTGCTATTTTTCCAGGAAAAAAGGGTGCTGGAACTCACCACGAACACCTCCCTCATTCTCTTAGAATGGCAATGGCACCCATCTGAGAGGTGCCGGAATTGAGTTCTGGCTGAAAAAAAAGCCCTGCTTCTATATGTGATGAACAAACCATTAAGTTTTAGAATAGTATAGTATATTCTAACTACTTAAAGAAATGGTGAAAATATTGGTGGCGGGAATTTAAAAGGCTTTCATGGCTATCCAGGACTAAATAACTAGTAAAGCTTTTCATATATCTGCTACAACATTATCCTGGAATGTTGAATCCGTGTCCTGAGTTCCTCCATCCCCAGTGGACCACTTTGAGCAAGGGGTGTGAGAGAGAGTCAATCACGTGACATCACTATGTGTCAATCACGTGACATCACTATGACATCAGGTTGACCCATTTCTCCTTCATAGCACAGCTTGAGGCCAAGCCTTGCTATAAAGGAAAAGCAAAGTCCTGCTTTCAGCAGGGGTCGGTTGCTCTATGGAGTTCCCATTGGGGAAGTCCATAGCAGAGCTGATCCCATTGTTGGTGACAGCAAGCCTCCCTAAGTTAAGGAACAGTTTTCTAACATATTCACCCTGAGCAGTTAGGATGTTTGTGACATCAAGGCTTAGGGCTGGAGCGTAGCTTACAGGTGACACTCTTAGCTTAATAAAAAGGAACTCGAGAATCACACAGGGTACAAATTTTGGAGCAGGCATAGTACAGTATTTAAGATGTGGAAAGAGTTGAGTAGTCTGCATAATTCAGTTCAGTTTACTCATAAAAAGATGTTGGATAACACAGTCTTTCAAGATGAAGAATTTCAAGCAGCTGCAGTAGTTAATTTTACTTCTTCATTTAACTTTTTTTTAAAAAAATATATATACCATCCTTCATCACAAGATCTCAGGGCGGTTCACTGCATGTGTGGATGTGCATTAAAGAAGTGTATATTGATCTTTGTTTTTACTGTAGCATTTCTGGGATAAAAAAACAACATGCATTTAACTTCAACGTATTCCCAGCATGATCAGGATTCTGGTGTCCGGTGTTTTCATAAATGTTTGTGCCGTCTATCTGATGAAACATCCCGCCTATCTAAATGTGAAGAGATGTTGTCCGGATCAGGCCGAATGTCAACTTTTTATATTAGCCAGATCTGCAAACCACGTGATTACATTTATCCAGTTATCCCCAGATAAAACATTCAGGCACATTGTGGGAAGGAATATACAATTGTTAAATGATATGTGTGGTTTCTGCTTGATATACATGTGACATAGCATGGAAACCGTACTTTAGTCTAACTTTTTCCTCTGTTCTTATTTCCAGGCAAACAGTAAGATGTCAGCTGCTCAAAAGGCCCTGGCAAAAGTTGACAAGAGCGGCATGAAAACAATGTCTTCTTTCTTTAGTTCAAAAACTAAAACAACAAAATGAGACTTTTGATACAGTAATTATTTTTGTATAGGCCAGCTTCTTTTTCACTTCTTCTATTCCTCTCCCCCTCACAAGTTTTCAGATATCCCTTTACTTGAAGTTAGGGCTCAAAAGTAGAAACAGTACTGTGAAAGTTAATATTGTGTAAGACAAAGTCAGGATAGCCTATTGTAGTTCCCACTGGGAAAGCTAATTTTGGTAATTTATCATATCAGCAAATATGCTTGCTTATTTAGCACTGTTAAGCTACAAGGTGTACATTGCAATGTAATGAGGTAAAATAAATTCATTTCTGAAACAGATATTTATTGTTTCTTGTCTTTTTAATGGATGGGGATTAGGGGAATGCTAAATGTTTCCTCCTATTAAAAAAACCATGAACTGGTGTGTGTCCCCCCCAAATGTTTTTTTGTTGAATTTCAAAATATTAACAAATACAAAGAGGGGGGAAATAAGTTTCTCGGGCATACAAAAACTAAAGAAAATAAGAGTCATTAGATTATAAGAGCTCATCTTTAAAAATCGCTTTTCAGTTTTAGGAACTAATGATGTATTAATAATAGACAAATTCTAATACACTTTGCTTATTAAATTAGTGAGCTGGATTTTTTTGTTAGCTGTTAAGCTTCAGTGTGTGGTTAATCTCAGTTTCTCAAGAAGAGTGATGTGATACATGATTAAACGTGTTTTCTCTATGTTGTGAGTGATCCTTGCTTCAAGAATATCAGTGATTCTGTGTAATAAGGACAATTTTAAGGGGCATCGTTTTAGAGAGGCTGCTGATGTAAACATAAAAGTTAATTAAAGAGAGTTGGACACTTATTGGAAGAAAGTCTCATATGTACAGTTACACAAACTGAGGTTGGAGATATCTCCTCATTAGCTAGAATGGAAAAGTAGCTCTCAGCAGGACTACAAATTGGCCAAATATTTTTCCATATAGTGACAGTGGATCACATCCAATGTTGCTGTTCTGGTAAAACAGCTTGTGCAACCGAACTGTCCTTTCCCCTGTAGCTCCTCCCTCCATCAGTGCATCTTCAAAATCTTTGCCAGCAGGTTAGAGGACCCTCCAGAGCAGTTCCCCCCCCCCTGCCAATCTAAAATGGCACACATTTTGTGTGGGAGTAAATTTATCAGGAAAGATGGGGGTATAGTGTCAAAATTAGGGGGTGGCTTATACACGAGGGCATCTCCCCCCATTTTCTTAAATCTGAGTCCCCCAAAATAGGGGGTGTCTTATACATGGGGGCATCTTATAGACTGAAAAGTGTGTGTTTGTGTGTGTGTGTTAAAACAGAAGCCAGTAACAATGTTGTTAAACTGACTGTTCATTCAAACAGAGGAACACTGATACAGTCGCCATGACACCATTTTCAGCAGATCCCCTCGTTTACTAAAAGAGGTGTTTTGTTTGTTTGTTTTTTGAGGTTATTTTTAAGAAAATGCGCCAAATGTACCAAAATGCTTATGGGAAAAGAGAGCAGTTTGCTGTTCGAAACTGACTTAGAAATGCAATGTTACAAAAAAATGTAAAATGGTGCCTAAAAGCAATAAAATCCAGTAGCAAGAAAAGAAAATAAACAATAAAACAATAAAAAATAAAAGCAATGTTGTTAAACTGACTGAACAGTCAAAATCGAAGTGTTACAAATACATTCGTTGACAAATCATTTGAGTACGGTAATAATATTATAGATGTGCTTTTTTTTTCTTTCACTAGATGTCTGCTCGTCACCAGAGGAAGAGATGAAGGGAAGGGAAGGAAACGTGGATGCCTTGTTTTAATGTGGGACATTCCTAAAGCCATTTTAAAGAAGCATAAATTGTATTGTTAGACTCTGTTATCCAGGTGAGATTTGCTGGTGGAGCTGGAATTCGATGAGGTCAATTGCCCTTCTGGTATGTGGTTGGGATCTCTCGCTTGAAGTGCTAGATTTTGATCTACACAATTATTCCTTGTCCTTTGAGCAGTTCTGGCTTGGTGCATCTGTCTGCTTACTGCTGTCTGCTTCCAGCAAACGTATCGAGGGGCTTGTCCACATGTGAGCATTATTTAGCTGTTAATGCACTTTCCCCCATTCAGATTAACTTTGAGTATTCCACACTTGTGAATACTTGAATTTGTTTCTGAGGAGAAACCGCCTTCTTTCGCATTCATACTGGTAGGAGTTTCCTTTTGTGTTTGAACCTGTCTTCTCATTTGTTTTTATGCCAATTAAGTAACAACGGGGAAAGCGCACAGATACCTGTACACCTTGGTGGGTTTTTTAAATTTAAAAAATCTGCATATGAAGTGCGCAGTAGGCATAGCAAAGCAATTGTAAATTTGCTTGTGCAGTTTTCTGGTTTCAGCAAACCTGGTGGTTCAGAATTATACACACACAAAGGGGGAGAGGCTAATGCTAGTGCAATTTCCTTGCACAGTTTTCTGGTTTTGTGCAAATCTGAGGGATCAAAAGGAAAAAAATATCCTTCCTTCAGGAGGTGTAACAGAAATAGTTACAAGAAAAGAAATGGGAAAAGACTGAGGAAGCTGTGGGGTGGAAGGGGGTTAGCAGAAAGTGACAATTGATCCACCCACCCCCAAACTACCAAAACAATTATTTGTGACCCTCAGTGGAGCAGTTTGGAGTCCAGCAATTTACCAATCAAGATTGTATTATTTGAGGGGTAGCGTTCTGGTACTACACAAATTACGTGTGAACACAAACCTACAGCAAACTCTGCGTGGGCAAGCTCTAGATAATACTGTCTAATCTTATTAAGGGCTTATATAGGTAATTTATTTTCCTTTCTGAAAAAGCACAACATCTAACCCTGTGCCTATGAGAGGAAAGGTAAACGAAGGACCACTTGCTCCCAAATAAACTTGCCTGTATGTTGCTGCCTTCAAAATGGAGGCAGATGACACAAGAGACCGGGCCTTTTCTGTGGTTGGTCCTTAGTTGGGGAAAACTCAGAGATACTCGGCTTGTGCCTGCTTCACTAACATCCTGAACTTTGAAAGATGATATATTACTACAGTTTCTTGCACTACTTGTACTACTGTTCTGATGGCTGGGTGTGTGCTTTTCTTCTTTATTTTTACCAATTTAATGTTAATAATGTTATTTTTTTACTTTTTATTGGTTTTCTGCCATGGAAACTTCTGTTGAAAGTTGATATGTCAATTTTAAAAGTAGTTTAATGAACCGGGGACTATGTAAAGAACATTTCACCCTGGATTATTCCCTCATAATAAAGATGCACTTTCCCCCCACATGTGATTCCTATCTTCCCTTAAGGCAGGTGTTTTGTGTGGCGATACTGCGCTTTCCCAAAACTCAAATCGCATTATTATTTGTTTGAGGAAAATGGAATTTTTAGCAACTATGTGCTGTTCCTCTACCTGAGCAAACTTCAGTGTACCTTATTTAGAAAAAAGTACAAACCGTAAAACTTCTACTGTCCTTCACCAGATCATCTTGTTTAAATGTGTTATGTGGTTAATTTTTCTTCAGTTTTTTTGGAAGCTATGTCCTGGCTCTGTTTGATAGGACACCTCTATCATCCTAGGCATGTTTATACATAACTAAGTCATGTGTTCAAGAGGATTTACTCCTTAGAATGGATTTCAGGCCTAGTATTCTTGGGATACCAGGCACCAAAAAGTGTCTTCTGCAAATTAAAGTCAAAATGTAAGTGAGATGTGCTTTGACAGACCACGGAGAGGACTGCACAGCACATCTTTCCAGTTACAGAGTGGCGTTTGTGTCGTGCAATTCTACTCAGTATTGATCCAGAGCAGATTCCAATGTACAATTAGCAGAGTAAAAATTTAAACACATTGCAGGATTTCCCCCCAAAATAGACCAGAGACAATTATATTTCATCCAGCGGAGCTTTATGGCTTCTGAAGGCAAGTGAGCATAATGGTCACAAATCCGATACAGGATTGGCACTGCCCATAAGAAATCCAGTTGCAGCAGACTTAACTTAAACTTACAATAACTTATAATGAATCTAAACCTTACCACTAAGCATACTATATACAGAACACCAGAAGGAAAAGAGAGAGAAAGCGAAGGAGTACGGCTCCTCCTGAAATTTACCTCAGGAAAAGGGAAACACCACAGCCTCTTACCAGCTTACCCACATGCTTAACACCCCAGGAACAACTGGCACAGGCATGGCATTAAATAAACAGTGCCAATTACCGACAGTTTGCTCTAACAACTCAATAAGCTATGTGTCTCATTGTTCATTGAGCACCAGCAGAAGTGGTAAATCTTATTTCAGAAAGTGCCAGGAGTTGGTAATTGGGTCCATGCTGATTCTAAACAAGGGCTTTTGGCAAGGGAAGGAAATGTATTTGGGCATACTGAATCACAAGATAGGTGGGAGAGAGATTTTTAGTCTCTAGTGCCACCTGAAAGGTGAGCTAGTGCACTGCCTGTTGCCCCTTTGCTGATTATTAATGGCAGCTTCCCTAAGGAGGCTCTGAGGAGAAAGTTGTCCATGTGGCATTAAGCCCTTTGCGGTCCCCAAATCACTGATCAGGAAAAGACTTGCCAACTGCAATTAACAGGAACTTGCTAATGTTTTGACTCTTGAGATGTATGTTTTTAGGACCTGCCTTATCTTTGTAAAATTGTTTACTCATTTTTAAACTGCTTTAATATTGTATAATATTACGTTTTAATATTAATGATGTTTAAATGCTGTAACCTGCCATAAGACCTTAGCGTGAAGGGCGGATACAAATAATAATTAATAATAATTATAGTCATCATCATCAACAACAACACAACAACAACAACTATGCCATTTAAGGGAAAGACTCAGAGGTTTTGTTGTGAATAAAAAAAGTAGGGGTGTGGGGTTGCTGTTGCTGTTGTTGTTTTGCTTTTTAAATTTAATTCCATTGTGTCAGATGTGATTATTCATATAAAGAAATTTGAGATAATTAATCTTGAGATGTGGGAATGGTGATTAAAGCTAAGCCCTGTTTCTGACTGACAGTTTATTGTCTATTGTTCTTTGTTGGTCACTAGTTACCCAAAGGTCTCCAAGCGGCTTAGAACACCTTTTAAAACAATCATAGATATACCATTAAAGAATATATAAGACCCCTATCATTCATCAATTATGTATTTATGCACATAGAGACAAACAGAGCCCCCCCCAATCACATAGCTTTGCACATAGAAAGGAGAACTGCGCTTCCTGCGGCTTCTCTCATCCCATGCAATGTGGCCAAACATTACAAGAAGGAAAGAAGTTTCAAATGACACGAAGCCTTTCATGCTTGGCCTGTAAGGAGTGCAAACTCTACAAGAGAAGGATGAAGTAGCCCATCTGTTATCAGCAAAACATTGCCTGCTTTTCCTTTGCCGTTTCTTGAATTCATCACACAGGGTTACATTCCAAGCTGTAGTGTAGGTAACATGCAGAAGTTCTCCCCCTCCCCATTGAGTTTTCATTCCTCATATGACCATTTTCCTAAAACAGAACACAAAGTGCTGAGGGAGCCTTACTCTCTGACAGATTAGGAAGTGAGACTTCTTTTTTCTCTTGTGAATCTTCTCCATGGGGAGCATCGCTTTCAGCCCCTAACAGGTAACCAGGGAGAAGGAAACAGAAGGTGTGAGAAAAACAATCAGCAATATTCTAATTTAGAGCCAATTTGTTAGCCATCCTAGAGGTAGCCCCATCTTTGTCTGCTGCCACACGGGAGTGCAGTCATTCACAGGGGTAATTACTCAATATTTTTCAATTCAGTTCAACTCTCGTTTCTGAAAGGGAATGTGGATGTTTCTGTATCTAGGTAAACAAAGTGACAACAGTTCCAAGAGGTAGAGGAAATCAGCAAAAATCCCATTCTCTTCCCTTTTTTAATGTGCATTTTCCACAGGTTTTTTACATTCATCATACATACATTGCCTATTACATATCACTTCCCAGTTCATTTCTCCATGGTATTCTATGCAACCCTTATTCTGCTGCATATCCTATTATACCATCCAATTTTATCTCACGTGTTTCCTTTATTTAATACTGTACTTTATTTTAAAAATCCCATTCTCTTCCATTGAGATTCAAAAGCCCTTGCACTTATAGAATGGCACCAACTGAATCAAGCCCTCTGGATTCACTATAGCAGCAGATTTATTTGAGGCCGCTAGAAGTTTTGAGGGATGGTGAGTTTACTCACTCCCCCCATCCCATTTCCAAAATTGGGAATGGTAACCAATACTAATCCCACATCTTCTGTGCATTGGGTGAACATTGTAACAAACCTGCCGCATCTTCTCTATGCTCTGCGTCCCTGGCTATAAGAGAATCTTCAGCATATTTCATTATTACAACATTCTTGCCATGATGGCTTTCCAAAGTGTCTGCTTCAACAAAAAAGAGAAAAGGGCTAGTATTGTGTAAATTCTATACAAATTAACACACCTCCTCATAATATACACTGTCTGGCATCAGTACAGTGGTACCTTGGTTCTCGAACTTAATTCGTTCCTGGAGTCCTTTCGACTCCCGAAACTGTTTGAAAAACAAGGCGCAGCTTCCGATTGGATGCAGGAGCTTCCTGCACTCAATCGGAAGCTGCATCGGACATTTGGCTTCGTGAAAAACGTTCGCAAACTGAAACAATTATGGAATTCGGGAGCCGATTTGTTCAACAACTAGGCCATTCGGGAACCAAGGTACCACTGTAGTAGTATTTATTAAAAGTCTATCCTGCCTTTCTTCCCAAAGGAGCCCAGGGCAGCAAACAACAAAGCACCAAAACAAACAACTAAAAGTGAAATAAAAACTTAATTAAAGCATTTAAGAACCATCAAAAGTGCATCAGCTTGGAAATTCCAGCACCAACATATTGAGGCAGAATTATTATTACTGCGTTAAAAAAAAATCTGGAATGCCTGTTTCTCTGAAATTTTGTTAGTTTTTACTTGGGTTTATCTGAATTTGAGCTGAGGATTACATTTTTGTATCTCAGCAGCCAAAGCACATGCACAAGATTAATCCCTTATGGAAAAGACAAGTAAGAATCTTGTGCGTTCAAAAGGCTACTTGTAAGGTGATGTGAGCTTTTGACTGGAGTCTTATTTCAAATCCATGGCGGCCTTGAAACTTGGTAGATTCATTTACAAATAGAAGTAGTTTTGCACAGCGAGGCTCAAAAATAAATAAAGTGTAGGAAAAACAATGCTTGATTTCATAAGACCTAGGCCTGGCCATAGAACCTGAATCTAAGAATATAGAGATAAATTCATCAACCTCTTAGTGTAGGTACATCCCACAATGTAGATTTATGGCAGGGTGGTTTCATTTCAGAACCGACACCTTACATGATACTATAAATATTAAACAACAGTAAGAATTTCTCTGTCCCTCAACAGACTCACACCATTGCCATCGCCATTACCAGATGTCTCTTTCAGCCGTCCCATTATTTCATTCTCGGTGGCATGGAGGTTTTTCCTCAGAAAATGCGTTGTCATTTTCCCTTTGCCTTTGACCTCTATTTCTCCCCTTTCCACCATCTCAAACACTTGGTGTGGTAATGCTCTGTTGAGTGCGAGAAGCACAGCAAATGGGCTCACAATTCATCCATTGCCCCAAATCCTCTGTCCCTCACGATACTGCCCGCTACTCCACCCCATTCCATGCCGCCAAATTCTACCTTCTAAGTTTGTGTACACCCTATACCTTTTAAGCACGTTCAGAACGTGTCCCCCCCCCCAAGGAATTCTGGGCCCTGTATTTCACCCTTCGCAGAGCTATAGTTCCCAGCAACTCTGAACAGACTGCAGCGCTCAGAATTCTTCGAGGTATAGTGTGTATACAGCCCTAACAGAAATTACAAGTGGGACTCGCAACAAGTGTTGCCATGAGGAGTCGCTCGGAGGTCTAACCAGCCATGCCCTCTCCCAAATTCCACCATTCTATCTTATCTCACACTTGTCTTCCATTTCCCCCACCCACGTCCCATTCTTTGCCGACCTGAGCATTCTCAGTCTTCGCTGGCTGTTTAAGTGGTGCTTCCCTGCTCCCCACTTTACAGTCCACCCCCCCCCCCAACTATTAGAATCATACAATCATAGAGTTGGAAGAGACCCCAAGGGCCATCCACTCCAACCCCCTGCCAAGCAGGAAACACCATCAAAGCATTCCTGACAGATGGCTGTCAAGCCTCCGCTTAAAGACCTCCAAAGAAGGAGACTCCACCACACTCCTTGGCAGCAAATTCCACTGTCGAACAGCTCTTACTGTCAGGAAGTTCTTTCTAATGTTCAGGTGGAATCTTCTTTCTTGTAGTTTGAATCCATTGCCCCGTGTCCGCTTCTCTGGAGCAGCAGAAAACAACCTTTCACCCTCCTCCATATGACATCCTTTTATATATTTGAACATGGCTATCATATCACCCCTTAACCTTCTCTTCTCCAGGCTAAACATACCCAGCTCCCTAAGCCATTCTTCATAAGGCATCGTTTCCAGGCCTTTGACCATTTTGGTTGCCCTCCTCTGGACACGTTCCAGCTTGTCAGTATCCTTCTTGAACTGTGGTGCCCAGAACTGGACACAGTATTCCAGGTGAGATCTGACCAGAGCGGAATACTGATTGTGCTTCTGCAAACTCTGGCATTCCCCCAAGCCTGCTGATATTTCCCTTTTCTGTGTGGATGGTGCTTTTTTGGCTAGGTAAGGATCCACTGCCAGAAAATGTTGCTATTGATCTTGGGGAACATTTGGCCCTCTAGATGTTGCTGAACTACAACTCCCACCAGCCCCAGCAAGCACGGCCAATGGTGGGAGTTGTAGTTGAGCAACATCTGGAGGGCCAAAGGTTCCCCACGCCTGATATATAGAGTGGACAACTGGAATATGAGCAAGGCAGTAGTACCTATCAGTAGGTCATCAAAAGCCCTCACTGCCTACCCCTGAAGATAATTCGATAATTGATGTGGAGCATGTTAGTGGTTCCTAGAGACTGCACAGATCCCACAAAATGTCTGAGATTTGATAGCCCTGGTACCGCCAATGTAGAAAAGACAGAAGAGTTGAATTTCCCTTGTGTTGCGATTGATTTGCAGGTTCTTACCTGAACGTTGTTGGGCTCAGATGGATTTTGTCTGGAAGTCCATGGCTTTCCATCCTAGAAGCTGTGTTGACTGTATCGCCAAACAAGCAGTACCTGGGCATTTTCTCCCCAACCACTCCGGCCAAAACTGGTCCAGTGTGCACCCCAATTCTAATCTACTGGCACAAACACAACAAAGGAAAATACGTTCTCTGTTACAGCTCTAAAAGAAATAATTGATTGTTCTTCATTCTACCTCCTGGATTTGTTGCAGTATAACATTACATTTACCAAGGCCGTCGTTCAAAAACACTTCCTGCACCACAGCAAACTAGTAGGCTTCTTACTGACCGCAGCATGATGAGCGATAGCTCAGCAATGCAAGAACCAGACTGAAATACCCCGGAACATATGGGAAAATAATATACGGGATTCCTTTTCTTCTTCTTTGGCAATCACTCCTAGCCAAGTAAGATTGTCTTCCATGAACATGGTTTTAACAGTGAGTCCGTAATGGGATACAACAATGTCCGAGTGTCTCACCAGACACAGGAGGGCAATTAAAGGCATAACTAATAGTGACACCTTCCAACAGTGCTATTTTTCTAGAAAAAGAGGTGCCGGAACTCACCATGAACACTTCCCGTGTTCTCTTACAATGACAATGGCAGCCACCTGAGAGGTGCCAGAACTGAGTTCCAGAGTTGGAAGAGATCTGGGAGGTCATCCCATCCAACTGCCTTGCCAACAGGAATTCAGTGGGAATTACGTCTGAGTTAGGCATCCATAGGATCATGCAATTGAAGTCAAGATCAAATGTACCTGTATAGGCTTATCTGTGAGTGGGTTCATCACTTCCCTTGCAGCAATTCTCATGCCCAGGGCAAAATTAGCCACCCTTTCAGCATGACTGCTGACAGGCACTGGGATCCCACCTACAACCATGTAGGCGTCTCCTATTGTTTCTACCTGTAAGGCAATAGAGAGACATACTGTAGGGATGGGAAGACAGAAAACTCCTTGGCCAAGACATGCCATGACTGCTCCCCACTTTTCTGTCCCATGCAGAGAGATGTCCTTCCTATATTTCACTTATAGCTCAGGGGCTGCTCTCATGAGGGTCCACAGCCAGTTTCCCCATTTAGCAAGGCTTATTAATAAGCACACAACATTTCCTCGACTTCAGCTGAGATTTCTGCATTGTAGGGGGTTGAACTAGATGACTCTTGGGGTCTCTTCCAACTCTGTGATTCTATGTGGGCAATGTTGGATGGACACATTAATCTGTCCCGGATAGTTAACATAATACATTATCATCACCACCACAATTAAAGGGTTGCACTAGTGCAGTTTATCCCCTAGGTAGCAGGGGAAATATTTACAGGAATAAAAGGAGGCAAGAATACTGGCATTCTGCAGAGGGAAATGATATGAAGGAAAAGCTGGCCTGGAAAGGCTTGTCAAAAACAAGCTAATAGTCTTCAGTTTTCATTGTCATCCCATCATTCTAAAACAATTTTCCGTAGCAATAGGGCTTAATACAACCAGCTATAGGCATCAAGATGAGCAGGAAAGGCACAATAAGTGATGCAAATCGCAGGAACGCTTACTTTATAAACACCGTGGACACTAGTTAGCCGATCAAACCTTGAGTACATGGAATTAAGCATGTTCACTATCTGAATAGGTTCACAGGCAGAGCAGATGTTTGTGAAGGTCACGACATCACTGAAAAGTATTGTGCAGCAACTAAAATCTCCTGGGGAATAATTAAAAGAAGAATTGCTATTTTGGAAAGTCTGTTTTGTTTATTTTAAGCCACAAAAACAAGACACCATTCTGTTTGTAAGGCCAATGCAGTTGACAGTGACATTTGCTTCGGTCCTTCTGTTAGTAGAGATGAAAAACCAATCCCCACATGCAGGGCCAGCCCAAGATATTTTGCCACTCTAGGCAAAGCAGAAAATGGCGCCCTGCCGCTGCTGCCTCCACTGCCACATGCACACACCACTGCTGCTGCCTGAGGTGACTGGAAACTCCTGTGGCAGGAGAGAGAAAAGTAGAGCAGAAAGGAGCAGGCAGTAGTGGCCCCACTCTTCCCAGGCAGTGGCTGTGGGTGACAAGTTCAGGAGGTAATGAGTAGTGTGCTCCTTAGAGGTCCAGATTGGCTGTTCCTCTTGGCTGTCCCCAGATTACTGCCTGAGGCAACTGTCTCACTGAAGCTATCAGCTGCCTGCATGACATGGGGCTGGCAACCTGGTGCCCATGGTCACCAGGTACCCTTGGCTGGTGCCCCAAACTCTTAAGTGTTCATTATCTTTCAAGGAAGTCTCTAGCCCCCCTAGAAAGGATGTTCAGGGGCAAAACATGCAAACATTTTCTAAGTGAAATGATAGTGGTATGGTCACCCTGAATATTCCCTCTGGTACTGAGGAATATTCCTTCTTATCATTAGACAGCAACACCATTGGTACGTGTGCGATCTTCTTCAATAGGACCAGTAGGACATAGCTGACTTCCCATGGTAAGAATAAGGCAGTCAGGGGTGGTTGTCTTTTTAATTTTGTGTTATGCTACATGCCCAATGGCAGCCATTTTGTGCTTTGCCACGCCCCCTCCACAGCAGCCATTTTGTGACTTGCGTCCCCAGCACCCTCTCAAAATTCAAAATGCTCCTACTATTCCAAACAAGCTTGGTAACCCCAGACCTACTTTCATTTTGTGGAAGGACTTTATGTTTTAAGATGGACTCAAGTGCCTTAGACTAGTGTTACATTTTATTGGACCATTGAGTTTGTCAGTGAAGGCAGCAAACCTGTGCACGTGTTCCCAGATACTTTTAAGCAGGATGCATTCAGACAGAACTTTCCAGTTCTCAAAATCTGCTTTTAATGTGGAAAATATGCTAAGAAGGAGTAACATATCCTCTGAATCCTTTTGCATTGAAGTGAATCTCTTAGATTGCAATACTTCTGACACACTTTAAACGGCAAGCTATAACCCCACATTCCAGCTGAAATTACTCAGGCTCATCATACCACAATATATTTATTTATGAGACATACACCCCACTCTAATTTTGAGTTCCCAGCAGAACTCAGGGAACCAACCAAGGCCAAACCTGCAAAACCAGCAATGTTACAGTAGCAGCTAGTTTTCCCCAGACTATCTACTGAACCCCCTCTGTCTTGCTTTATTAAAATTTCCCAGTTGAAATTGGTTAGTTTCCCAGTCTATCAAAACATTGCAGTGATATCCTCGCTGCCACAAAAGCATGAAAGGACAATAAAAAGCATTTACCTGCTTCCACCTTTTTGCCCTCCTTAAGCTGATTGGCCACATGTTTTGGCAACATAGCATACAGCAGAGCCTCCGATTTCTTCTTTTCTGCTTCCAGGTTTTTGGAGAGAATCCTTAGCTCTTCCTCTTCCTCTCTAGCTGGTTAGATAGCTATCTTCTGCCAGCCGTTGCTGGGTGAAGAGGATGAGGTCCCTTTTGTGTCGGGCTGTGCAATATCAGAGAGTGCATTCGTTGCTCTTCCAATTCCTCCAAACTGCGCAGCTTGGGCGAGCACAAGTAATCAAGCACTGCATGGAATCCATCCAGATCATTTGTCCTTTTTGTTAAAAAATGAAATAAGTTACAGAATGATATTCCGGTGTGTTTAAACCTACGATTTAAGCTGAATCTTACCTGTAACACCACCACAAACCTATTGTACACCTTGAACCCCACCCCCAAATCTTGCAAATGCTTTGTCACCATATCGTAACAGAAGTTTAGAACTTGGGTCCAGAATTTGAATTATTTTGTGAGGCACTGGAAGAGTTGAAGAAGGAGGAATGAGCTCCTAAGTGAGAGGTGGAAACAGGTTTTTTTATTGGCATTTGCCATATATATAAAATAGTAAATGCAATACACAAATTTATAGCAGAGATGTATATTGCACACCCCAAATGTAGATCTGTTTACTTGTTTTATTTTGTCTTGCATACAAGACGTTATGGTGGTATTCCATTGCTAAGGAAATTCTCTGTATGATTTGTAAGTTTCATAGGATCAGGAGACACCAGGCTATATTCTTTTTGCTCCCAAGTATTAAACGCTGGTTTCTTGTGCACTACCACTCAGACTGAATGGGAATTAGATCTAATTGTTCAGATTAACTATGTTTACAGGCCCAAATTGTCTCTCTCTCTATATATATATTTTCTGTGAAATCACTTCAAGACACTTACAGGAAGCAATCCATCAATGTAATCACATAGATAACTAACTTCTAGAAATGTGGGAGTCTTCCAAGCCTTCCAACCATTTTTATATAAAACTGCAGCTGACCATCTCTCAAGTTTCCTTGCCACCACCGTGCTAGAATGAGGGTCCTTAGCATTCAGATGTCTGCAAAAAGCAACTTTGTTTGATACCTCTGAGCTTTAGCATGGGCCGTCTCGTCCACAAGTGAGGCAGCGCATCCCTTCGTATCTTGAGAACAAACTGGCTGTTGATAAACTTCCGTATGCTAAAGATTGTGAATGTAACTTGTGGGTGAACAATAGAGAAATACTCATCTAATCTGGTTCCATGGATCTGCAAGCCTGGTACAAATTTCTGAATGTTCACACCAGCTTGCTTGATCTTCAGCTGAGGAGCAGATAGAAAGGTAGCATAATTTCATGACTAAAAAGGAAAGACTTTTTGAACTCTATTGAAAACCAACAACAACAACAAAAACTTCATGTGATCCTACTTAAATCATTTTTAAAACTTTTTTTTAAAAAAAATCTTTTGTCAACATACATCCGTAATTTTAAAACTTTGCATACACTTCAACCAATGATACTCTGAGACCAACTCAACAAGCATCTCTATTCCAACTACAAGGATTCAGGCCAGTGGCTAACTTACTGTTTCATCGAATACAATGTGGAAAGGAAACGCACAACAGAAAGTTCTCTCCTCAACCCAAAGTCTCTCAGGAAAAAATGGCTCCAAGGTACGAATTAGGTCCCCTATGAAATACAGAGGACAGGAAACACACAGAGTGAACTATACAAAGAAAGAATTCCACATTTCACCTGCATATAGTAATTTGACCATTCTCCATTGATATATCCTTTCCTTTGCTGTGGCCAACACTTGGAAAAAGTCTGTTACACTATTCAGATATCAATTCCTGCCTTAGTTATCCCCCTTAGTAGTGGGATAATGCTTCACCATTTTAGCGGGGTAATGCACGATAGGGCCAGCCCAGCATCTATATTTCTGGTTTGGAAGGCACAAGTAGCTGTTCAGAACCCACAGCCCTCTACCCCTTGGTATTCATTATTCTGGAGGTTGTGAAGCTCTACTTGCTGGATAATAAGAATTTGGTTTGAAACAGTTCCACATAGTTTCTAACATATTTACAATCTGATTTTTATGGGGAGGGGTGGGAGAACATGGCATCAAAATTTGGAGAAGGACACAAGATTTGCTGTGGTAGTCAGAAGGGGTGGCTATCACTGCCTACGAAATAAAATACAGCCTTTCACTAACTGAACTTAAGGGTGGATCAGTGAAATGAGAAGCAGCAAGGCATCACATTCCAATTATATCAATCTATTATAGCCTTCTGTAAGGACACTTACATCCAAGGACAGCCTCTAATTTATGCTGATGTGGCCCATCTTTCATTTCAATAATCATGCTGAAGTTAAAAAGGATCTAATATACCTCTCCTAAATTTCACAATGTGCCTCACAATGTCCCAGTGAGATTTCTTTCCTAGTTGGTGCAACATAGATTCTTCCTTCCCTTCCTGGAAAGCTGCATCCAGCCTCTAAATAGAACATTGGTAGAAAAATGGTACATTGCGGTAATTAAGATTAACCAAATCATGTTCGTAATCCATAGCCATTTACACAGAGCAACCTCATGGTTGCCGTAGTAGATGGTATAAAGCACAATAATTAAATCTGTATACATCAGTTTTGCTGCACACATGGAGAGTCATTCATTTACTACAATATCTTAAGAGACTTGCAAGACTACTCCCCCTCTCTAAACCACGGATGTTTCTGCTAACTCAGAACTAATCCCCCCTCCCACTTCTGACAGAACCAAATTTGTCACCTTTTCATCCTCTCGACAGTCTCCACCTGCAGAGGCTATTTTTTCTTCGACCCCATTCTTTGCTTCTTTCTCATTCTGCGAAAGAAAAAACACCACATGCTCTTTCTTCCCAGTGCGCTCCTCTTCTACATCTCGATGGAGAATTTTCAGCGTCACTTCGCTGTCAAAGAAATCTCTTGACACAGCTTCAAGGATTCCTATGTAAGAAAGAATAATCGTTTGAGTTTCCGGTCACATCACGAGTCAATGGTGGTTGCTCCTTGCTGTCCTCCACAGGCAGTGAAGAGGTTCAGGCAGGGGAAAGCCAGAATTTATGAGGTAAAATTCCTGGCAATGTTCCCCAGTGGGGTCTGGGGAGCTCACTGCATCCCGCTGTGCCATGCAAAGCCCGTGTCTGCCAACTTGAAAGGCAGAGTGAGTGCAACCTGGGAGTGTGTCGCTGCCCCGGACAAGCCTCCATCTCAGGCATGATTTGTGGTTGGCTCCTCCATAATTCGGACAATTGGCATTAATCAAGAGGTGCTCCTGGACCAACATAATGTTCCATACTTCCTTGTTCACACATGCCCAGACTTCCCTCTCCTCTAGCAATTAGGGTTGAAGCATTCTGGCTTTTTAGGTGGAATTTTCTTCATGGAGACTGCAATCAGGGAGGGGGACCCTGTTGAACAATGTGGGATGTGCCATAAGGACTGCTGGGGGAAGGAGGAATTGCCCCAAAATAGGAAATAGGTAGTTCATTAGTGCAAGAATATTTTCTCCCCTCTATGGAAAGGTTTCCAGAGCAAAACGTGACAAGGAACAAGATATTGTAGCATACCTGGGACAATATGATACAGGCCTTTTCTGTCGGAGTAATAGTGGAGCAACAACATCCCATCGGTTTTTTCTACTCGGAATGATGGTGCATTCATTTCCTAAGAAGAAAAACTATTGCTTTATTTTCTTGGGGGGGGGGGAATCCTACACACAATAGTTATGCTCAACATTCTTAAAAGATGCATTCCTAACATCCTTGGGAGAAGCGCTTCTGAGACAATTCGGTTAAAGGTGGGGGCCTTTCTCCAAACAAGGTCCACATTCCCTTTGCAGGCAACCTTTCAGAGTCAAAATGCCCATGGGGAGCTCAGGCGTAATGCTTAACCACAGTTTAATGTTACATCACATACTTCTCCCTTTACTGTACTCTCTTTCTCTTGTGCAGCCAAGAGGAGGAATGAAAAAGGATTTAGTTTTGCTTTTACTACTACTACTTTATTATTTATACCCCACCCATCTGACTGGGCTTCCCCAGCCACTCTGAGCGGCTCCCAACAGAATATGAAAAACACGATAAAACATCAAACATAAAAAAACTTCCCTAAACAGGGCTGCCTTCAGATGTCTTCTAAAAGTCAGTTGTTTATTTCCTTGACATCTGATGGGAGGGCATTCCACAGGTCGGGCACCACTACTGAGAAGGCCCTTTGCCTGGTTCCCGGTAACCTCACTTCTCACAATGAGGGAACCACCAGAAGGCCCTTGGTGCTGGGCCTCAATGTCTGGACTGAACAATTCTTGTATTGTAATTCTTGTATTGTCATTGTAGATTTCACAATAGTAGTACTAAACTGAGAGGGACTTTAAACTTATCAAACTGCCCCAGTGGAGAACAGTGCCGTATCACATCATCCCAGGTAGAATTAACAGCTTAAACCTTTCCTCTCACCTCAGCATTGTGATAGGGAAAAGAAGCCCTCAGTTTTGCCAGGGACTGGCAGGCCAGGTCACAGATTCAACCCCCCACCCCCGGTTTATAAAATTGTTTTTTAAAATTTTCTTTAAAGGGGTGTTTCAGATTTGTGTCTACATTGCAAAGGAGGTACCTGGTAAGACAAGGCAAGATAGCTATGAAGTGCATCAAGGTTCTCGATAAACTCCATCAAATTTCCTCCTAGGGTCCGTAGCATTCTATCGTATCCAGACATCTTACAGAAACTGAAAAAGTATTCCCCGAAAAGTTTGAGCACTGCCTCTTCTGACACCTCTGAGTGGAAATAAATGAGATGAACAAATAATAACAGGGTTGGAATAATCGCTCTTAGGCACGGAGCATGAGCAAAATCCAGCCATTACACCATCTCAAAAGATCACAAGCCTGGCCAACGTCCTAGTCTGAATGCAGAGACCTCTCAACTGCTCAGAAAGATCTCTTCTCCTCTTGCCAGGAAACATATGATTGACCCTAACCTCTCCAATAGCGCTACCCCTTGTTTGGGGATGTGAGGAGAGTGTGTGGCTGGCGTAACACTAATATTGCATTTGGCAGAGGACAGGAAGGAGACACAGCAGAAAGTATACCTTTTCCCATGAAGAGGACTTGCCTGTTCCTCACCCCCAATGCAACACCCTACCATTTGTTAATGTCTCCAGTATCATATGACTTTCTTCACAAAATTTCTCCATTCAGAGAAATGTCTACAGTTCTCATAGGGCAATGGGTTGGACAGCAGAGACGTCAATAGCAAGGCTAGTTCTTGCATTTCAGTAGGAGCTCCATTTAGGTGTAGCGGGACTGCAACTTCAGCCAGCTAGCCCAATGATCAGGGATGAAAGCAACTTCTGGAGGGCCACAGATTCCACACCCCTGAATAGGAAGGATGCCCCATAGCCTTCAGCTGGATTCAAGGCAGAGACACCATGCTCCACTGATGAAGCTGGCAGGCCCACTTTAAATAAGTCCAATGGGACTTACGGTACTTCCAGGACACTCATATACAGGTATATGTGCCCATTTGCCTAGAAACAAGTGCAATTTGCAATTGAATTTAAGTTGTACCCTATACATACTTTCCTAGGACTAAGTCCATTGGAACATAATGCAACTTGCTTCTGAGTAAATATTCCCTGGATTGTGTTGCATGTTTTACTTGTTTATCAGTATTCATTCATTCATTCATTCATTCATTCATTGATGATATTTCTATCCCTCCATTCCTCCCCAAAGAACCCAGGGCAGCAGGAAACACATTCAGAATTGGGGTTGCAGAATTCTTTGTTCCTAAACTAAGCTTATTCCACAAGATAAAAGAATATAAACCAAATAATACAGTTAACATCAAGGTAAATTAAAAGTGAGAAAGAGAATTTTAAAAAGGCAAAATTAAAAGAATGCAAAGTTAACAAATGAAACCAGAACATGATTCAGAACTTAGTGTTTTGCAGGTTTCTTGGACCAGCTTCATTGTGACAGCATCATCATACACTGTGTATGTCATAAAGGTGTCTTCAGTCCCAGTTATTGTCCTGTAAAAGTGTCAAAACCAGCATCAGCATATGAATATAAAACTAAACAGAGGGCATGATTTATCGTGCGATGTGTGTTGTTGTTGTTCAGTCGTTCAGTCGTGTCCGACTCTTCGTGACCCCATGGACCAGAGCACGCCAGGCACGCCTATCCTTCACTGCCTCTCGCAGTTTGGCCAAACTCATGTTAGTAGCTTCGAGAACACTGTCCAACCATCTCATCCTCTGTCGTCCCCACTTAAAAATATATCAATGTAAAACTTTTCAGGAAGACTACAATGTTACTTGTATAATTTTCTATAAACCATTTTAAATGAATTGGAGAGAGATTTTTTGGGGTTTATTTTTAACCCAGTAAAATTGTTCAAGTGCTTACAAACCCACAGTTGGCAGGCACTTCTTAAAAATAGGAATTTCCCCTTCTCTCTCAAACAAGAGAGAATGCCTCTTTTGAGATGGAGCCTACTGTGAAACATGCACGAACATGCACGAATTGTATACAACAAAAATAGGGAGCATGTACCACTGCGGTTGCCAGAGATGTTGTTGAACCCATTCTGAACTGTTTTCTCTCCTTCCCAATTGTTAACTGTGGAACTCTAAATATTTCTTTGACCTAACAAATTCCACACTAGAGCTCGCTTCATGTCAGATGCATCTTTCTGAATGAATCTGATGAAGTAGCTTACACCACAATAAATCTGTTAGTCTTTAAGGTGCAACAAGGATCTTCTGTTTTTGTGTTTCTCTAGTGTATCCATAACTGAAAGAATCATCCCCTGCTTGGCTTTTAAGTCAGGACAAACTATTAAAGAATATGTACCAGGTGGAGAAGAGACTTGAGCAATGTGAAATAAACAGCGGAGAAGAGCACAGATGACAATTTTCAAGAATGGGAGTGCTAACATTTTCACAGTGAAGTGTCCTGGTTTTCAAATCTCACTCGTACAATGTCGGAGAGGTACACATACTCACTTGAGATTTTCCCAGGTTTCTTCACCAAATTTCTCTATTAGAAGAGACTTCAGGCAAGTGTTGATGAATCCGTACTAGAGAGAAAGAGACAGACAGACAAATCATCTGACTTCTGTAGTCATTTACATTGAATGACAGAGTATTTTGTACCCTTATACCCCCTTTTTTTAGCCTGCTAATGATTACATCAGGCATAGGCAAATTCAGCCCTCCAGATGTTTTGAGACTACAGTTCCCATCATCCCTGACCACTGGTCCCGTTAGCTAGGGATGATGGGAGTTGTAGTCCCAAAACATCTGGAGGGCCAAGTTTGCCTTTGCCTGGATTACATCTTCCAAATCCACTGCTACTACACAACATTGCAAAATGAGCCTTGCCAGATAAGATCAAAAGTCCTTTCAGTCTCAGTGTCCTGTTTGCAAAATGGTAACGCCAGATGCCTCTGGGAAGCCCACAATCAGGAGTGCGAAGGCAACAGCCCTCTCCTACCGGTGGCTGGTGTTCAACAACATGCTCCTCTGAATCTAGAGGTTCCCCATACCTGTCATGACTTGCAGCCATTGATAAGACATTCCCCAGTGATTACGTCTCCAAGTCCTATAAACTAGTGGCCATGTCTCCACATCTTGTGGCAGTGAGTTCCATAAATGAGCTGTGCGTTGTCCTGGATCTACCATCAGTCAGTTCCATTGGCTGGGTGTCAGTTCCAGTATTAGGAGAAGGGGACAAAAAAAAAAAAAGCTTCTCTCTGTCCACTTTCTCTACACCATGTATACGTTTTGTACATTTCTGCCATCTGCCTCCCCTCCTTTCATTACCTGCGGTTGTCAAAGCAAGACAATAGGAAAGGATGCTTACCATAGTGTTGGTTGTCTTCAACCAGGCTGGGAAATTGCTCTCTGGAGCTGATGTTATTCTGATCTACACACAGCTTACTTGCACAGCTAACCTTTAAATGCCTAGAGCCCAGCAAGCAGAGACCAGGAAGGTCCAGAGGGGGTGCCACAGGTGTATCCCATGCACTGAATCTCAGCAGAGCAAAGAATCAGAATGCACAGTCTTGGGATAACGGAAATAAACAGCTTCCCTGGAGAATATAGCTATGCTTTAAAGTGAAATCCTCATCTACCGGTATTATAATGGTTCATCAATAGCAGAGGACAAAGTCTCTAGGAAAACAGAGATAATTATATTAAAATAAAATAAAAAATGTGTCAGAGGCCTGAAGCCAAATAGAATGGTTAGTTATTTAAAATTAGTATGTGACTTTCAGCCTCTTTCACCCCTACTAAGCCTAGTTATACTCATGTTGTTCAGATGCCTGATTATCGCCTTCTAAAGCAACTGCTCTATTCCAAACTTAAAAATGGAAAGCGTAATGCTGGTGGTCAACAAAAGAGGTTTAAAGACTCTCTCAAGGCAAATCTTTAAAAAAGTACCGTAGTATAAATACTGACAACTGGGAAACACAGGCCTGTGAGTGCTCCAATTGGAGAACAGTCTTTACCAAAGGTGCCATGGGCTTTGAAGATGCTTGAACTCAGGACGAAAGGGAGAAATGTGCTAAGAGGAAGGCATGTTTGGCAAACCCTCACCTTGATCAACTCCCACCTGGAAACCTATGTCCCAGCTGTGGAAGGATGTGTGGATCAGATCCAGAATTGGCCTCCACAGTCACTTAAGGACTCACTGTTAAAACTTTGTTTATGGAAGACAATCTTATTCGGCTATGAGTGATCCCTAAAGGAGAAGATTAATTTCTCATCTGCTACCCATTCTATTTCCCAGTTTTTCTATCACACTCCTTCTGGTCTTGTTCTTTCTTCAGGGGCATTCATCTTTGATTGGTTTCATTTTGCTCTGACGTCGACCAAGGAAGGCATTTCCTCATTGGCTGAGAAACCTTGGTTGCTATCTTGCACCTGTTGCAGAAGATCCTTCCAGGTAGGGCCCCTGAGACCCTACCTGGTTTGACAATGGCAACATAAAGGAACAAAATAAGGTAGGCAGACTATATGGGGTTCATTCTTTCCGAGCAAATGGGAGCCGACTGTTTCCTTCTATGCTAGATCAGATGCAGATCAGTCCTTTGGGCTCCTCCTCACAGTGCCATGATGGGCGTATAAACCACCCTCATCAAATGAATCCTCTGATGAGCAGGGAGGGGTAAGTTTTCATCACAGAAGACTTCCTAATGAGGTAGCAGCAACTCTGTTCAAAAAACCGCTGGGAAGCTGTCTTCTGCTTAGGTTTCCTGCATCTGTAGATCTTAATTACAACCCAGCCCAAGAAAAGGGAATTAGCAAGAATCAGAGAAGTGCTCAAGGAAAGCAATTTGAGACAACAATGCAACATTACACGCATTTTAAAGCTGATGGAGTTGTTTCATTTCGAATGTAAATGTAATGTCAAATATGAGGTACTTTACAAAATAGTGTGGCAAAAAGCTTGCTCAGGCTGAATAGATATTACTTTCATTCATTCCAAGAGCCTTTGAAGTCAAGCCTTTTTGTTTATTGGAAAAAACCTTTAGATTCTACTGAAGAGCAAAAGGTAAAGGTAAAGGACCCCTGGACGGTTAAGTCCAGTCAAAGGTGGCTATGGGATGTGGCGCTCATCTTGCTTCAGGCCAAGAGAGCTGGCGTTTGTCCAGAGACAGCTTTCCGGGTCATGTGGCCAGCATGACTAAATCACTTCTGGCACAACAGAATACTGTGACGAGTGCAGCCCAGAGCGCATGGAAACGGCGTTTACCTTCCCGTCACAGTTGTACGTATTTATCTACTTGTACTGCTGTGCTTTTGAACTGCTAGGTTGGCAGAAGCTGGGACAGAGCAACGGGAGCTCACCCTGTTGTGCGGATTTGATCCGCGCTGACCTTCCACTCAGCAAGCCCAAGAGGCCTCTCGCTCCGGGGAGGGTGATACTGTCTCTTCTCAGCTTTTCTGCATGTGTCAAAAGAGGAGAGACGGATGTGTGTCCTCTCCCTATGTGCCCTCCCAAATCTGTTATGGGAGGTTCCCCCAGCACCCTGGAGCAGATTTTGAGGGTGCACAGTGGCTGCAGAGGAGAGGAGGAGTTTCTGCTTTGGGAGCGGAATGGCAGGGTTGGATACAATCGATTGGGAGGAGTTCAGTGTTGCACTGTTATGATCATTCTGTCAGCACAAACATTGCTTCTGGCCAGACAGAATGACCTCCCTTCTCTTCCTGCTGTGTGCCGTGCCGTCCTGGTGTTCTCCTGACACACGCCCACAGCTGTTTAGGAAGGCATGGGGGGGGATCCTTGTTGTGCTAGCATGAGTCGTTGTGCTAGCTCCCTTATAGCAACTATTTAGTAGAGTCTGGAAGGAAAGGCCAGTACTTGGCCTGCTGGGAAATATACAGTGTTTTCTTCATGGAAGAAATTCTGCTTTCACCCCCCCCCCCAATTATTTGGTGTGGTCTATGATTACCTTGATCATATTTCATTTTAAATGGACCTTCCTGCTGAGTGTAAAGCATAGACCCTCATTTTAAAAGTGAAAAGGGAGAGAAGGCTTCTCTCAAAAGTGTTAGAATGCCACCAGTATTTTAAGAACAGAACAAAACAAGATGGTGTTATTTTATATGATACAGAATCCTATGTCCAGCTATGTGCACAGCTACACTTGCAAATAACCTTAAGAGGCCTGACATGCAAGTCTCCTCAGGTTTAGATAAACACATCCAGTTATAACATCTGGGAAGGTTGTTTAGTGGGGCAACAATTTTAGATAAAATTATTGCCCCAAATGGGGGATTGTTAGAAGGATTTTAAGGTCTCAATCACAGAATAAATATCCATAAATGCACACATAGCTAAATATATAAACCAATGTTACGTCTTAAACCATCTGATTAAGAAGGATGGTAAAGGGCCTAAGACCTACATACAACCTTTGTAAATCTTACAGCAGCATTTGGTAGGATAAATCATGAAAAGTTGTGGTTAAAACTTTGGAACTAAAACATAGACTGTCATTTATTTACACTTACAGTGGTGCCTCGCAAGACGAAATTAATTCGTTCTGCGAGTGCTGTCGTCTAGCGAAAATTCCGTCTTGCGAAGCACCAACGGGGGAAGCGTGGTTTGACGGGGGGAAAAACGCGAAATTTTTTCATCTTGCGAGTCACGCCCATAGGGAAATTCGTCTTGCAAGTCACCCTTTTGTTAGCGAATGCCTTTCGTCTAGCGAGTTTTCCGTCTAGCGAGGCATTCGTCTTGCGAGGTACCACTGTATTAGGATATTATACTTTGAAATGTGCGTGAGAGTGAGAGTAGGTATAAACTGTCAGTTGTCAGCTCCAATTCCAACAACAACAACAAACAGTATGACAAGGCTGCTTATTAGCTCCCCTGCTGTTCAAGATTAATGTAAATGATGTCATACTGGAACTAAAACAACCAGAATACAAAAGCTGTAAAATGCTTTATTTCATTTTAGTGTAGTGCAGCACAGTATTATCACCACTTCCTTTTGTTCTGTTAGTTATTTTGGTTCCTACTGTAGCTTTGTGGATTTACACTGTGCCAGTGTGGTCCCATTTCAGTTTTAGCCCATTGCCTGTGAATACAATAGTGTATCAATTGTGATCCTCAGCCCATGATTCAGTGGAAAATTTTCATTGCCTTTTCAATAGCCTTTTCATCTGCAGGTGGTTTTCTCTGACTACCAGGCTGCAGAAATTTCTTCACTGTCGGGATGTTGCTTATTCTCTCTTTAAAGGCCTAAGAGAGAGAGAGAGAGAGAGAGAGAGAGCAAAATATTTTAGAAGAGAAAAGGAGAAATGGTGGCACCCCCAAATAATCATTTGCCACTTACGGTTACTATGATTTCATAATCAATAATGAAACTACAAGTGATAAACTTGATATGTACTCAAACTTGATACGTACACTAAACCCAATTATTTCAGGCACGCACCTTTGGAAAAAGAAGTCAACATTCGAGCTCCATTGCAGGTCTTTAATTGTAGGTAGGTTACCCGTATGTGTCTAAATTTAATTCACAAAAGGCTTATCCATGAATGTGGGCCTCCTATGTGATTTAGACTTTGTGCAATAGAAATCCAGAGACAATGGTGTTTTAGATATGCAAAGAATAAAAGCGCCATACTAGAACTTTGCTTATGCTTCAGTAATCGTGCTTACCTTTAAAAGAGGGAATTTGGAGAGAATATCAGCCTTCAGCTCTTCTGCCATTAAAATGGTTTCAAGCAATTGAATATCTGCCCTGCTGAGCTGATTTCCTACCAGGTAATTTTGTCCGTGATCTTTGAGGACCTATAGAGCAGGAAATGTTTGAAGAGTACTTCAGGTACATAACACAAAATGGAGAATATATATCTGAACCACTTTTGAATATCACTCGCCCAGATTATATTGTATCAGGAGATCGAGAGTATTTGTGTCAGTTCTGATTCATGTCTTCTGACAAACCGCTGGCTAAGAAAAAGAAGCTTGATCATTACTTTTCTCTCTTCCCAAACCACTGCTTATCACATGTCAATGGGCAGATGCTGAGATCAGAGTTCACATGGTAAATGAACACTGTGTATGATTCCTGATCTTCTCTCACACAGCTAATTTTTTGTTTTACTTTTTTTACTTTTAGCTCAGAAGCTTGCAAAATACAAGGAATAAGGAGATGATTTCTGATGAGCCAAGCAGTCCTATCCACATTACCAGCGGCCAACTCCAGCTAAGCATAGATGACTCGGTTCTGTTAAAAGGTTTGTAAGTTTCCTTCGCCCCATACCTTTTCAAAGACTGGGAAGTATCTGGTGGTGGCTTTTTCAATAATGTTTGCAAGCTCCTTCTCCTTACTGTCAGCTGGCTTGAAGGGAAGCATCATTATCAATTCATTCAGATCCATAGCACCTTCGCAATACATATCAATCCTATTTGAAAGAGAAAGTGTTTCCTCCTCTCATATTCAGATAAAAACAAGAAAAACAGCAGTGGTAGCAGCAGCAGCAATAGTACTAATTATGATAATGCAGAGCCAAAACCTTGCAGAGGAATTGGGCAGTAGTGTCACAGGCAAAAAATGTGTGATGACCCAGCAGAAAAACAAGTACAATGATCCTGTATGTTGGAGAAAGGGCATTTTCCCTGAAAAGAACCTCTCTCTATGCAACAAAAGCCCCTATAATTTGCTTGCCACCAGCTACACCTTTTTCTAAGGAAAGCCTTATATCAAAAATCAATTTTATACATTCGCAAGAAACCCCCCCCCAAAAAAACCCAAACATTGGGAAGGGACAATGACCTCCCAATCTCCTATTGGGATTACATGAAAATTCATTGATTTCATGAACTTTGCTGGGACTTGGAGGTCAAATTACCTCATACTGGACCCTTTCTTGCCAAATCTGACAGTAGAGATGAAACGTACTGACTCATGTCATCAGTAGATCATATGACAGACCAGAGATGATCTTATATCATGTACAGCAAACCAAAATATGCATTTAGTAACCAAATTTAGAGGAATGTTACAGTACCATGCTCTCTGCTTCACGTCCTTCCCGTAGAGATTGTGTTTGGCTGCAATGTAGTTTAGAATAGCTCGGCTCTGCACCATCTTCATCCCATCAATTTCCACCATGGGCACTTGCTGATAGAGCAGGTCTCCATCTTGTGAAAGGAAGATGAAAAATCAGTCCATCCTCCCAGGTAATTACTATTGAAAGTAAATTTTCAGGAGCATCTCACAAGCCATGCCTTGATTTTACGTCTTTACTTTTACATTGTGCCTTTGCGATAATCATGTTTGCCTCTGCTTCCATCTCAAAACCCTTTTGCAGAACATGTGCTAAAGTAGTGCAGCAATCATACATTGGAAACTAGTTTTGTATGTTATTTAAGCTACATCTGTTCTCTAGCTAAAAAAACAAGCAAACCATTCTGCACGATGCAGAGTTGAGTGGCATGTTTTGTGGGTATGTGGAAAACTCTCTTTTCTTTCAAAGAAGAGAGAAAAAGGCAATACAACCAGATCACAACTGTGTATGCACACACATTCCTGCATGAAATTGTGCACATGATGTAGGGCGCAATGCAGAATTGGAGAAACAAGTCCACTTTGAAAAGCCCTGCTATTAAGACTATAAGGCTGTACTAGAAGATAGTCCCACTGATGTTCAGATAACATACTCACCATGCTTTAATTTTTCTAGATATTCTTTTGTCTCAATTAATTTTTCTTCAAACTAAAAAATAAAAGAGGCAGAATATTTCAAGGGTCTCATGAAATAATTTCAGGCTCCAAAAATGACACATGGCCTTTCAAGTTTTCAAACTACTAGGGAAAATTTGATGAAAATTCCCCTTTCACAGCCAGCCCAATAATTTTCCCTGTCTGGGACAGAACAACAAATGTTTCCCATGCACAAATCAAGTACTACAGGCTAGTCATATCATTTTAGCACTTGAAGCAGTAAATCCCACAATCATGTCTCCCCCTTCTTAGCAGCAAAAGTACAATTATAATGAATGAAAATAGCTCATCAATTAGCTGCCCCTTCCACTCACAAATGATAATGCTGGACCCAAATTTGGAAACTGCCTGAAATATAAGAATGCTGGAAAAACAACAGCTCCCTTGATTCTTTTTTGGGGGTGGGGGAAAGGTGCTTTCTCAGATAAATTCTGAAGACAAACAAACCTCGACTCCTGCTGCAGCCAACAGCCACCTTATGCTTTCCATTCGGCCCCTTCCATTGAAGTAGTAAAGCTTAGGTTTCCCAGCCATGTTTCTAAGTGTTTGCTTTCCTGTTATGATGAAAGACACACACAGAGAGAGAAATTGAGAGGTCATGTCTGATAGGGAAACCATTGCAGATCAGTACAACTCTTTCAAAATGTGCTTTGGTGATTGCTTGCAGCAAGAAAGGATTTCATATTAAAGCCTTCTGGTTCATTTTATTTTTAACAAACTCTTTTTCATAATCATGGAGCACAAGCAGATGTAACATATTATTGCACAGATAAAATAGGAAGCAAGAGTTAAAAAACAACAACAACAATCTATGACTATCACCCCCTATTGGACAGCCACGTTCCCAGAGCCATGTTCTGGGTCCATGTTCTCAGAGCCACAAAATTGTAATTTCCCCATTGTACTCACACCGTTGCCATTGCCACCAACTGCCTCTCATCTCCTCAGGCAAGTTTGGGCACATGGCTTTCCAGCATGGCCAACTGCCAGGGATGATGGGAGTTTGTAATGATGAATCACATCTGAAGCACCACCTCTATCTGAAAACTGTTTCAGATTTCCTTACATGGACGCTCCCTTCTCTCAACCTGTTTCCCCCAATTGCCACTGGTGAGAGACACATCATGCTCCTTCTAGGGTTGTTTGTCTATCTTTGGTCCCCACTCTGCATTCAGCTCTCACCTGTGGCTCCTAGAAGCTGCCAGCATGTGACAGCGGCCACACCCTGGGAAACGGCTTTGACTGGCTGGCTAAACCAAGTAAGGATAGCTGATGGGTCTCAAACCCATGTGAGCTAGGGACTTCCCCTCCATGCAAGGACGGGCTCTGGCAGGTTGAGGGATGAGACCAATGGTGGGTCCAATGGTCAAGAAGGCGGTTTCTGCACATGCTGTAGAGGGAAGTGAGGGGCAGGTGGGACTCATTAACCTGGGAAGGTAGCCCATCTAGGAGGAGGTAGCCTCTGACCCTAAACCTCCATTGCCTTGTGGGATATCCTTGGAAGAAGAAAAGGATAAGGAGTAAACCCTAAGCAAATCCAGAGTGGAGTCCCTAACACAGTTGGATGGCATCTACATCCCCCTCAACCCTGGACAACCACACCCATTTTCTACATTCTTTTCAATAATATATGCATTTATATGCACATTTTACCTCACCATATGTGCTTTTACACACTATTTGGCTGGAGAACTGCAGTGCAAATTTCAAGGGATAGCTATGTTTTTGGAAAATGAAATCTGTTGAGTTACTATTTTAAAAATGAATCTGATTTATCTCCCATTCTTACCCAACATTTCTTTTTCCTCTGAGGTGCAACAAAGACCAACCCCATTTTATTTTTAGAACTCTGCCCACTGCCCAGCTCCTGCCTTTGGTCTGCCCAAAGGGAAATGTTTCTGTTCTGAGGATTACAGGTCTGAGGATTGCAGTATCCCCTCTCCCCAACCCACAAACCTTTAGTACTCTGCTGGTAAGAAGAAGAAAACCTTTGGGCAGAGGAGGTGAGGTCTTTGGAAATTGTCCCTGCACTACTCCTCTGTCCAGGGTGTTGCTCTTGAGCTATGACTCTCCAAATCAGTCGTCTACCTTAGAATACTAACCTGCTACAAGTCCTGAACAAGTGGAAGTTCTTCTCAAGCAGAGCGAGCCCTGGACTTTTGTGGCTCAGGGTTATAAAAGCTCAGAAGCTCCACCTTCCGAGAGGAGAGAACCAGCTTATCTGTAGCAGAAACTCCCTATTGCAAATAGAAAAAAAACACTTACTCTGCCTTTCGTGAGACTTTTCACCTACAACAAATCAGTCACGCAAAGTTAATTCACAATGGGAAAGGTTGTCTCACGCTTGCGTAACACGATGCAACTTGGTTTATTGTAAGTCTGTACAGCTGCACTGAGGGCAAACATTCCTGGTCTTAGTATATTCAACTCAAACCTTTGTATCACTGGGCAGGAGGCCACTGCAGTCTCTGGTTGCAGCTGCTAGCCACAAAATACAGAAAAAGGTCAAATACACAGGACTTCCCTGCTGGTCCCACCCACCTTTTGGCGGGGGTTGGGGCGACTAGATCGCTACAATTAATGGTATGCAAAACAGTGGATTTCTACAGGCAATCTAGAAATTATTCTTGATTTGTTATGTAAGATACCTGATCCGGGTGATCAAGTGAAAATCACATATTTGTTGACTGGCTTTGACAAATTTGTGACAGTTGCAGAATTGATTGGGCATGAAATATAAAAACCTATTTGTATTAGTTGGTATTTATAGATAGATACCGCGTTTAAATGTTGTGTTTTTGTATATATTGTATAGGATGTATATTCTTTTCTCTCCTTTTTGGTGATTGATGTGACTATGATGGTTGAAGCAACAACAATAAACAGAAACAGAGTTCTTATTGCCTGCATAATGTGCTTTAGCTGAGGACAGTGTTGGCAAAAAATTATTTGAGTTGTTCTTGCAGAAACTCTTGCTATAAATGAATCAAAAGGCTTTACTGAGGTTGTGCTCCAAGTAAAAGAACATCATGAAATGAGACAATTCCCATTAAACTATTATTTCATCTGTTAACAGTTTAGGACTCTTTTATAACATAGGACAGCTTGCTGAGGCTAAACAGTGTTAGGCCTAGCCTGTTTCTGGGTGGGAGATTGCTTGGGAACCTATGTGTGCTGCTTTAAGCTTCTTCATTGCATAACAATATAAAAAACAAAACAAAGAGAAGATAGAAAATTGCTGGTCCAGCAGAAATAATTGCATAAGAACATGTGTGTGTTTGTTAAATGTAGTTCTTTGAGTTGGTTTCTTCCCATGAACTTGTGTACGTAGTTTAATATGTAAACTGAAAGCTTCTGTAAGCTGGTGCAAAAATGTGTCAAATTCATATGCTGTCTTGCTATTCATCTGTAAAGAGTTGAAAGAAGTCTCAATGTTCATCTGGTCCAGTTACATGGTGGTGCTAGAAATGCAGGACTGTAGCAAATTTGCTGCTATGGCTGGTCAGTCTAGTAGCTGTAGAAGGCTATGAAAACAGGTTATTTTCTGGCAGGGAGTACGTTAATAGGATATATTGTGTGGTCAGGTGGAGTCCCCCCAAACCCCGGGCAGCCCCTGAGGAAAATAACGACACGGGACTACGTTCTATGGGATTAAAATTGGCCACAACTTTATTAAAATTCAGACGTAGGGAGACCTTGGCACAGGCACTGGGCTTTTTCCTTCCCAGCCCCCAGCCGGGGTTCTGGATAATTTCAGGGTTATCCAGCATGTGTGGGGATTGGGCTAGCTCTGGAGAACATATGTTCAAGCAGATAGCCCGCCCCCCTGTTCACCGCCGCTGGAGGGTGAGGGCAATGACGACCTCTGGGCGTATGGGCCAATGCCTCCCCCTAAGACCCCTTTAACGGGAACCCTGGTATCACTGCCACAATGGGGGTGGGGACCACCGCCCCACGCCCCCCCCCACTTTAGGTAGATGACTAAAGGATTCCGCCCAAGGCCTGCAACCGCCAACAGCCGCTTCCCAGGTATGACTCAACTTCTATTGTGTGCACTGTGTATTCCCTCCTTCTACCTGGCCAATCCCCCAGCAACACCTCCCCAGGCGGGATTGGGCGGCTGCTGGAGTAGATGGAGACCACAGGTATCCAGCCCGGGAACGCGGTTCCCAGACCCAACTGCCAGGAGCTGCCCTGGGAACTCAGGCAGCTACGCGCGACCATGCAAAATGTGCACCCCATTTGATGCGGGAAATGGTCATTTTGCTTGCCTCTGATCCAGCAGCACCACACAGATCCCATCACATCTATGCAACGCACCAACAGGAACTAGTCGTGACAGAACAGACATGTTATTGACTACTCAAGTAAAACATGGCACCACAATTGCTGTAGAATGGTTTATTTCATTTTATTGTACCATCACACAGTATTATCATCATCTCCTTTTGTGGATTTACACAGTGCCGTTATGGTGATCCTCTACTCAGTAGCATTTGAACTCTGGAATGCACCAGAGAGGTGACGGAACTCAGTTCCAGTGAGTTCCGGCAGAAAAATAATCCTTGCACAGTATCAAATGTTTGTTGACTCTGGCAATTTTCTTCTTTGACTGCTGGCCATGCTGGCAGTGGCTGATGGGAGCTGTAGTCCAAAACCCCTGGAAGATATCATACCAGGTTTGGGAAGGTTGCATTAGACTAATATCTAAAGGAGGCCTCAGAATCTTCACAAAAGAGTTCTCATCTACTACATTTTACAAGAGTTTGCAATCAAAAGCTTTTGAGACTATGGAACCAAGAGGAAATACTATTTTATGGATTTAGGCTCCAATCCTATACCTACATTTACCCAGAAGTAAACTACACTGAATTCAAATGGAACTAATGCCGAATAGACATGAATAGGACTACACTCTTAATCCCCCAACTAGTAAGAGAGAAGTCACACAGATCTGTTACAATCGTGCCAGTATTTGTAGTGATCTTCATAGCAGATGTTCTCAGATGTTGAAAATCTTCTTGATCTCTTGCAGAGCCTTGTCATCTAATTCAAATTTCCTCTGGCTGCCTGGCTCCAAGAATTTCTTAATTGTGGGGATGTTGCTTATCCTTGCCTTGAAGTCCTAGATTGAAAAACAAGAAGCACTTCTAAGAAAAAGGTACCATCATAGATGGACTTACACAAAAATGCAGTTTACATATTGGAGAAGAGGACCGGCCTGGCCCCATCCATTGCCTTCAAATGTTTGCTTTCCTCTTCCCTCCCCATTCCTTTTTCCTTTTGTATCATGTGTATCATTGCAAGCTTTTGGGCAACGGCCATTTTTACTTTCAATATGTGTGCAGTGCTTTGAAAATTTTATATTTCTCTAAATGTTTAGTAATAATAATTATTATTATTTCTGGACATGTGTTGAAGATTATGTCATTCCAAGCAATTCTTTTATCATGGGATAAAAGTTTAAAATCACAAAGTTTTTAAATGCTCATTTGATGGAGGAATTTTGAAAAGCAATCTATCTGTTCATTAATAAGCAGTACCTTGTTTTTCAAGCATTCAAAAAACATACAGAAAAAATTAAGCCCATGAGTCTAAATTAATGAAGTAGTACAGTATGTGTTAATAAAAACTTTTAAAAAACAAAACCCATAATTATGGGGGGAGGGAATCTCAATTTGCTCCGTTCTCTATTTATTTCAGATTCATAAAATAAAATTGGGTAAAAGGCTGGTTTGATTGTAAGAGTAATCCCATTCCCACAAACAAATAAAGATTCTGACTGAAATAAAGATTCTGACTGTTCTGACGGACACTGAGATCCAGCGCCGAGGGCCTTCTGGCGGTTCCCTCACTGCGAGAAGCAAAACTACAGGGAACCAGGCAGAGGGCCTTCTCGGTAGTGGCGCCCGCCCTGTGGAACGCCCTCCCGTCAGAAGTCAAGGGAATAAACAACTACCTGACATTCAGAAAACACCTAAAGGCAGCCCTGTTTAGGGAAGTTTTTAATTTGTGACTCTGTATTGTATTTTGATATTTGTTGGAGGCCGCCCAGAGTGGCTGGGGAGACCCGGCCAGATGGGCGGGGTATAAATAATAAATTATTATTATTATTATTATTATTAATGAACATGGTAACAATAATTTCCACATTCAATCACCTATGGGAAGGAGAAGATCTGTGGTCCTATTGTCCCATGGTTTTCAAACCACATGTGAAATCTGAACTTTCTCTATAGTCTTTCTACAAGGCCCCCCTCTAACTCTATGATCTTGTGAGCCTTTTTCTGTCAGGTTGTCTTAGCATCAGAGTCAAACCGAGGCAATTCTAGCCAGGAGATGAAGCACTTTTATCATCAAGCAAAGTAGGTGCAGAAGTCTAGATAGATGCCTGCTCCACAGAAACTTCCAGATGCCTGACATAAGACAAATCCCCCAGATGCCACTTGACTTGCTCTCATATACCACCATAATCACCATCATATAGATTATGACATCCTAAGTGCGGCACACTCCTATGGCTGAAGTTTATCCAATTGCTGTATTTGCACTCTGAATACACACAGTCTTACAGTTTACGTTCTATCTCATTACTCAGAACATGTCATAGTTCACTCACTTGCAGCAGAGGAAACGCAGAAAGAACATCAGGCTTCATCTCTTCAACCATCAGAATAGCTTCAAGCAGATGGACATCTGCCCAGCTGAACTTCCCACCAACAAGGAAATCTTGTCCATGATCTTTTAAAACCTGTGGCATACGAAGAAATTAATGTAATGTAATGTAATGTAATGTAATGTAATGTAATGTAATGTAATGTAATGTAATATAATATAATATAATATAATATAATATAATATAATATAATATAATATAATATAATATAATATATTGTGTTTCATACATATAAGGCTGAGAGGAAGGCAGAGACTGTCCCATGAGAGTAGCCACTTGGCTTTTTCGTTCAAATATACATTTTACACACCTGCATGTATCCCACTGCATAACACCAAAAGGCCCTCATTGCTGTGATCCTCTGCTCAGTAGCATTTGAATTTTACATTGGGGGTGGGAAACCACACATTTGCTGGACTCCAACTCCCATCAGCCCTAGCCAGCATGGCCAATGGTCAGGAATTAGGAGAGTTGTAGTACAAAAAGAAATGTTGGTAGACTTGTAGGTTTACTATTCCACATTTAAGTGCTGCTGCAGAATTTTGCTACTGCTATAGATGGTTCTCCCCGTATACCTTCAGCAGTCAAGATCTAGCTGCACATTCTACGTTGCTACCTGACAATCCCTTACCTTTTCATAAACTGGGAAGTATCTGGTTGTGGCCCTCTCAAAAATTAGGCTGGTCTGCTTTTCTTTGTTCTCCGGGGGCTGGAAAGGGAGCATCATTATCATCCCCATCAGATCAGTTGTTCCTTCCACGTACATGTCAATCCTGAAAGAAGCCATTATCACAGTTACTTTCAGGGTTTGTTTTGTTAGTTCCCTCATTTCTTTTCTTGTTTGCTTTATTATTATTATTACTATTATTTCATTTATTTATTTATATTTTTCCAAAGTTTCAATGTAAAGGGACCCCTGACCATTAGGTCCAGCCGTGGACGACTCTGGGGTTGCGGCTCTCATCTCGCTTTACTGGCCGAGGGAGCCGGCGTAAAGCTTCCAGGTCATGTGGCGAGCATGACTACGCTGCATCTGGTGAACCAGAGCAGCACACACAAACACCGTTTTCCTTCACGCCGGAGCGGTCCCTATTTATGTACTTGCACTTTGACGTGCTTTCGAACTGCTAGGTTGGAAGGAGCTGGGACCAAACAACGGGAGCTCACCCTGTTGCGGGGATTCGAACCGCTGACCTTACGAATGGCAAGCCCTAGGCTCTGTGGTTTAGACCACAGCGCCACATGCATATGCTACATATTTTCTCCATCTATTCCTATTAGACTTCCTACTCCCACCATGGCTTCCTGTTTTTCCATTTTAACGCTGCATATCCTTAGACAAGGAATTACCACCCGATTAATGTCATGAAAGTACAGATCAGTCTAAATATAATTAGAACGTATCATAATTACAACAGAAACAAGAGTACCATTAATATTATAAATAACATATACAGTAAATTTATAACATAAAAAGAAAATGTGAGTTTCTTTCCATTCTCTGATATTCAATCTGGCATCTTCCATACATGGCTGGAAAGTTTATAGTTATGTTAAGCTTGCCATTACCATGTTATGGTACAGTTTTCCTCCCCAAGACGCTTCCTTGTAATAGTCACATTGTGACATAGATAGCTCTAGCTCTAGGAATACAGAGATGCAAAAGCAGGAAGATAGCTGGATGTTTGCAGTTCAGTGCATACATTCCATATTTTCAGCTTCTGTCAAGAGCTGGCTTTCTATTAAAAAAATAAACCTATAGTGAATTCTACGTGTTCATAAGTACAGTGCTCTCTCCTTCAGGTCCTTCCCGTAGAGGTTGTGCTTTGCTGCGATGTAGCTGAGAATAGCTCGCGTCTGCACCATCTTCATCCCATCCATTTCCACCATGGGCACCTGCTGGAACAGGAGCTGTCCATCTTAAAAAAGGGGGGGCGGGGCAGGATAAGTGATTCAGTCCTTATCAACTTAAGTAGCTTAAACCAATACTTCAGATCGATTCAGACTGCCTTCTTTGAAAGTTAAAAATGGTGTATTAAGTCTCCGATACAGATCACGTATTTGCAGAGCAACTTTCTCCAGGAAAACCTGCCTCCCTTTTGGTTTGTACAGCTCAAATAGGAACGTGGAAAGGCATTGTTTTATTTCCACCCTGTTTTTGTTCCATGCGCTATTTCTGTTCTGTTCATCATTGGCGAAATTACGTGACTTACCTAACTCATTGTGTAAATCACATTGTCGTTATCTTATGCCATCTCATTCCTTCTAATGTAAAGGAAACACAACACAAATGTGTGTCTCTGTGTGTATACATCTCATGTGTGTATATGTTGTTTCAAATTGTTTTTAATGTTGTGTTTCAATGTTGTAACCCACCATGGGACCTTATAGTGAAGGGTAGGAAATGAATGAATGAATGAATGAATGAATGAATGGCACAATCATTTATTTATTGTCTGTGGACAGAAAGCAACAACAGTGCATACCAATCATAGAATTGTAGAGTTGGAAGGGAACACTGAGGGTCATCTTGTCCAAAACCCCTGCAATGCAGGAAGATGTAGCTGTCCCACATGGGGAACCTGCAACCTTGGGTTTATCATCACCTTGCTCTAACCAACTAAGCTATCCAGGCTCAATCACATCAACTGGATTGATTTCTCTTCAGGACATGAGACAAAAAGCAAACACTGGCAATGTCCCTTCCCATTTCCCCTTTGCTTGAAATTCTTCAACATCCCTGAATCCAAATTCCCTATTGTTATTCTAGTTCAAGGGAAGACTGAACCAATTTCACCCCTGAAAATAACTATGTGTAGACACTGACATGGACCCCAGGACAATTTGGTTTTTATTTTTAACAGATTCAGTCAATATAGAGTCAGTCTTTAAAGCAGTCGCATGTGGGCAACACTTTCACCTATAGACTTACCATTCCGTAATTTTTCCAAGTCTTCCTTTTTATCTATAAATTCTTCTTCAAACTGAAACAAACCAGCCAAGTAAAAACAAAAATTATCCTAACTTTACAAGTCTTTGCTGACCTTGCAGAGAATAATTGACAGATAATTATATTTTATTTTAGTTTAAGAGCAGCTGATGCTTCTTGGAATTTTTGAAAAACTGCAAGATACAGTACAGCTTTTAAATTTCATTTTTCTCAATCTGTACCCTTCATTTGAATTGATTTCTATTGCAGAAGCAGTGGTTGGGTGAAAAATGGGCTCTTTGTCTTTGCAGAAATCATATGATCAGACTCTACACAATGCAGATTTTCTTTACTATTTTTATTTTCATTGTGCAGATTAGCCACGCTATTCATATAACCACATTCCTAAAAATGGCTTCCAAAGACAAGCCATTCAACCCATTGAAATAAGACCCAGACCGAGGACTATGAACCATTGCCAGACATTCAATTCCCCTTGGCCCTCTCTCTGTAGCTGTGGAATACAGTTGTACCTTGGAAGTCGAACACCTTGCGAGTTGAACATTTTGGCCACTTTGCAAACGTTCTTTGGAACCCAAACATCTGACATGGCTTCCGTGGCTTCCTGCAGCCAATCAGAAGATGTGCCTTGGTTTCCAAATGTTTTGGAAGTCGAACAAACTTCCAGAACTGATTCCGTTCGACTTCTGAGGTACGACTGTATTATGATTCCCCTCTCTTATTGGTGACATTTCTAGTACGTTGGAAATTATAAATTCTAAAATATAGTTACAGGTTCCCTAGCAGATGATTGATGCTGCAATCCTATATCCGCTGAGCGCGACTCACATCTAAGTGAACATGCATTGGCTTCCACTGTATGATTCAACATGAAAAATTGGTCTTTTAATTGGCAACCAAAGTGTTTGCTTCCTGGGGACGGAGTTATGTTGATAAGACACCTGTGGCATCCTCTGCTTCCTGTGCAGAAGAGGTCATTTATTTTGGCCATTATTAGTACATTCACCCAGCATTTCCCCACCTCTTCCTTTCATGGGCACACAAACCTCCACTCCAGCTGCTGCAAGCAGCCAACGGATGGATTCCATCTTCCCTCTCCCTCGAGCGTAGTGCAATTTGGGTTTCCCAGCCATCCTTTGGGTAGTCTTCTACTCTGTCAAGCACAACACAATTGGCTAAGCAGCTTCACAGTCAAACAGTATTGTAGACTGTCCTAAAAATTAAAGCAGGAGAAAGATGCATTAGAATGGGGGGAACCACCAGGAGTCGAACAGGCAGAACATTCAGCGTCGAAAGTGTTGGGATACAACTCAGCTTGTACTAAAGGCCGGTAGGTTTGCACACAATATTGTGGTTAAGATTTGATAGACAGAAGAGAGGGTGCAGCAGAAGGAGAGAAACAACAACTCCATAGAAAAAGACGTGGGAAGCCAACAAAAATATGAAATTGTGTTTTGATTGTATATGTTAAAAATGTTGAAATGTAATAAAATATACCGGTAATCCAAAAAAGGAGGAAAGCTTCAAGCTTCCTAGACTGTTCTTTAACCTGACCTGTCCTCGGGTTCTTGACTGATCCTCTCATGGTTGCTGACCTTATTTTCCTACTTCTTCATCCTAACCTTGGGAAGTGAGACATCTTTATATGTTTCACCTGCTGAGAACAAAGAGAAAAGCGAGGCTCCTTGCAACCTATGTTAGACAGAAGTACGATCTTTCCTTTCAAGCATATATTTCCATTAATCAACTTGGCTTCCTTATTTTCCTAAACTCATCGAGTCTCGGTGCAATTGCATCGAAGGTAAAACATGCTCCCCCAAAACAGAGATTTGTTGCTAAGCTCAACTTCTGCAGTTAAACTCCAACTCCCATGCTTCAGCAGGTAGACTTTCCCCCACTACTTTAGCTTCATGCTGAGGGTGAAATTTATCCATTGGGTTTTTGCCTCTTGTGAAGCTGTTCAATGCACAAAGCACCAGCAGCAACTGCACAAATTGTCTACTTTTCTGGCCTTGGAGGATGAGGGTGCTTGACTAAGCAGAACAGCCTTAAAACTGAGGTGTTGGACAATTGCACACATGTCTGGTTCTCCGCTGTTTTTTTAAAAATTGTTTTTGGATCTTTACACAGAATGAACTATGCCCCCAATCCAACTTTTTGTAGCCTGATGCCACAGATGCTGCTCTCTCCTTGTCCCTCTTCCAGATTTGGATTGGCTGGGGAGAGGGTCAGAAAGAATCTATCTGGGGGCCACCTGTAATTTTAGAGGCTTCCGGCTGAGGATTCCTTCCTTCTGGATTTTAGCACATTGTAGCATGACATTGCAATAAGTTAACCATTTACCAGAAGTATGCATGTTATGAACTGATCCATATCATAGGAATAGCTATTGCAACTAGATTGCCAACTTCTGAACAACTTCTGCCAAGCAAGCACTTTTATTTAGACAACCATGTCACTGACTCCAAGTTTTAAAGAAGATTGTTAACTTTGCAAGTCTGCTATTGTAATCGATCCCGTATGTTTGGCAGTTATAGATATATTCTTTCCAAAGTGTGTAACGAGAATCAGAGGGTCCTCTTAAACAATGTGGACCCTCCACAATGCTCCAGCATGAGAGGCTGGTAAGGGAATGAAGAGGACTAGAAACTTTCCTTCCAATGGATTCTTGTTAGAAGGGAGAGCAGCCAAAGTTATTGAGTTTTCTTTAGGAAATCATGAGTTTAAATACCCCGTAAATAGGACATTGCCGGGGGAGCAGGCTTCTGCTGGAGGGTGGGCGGGCGGAACCTCAGATAACGGAGTCCTTTCAATGCTTTTCAATACTATTTGTGGACCATGGGGGCCAGCTGCCCCCCTGCCTCCCCTTGACTATGCCCATGTTTCCTTCCACCAACTTCCGTAATTTATCCTAGAACTGAAGTCTGATTTTGGCTGATCCTCCCATCCCTTACACCACCTACAAGGGATAGGGAATTTCTCTTGAGTTAACCTGCCTTAGGATCCAAGTCAATATAAACATCAAAGCTCCTCTCTTTTCTTGGCACTGCAAATGCAAGGCAGGCAAAGCATAACCAGCCCTCTTAAAACTGATAATAATTTTCATTCCTAGCCCAGGTGTAAGTGTGTTCACTAAGAAAGTACCACTAGAACTAGCTACTCTCAAGTGTGTGCACAAACTTTCACAGCATTAGAGCACATTATTTTTAAACTTCTTAATCCGCAGAGGTGACTGCTGCCAGCTAGGAGCGTCTATTCTTGGCAGCCAGAGCACCAGAAAACTGACAGCTTTTCTCTCACTCTGCCCCACTGACAAAGCAATGGGCTTTCTTGTTGAATTTCTGGCTGCCGTGCAGTTACAGTACAATAGTCCTTCCAGGGAAATCCCACCCCTGTCTCCTGATATACTATTAATGTAAGCTCGTTCCTGCAATGCTTCATTTTCTGGACTCCTCCTGCTTGTCCCCCAAGACCTCAAAATGGTGGGTGTTGTTCTCTTTATCCAGCCACTTCCTGCTCCTTTTCCCACCTACCATTTTTCACATCTCAGAAGAGCAACCTCTGGTTCTTTCAACTTCTCCGTTTGCAGTTATCCCACAGTATTTCCTTCCCCCTATCCAACTTGCTGACCCAACTAATTTCCCCTGTTGTCTTTCAGGATTCTACTTCTACGTCTCAAACCCCCTTTCCCTGTCGTCTGCGCTGCAAGCTAGCAAAGTGCAGCTGTGGTGGAGGTCGAGTTTGTTTTACACAGCCCATCTACTCAGTGGCGTAGGGAGCCGCTTTGCCGCCCGGAGCAGCAAATGCTGGGGCACCCCCCGGGGGCAGGGCAACACTCCCTAGTGTGCATGCAGGCACTGACGTCACGACGCATGTGCAGCATCCAGGGCATGCAGCTCCACCCCCATCGCCCCCCCCCCTCAGTATGCCACTGCATCTACTTCGCTTCTTTTTCCCCCCTTTCCTTTCCTGCCAAGGAAAATAGCAGCCTTATGATTGCCCAGCTTCTTCTTGCCACCCCCTCAGCTGTTGCTTCAGCTGCCTGCCTTCATTTCCCTTCTGCCCCTTCCTCTCTTTTCAACACCCGACCCTTCTGCTTTCCATAAGCCCCCTGCTTCTCGTCACTCATCTCCACTAAAATCAAAGTGCAACCGAATTGCATTTAAGGTGCGCCAAACTGGATAGAAACGCCAATTTGCCACCTTTGTTCCTCATCCCTGTTTTCAATTATGACTGAGTGTGTAAGTAATCCACCCCCACTCCCCATACTAACCTCCAACCAAACCTGAATCCACTTCCAGGGTCTCTAGGCAAAAGAAACTGACCTCTGTCTTTTCTTTGCTCGTTTCTGTTCCACCTTCTCTGAAAATTTGCATCTATGAGAAGATAAGGCTGCTGCTGCTGCTGCTGAACAAGTCCAAGCAGTTTTGCCTGGAAGAAATATTTGCCCACCCTTTTGCTGAGGGGGAGGAGGAAGTCCCCCCAGGGCCAGTGCTGAGTTACAGCCTTTTCACATTCCTGAAGCGTAGCTATGCTACTCTGTTACACAGCACAGCACAAAAGAGCCTTGTGGTAAGTTTTAAAAATACCAAATATATGTATCCACACAGAGAAACAAATCTATCTATGCTACAGTCAAAGGGACACTGGGGGGGGGGAACCTCTAGTCTATTAGTCGTTAATGCACAAGACACTTCTTGTCCTTTTATTTACTTTATTTATCTGAAAAATTCTGTAAGATTAGCCCGGCTCAAATGGATTATTTTCTGCTCACAGAATCTGACTCCCCATGCATGCAAGGCAACATATGGCATCTGTGGGCTACGATACTGTTATAGAGGCTGTTCGGGAATATTATAATTTAATAAACAGTAGTAATTAGATAATATCAGGGATAGGAAGGGAAAATATAATCTGCAGAAATTGTGCCAGACAAAGAAACACAACCTTGGGTAAATGCCTTCAACACCTGGAATCTCGCACCGCTTGGAGATTGGGTGGCATGTAGTGATATTTGACACTAGAGTCTTGTGATCTCCTGACTTGGATGAAAGTGAGTATAAGACTTTCAGATAAGGCTTACCAGATGCTCAAAATCTGAGTACTTACTGCAAGGGATTTCTGGTTTGTGTCAGCAAGGAATAAACATTTAGAGCTCGAGCTCCAGGAGAGCCACCTGATTTATTGTTTTGCAGCCCATATAACACCGGTCCTGAAAGACCTACCTTGGCTCCCAGTATGTCTCCGAGCACAATTCAAAGTGTTGGTGCTAACCTTTAAAGCTGACCTTTGGTCCAGTATACCTGAAGGAGTGTATCCACCCCCATCGTTCAGCCCAGAATCTGAGGGCCTTCTGGTGGTTCCCTCACTGTGAGAAGTGAGGTTACAGGGAACCAGGCAGAGGGCCTTCTCGGTAGTGGCACCCACCCTGTGGGATGCCCTCCCATCAGATGTCAAGGAAATAAACAACTATCTGACTTTTAGAAGACATCTGAAGGCAACCCTGTTTAGGGAAGTTTTTAATGTTTGATGTTTTATCCTGTTTTTCATATTCTGTTGGGAGCTAACCAGTGTGGCTGGGGAAACCCAGCCAGATGGGCAGTGTATAAATAAATAAATTATTATTATTATTATTATTATTATTATTATTATTATTATTATTATTAACTGATTAGTCTCACCCAGTGCCGTAGCTGGGGGTGGGGTGAGCCAGAGGGGAGCTATCGAGTGTCCCAGCCTTTGTGTGTATGTACGCAGGAGAGATGGGTAAAATGGCATCAAAGCAAACATGCACAGGTATTTATTTATATACTGCTTAATGATGGGGTATTGTTTGGCCTTCTCCTGAGCTTGTAATGAATTGAGGATCTATAAATCTCACATAACATGACAAGCTTGGAAAGAAAATAGGAGCGTGGGTCAAATGCCAATTACCTCAATTTCAGAAATTAAAAGGAAGGGACAACTGGAGAATCTTACACCCAAAGCCTGTGTTGAGGATACAATTGTCTCTCTGCCTTCTTGAAATTCAAGGGAAGAAAATACCCATAACCATAGCAACTTCTGCTAAGTAGTTGCTCAAATAGTTGTTTGAATGAGGATTTTGGCAAAATGAAAATGGAAGGTTCTTTAAGCACCCCCTATTAAAGCTCTGTCAAAAGCAAGTACCACTCCGGAGGGAAGGTAAATGGCATTTCCGTGCGCTGCTCTGGTTCACCAGAAGCGGCTTAGTCATGCTGGCTGCATGACCCGGAAGCTTTACGCCGGCTCCCCATCAAAAGCAGGGATGAAAACTGATGGCTTGATTAAGGAGAGGGTTGGAAAGACTTTTTCTACTGAGCAGGTAATATCGGATTATCGTTATTAATTTTATTATAGGAGAGGCTCTGGACAAACAGTGGGGTAGTGAGGGTGGGGCGTTGGGGGCGGTCTGCCCGGGTTTCAGCCTGGGGAGGGTGACACTCTGCACCTGGACTCCCAAGCCGATGCCCGGCACCCCTTTTCCGTCCCTTGCATGCGGCGGCTGCTCGCGCAGAAGGGCTGCCGGGTGGCAGCTTGGGAGTTGCACTCGCGGGGGTGTGTGTGTGGCTGGGCGGTGGCTTGGGAGTCCGGGCAGACTGCGGACACACGCAGTCCGCCTGGGCTGCGCTCTGTAGCGCATGCATCATGACGTCATGATGCATACACTACAGAGCGAGGCCTCGCCTCCGGGGGGGGTGTGTGTGTGTGCCGCTTGGCTTGCTGTTCCCGGCAGACAAGCGGCTCGGTACGCCTCTGTGGACAAGTAAATGGCACTTATTCTGGAAATTAAAGGACTGGTAGTTGAGATAAAGAAAACGCTTGGTTAAATAGTAGGATTGCTTGGCTGCTGGGCATTTCACCGTTCCAAGGAAGAAAGAGGTCCCCCTGTTTAGGGCTGACAGGGATGATGGATTTGATCCCCCCCCCCCGAGGTTGCTGATAAAATTAAAAATCTTACCTTTGAGGAATTATTGTTGAGCAAGGGTGTGAATTCTTTTGAGCCAGTTGCAGACACAGTCTCAGATGTGGCCTTTGCGGGTGCGCCTGCCGTGCTGCAGACAGTTGACTACAGGTGAACCATGGACTATAAGGTCAGAGTTAAGAATGGGAAAGAGAACCTCCACAATATAGGAAAGAGGGCAGTGCCAGCGAAGAAATCATGGTTAAACGTAACCTCTTCTAAGATAGGTAGTAATAAAGGTGAGGGCAAAGCTCAAAAAGTCTGGCAGGGTCAATTTTAACCCGCTCCCTTAAGATGATTGATTATATGGTTATGGCTAAATGTGATTAAGTGAAACAAGACAAACAGAGGAATGTACTAACCCAAGAGTCCCCTGGGGAGAGCAATAGGTCAGTCAGCAAATTTAAGGTCAATAGCGGTGAAGTGAGAGGACCTATACAAATGAATTCTGTCAAGGAATTAACAGTAAGGGAAATAATTGACTGCGATGTTCAGCAGCCATCAAGAGAACTTCAACTAATGGAGGTTTCAGGCCTGTCATTTTTTAAAAATCAATTTTTATTCATTTTATAAGATAAAAAAAATACAAAACAAATACAAACAAACACAAAACATACATTTCTTATAAATCTTCACATTTTTTCCTATAACATTTTAGGGCGACTTCCCCTGATCTCTCCTTTCTGGGTTTCATTTCCAATATTCTTTAACGGTTTCATAGATTAATCAATTATCTATTATCATATGCAATCACTTATTATTTCATTATTCCATTATAAAACCCTGAATTGTTTAAATCATAAAATCTCATTTTATCAACCAGAAACCTATAGATATTTCCCTAGAATTTCAGAAATTTAAGCATCACACTATTTTTTCAAATAATTTTTAAATCTCTTCCGATCTTCCTGCACCACTTCATCCCTCTGGTCTCGCAGTCTTGCTGTCAGCTCGGCAAGTGCAAGTTCCATAGAGTCTATCATTTTCATTTGCCACTCTTCTACCGTTGGTATCTCATGGTCCTTCCAATTCTTTGCAATTAATATTCTTGCTGCTGTTGTGGCATACAGAAAGAAAATATTGTCCTTTGGGGGGATTTCCTCCCGTTTAATTCCCAAAAGAAAGGCCTCTTGTTTCTTTAAGAATGTGTCTTTTAACAACTTTTTCATTTCATTATAAATCCTTTCCCAGAAGTCCTTTATTTTGTGGCATGTCCACCACATATGGAAAAAGGTTCCTTCCTTCTCTACATTTCCAACACTTATTATCTGATGTGTGATACATTTTAGCAAGTTTTACTGGGGTTAGATACCATCTATACATCATTTTCATCATATTTTCTCTCAGAGCTGTACATGCAGTAAATTTTACACCTTTCTTCCACAACCTTTCTCAGTCTTTGAGTATAATATTATGCCCCAAATCTATAGCCCAATCAATCATAACGTATTTCACTTGTTCATCTTTCGTATGCCACTCCAACAATAAATTATACATTCTGGAAAGAATCTTAGTCTTAGAGTCCAATAATTCCATCTCCAATCTGGATTTTTCTAACTGAAAACCTGTATTCTTACTGTCTAGTTTAAACATTTCAATGATCTGATGGTATTGTAGCCAATCAGTCAATTTATCCTTGAGTTGGTCATATGGTTTTAGCATATATTTATTATCATGTTCCATCAACAAATCACTATATTTCAACCATTTTGATTCCATGTTAAGGTTTCACGTCAGTCAAAGTCTGACTTAAAGCAATCAGAACCCAATTTGAACTGATATCTCAATCAGGGTATATCTGTATGCAGGGCATTCCCCCCCCAGCCAGAACTCAGTTCCAGCACCTCTCAGGTGGGCACCATTGCCATTACAAAAGAACAAAGAAGGCGTTCATGGTGAGCTCTGGCACCTCTTTTTCAAGAAAAATAGCATTGGCGGTACTTATTGATGAAATGGGAGGATGGGGCTGATCTTAATTTGATAGGATGAATCATGAAAAGTTGTGGTTTAAACTTTGGAACTAAAACATAGGCTGTCATTTATTTACACTTATTAGGATATTATACTTTGAAATGTTTGTGAGAGTAGGTGTAATGATTTGCCACTTACAGTTACTATGATTTCATAGTCAATAATGAAACTACAAGTGATAAACTTTATATGTACTCAAACTTGATACGTACACTAAACCCAATTATTTCAGGCATGCACCTTTGGAAAGGGAGGTCAACATTTGAGCTCCATTGCAGGTCTATAATTGTAGGTAGGTTACCCGTATGTGTCTAAATTTAATTCACAAAAAGCTTATCCATGAATGTGGGCCTCTGTGTGATTTAGACTTTTTGCAGTAGAAATCCAGAGACAATGGTGTTTTGGATGAGCAAAGAATAAAAGCGCCATACTAGAACTTTGCTTATGCTTCAGTAAGCATACTGAGTGGCCCACCAAATCCATCTACCGTATTTTTCGCTCCATAGGACGCTTCGGACCATAGGGCGCACCTCGTTTTTAGAGGAGGAAACAAGGGAAAAAATATTTTTCTGGTTTTCCTCCTCTAAAACCCATGGTTTTTTTTTTTGAGAATCAGCTCAAAGTTTTACAGCTTTTTTTTGCAAAGGATCAGTTCAGATTTGTGCAGCTTTTGCAAAGGGGGAAAAGCATTGCTTACAAAACAGTAAGCACCAGTACAGACCAGTAAGCACCAGTAGAAGCCAGTACGCACCAGCAAGTAATAGGAAGCAAGAGGAAAGCAAACCAGTACAAACCAGTAAGCACCAGTACAAACCAGTACAGACCAGTAAGCACCAGTACAAACCAGTACGCACCAGCAAGCAATAGGAAGCAAGAGGAACACAAACCAGTACAAACCAGTAAGCACCAGTACAAACCAGTACAGACCAGTAAGCACCAGTACAAACCAGTACGCACCAGCAAGCAATAGGAAGCAAGAGGAACACAAACCAGTATAAACCAGTAAGCACCAGTACAAACCAGTACAGACCAGTAAGCACCAGTACAAACCAGTACGCACCAGCAAGCAATAGGAAGCAAGAGGAACACAAACCAGTACAAACCAGTAAGCACCAGTACAAACCAGTAAGCACCAGTACAAACCAGTACGCACCAGCAAGCAATAGGAAGCAAGAGGAAAGCGAACCAGTACAAACCAGTAAGCACCAGTACAAACCAGTAAGCACCAGTACAAACCAGTACAGACCAGTAAGCACCAGTAGAAACCAGTACAGACCAGTAAGCACCAGCAAGCAATAGGAAGCAAGAGGAAAGTAAACCAGTACAAACCAATAAGCACCAGTACAAACCAGTACAGACCAGTAAGCACCAGCAAGTAATACAAAGCAAGAGGAAAGCAAACCAGTACAAACCAGTAAGCACCAGTAGGTAATAGGAAGCAAGAAGAAAGCAAACCAGTAAGCATCAGCAAGTAATAGAAAGCAAGAGGAAAAGTAACAGCCCCAAATGGCTGAAAAACTCAATTTCCCAGGATCCTCAATTTCCCAGGATCCTACTCTGCAAGGGGCCTGGGCGGGGCAGGAAGGGAGCTAGCTCCCTTATCTCCCTCCCCGATCTCCTGCAATCAGCTGTTGAGCGGGTTCCTCTCAACACTCTCTTTCTCTCTTGTTAGCCTTTAGCTCTTTCTAAAACAGAAAAAGCAGGATCTGCCTTTCCTCCCTGGGCAATTTGGCTCCAGGGACCATGCATTCGCTCCATAAGACGCACAGACATTTCCCCTTGCTTTTTAGGAGGAAAAAAGTGCGTCTTATGGAGCAAAAAATACGGTAATTGGAGGCTGAAGATATCAACAAAGGGATGCAAGTATAGTTCTTGGCTGAATAAATGGTACAACAGGGATGTGCTCCAGAACATCTCTACCTATAAAACAACCAAGTCCAGGTTTGGGAGAAGTGCCTGTTGCCAAGCGGAATAATGTCTCAAGACAATGTGCTATGGGATTAAAATTGGCCACAACTTTATTAAGTTTCAGGTGTAGGGAGACCTTGGTTCAGGCATTGGGCGCTTATCCTTCCCAGTCCCCAGCTGGAAATCTGGGAGACATCAGGGTTATCCAGCATGTGCAGGGATTGGGCTGGCTCTGGAGAACATATGTTCAAGCAGAGAGCCCGCCCTCTGTTTCGCCGCCGTCAGAGGGGAAATCAATGACAACTTTTTGGCGTATGGCCAATGCCTCCCCTCATGACCTCCAGGTATCTAGCCTTGGGAGGGTGAAGCCAGCCTGTACTACCGGGAACCGTACTGGGATCCGGGGGGCTGTGCGCGACCGCACAAAATGCGGTCTCTCGTACTCGCACCATTGCCATTGCCTTCAACTGCCATTCACCTCCTCCCCCCCCTTTAAAAAATATATGTACTAAACATGGTGAGATGTAAATAAAAGAGAGAAAAAGAAAAAGAGAAACAGCACCCGTGTAGAAGGGAAAGTAAAGGGGGGGAGGGGAAGAAAACCCAAAACTGTATACTTTGTTGTTGTACTTCACCAGATCTTAACCTATTACAGTATTTGTAAGAATGGATTCCAAATATTGTTGAATTTGTCCATGAGAAGTCTGCGTTTATATGCAAGTTGTTTATATGTTGCAAGTTTGTATAAGTCTTCAATTCAATCGTAAAAGGGAGCCGCGTTTTTATTTTTCCAATTCATCCGTATCGGTCTTTTTGCCATGGTAATGGCACAGAGAGTCATCTCATATTGTCAGAAAATGTGCTAGGTATATAACTCAAAAGGATATTTTGCTCTGTAAAGTTGTTCCATACAGTTCTGTTGATAGCTTCAGTTACCTTCTGCCAAAAATATTTCAATATAGGAAAATGGAAAAACATATGTTTTAGAGAAGCATTATTCCTATTGCATCTCCAGCAGTTAGATACCTCAGATAGCCATTTTTAAAACAAACATAATAGGGTCCAGTGTATTCTAAATATTTTTTCCCATGAACCTCAATTTAAGGTCCAGAGATGCCCTTGTTATAGCACTTAAAACAGTTTCCCACTGTGTGGTCAAAACTGAGATCTCTAATTCTTTATTCCATTCCTCCCCCAATACCTGTATATCAAATTGGTTTGCTAGTAACAAAGATTTATATATGTTGATGGATGGCTTTTTTGTTGCATAAGAATTAATCAGCTGCTTCAATATCTCTGGGGTCTCTGAGGTTGCAAAAGCTGCTGGTCCATAGTGGTTAGCAGGTGTTTTATCTGGAGGTAATGCCACTGAGCCTTTGTAGGTAATCTGTATTTGTCTCTTAAGACGGAATGTGTATAAAATTCATCCTCTTTGTTTATCAGCTGGTCTGACATTAATATACCCAAATTCATCCACCATTTCTTTCCCAATTTTTTTTCTTTCTTTACCCCCCCCCCTAGTTCATTCTTTTCTGATTTTTAAAGACCGGTTTTTGCCACAAAGTCATTTTGTTGTGGGAGAAAAGGTCAAATTTATATTTTTTTGGACATGTGGTACCATATCATTTGAACTGATATTGTTTCAATAGCATCTTGAGTATTAATGTATTTAGATGCAAGTGCTGCCCAACTTTCTTCCTTTTCTTTTTTGAATAGATAATACAAAATAATACACAAAAAGAAAAAGATAACACAGATAAATTTGTATTCAAGTGAGTTATGAATTACACCAAAAATTTCCTTATGCTGTCTAGTTGTACACGCCAGGGGTTCCTAACAGATATTAAAAAGCAAGGGCAAAAGTGGGTAGCCTTGCCTAGGACCTCTGGATAATACAAAAGGTGCAGACATAACATCATTTGTCTTAACTCTAGAGGTAGGGGAGCAATACAATATGTTTATCCATTTTAGAAAGTCTAATGGAAAGCCAAATTTATGTAGTACCTTTTCCATATATTGATTGTGGACCTTATCAAAAACTTTTTTTCCACATCTAGAGATAGTATAGCTAAATCTTCACTGTTCCTGTTTAAATTTATCAAATCCACTACCAGCCTGATGTTATCTGCAGCTTGTCTCATCTTTATAAACCTTGTTTGGTCATTTTTAATAATAGTTGGTGTTAGTCTTTGCACTCCATTTGCCAACATCGCTGTTAAGCCAATATAGATCTCCACTTTTGGGAGCTGGGTTCAAAGGATAGTGATACAGGGACCCTGCTCTCTCTCTCTCTCTCTCTCTCTCTCTCTCTCTCTCTCTCTCTCTCTCTCTCTCTCTCTCTCTCTCTCTCAAAAAGGGATCTACAACCCTTTTGACCCTGGATAACTACACCCTCTTTGTATGTTCTTTTCTATAATATGTGTATTCCAATAAGTGTAAATTTCAAGGGAGAGGTTTGTTTGGGGATGCAGATTTGGCAAGTTTGCCTTTCAAATGCAAAATTTTATGCTGTGAAATACTCTGAGATCTATGCACGAAGGGGGGTATACAAATTTAATAAGTAATAAATAATAATAAAGGGAAAAGAACAAAAAATTCTGTCCTGCACCTACCCAAAACTCCTTTTTCCTCTGAAGTGCGACCAAGACTATCCTCCTATTTAAGAACTCTGCCTGCTGCCCAGCTTCTGCCTTTGGCCTATCCAAAGGGAAAGGCTTCTGTTCTGAGGATTACAGTACTCCTCGCCCCTGCAAACCTTTAGTACTCTGCTGGTAAGAAGAAGAAAACCTTTGGGCAGAGGTGAGGTCTCTGGGGACTGTCCTTTCACTACTCCTCTGTCCAGGGTGCTGCTCTTGAGCTACCGGTATGACTCTCCAAAGGAATGGTCTACCTTAGAAGACTAACCTGCTGGAAGTCCTGCTGGACATGTGAAAGTTCTTCTGAAGCAGAGCGAGGCCTGAACTTGTGTGGCTCAAGGTTATAAAAGCTCAAAAGCACCACCTTCTGCCTAACTGTAGCAGAAACTCCCTATTTTAAATAGAAAAAAAGCACTTACTTTGCCTTTCGTAACAGTTTTCACCTACAATCAATCAGTCAGTCAGTTAATTAAAATGGGATTAGTTCTCTCATGCTTGTATTATGTAATATGACGCAACTCAGTTTTGGGTAAAGCTATGCAGGTGCACTGAAGACAAACATTTGTGCTCTTGGTATATTCAACCCAAATCCTTGTATCATTGAGCATGAGGTCACTGCAGCTGCTAGCTAGAAAATACAGGGAAAGGTCAAATACCCGGTACACAGGACTTCCCTGCTGATGACAGACCCTCCAAGTGTCCCTGTTTTCCAGGGACAGTCCCAGGTTTATTTCGGCTGGGGCAAACCAGTCAGATGGGTCAAGTGTAAGTAATTAAATTGTTGTTGTTGAATAGAACTTCCCTATTTTCATCAGAGAAATATTGGAGGATATGTGATCAGTCTGGAGGCCTGTGTCAGCTGCTTTTCTGAAGAGCAGATGAGGAAAAAAGGGAGGACCAGCTCCAGATTAAGGGAGTTTTGGGCCAAAGTGCTCTTTGCTTGGCCCCTTTGACAAAGGGCTGAGACCTGCGGGAATAGGGCAGTATATAAATTTGAATAATAATAATAATAATAATAATAATAATAATAATAATAATAATAATAATAATAATATAATAGCTCAGTTACAGAGCATCTGCTTTGGATACAGAAGTTCCCACTTTCAGTCCTCAGCATCTCCTGGGCATTGGGAGACAAAGTCATTCAGTGTTTACTCAGAGGACTGGGCTGAGGAAATAACGAGGGGATCCCTGGCTAGGAATCAGCTGTGGACCCTGCTATGGAGTTGGGGCCCTGGCAGCTTCCTAATGGAGGATGCCTGGTCCTCGCATGCAACAGCTCCTAATGTCTTGCTTCCATTGCTGCAAAAGCAGCTTAGATCACAAACTGTAACAGCTCAAAATATGCTGGAAAGTGGTTTCCATGGTTGTTGTTTTAAAAGGATAAGCTGATACATCTTATAGCAAATCACGTTAACTCCCTCGATAAAACAGCTGCACTGGCTTCTGGCTCCTTTCCAGGCACAATTCAAAATGCTGGTTAGGACCTTGATGTGCTAAACGACTCATGACTAGAAGGACCAGTTGCTCCCATCTGAGTCTGCTTCATAGTTCAGAACTTAAGGGCCCTGCGTGGGTCACACTCAAAGGCCTTTTTTGGCCCGGCATCCTGTCCCAGTGGCCAACCAAAGGCCAATGGGAAACCTGAAAGCAGGGCATGGAGACAACTGCCATCTCCCCAAATTGGAGAGACAACTGGCCGGGCCAAAAGAAAGGGCTTTCTGGGTGGCTGCATCCAAATTTTGGAACACATGAGGTTCCTTTCACATTCTCCCTTGCCGCTTTCCATTGGTTGCTGAATACATTCCTGTTCTCACTCCTACTGTGCTGGAAAAATGAAGTTTTCTATGGCAAACCCTGTTTAGAGTCCTATTTTAGTATGTTGATGTTGTTCTTATGGCTGTTGAAATATATAGTTGTTTTATCGTGGATGTCAAGGTGTTTTTTTTAAAAATTAAAAAAATACTATTGTGAGCCATTCTGAGTAAAAGGAATGCATTAGATGGGAGGCTATGAATGTTTGCATGAATAAATAGATAAATAAATAGCCTTGTCATTTTGCAGTACAAAAGAAAACACACTCTTGTTGAATATTTTAATGCAAGCACTTTATATACTTTAAATCAATTTACACCCATGCACACAAACAACATCTGCTCAACATTCCGTATCATCACTTTTTGCTTTTTCATGAGAGGTAACAATCATTTCATTTATAGGCCCGCTGGTTTTCAGCAGTCATAGTGACTCTGGCAAGTAGCCTTAAAACCTGATGCAATGCTTCTTAGTCACTCAAGAAAACTTCATGCACAGTTGCGACATACGCATCGTCAGGGGGCGGTTTCCTTTGGCTCCCAGGCTGCAGGAATTTCTTTATAGCGGGAAGATTGCTTGCCCTTGCTTTGAAAGCCTAGAGCAAAAGATGAACAAATAAAACAAAGAAGTCCCCCCCCCAAGCAACAGAATAGCTTCTTGAGTATAAACCAACATCCTTTTAAAATGATTTTTGAAAATGCAACCTGAAGAGTTGTTTAGAAAGCAATTATGCCAATATAAAGCAACCATCAGAAAGAGAGACATGCCCTGCACATAAAAAAGCTAATTCCACATGGTCTGGTGGCTGCTCCCCCCTGAATGGATCCCACTCTGTGGTGCCAACAGCTAAATCTGGCAAAAAGGTCCACTTCTTTGATAGGGAAACCAGATGCTGCAATCAGCTGCATAAGTGGAAGCCTCTGGGCATATTGCTGGAGCTATGTGGGAACTTCCCTAGGGTGCATCTTCCTGAGTACATGTTCTTGCCACCACAACACCCCCACCATAAAAACTCCACTTCTTCCCATTTGTCCTAAGGATAGTGGAGAAATTTGCATTTTAAGCATAAATAGCATAATTCATGTTCCATGAAACAAGAAACTATCCTTCAGCATTTGCACTTCTTTGCATTTTGCTATGCACTTCTCCAAATGAACTTTTCCCCTCCACAAAAATGGAATTTTTTAGGGGAAAGTGCACAAAAATTGCACTCAGCAGTGGCCAGAGGATTGGAGAAGATCAGTTTACATCCCAATCCCAAAGAAGGGCAGTGCCAAAGAATGCTCTAACTACCGCACAATTGCACTCATTTCACACGCTAGCAAGGTTATGCTTAAAATTCTACAAGGCAGGCTTAAGCAGTACGTGGACCGAGAACTCCCAGAAGTGCAAGCTGGATTTCGAAGGGGCAGAGGAACCAGAGACCAAATTGCAAACATGCGCTGGATTATGGAGAAAGCTAGAGAGTTCCAGAAAAACATCTACTTCTGCTTCATTGACTACGCAAAAGCATTTGACTGTGTCGACCACAGCAAACTATGGCAAGTTCTTAAAGAAATGGGAGTGCCGGATCACCTCATTTGTCTCCTGAGAAATCTGTATGTGGGACAAGAAGCTACAGTTAGAACTGGATATGGAATAACTGATTGGTTCAAAATTGGGAAAGGAGTACGACAAGGCTGTATATTGTCTCCCTGCTTATTTAACTTATATGCAGAATTCATCATGCGAAAGGCTGGGCTGGATGAATCCAAAACCGGAATTAAGATTGCCGGAAAAAATATCAACAACCTCAGATATGCTGATGATACAACCTTGATGGCAGAAAGTGAGGAGGAATTGAAGAACCTTTTAATGAGGGTGAAAGAGGAAAGCGCAAAATATGGTCTGAAGCTCAACATCAAAAAAACTAAGATCATGGCCACTGGTCCCATCACCTCCTGGCAAATAGAAGGGGAAGAAATGGAGGCAGTGAGAGATTTCACTTTCTTGGGTTCCATGATCACTGCAGATGGTGACAGCAGTCACGAAATTAGAAGACGCCTGCTTCTTGGGAGAAAAGCAATGACAAACCTAGACAGCATCTTAAAAAGCAAAGACATCACCTTGCCAACAAAGGTCCGTATAGTTAAAGCTATGGTTTTCCCAGTAGTAATGTACGGAAGTGAGCTGGACCATCAAGAAGGCAGATCGCCGAAGAATTGATGCTTTTGAATTATGGTGCTGGAGGAGACTCTTGAGAGTCCCATGGACTGCAAGAAGATCAAACCTATCCATTCTCAAGGAAATCGGCCCTGAGTGCTCACTAGAAGGACAGATCCTGAAGTTGAGGCTCCAGTACTTTGGCCACCTCATGAGAAGAGAAGACTCCCTGGAAAAGACCCTGATGTTGGGAAAGATGGAGGGCACAAGGAGAAGGGGACGACAAAGGATGAGATGGTTGGACAGTATTCTTGAAGCTACTGGCATGAGTTTGGCCAGACTGCGGGAGGCAGTGGAGGATAGGCGTGCCTGGCGTGCTCTGGTCCATGGGGTCACGAAGAGTCGGACACGACTGAACGACTGAACAACAACAACAAGTGAAGGTGAGTTCCCCAAACAAGTTCTATTAGGGGAAATTACTTGCAAAAGTGGATGTATTAGGCTAATATACTGAATACAATAGTCTCCGTGTTAAGAAATACGCGCACTAGGAAAAAAAACAACACCTGGTGAAAAAAACCTGGAAAGGTGGCACTTGAGATTGGAAAACAGACAACTTGAATCTGACAGATTCATCTATCCCTACTCCAATCACAGCGTTTCTAAACTGTTCAACTAATGAAGATAATCTGGTTCAATTCATGTACAAACCAGCATGAAACCCTTTAAGGCAAAAGGTTTGAAATAATTCAAATGACTCCGTAACTTGGATTCAGAGCAGACAGCAGCTTGCCAGCATCGTGAATTCTGAACCAGAAACACACTCTCTCACCCTGCTGCCTTCTTGATCTCTGACGCCACCAACTTGGTGTTCTCTGCTGCCTTGCCAGCTGGCATTGATCCTTTTACCATGACCTCTTTCAACCCCTGCATCCCCTTTGCCAGGACTTGTATTCACAAGCAGAAAAAGTAAACATAATAGTACCAGATGGGGATGTTGGCAAACGCTCTTGGGGAGACGGTGAACCCCCAGGACCTCTGAGCATCTCCCAGTAGGCACATCTCTGGAATGGCATGTCCCTTCACTCCAGAGTGCCTCTCTGCGACACTTCTCTTATGAAAAGTGCACACAAGTCTTCTGGCATCACACAGCAAGAAGAAGGAAAAATCCGTAGATCTAAACTACGTTTTATTTACATTCTATACAGACAATCCATAATCACGTCTGTGTTCTCCAAGCTCCGGCAGAACAACTGTCACATACTGCAAAAGTGAAATTACAGTACAATAACATGCTCAGACGGAAGAGATAAGACAGTCATCCGTTCCCACACTCTTCTCAGACATCTCATGTGATTTATACTAATCATATCAGCAGCATTGGCTACATAAAATCCCAACAACCTCTCCCATTGTAGGTAACCGATGCTGCATAAGTAAGGGCAGCATTAAGTGACATAAACAAACAGTTGGCATACACATAGTATACTTCTGTTGTACCTGTTCCATTTTTGGAACTCTGTGTAACTGGATTGACCAGTTCATACCTCTGGTTACCTTTCTTCTATGGGATTAGAGCTCTAGAGCTACCTTGGTCTGAGGAAACAGTGTTGACTCTTGCAACCTTCGGGTGTGGTTTCTTGTCCTTTGAGGACAAACCCTGGACCTTATTCAATGCCTCAGGTTCTGAAACCTGGTTTGAGATGCAAGCCATAGCTATATTTGCAACATGTTAGCAAACTCCTGAGCATACCTGTTGGGTGGTTTACCCTTCGTAGCTCTCTCAGATCTGCATATCAGGCGCAGGTCTTTCTTACTGACCATCTCCTCTTTGGGAGAATAGCGACCTACAGTGAATAGTGGCTCCTCCAATTCCAGTTCATACTCCAGTGATGGTCTGGACATTGTTTGTGCACTCCTTGCAATAACTGTGTCACCTGTATCAGAACTCTCAGTGGTGCTTCCATTAGTGTTTCCACTGTCACTTTCAGTGTCAACATCTACATCTGAGGTGGCATTAATGGGATGGCTGTGGAGAATATCTTTCTCCTGTCTATCATTATAGTCCCTTGTGTAAGGGTCAAGCTTAGCCTTAGCTGAATTCTACACACGTCAATCCAGAGGTCAGAACCAACACATTCTGAGACACGACAAGAGCAGAATTCTGCACGACGCGCTCAACCAACAGTTTACCTGCAGCTGAGGGAAGGGTGCAAGAACATCAGATTTTAGCTCCTCTACCATTAAGATTGCTTCAAGCAGCTGTACGTCTGCCCAGCTGAGGCGATTGCCAACGAGAAACTCTTGTCCAGGCTGTTTCAGGGCCTAGAAAACAACAATAAAGAATGTATTTTAAACATTGCTGTGGAATTTTGGGGTAGTGTGGCCGACTTCTATTCAAACGTCATATATGCTACACAGAACTTGATAGCTCCCTCCCCACCCCTCTATCTTACAGGTGTATTTGGACCAGGTGAGACAGGCTCAAATAAGAGATAATGCAGGTGAAACCGCCCCCCCCCCGCCCAGCTGTGATGGAATCACCAGAATTTGCAGGGTAGAAGATTCTAGCTACCTATTCTCATTTTCAGCTCCCCCCCCCAAAAAAACCCAGTCACTCAGCACACCATACTTTGCCCCTTCTGGGTGTTTCAGGGTTGTTGTTTTTTAAAAAACTGCTTAGTGCCCCCCCCCCACCTAAAGAGCTTTTGTTTTTGTGGAAACCTCAGGGGTTCCCCAAAGCATGCTGATACCTCCCTCATATGTCTGCGTGATGCCATTTTGGCTGCACAAAAACCAGCACTCAAAGAATTGAGATCACTATTAGTTTACAGAGAGACTTACTAGACAGAAGTGATGCCTGGTGGTCACTTGGCAGCCAAGGCTGAGAAGACCTGCCTGCTGGGACTTGAATGCTTGGAGGGAGAAATCTAGCCCTCTCCCTGTGATCTATATTCCCAGCTATGCAAATCTTTATCAAGTGATGATGTTGAAAACAGAAAAGGGACAACCCCAGGCATTGATTTAGTCCAACCATTGATTTGGTAACAAAGTTGGACAAGGCACTGCAAATAAATTCTTGCGGACCCGGAAGGAGAGGGTAAGGACTGGTCCTTGAAATACCCTGCCAGTTGGGAATTGTTGTCCAAAAGATCTACAAGGCACCAGGTTGGCACAGGCTAGTCCTGGGTAATGTGTAAGTCCATTTTGGGTTCCCCATCCCTGATGTAGATACGAATGGGAATCGTTGTTGTCATACCTTTTCGTAGACTGGGAAGTACCTGGTAGTGGCCTTCTCAAGAACAGAAGCAAGCTGCTTCTCCTTTTGCTCGGGGGGAGAGAAAGAATACGCCAGAATCATGCCCATCAGGTCCATGGTTCCTTCCACATACATGTCAATGCTGTGAGGACAAGGCAGGCATGGGTAAGGAAAATTAATCTGCTAGGTTGAACTTCTTGGGGAAATAGGAACATAAAAATGGGAGGTGGGTCTAGCTTACGTGGCCTGTTGACTTATCCTCATGCATTATTTCAATGCTTAGGGGTTATCTGAACCACCTTAGAGAGAACTGGAAGTTTCTAAGTGGAATTAGCTGAACCTTGGAGCTACTTTAAGGGAGCTGCAGAAATAGCTGCCTAGGGAGCTGCTACTGGCTAGTGGGAAGGCTGTTTGCTTCCAGGGTTTCCCATCCCTGGATATGTAAATAATGCCATTATTTACAAAGGTACCATAAGCCTCCAGGGTTCCCTCTCCATCATCCAAAAGGAAGCTGAACCTGTAAATACTGCTCCTTGACACTCTAAAGTGAGAGCACATAACAGTAGGATGTTAGGGTAAAAGCCAAGTTTAGTCATACATAGAACAAGGAGACCATTGAAATCAGTGGCCTTTTGCTCGTGGATTTCAGTGGGTCTATTGTGAGTGTGATCAACATTGGACATCACCCATAAAATGTAACACACAGGATGAACACACATACGGGGCGGGTGTTAGACACCAAACCAGAAGCCAAAATCTTCCAGAGTATCTTTTCCTTGGCCTCTCACAGCTTTTCCCCCTCTTTCCTAGGCAATGCAAAATTGTGAGCATGTGCAAATACTGTTAATGCCACTGGAGTCTTTGGGCGCAGCTATCAAGTACAGTATGGTGAACCATGATACAGTACTGTGCTCTTTCTTTCAGGTTCTTCCCATGGAGGTTATATTTCCCCGCGATGTAGTTGAGGATGGCCTTGGTCTGGACCAGCTTCAGCCCATCCATCTCGACCAAAGGGACTTGATCAAACAACAAGCATCCATCTTTAGGAAAGCAAAGGGGAAAAAAGCAAAAGCAAAGTCATTCGTCTTTCCAAAACGGTTATTCTGTGAGATTAAGGAAATGTGGCAAGATTCCTCCACAGTGAAGCACTTTCAAAGCTAGCATGTGGCCTCACTTTTTGCCAGAAGGCAAACAGCCAAGAGAAATTTCTATCTACTATCATTTAGCAACATATCTCATGCCTGGAATGTGTGTGCAACCTTCCAAACAGACTGGAGGCGTCGGAGAAGAAAAGCTCACTTCTCCCTGCTATTGTGACTAATGAGTCCAACATTCGACTCACTGAATAAGCTCTCCTACCTTTCCCAGATGCCACCTGTGTGAGTATCTAACACAAGATTGCATCAAGCTCACAACCTGAGACAGAAAAAAACAACAACCAATACTTTACACAGTTTGCAAGGTTGGGGGAAATCAGCTCAGCATAGCACAAAGTGCTTTGCTAGGGCTCCTACGTTAGTTCTGCAGAGAGACCAGCCCCTTTGGGCTTTCTTTCCCCGAAGTGTTTCCACCTCAGCTAGCTTTTTAGAAGAAACTGGTAACACTAAGAACTGATATTTGCTTTTTGCTTATTTTCCTCTTCTCTGCCCAACACCTTTTTCCCTTTTGTGTCACATCTTTCAGACTGCTAGCCTGAGAGCAGGAACTGTCTTGTTTATTTTCGAGATCTGTAAGCCACTCTGGGAACCTTTTTGCCTAAACAATGCTTAAAATAATTAAAAGGCTTCAAAAACAGTAAATTAAGTTTAGTTTAACAGTAAACTAAGCAGTAAATTTTCTATCACAGCCCTTGTTTTACATATGATTCAAACTTCCAGCCTCCCATGGGTTCTGCAGCATTCCAAGAATCAACCACACCTTTAAATCTGGACAGATTTCTACATGCTCAGGCCATTTGAATGACAGATCCTGGGGCCATTTTATAATCTACCACCCCCAAAGAATACACCAAGCAAAATAAAGGGAAATAAGCTAATTGTTCCAAGGAGGCATGTTACAATATTCTATCCCACAACCCAGGTACTCAAGCCCATTTAAAACTGCCTTCAAGGAAGAGCTTGTGGATTGCAGCCTAGATTATGTAACATGCAATAAAATTAAAAAGATCTTTTGCACTGAGGAATATTACACATTTTGGGGAGAATATTAATTATGTTTTTCCCCTCCAGGTCTCCAATAATTAATATTGTATTTGCCATCCACATCACACACTCATGACACACATTTGGACATCTTTTGCTTTGTTGTGTGGGGCAGCAAGGCAGGATAGAAATATTATAAAATATATTCCTACCAATATAGATTTTACATTTTATATTTTATATGTGGGACATTCAGAAGCAGGAGCAGAAGAGGCAACAGCATGACTTGTGCTTAATGTGTGAAAACACCCTTGGCTGGAAAGAAGAAGAAGAAGAAGAAGAAGAAGAGGAGGAGGAGTTTGGATTTGATATCCTGCTTTATCACTACCCAAAGGAATCTCAAAGCAGCTAACATTCTCCTTTTCCTTTCTTCCCCCACAACAAACACTCTGTGAGGTGAGTGGGGCTGAGAGACTTCAAAGAAGTGTGAATAGCCCAAGGTCACCCAGCAGCTGCATGTGGAGGAGCGGAGACGCGAACCCGGTTCACCAGATTACGAGTCTACCGCTCTTAACCACTAACACCACACTGGCTCCACAGAAAGAGGTTCTGCTTCATTTGCTGCTTCTTGTATGCGGGTGTTTCAGAAAACATGCAAAACCTGTTTGACCAGAGGTAACAATAGTGGGACAAAAGAAATGCGTGTGTACACCCATGGATCCTGAGGTCTCTCTCAAACTACCTTCAGCTCTCAGAAAAACTCAACAACTGTCTAGCTAGCCCAAGAGTTCAGCCACATGCCTACTTCTAGCTGAAATAAAAATAGTGACTTAAGAGTCAAACACTTGTGAGAAACGGCAGCAATCTCTGTGCATTCCTCACTGCATGCTATCTATAGATGCATGGTCTCATGAAACATTGCCTGCACCTACAGCACCAACATTCAATATAAAAACTCAGATGCACACATGAGTTGCCTACAGTAAGGAAAATAAGCAACGCCAGGTGCGAGGAAACAACCATCCATGGTAGCTTTTGCTGATCCTGTACCCTTTGTCAATATGTCATCTGGAAAGTCTGTTGAACTCCATTAATCTCTCCAAGGACAATCTTGTAGACAGTTTGCCCGTCTAGCTAAATCTGACCAAACAATTCACTTAACAACCTAGATTTAAGCCATTTATAACCTGGAAGGTTTAAGCCTATTCTTAGTGGTTTAACTGATCATATGCTGATAAAGACTTAGCATTTATAGTGCAGTTATAATCAGTTTAACCCCCTTGTCAACAGCCTTAAATGCAGGTTATAAGTAAAGCTTCAGGCATTTGCTCAGATTTAGTTAGACGTGCAAACCACCTGCAAGGTTATCCATAAACAAATGAATGGAGTCTGACTGCCATTTCAGATAACATATTTATCAAACATGTCAAATGGTATTTTCAGATTTTGGAGAAAAGGATACATGGGTAGCAAAAAGCTGTTCACTTATCTGGGCTTAAGCCCCACTGAATTTAGTGGGGTTCCCCTCTGAATAGGCATATATAGGTTTGCACCGTCAGTTTTACCTTTGATTAACTTCAAATACTGTTCTCTTGTTTTCAAAAACTCTTCTTCAAACTGGAAAAAGACAGAAAAACAGATCAAGTTATTTTCATTCCTATGTCATACCAGTTCTTTTTATTGCTTAAAGGTACTGCATTGGCCCTTCTGTAGATACAGTAATAGCTAAGAGCATGAGCTGTGAATTGTGAAATCTCCCGTTCAAAGCTCAGAGCACACAATAGTGCAAATTTCACAAGCAATCTGGTGCAAGGGGAATCTTCCAAACATAAGTAACCAACCTCCACTCCAGCTGCTGCTAATAGCCATCTGATGGACTCCATTCTTCCTCTGCCTTCAAAGTACGTCAGTTTTGGTTTCCCAGGCATACTTCCAAACTTCTGGTTTCCTGATGAGTGCCATTTAATGGGGAGGAGAAAAAGTTTAATTAAATAAATTGTGTACACAACCATGCAGGTACGATTTTGCTGAAAAGTTTGATTAGGTGGAGCAAAATGAAGAGAATACGTATTATGCACAGATGGAAAGGCTGAGTATTCTTGTGGTTACAACAGGAAAAGGACTTGGAAGGATTGTCTGATTTCCAAAGACTATGGTCCCAAGCACATTTAAGGGGAGAACACTGCGTGTCTCCCATTATTCCCACCCAACCTTCCCCCTCCACTCAGTCAAGGTACATGAGGTTTTTTTTTAGCAGGTTGGAGGGGGTTATTCCATTTTCCCCAAGCTGTGGCATACTGAGTGTATAGCTACACAAAGGAGAGGAAAGCAAGGTTCGGTTACTTGATGAAACCTGAATGCAAAATTCAGATGCCTAAAATTAGCGCCTCTGAATGGTGTGTGTTTCAAGTTACCATTTCCTTGGGAGAAAAAAATACAGTGGTACCTCGGGTTACAAACACCTCAGGTTACAAACACTTTGGGTTACAGACTCCGCTAACCCGGAAGTAGTACCTCGGGTTAAGAACTCTACCTCAGGATGAGAACAGAAATCGTGTGGCGGCGGCATGGCAACAGCTGGAGGCCCCATTAGCTAAAGTGGTACCTCAGGTTAAGAGCAATTTCAGGTTAAGAACGAACCTCTGGAACGAATTAAGTTCGTAACCAGAGGTACCACTGTACATAGATACAAAGCCCAGTCTTTTCCCTATCCCTGCACCTTTGTGTTCTGCTGAGAAAAGCAGTGAATTAAATGTTATTATTTTTATCTCTATTTATTGAATTTGTATACCGTAGATCTCAGGGCGGTTCACAAATGTGTAGATAACATTCACAAATGCAGTCTGAGACATGTGCACATCGTAGCCTTTAGCTCGCATGATGGTATCGTAATCGAAAAGCGAGTTGCACGACACAACAGGTAAATGCAGTATAAATGGAACCTTAGAATTTGGGAGAGCAGCGCTAGCCTTATAATCAGGGGAAAAAATGCAGCAACCCCCACATCTGACTGCACCCTCGGATAAGTCTCCATCCCCCTAAACCAAGTTCAAACAACAAAGAAACAACAAACCATTGTTTACTGGCTAGAGAATGAGCAGTGTGCATGTGCAATGTGCATCCCTTCCTCTCTTCACATGTTTGCCTTCAATGCTTATATATTGACTGGTTAAACAACGTTTCCCATGGTGTCTGAGCTGGGAAACTGCTTTAAACGCTGCTTGCAAACACAACATGACTAGGGTGGTTTCTCAGCTCAATATCGTTATGTCTCAGCCACGTCATCTTGCTTTTCGTACCTGACACAAAGGAGAACCCTGGAGGGAGAAAAGAACAGCGGCTTGGGAGTTACTATGAAGCAAGTCAACCGAGGCTGAGTCACAGGTATTAATGCTCAAAGGCTGATGAAAACTTAATCTATAAAGCAAATACCCAGATTTCCATTGCCCTCAAAAAATGGATGAACGAGATCACTGTTCTGCAAACATGTCACAGTTCAAGAGCTCTTTACCAGCTCTACGTGCCCAGACTGGAATGAAATCCACAGCACAACAGAAAGGTTAAATGTAATTGTAAGAGAAAAAGCAATGCAAACAGTTCCCCTGCAGACAGCTTAGGACTTGTTAAGGTCCAAGTCCAGCGTGGCAGCTGCAAAATTGTGAGCCTTGCCATTCTTTTACATGTAAAGTTTGTTTCATTGAGGTCATCTAGTTATTTCTAGCTGTTTTCACATGCTGATGCTTTCATGGCAGATCATGAGATTCAGAGGTTTGCAGCTGGACCCAGATGGGTGGTTGGACGGACAATGAAAGTCTGCAGCTGGGGCCAACTGAAAGGAGTGAAGGGTATTGCCTTGAGGTGCAAGCCATGTTTTGTCGGGGGGATCATTAGGTGTTTTGGCTTGCATTAAAAATTCCAAAACTGCACATGTTCCATTCTTGTATTATCTGCATTTAATAGTATGCAGAAAATCAACATATTCATATTTATTTGTTGTTGTTGTTTTTGCAAGCTGTACAGACATCAAATCAACAGGTTTTGTTGTATGCAGAAACCAATCCTAAATTTAAGGACATTTTGCAATTGATTTAAAATAATGGTGCATAATAATATTAAAATGGTGACATGGAAACTCAACTCCCTCCCCCCCTTTACAACACAATCCTATGCATGTTTGCCTGGAAGCAAGTCCCATGAAACTCAGTTGCACTCACTTCCAGGAAAGTGTGCTTAGGGATTCCCGCCTTAAGCAGCCAAGTCCTACACAGAAACAAGTGGCACAGAATTCAATGGTGCTTATTCCCAGAAAAAGTATGTTGTGGGATTTTTACAACCTTTGTTTCGCCCCCATAAAATGATGGTAGTCTGTTCCCAATTGGCTTTTTTCAGCAATGTGTTTCTTCTATAAGAGCTCCAACAATGTTTCTGCTCCCTCCAGCAACAGAAAACCATATGAAATCCTCCTTCTCACAACAAGAGGGAACATTCCTCTATGACCTGTGGCTTTGCTTCAAAGCAAAACATGCCATTCTGAACCACATTTCCCCCCCCAAACACATAGCAAAGCCCCTTCTCTTTGCTTTCATCCAGCTGAATTTCAGCCGCTCTTTATCTTCCCTTCCTCTCCCTTATCCTGCACTTTCACTCTTTGCCCTGGCTAATCCGCCCCATGCTTTATTTCCACTTGTGGTGCTTTCATAGATTAAAATGCAATTATTTCTCCCTTCTTTCCTTGTGTCAAAGCTCTGCAAACACACTGCGAAGTCAGCAAAATGTTACAAAAAATAAATTGCATTGCTCCAAGTAGTTAATATTTAACCCATTTCCCACACAGCAGATAATTTAAAGTCTCTTAAACTGCAATCCTATATCCACACTGAGTTCCATTGGCTGCAATGGAGCTTACGGTACTTTGAGGTAGACCTGTATAGAATTGCACATGCTAAGGCTGAAAAAGTCACTTATTTCAAACATCCAGTACTAACCTTTTGCAAAGACTTGCTTTATCCGATCTCTTTCTCTGCACAGAAAAGAAATTGTGCCTTTAAAAGTTCTACAGCCCGGGAAATTCCACCTACTCTAGTGAAGTCTCTTTCCACTGTCTTACCATTCAGTTTTAAAAAGCCAAAGCTACACCTTCTATATTGATATCAGACTGACAGGACCTGTGGCTTCCTGCCAGGTGTAAATATTGTGCCAGACGCTTCCTGCTCCATCATGCGTGAAACACCCTTCATTTTCCCTTCGCACAAATCCCTGATGACAGGCATGGGTTGTTGTTTTTTTAAAAAATAATGATGCTCAGATCATTTATTTTCACATGAAAAGCACATGAGCTGTTCCATTGCTGCACTGACCACAATATTTTATCACAGGATTACGCCCTGTTACTATTTTCGTATGGGGTAGAAAACTACACCAATGAAATTATGGGAAAAGTACTTACATTGACATCTGAAAATACCCACTTAGGAATGGCAAAAAGAGGTAGGCCTAGGAACAGCTGTTGTTCAGTGGTGGTAGTGCATGTGCATTATCTGGTCCACATGCAATTGCTCATTGCCCCAGGCAAATGGGAAATCAGATCCCACCATCCAAAAGCAATCCCCTTCAACCCAACAATTCCCTCGCTTTAACCTGGCTCAGAAGTCTGTCATCAGGCCAGCTACAGCAAATCAGCAGTGTGTGGATCCAGGGTCCTTCATGGATGCTCCAACATCTCTCCTCTCCCTTCAGAAGGGAGCAAAGCAGAGAAATGGCGGCAAAATATTTACCTGCTTTACAGTTGTCCCGGCTTCTGCTCCTCTCTTCCTGCTGGTGGGATCAATACTGTCTGTTTTAAGTGAGGAATGAAAGGAGTCTTTAAAAAAAAAAACAAGATTGCTTTACTGGATTCAGTGGGGCTATACGTAGTAGGATCGTAGTATCATAACCTTTTGGTTGAAAAAGAAAGAAAGAGAGGTGTCAGTACTCGTATATTGACAAAAGTGCCGTGGGTGCCAGCACAAAATGGCTGCCACGGGCAGCAAAAGATGGCCACTGCTCCATACCAGTAAGCATCTTCAAAACAAAAAGGCTTGAATATAAGTATAAGGTATTTCTTCTCCCCTTCCCTTCTTCTCTGGGCAATATTTTTATTTTCCAATCCAATCAAATGACTACCTTGCAAAACAAGTCTTGTCAGCCAGGTTTTCTCACCCACTAAACCATTTATTACAAATTCAATAGGAATATGGGAATGGGTGCTGGAAGAGGGGAGCGGTGAGGCATTTTACAACTTATCAGCATATGAACAGGGCTTTTGTCCACAGCCAGAACTTGCTAGAACTCTCTCAGGTAGGTGCCACTGTCCTTCTAAGAGAACATGAGGGGAAGTTTATGGTGAGCTCTGGCACCTGTTTTTCTACAAAAATAGCACCGGGTATGAGCATTTCAATTTTCCATTTTTATCTTTTTTACACACACACACACTAACACACACGAGGATAAACATAGAATGTGTCTGATGAAGTGAGCTCTGTCCACAATAAAGTAGTGTCCAGAATATTCTCTGTCCAGAGCGGAGCCACGCTTCAGGAATTTTATAGGACTACTGTACAGCTGAGTCCTGACGCTGCAGAGATTTCCTCCTCCCCCTCTGCAAGGGTGGGTGAGAGAGACACAAGTGTCAGAAAGTTGTAGGCAACTCCGGCAAAGCTGATTCGATCTGTGCAGCAGCAGTTGTGACTTTTCACAGGAGAAGGTGGAACAAAACCAAAACCAAACAAAAAAAGGGGGAAAAGCCTTTTGAAGCTCTGTTTCTTTGCCTAGACCCTGGAAGCGGGTTCAGGTTTGGAGGTTAGTACTGGAAAATGTGAAGTGCTTTGCTTTCTGCACTCAGCTATGTGGAAGCAATTTAAATCAGGGAGAAGTGCAGCAAAGGTGACAGATTTGCATTTTTTTTAAAAAATCCACTTTAGCAGATATTAGCTGCAGTAGAGATGAGCAAAGGAGAACAAAGGCTCCCCCCCCTTCTTTTTCTTTTAGAAAGCAGGACGGTGTGGAGGGAAAGGAAAGGAAAGCAGAATGCAGGAACTACAGTCGAGTGGGTGGAACTGGGAAGTCAAAACAAGAAGCTTGGAAGTAACAGTTCAGCATCAGACGCTGCTTTCCTACCATATAAACGAGGGCTGGAGGGGAGGGGAAACGGGGCCAGTAGTTCAGCTGTTTTTAAAATAAACTTGACATCTGCCAAAGTTTGCATGTTGCTTGCTTGCTGTGCTGGGGAAGGAGAAGGGGAAGCGGGATTTTAGAGAGTCGAGAAGTAGAATCTAAAATGGTGAAAGCAAATGTGAGCAGAATTAAAACTAGCTGAGTAAGCAAATTGGATAGGCAGCTTTGATAGCAGATATATCGTGGCTGGGAAATAACTGCAAACTTAGACGTTGGATCACCAGTTTCTTTTCCCGAGCTGTAAAGGGTGTCGGGAGGAGCAGAGAGGGGGGAAAGAGGAGCGGGGGATCGTAAAGTAAACAAGGTCCACTATTCTGGGGTTTTGTGATATGAAAGAGGGAAGAAAGTGAGGCGGGCTTCGCAGAGAATTCATTGGAACAATTTACCAACTGCTACGGTACAAGAACAAGCTGACAATAGTAATATGCCAAGAGAGAGGGGAAGCGGTTAGGGATGTCTTTTTACTGGAAGCCTTTTGGGGAGTCTCAGATGGCTGCTATGAGGAGGAAGGGAAACTTTCCTTCCATGACCCTTAAGGAAACCAATTGTTTCAGAAGTTCTATTTGCTGTTTAAAATTCTTATTTCTTCTCAAATTAGGACGAGCACAGTTTTCAATTAACACATACTGTATATATTACCAAACGGATAGTTCTGTCCAAACTACAAATCTGTGGGGAAAGAATGTGTTCCCTCCCTTTTTTTTATTTTTTTAAATCCTCTCTTACAAACACCTTTCAGTGTGGTGTAGCGATTGAAGTGTTGGACTAGGACCTGGGAGACAAGAGCCTCCTCCAGACTGGTGGTGGCTTTTTGTGGCTGTATTCTGCAGCATGTTCTGACACAATAATAGTGCATTCATGTTGGGTTTATTCAGCTTGAGTTTGTTCTGCAAGGTTTCCCCAGTGCTACCACATTATTGCTGTCCAGAGGGGCTGTTGGGACCACAAAAGTGGGGCAACTGCCCCCCCACCGGCTAGCTGTAAAAAAACTGAGGTGTCTAGATCGCTTCCAACAAGAATGGCAAGTGGTCCTTTGAACCCAAAGCAGAAAACACGAAGGACCAAACACACTGAACACATTCAGCCAGCAGGTTACAGGGAAACGAAAGGGGAATGTATGAAGACAGTGTTCTGCATATTCACATTGTAACCCATGCAGTATATATACACATCTGATATGAGTCAGAGAAGTCAGGTTGCAGAACCCAGCTGATTTTGTAAGTGGACACCTCCTTGTTACATAAGTTGGCTCAAACATTTCTAAATGGATTACAAGCCCTGCTGCACAGCAAACTGCAAGAACAACAAAATGCTGAAACTGCCGTGAACCGGGAGGGGTTCAAGATTGAATGAAAGCTGAAGGAACAGGCACACTATATCAAATGACAATCCCTAGTTTGTAGGGCCTTGGGCCCATTTTGCTCCATCTTCCATGTGGCAGCCCTTCAGATATTTGAAGGGATCCCAGTCTTCTCTTTTCCAGGCTAAACATACCCAGCTCTCTCAACTGTTCCTCATAAGCAGGCATAGGCAAACTCGGCCCTCCAGATGTTTTGGGACTACAACTCCCATCATCCCTGACCACTGGTCCTGTTAGCTAGGGGTGATGGGAGTTGTAGTCCCAAAACATCTGGAGGGCCGAGTTTGCCTATGCCTGCTCATAAGGCTTCCTTTCTAGATCCTGTATCAACTTGCCCACCCTCCTCTGCACACGTTGCAGCTTGTCAATAACCTTCTTAAACTGTGGTGTCCATAACTGGACACAGGACTCCAGGATACAGAACTGACCAAGGCAGAGGAGAGTAGTACTATTGTAGGATATCACATGACCATTAAAGGCACAGCTACAGGAGCAAATGGATGTGTATATAAAATTATGCACGGTGTAGAGAAAGTGGATAGAGGAGAGTCACACACACACACACACCCTCATAATGCTAGAACTTGAGGACATTCAATGAAGCTGAAGATTGGGAGAGTTCCAGGCAAGGTCTCCCAGCTGGAAAGGGTCCATAATAAGGCCACAAATCAGTCCAGGTACTGGACACCCAGATAGTAATTCAGGCAAGGTCAAGGTCAAGAGACACTCCAAGGTCAGGCCACACAGAGGCAATAGTTCAATACCTCCACTGTCATAGGCAGCCAGTTTCTGAATACCAGTTACTGGAAACAATACGATGGGAGAGTACTGGTTTTTTCAGTTGCAAGCTTCTCATAGACATCTGGCTAGCCACTGTAGAACAAGATGCTGGCCATTGGCCAGATCCAGCAGAACTCTTTTTGTGTTCAGTTCAAAAGTCGGCAGCTCTGGTTGCAACAGCTATTACCATCAAATGGTTCAGGGTGCATAAACCCATACTTAGGGTAAATGGTTAACTTAATTGCAAGGTCATGTTGCAACATAGTAAAATCCAGATTGTATTTAACAGATCATCATCATCATCATCACCATCATTATTTCTTTATTGCATTTATTTACCGCCCTATACCCGGAGGTCTCAGGGCGGTTCATCATCAACTGAAAGCCTCTGAGATCAATTCTGCCCCACTCCCTAGCCAATCCAAAGCTGGAAGAGGGACAGAGAGGGAGCAGCTACAAGAACTTGGGTTGGTGGCATAGTTCACTCTGTGTTTCTGATCTGAGAGAAAGATCCAAAATCAACAAAGAAACTGCAGAGAAGCAGACAGGGTCTGGGATAGCTCAGTCGGTAGAGCATGAGGCTCTTAATCTCAGGATTGTGGGTTTGAGACCCATGTTGGGCAAAAGATTCCTGCATTTCAAGGGGTTGGACTAGATGGTCCTAGTGGTCCCTTCCAATTCTAAGATTCTATGATTCTATGTGTGGTTGTTCAGCAGCTCAGTTTTAAGCTGCTCAGATCTTCTTAGTCATACATCCCCATTCTATTTCCAAGGCATGAAAGGCAGATAACTGTATGCTTTGTGCCTTTAACAACTATGAGAGGTGGAAATTCAATGGATAAAACTGTCACCCAGCACAAAGTCAGAGCAGTCTACCTGCTGAATGATGGGAAATGGAGTTTAAGTGCATCATCATTAAAAGCTGAGTAGCATGCCTTAGCCTTGATGCAAGCACATGGAGGCTCTGAGTTTAGGAAAGGCAAGTCTATTAAGGGAAATACATGCTTGATAGAAAAGATCCTAGTTCTAGCTAACTAAAGGGGAGAGAGGGAAAGAGTGCCATGCCTGCTCTTTGTTCTCAGCAAGAGAAACATAACAATGTCTCCTCTCTCAAAATAAGAGTGAAGAGGAAGCCGTAGGAAATGAGGTCAGCAAGAGTGAGTGCATCAGTCTAGCGCCTGAGGAAAGGTCATCACATGTTAAAGGACAATCTAGGAAGCCTCAAGGTTTCCTCTCTATCTTCTTTCTCTCTGTGCAGACCCACCAGTCTCCAATACAAGCGGAGTTGTATCCCAACACTTCCAATGTTCTGTCTGTTTCTGATCCCCAGTTTTCTGTATCCTCCATTTTAGGACAGTCCTCAACATTGTTCTGCTGCGAAGCCGTTTACCCAGTTGTGCAGTACTTGACAAAGTAGAAGGCTGAAAAGATGGCTGGGAAACCCAAGTTGCACTACGTTCGAGGGAGAGGGAAGATGGAATCTATACGCTGGCTCCTTGCGGCAGCTGGAGTGGAGGTTTGTGTGACCATAAAAATAAAAGGGGGGAGGCAACGCTGGATGAATGAACTAGCAGTAGTTAAGATGAATGGCCTCTTTTGCGCACACAGCTGAATATATGTGCAGTATGTTGTGCTAGGAACACAATTCTCTCTGTACATTTGTCTGTCTGCATACACATACACAAATACATACACTCCTGCTGCAACTCAGGAGAATGTTTTAAGCATCTGGTGAAGTGGACTGTAGTCCATGAAAAATTATGCCATACTAAAATTATTATTATTATTATTATTATTATTATTATTAGTTGTAGTAGTAGTAGTTGTTGTTGTTTATATGCCGCTCATCTGACTGGGTTTCCCCAGCCGCTCTGGGCAGCTTTAAGATGCCACAAGACTGATGTTAATCTAGGGTTGCCATATCTTGAAGAGCAAAAAGAGGACAGCTCGAGCCACTGCCAGCCAGAGCCGGGGCTGCCTCCATACCCATGCGCCTCTTTCCCCAGCTCAGGCTGGCAGTGCCCACAGCATGCAGAGAACAAAACTTGGACATTTCCTGTAAAATGTAAAAATCTGCCTGGATGGGCATGTCGGCCCGCTGAAAGAGGACATGTCCAGGTTTCCCCAGCCGTATGGCAACCCTAGCTGCATAGGAAAATCTCTACCCCAAGTAATAAAACTATCTGACTGCCAATTCAAGGGACAGTTGTTTGTTTTCAATCATACAGCACAATCCTATACATGTTGACTTAGATGGGAATCCCACTGGGTTTGGTGGGCTGTACTCCCTGTCAAGTGAATATAGGTCATCTAATCAGCCATATAATTCAGAGAAATGCATGCAAAGCAGAGAGCCTGTGGGTGTGTTTTAGAATATATATAAATTTACTTTTGACATCATAGAAAATGCTATATATAAGAGAGGGGGGATCACACTCCCCAGCTACAGAGGGAAGGCCAAGACAAATGTGTCTCTGGGAATGCTTCAGAAACTTCAACACGATCTCATTTCAGTGGGTTGGACGGTTTGTCTTTTGAAGTCATTTCAAGGAATAGAATCGTATGAATGGTGCGGCACTCTGAAAACAAACATAGCAAAGAAACTCTGTATTATGTACAGACCAAGCAGATGATTTCTACCAAGACAAAGGCGCCCTTTTCATCCCAGCCATCCTTTTTGTAATATGAATCAATACGAGGGTACAGCATGGGGGGGGGGGAATTTAAAGGCTGTATTGCATTTTGCAGGTTTTCAAAACAGTCCCCCAAACTCCAGGTGCTTTTAAAGTCAAGGAAAATAACAAGCATCTATTTCTCTCAAGATAATTACGACATGAAAAACAAACATGATTCTGTTTGTTCTATTCTGTTTCAGTTTGAAGAACAATTTATCGAAACAAATGAAGACTTGGAAAAATTACGGAAGAGTAAGTCTATGGGTGAAGGTATTCTCTACATGGGACTGATATATTTAAAGAATCAATGGGGAGCCCCCATTGATTCTTTAAATGAAAACCTAAGAAGCCACTTTATGTTGGGGTCCACATCAGAGTCTCCAAATACTGTTGTATTCATGGGTAAAAAAAGATTTCGTGTTTGGTTTTCGCTTGCACAGGAAAAACACAAAGGAATTTGGATTTGGGGATGTCATAGAATTTCAACAGAAATGGAAGTGGGAGCAGAAATTGCCAGCTTGGTGTATTTGCCCATGTCCAGAATGGAAATCAATCCATTTAATATGACTGTTGCTTCTTTCTGTTTGCAAACGATACATAATTTATTGTTTATTTCTTTCCTGCCTATTGGTCCTTGTGAGTTGTGTTATCTTATTTGCAGCTTGTACGGTGCCGTTGTTTTATTTGATTCTTGTTTGTTTGTTCTGTTTTGTATTGTATGATGGGCGCAAATGCCGAACATCCATCTATCTATCTATCTATCTATCTATCTATCTATCTATCTATCTATCATCTATCTATCTTTCCTGCCTGTTCTTCACCCTAAGGCCCCAAAGAGGGGGTTGCAGTATTAAAACACAACATTGAAAACAGTTTGAAGGTACTTACAAACAACCCATTTGTGTTGAGTTTACGTTGCACCGAAATGGATGGGATGGTGTAACCGTTAACATAACACCAATGTAAGCTATGTAACGAATTCTGTAAGTTACATAATTTTATCACAGTGGGAAAGCAATGGATTGCTGATGAATGATCCTGTGTGAGAGGCAGGGAAAGGAGGCTCTCCCAGGTGAGAGCTTGGAGGGTCCACCCACTTTTGTGTGAGATTGTATTTTTTCTCTTTCTTTCTTTCTTTCTTTCTTTCTTTCTTTCTTTCTTTCTTTCTTTCTTTCTTTCCTCTTTCTGTGTTTGTTTTCCTTTTGCTTCCTCTTTCATTATAAGTTTGTTTTCTATTGTATTGTATCTTGAAAAGTTTTGATTTAAAAAAATCATTACAATGGACAGAGCGATGAATGATGAATAGAAACAGTGCATGGACTGAATACAGGCTGGAATGGAGAATGACGTCTTTTCACATCTCTGTTTGAATCATGCAAACCAATGGGGAGCCACATTTTCCTTTTTAAAAGCTGCTCTACTGAGATGTGATCCTTATTAGAGACCGCAATACTTCAGTTTTAACTTTCAAAGAAGGCAGGCTGAAGCAGTAGTTTAAACTATTTAAGTTTGTGAGAACTGAATCATTCATCCCCATTTTTTTCCTCCTTTACAGATGGACAGCTCCTGTTCCAGCAGGTGCCCATGGTGGAAATGGATGGGATGAAGATGGTGCAGACGCGAGCTATTCTCAACTACATCGCAGCAAAGCACAACCTCTACGGGAAGGACCTGAAAGAGAGAGCACTGTACTTATGAACACATCACAGAATTCACTATAGGTTTATTTTTTGAATAGAAAGCCAGCTCTTGCCAGAAGCTGAAAATATGGAATGTATGCACTGAACTGCAAACATCCAGCTATCTTCCTGCTTTTGCATCTCTGTATTCCTAGAGCTAGAGCTATCTATGTCACAATGTGACTCTTACAAGGAAATTTAGGCTATAGCTACTTGGGGAGGAAAACTGTCCAATAACATGATAATGCCAAACACATCATGCCTGCTAACCTTCCATACATGTGTGGAAGACCCCATCATGCATGCTGGCTTGCAATTGACTGGTTGCACAAATAAATGTCCTTCCATATGGCTGCTGAAATGTATTAGAGCTGGTCATGATTTTTCACCTGCATATCCTTTTAGGAATGGTGAAAGTCACTTAAGTAATTATATATATTTTTCTGTTTGGATAAACAGCATTGTTGAATCTGTTTCTATTTTTTTACTGTATACGTTATATCGTTAATGTATTTCTAATTTTTGGTATGTATAATATGCTGTAATTATATTTTGATTTTCTTGTACTTTGATTGATAGCAACAACAAGAAGAAATAAAACAAAAAAAATGAAAGTAACTGTGCTAATGGCTTCTTTCAGGATTGACATGTACGTGGAAGGAACAACTGATCTGATGGGGATGATAATGACACTCCCTTTCCAGCCCCCTGAGAACAAAGAAAAGCAGATCAGCCTAATGTTTGAGAGGGCCACAACCAGATACTTCCCAGTTTATGAAAAGGTAAGGGATTGTCAGGTAGCAACATAGAATGTGCAGCTAGATCTTGACTGCTGAAGGTAATATGGGGAGAACCATCCATAGCAGTAGCAAAATTCTGCAGCAGCACTTAAATGTGGAATAGTAAACCTACAAGTCTACCAACATTTCTTTTTGTACTACAACTCTCCTAATTCCTGACCATTGGCCATGCTGGCTAGGGCTGATGGGAGTTGGAGTCCAGCAAATATGTGGTTTCCCACCCCCGATCTCAAGTTCCAATGCTACTGAGCAGAGGATCACAGGAATGAGGGCCTTTCGGTGTTATGCAGTGGGATACATGCAGGTGTGTAAAATGTATATTTGAACGAAAAAGCCAAGTGGCTACTCTCATGGGACAGTCTCTGCCTGCCTCTCAGCCTTACATGTCTGAAACACAGAAGAAGCAGGAATAATCCACAACGAGCCTCTGTAGCCTAGTACGAGCCAGGGGTCTACATACCCTCAACACTGACTTATATTTCTTCGTACGCCACAGGTTTTAAAAGATCACGGACAAGATTTCCTTGTTGGTGGGAAGTTCAGCTGGGCAGATGTCCATCTGCTTGAAGCTATTCTGATGGTCGAAGAGATGAAGCCTGATGTTCTTTCTGCATTTCCTCTGCTGCAAGTGAGTGAACTAGGACATGTTCTGAGAAATGAGATGGAACGTAAACTGTAAGACTGTGTGTATTCAGAGTGCAAATACAGCAATTGGAAATACTTCAGCCATAGGACTGTGCCACACCTAGCATGTCATAATCTATATGATGGTGATTATGGTGGTATATGAGAGCAAGTCCAAGTGGCATCTGGGGAATATGTCTTATGCATAGCTGTCAACTTTTCCCTTTTTTTAAGGGAAATTCCCTTATTCCGAATAGGATTCCTTGCAAGAAAAAGGAAAAGTTGACAGCTATGGTCTTATGCCAGGCATCTGGAAGTTCTGTGGAGCAGGCATCTCCACAGATTTCACATGTGGATTGAACACCATGGGACCACAGATCTTTTTCCATAGACGCACTATTCCACTGATTTAGACTCATGTGTATAATTATCTCTGAATACTTTTACCATACAAGGGACACGGGTGGTGCTGTGCATTAAACCACTGAGCCTAGGGCTTGCCGATCAGAAGGTCGGTGGTTCGAATGCCTGTGACGGGGTGAACTCCCATTGCTCGGTCCCTTCCGCTGCCAACCTAGCAGTTCAAAAGCGCATCAAAGTGCAAGTTGATAAATAGGTACTGCTCCGGCAGGAAGGTAAACGCCGTTTCCGTGCGCTGCTCTGGTTTGCCAGAAGTGGCTTAGTCATGCTGGCCAGTGTGGTGTAGTGGTTAAGAGCGGTAGACTCGTAATCTGGGGAACCGGGTTCGATTCCCTGCTCCTCCACATGCAGCTGCTGGGTGACCTTGGGCTAGTCACACTTCTCTGAAGTCTCTCAGCCTCACTCATCTCACAGAGTGTTTGTTGTGGGGGAGGAAGGGAAAGGAGAATGTTAGCCGCTTTGAGACTCCTTCGGGTAGTGAAAAGCAGGATATCAAATCCAAACTCTTCTTCTGGCCACATGACTCGGAAGTTGTACGCCGGCTCCCTCGGCCAGTAAAGCGAGATGAGCACCATAACCCCAGAGTCATCCGCGACTGGACATAATGATCAGGGGTCCCTTTACCTTTACCTTTACAATGCTTGTAAAAATATGCCCCTGCTTATTATTAAGCAGATTGGTTGCTTTTCAAAATTCCCATGTCATAATAGCACTTAAAACTTTATTTCAGCCACTCAGAATTTGACAATCAATCCATTTCAGAAAAAACAATAATCATGCATGTGAAAACATTTAACATTTTCAAAACCCCTGCCCAAAGTTCACAATGATTCAAAAGGAAAATGGAATGGGGAGGGAAGAGGAAAGCAAACATTTGAAGCTGATGGATGGTGTTGGACTAGACTTTTTCTCAAATGTAAGCCCATCTATGTTGGGAAGTTTTCCCTTATTCTTAGAGGAGATTCTTGTTTTTTTCATCTAGGCCTTCAAGACAAGAGTAAGCAACATCCCCACAATTAAGAAATTCTTGCAGCCTGGCAGCCAGAGGAAGCCCCCATTTAATGAAAAGTATGCTGCACAGATCAGGAAGATTTTCAACTTCTGAGCACTTCAATCACTGCAAACAGTGGCCTTATTTTTCTTGATTTATACTGCTTCTCCACATATACCTTCGCTAACTTTTTGTCAACCACCTTGAGATTTTATTACAAATTCTGTGAAAAGTTACTCCCACATCTTACTCAACTTTTAAATCCATTCTGGTCAGGGGGCATGCTTTCAGAAACATGGCATAATCATAGGTAATAATAATGCCCAAACCAGTTTGGGATGAGTAAATGATGTGGTTATATAGACCCTCCATGCTGCTCAATCCAGACTAAAAGTATGTTCTTTCAGTATTAGCTCAGAGATGGAACTTGCTGGTGGCAAAGGTAGTTCATTTACATTAATTGGGATTTGTGCTAAACGTGGGGAATCTATGATTTTGATGCTTGAGAACCCAGATAGATCCAAACAAGGCCTTAAAATTGAATCGCAACATTTTGCATGAACCTGAGGGCTATGTGCTAATTTTGAGAAATCAGTTGTGGTGTTCTAAAATATCAACCGCAAGATCCAGTTAGATTTATGCAAATTACTCAGAGGCCTTTCAATTTTTATGCATTCATATACCAAAGAAACTGGATAAAATGTTTAAATTAAAATTTTGTCCATTGTTGGAAAACACTGCCAGGGTCAACAAACAATTGGTTATGTGCCACTTAGAATGTCTTCAGATGAGCAGCAGCAGGAGAAATGTAGGAATCATGTCCAAGGCAGTCATATGCACTGTTAGTGATTATTACTATGTTACTAAATTATCCTTTGACTTCCTTGACCTGCGACACAAATATATTCAGGCACTGAATTTGTTACTATGTAGTAACTCAATCATTACCAAGGATAATTGCCTTAACAATTAAAATGCATTTCTTTCTTTTTCTGTTGAGCTGCATTTATTACTACTGTTTGCTAGCATGTACCTCTCTGTGAAACATGGATTTTAGGAGGAAATCCTACTCATCTCACGTAAGCATGCTTAGATCCCAACCCAAATGGTTTTCCTCCCTACTTTTCATGATCTTACATGCTTCGGTATGTGCTGATCACAGATTTTGGTTCAGACTCCAATTTGGCATTTTAGAAAACGGCCTATCTCAAGTGCAAAGTGCTTTGGAAGCTGCCCAGTTCAGCTGAGGAGTCAAAGTCCACACTGGAATAGAAAAGCTGTGTTCCTCTCCCTTCCACCCACAGTTCAAAGGGAACCTGCAAGTCACGGCCAGCAGAGTCAATTTGGCCACTGGTCAGAAATGATGAGAATACAGAGCTCTGCAGGGGAGTCTGGTGCTTGCAGGGGAGTTGAGCTCAGTATAAGAAGGGGCAGCTGCCAAATGAGAAACATTGCCCATGTGCTAGCTTCTGACGGGCATCTCCAAGATCCCTGCTCTCCTTTCTTAAGGTTCTTTATATTTGAAGGGCTTGAACTGGTCAGTCCCTTGAATACAACAGGGATGGAGCTCTTGTGGCCCTCTGGATGTTGTTGAGTTGTAACTCCCATCACACCTAGCCCACATGGCTGATGGTCAGAGATGTTGGGAGCTGATGTACAGAGAGCCACAGGTTCTCCACCCCCAAAACAGAGGACCATTCTCAGCAATGAGTACATGACCACCACTCACCTCTTTGCAAAAAGGGCCTGAGGACGAGTGTTGCACTTGTGATGCAAAAGTTTCACGTCTCCCACGCCTTTAAAAGTTTTAATCTGTAGATTTGCCTTCGAAGTAGAATATTGTAAAGGGTTGTGTTTTCTTTTTGTCCCACATTTATTTGTTTTCCAAAGTTGCCATGGGCACTTAACAAGGAACCAATCTGTTTAAAACAACAGTATTATACCAGGGTAAGCAGTCACTGAGCCACTCCTTGGGTTTGTTTTTTCATCCTCCAGCCAAATAGATGATACAGTATGAGAACTGGAATATTCACAAAGCAAATTATTACTGCTCTGATCATTTCAGAGAAGTACTATATTAATCCCTGTAATGGAACATACTTGCTTTAGACTACTAGAGAATCCCACTTCTCAGTCTTCTTAATTTGTCATCCTTGTGTCATCACACAGGACTGGGCTTGCATTTAACCTGTGTTTATCCTTTCCCCAACTTACCCAGAGCATTAGGAGGTTCCAATTTATGCTGCTTCTTTAACTTGGTAGCTCCCCAGGTTTTACTGTTTAAAGGGGTGAAAGAATTCTGTGAATTCTAACCAGCATTTAGATGGGTAATGAAAACACGCTGAAATTCAATCTCAGTTTGAAAACTCTATCCTGGAATTACCTCAGTCAGAGTTGGCAACTTTACACATGGCCTACAATAATACTGTCGGCTTGGAATGTTTGAGTAGGTTGCACACTTTATAAATACAAGAAATAAAAGTATTGGTGTGTGATTTCTGTGCCAATGGCCCTCCAGAAGTTGTCAGATTCCAACGCCCCTCATCTCTGTTCATTGGCTAAGCTGGATGGGGGTTGATAGTATTTGGAGTCTGCCATGTGGAAGGCCACAGGCTCTCCACCCGATTTAGAGCCATACATCTTCCTAATGGAAGTTTGGCACATGGCTTAATAGGACCACGTGAGCAGCACTGACATGTTCCGTGGGCATGCTCCCCGCCTTGTGTGCATTCAGTATGCATGGAATACGCCTGCTTACGTTTATAAATGTGTGGCCTTCAACAGCTGCAAAACTCAGCAGATGAAGCTTCCCCTCGCTATGAAGCTAATGGAAAACTGTAGCTGCTGAAGTTCTGTCTGTTATGCAAAGTGAAAAAAAGTGCTGGGTGCTCTGCCAGACTTTAGTGGCTGACCCTATCCAGTTAGTTCGTTGTCTTTTTAAAAAAAAAAATGTTACAAAACTCACTGCATGAATTAATTATCAACTTTTCTGGCCTTGGAGATACAATGAGTACAACTCAGCAGTTTAGTAGCTGGTTTAAAATTAAGCTGTTGAACAAATGCAGAAAGGACTGTCTTACTGCTGTTTATTGATTCTGGAGTTTAATCTGAGGGCACTTACACACACACACACACACACGGGGGGGGGGGAGACCTACAGACAGAAACAGGCAATGCTCATGTCTGGTGACCACTATAAATACCTCTGTGTATCATTGTGCCACTGTAAATTGTCACGCCGACATACTGAATATGAGGGGTAAATAGCATTTCCATGACAGGGCCTCCTCAGGCAGCCTTCCTATACTTATCAGGAGCAAGTCCCATTGAACACAATGGGCTTCTGACCAAGTAGAGTGAAGAAATTAATGTGCACCGCCATTTTGTGTTTGGATGCTACAAAATGGTTGCATTTGGTTTCAGAGGCCTGCTCTGGCAGTCTGGGCAAAGGTTCACAGGAATGTTAAAGGGACACTGGGGGACATTTTGCAGGGGAGCACCAAATGATCAGCCTAGCAACCTGGCACTTATGTAACCAAGTGTCTGACTGGGTGAAAGGTTGGAATGGTGTGGTGGGGAGAGAATGAAAATAGTACAATTCCTTTCAGGTTATGGAGCATAGCTCTTTGGAGTACAGAATTAAGTTTCACCCTGAAGCAGAAGTTTAGCTGCAACACTGGACAGTGTTGGAAAGAATCATATGTCTCCCTTTTGCTCCGAGGTCAGCAGTTGCAGCAGAGCAATGCTGTGTGCTCATGACACACAGGGAGAAGGAAGTTAAGGCTTCATCCCATGCTGAACAAAGATGCCCCCCCCACATGCCGTTCATGCAGGAAGCATCTTTTGGGAGGCAGCAGTGGGTTTTCATCAGGACTCAGCAGAGGGAATGGGTTAACTTTCGCTTCCAGTGTGCCATGGACCTGGTACTAATTTTTTTAAAAATTAAATGAAATATGTGAAATGTATACATGGTACTTAGGGCAAACTGTATGCCAGACCTGGGAATCGCAAGTAAGTGGAGTGCTTGCACTCAGTTCCTGTTTGTGGGGTTCGAATAGGCATCTGGCTGATCGCTGTGATAACAGGATGATGAACTTGTTAGGACTTTGGCCTGATTCTGAACTCTTCCAAAGTTCACCTTAAAACTCCCGAGTGGTGACAATACAACATTTGAAGGACACATAACATAAGGCACGCCAAGCCTAGTAGTAACGCGGGTGGTGCTGTGGTCTAAACCACTGAGCCTCTTGGGCTTGCTGATCAGAAGGTCAGCGGTTCGAATCCGCGCAATGGGGTGAACTCCAGTTGCTCTGTCCCAGCTCCTGCCAACCTAGCAGTTCGAAAGCACACCAGTGCGAGTAGATAAATAGGTATCGCTGTGCGTTCTGGTTTCCGTCAGTATCCCATTGCGCCAGAAGTGGTTTAGTCATGGTGGCCACGTGACCCGGAAAGCTGTCTGTGGACAAACGCCGGCTCCCTCGTCCTGAGAGCGAGATGAGCGTCGCAACACCATAGTCGCCTTTGACTGGACTTAACCTTTTTTACCTTTAACTAGTAGTAACATCACAAAAGCTCTCTTCTGATGAGGTCATCATCCTAAGAATTCAAGAAGTTTTTCAAGGTCAGCAGTAACACAAGAGAACATGCCTTCAATATATTAAACTTCTTTATTTCAGTTTTGGCAGTTTCCATCTTCTGGATTTCTGGACGGAAACAAAGCTTTCCTGTGTTTCGGCAATAAAAAATGTTTTTAGTTCTATATGCATCAGATATGTCTATTAATCAGGAGCTTCAGAACAACATAGTAAGATCCGTATGATGAAAATTGTTATGTATGCATGTTTGCAATGCTCTGTATCGTGTTTTGTAAATATCCCATGCCTGCAAAATTGTCATTCAGGGCTGCAGCTGAATTTCAAAGCATATGCCACAGAGCAGGAGTCTGAGTTTCAATGGTCTTGCGGTTCCCATTATTTCTGATGGTGTACTTCTTACTGTTAAAGAGTAAGGCATCAATGAAACCTCATTGCTCCACAAAAAATAATAGTAACTAGGATCGTCATTAAAGGACAAGTCAATCACTTGTCTAAACAAGAACATAGATGTCAACAAAAATTACAAACAATCGCATACATTTCTAATCAGAAATAAATGCCATTGAGGTCAATAGCTCCCAGGGGTGTAGGACCACAGCCTAAGAAAATGCTACTTAGAGAAAACACGAATGCAACTTAAAGAATGTAGCCCCAAATCCACAAAAAAGTAACACTGCCTTTTGCGCAATAGTCATTAACCCCCCCCCCAAAGTGCTTTATCTTCCTACATATACATTGAAAAATTCAAAGGAATTGTTGCTTGTTCATGTAAAATTATACAAATGCTGTTTCTTGCTGCTTTGGTCTCTCATACCAGGTGAAGAACAAGCTTCAAGATCATCAGAAGGCTATGTTTAAAAGACAGAGAGAGTGAAATTAGAAAGCATGCTGCCAGTTGAGACATGAAAGATACATTTCCATATCTAGGACTATGTGTACTCTAATCTTTTTTTTAAAAAACAAAACCCTACAACAAGGTAACCCAAAGTCCCTGCTCAGAAAAGTTGAATTCTGGGACCTGCACAAACTATGCAAATGTGTGCATTTAGTTATTCTTCAAATCATAGAGAGAAGCAAAGAGAGGCTGGCCAAAACTACCCTCTACCCCTCTCCCCAGTTTTACCAGGCACTGATGATGTATTCTCTTTTATATATATATAGTTTTCTGTTTTACAATTTAGAATACAGTCATGCCTCGGGTTACGTACTTTTCGGGTTATGAACTCCGGTAACCCGGAAGCGCAACCCGGAGTGCGCGCAGTGTGCAGATGCGCAGAAGCATTCTGCACAGTTCGCGCATGCACAATGTGTTTGCACGGCGCAAACCACTACTTCTGGGTTTTTCGCGCGCTTGTTCGGGTTGCGTACTTTTCGGGTCACGAACTGTAACCCGGAACCAATTACATATGCAACCCGGGGTACCACTGTACTCATTTAAACAACCTTAAAAGATCAAAGACTTCTGTTCTTCTTTTTCCATGGTTCATTTTGCATATCCTAAATCCCTGCATATTTTACATAAACTAAAAAATTCATTATTCCGTTATTGCATCCATCAAAACTTATTTGCACTGTTGAATTTATCTTAATGCTGCCAGCGTTTTTGAATGCACACAATTTCCCTCCAAATATTCAATAAACATTTTCCAATCTTCTTGAAACATATGTTCTTCTTGTTCTCTTATTCTATGTGTTAGGTCCGCAAGCTGCGCACATTCCACCAGTTTAAGTTGCCATTCTTCTTTAGTTGAGACCTCGTTCGTTTTCCATTTTGGGGCTAACAAAACATGGGCCGCAGTAGTGGCCTGCATAAATAATCTTTTTTGACACCTGGGAATTTCCATCTGTATTATCCCCAACAAAAAGGATTATGGTGTCTTTTTTTGGAAAAGGTCTTTTAACCTTTTCCCCCAATTCATTATGGATTATTTCCCAATACTCTTTGACCACATATGAAAGAGCACTCCCTCAACCTACTGTTGATGTACTCTCAATCCTAGCTTCCTACTCTTAAAACACAAGAAACTTGTTTGTTTATAAAATCATGTACCTCAGTGTAGCTGCAAAATCACGGAACACACAGAATTTGGTCTCAGAAAACTATGAAATGCTGTGGTTTGCAACCAGCATCCTTTCCACTGCTCCTGCTGCAGCAACAGGCAAACTTTCCCCAATATCCTGCTGCTCCCTGAAGCCAGCTCTGAAGGGAACAGTGTGGAAGGAAAAGTGCTTGGGGAGGAAAAGTTGGGAACAACCCAAATTGCCTCCTGTTCTTCCTTCCGGCAAGAGTTTCTGCCAAGACCTCACAGATGGACCCTTTCTGCTTGTGCAAAGGACAGTCTGGATGCAACCGCCACGACTTTGTCACCTAAAAACTAGTTCTATAATGAAGAGACAGATTCGCAACCAGCAGCTCTCCAACCATAGTTTAAACTTGTGTGCAGGACCAGTGCTAGGGCTTCTTGGGCCCTAGGCGAACCACCTTCTGGCGTCCCCCGCCCCCCGCCAAAGCCTGCTTTAGCGGGAGGTGGGGGTGGAGGCAAGCAGAAGTTTCTCCGCTGTAGCGGAGAGCTGCTGCTCGCCCGTCCCGCCACCCGCCCGCCCCCGCCAAAGCCTGCTTTAGCGGGAGCCGGGGGGGGTGGGTGGGTGGTGGAGAGGCAAGCAGCAGTTTCTCCACTGTAGCGGAGAGCTGTTGCTCTCCCACCCCGCCCAAGCCTGGCCAGCGCCCCCTCCATTTTGGCGCCCTAGGCAATTGCCTAGTTCGCTTAAATGGACACGCTGGCCCTGGTTGTATGCAATACAATCCTATGCTTACTTACTCTGGAGTAAGTCCCCCAGTGTTCAAGGATGCTTACTCTCTCAGGTAAGTGCTGACTGGGCTGCAGCTGAGTAAAGAAGGGGGACTCTCTCTCTCTATATATATATATTTACCTTAGGCCTGCTATGATTCCAGCTGGCATTAGCTTCTTGGTCCTCTTAAACCTCACTCCCATTACAACGGTCAGGAGGAAAGCTGTGACTGTAAACATATATACAAGCATTAGTTTATTATTAATCCTATGGGTTTTTAAATGCTGCCTTTCAACCATGCTTCCAGGGTGGTTTTCAACAACAAGATGTAACAACAACAGAGCGTGCTCAGTGGCCAAGGATGATGGGAATTGTGGTCCCAAAGACCTTGAGGGTTCCAGACTGGTGAAGGCTGCTCTGTTCTCACGATGCACAGCTCTGCATGGCTCAGATGAGTGCTATGCAGGGTGGATAAAAGTCAATGTTTTTTTAAAAAATAATAATCAGATTTTTTAATATAAATTAGATTTTTTAAATTTAAATTGGATTTTTAAAATAAAATGCTTTTGGAGGGAAAAAATGTTTCTAAAGATAGTTGTCTATTTCAGTTACATTATAGTCCAAAGGCTATCCATCAGGAAATAAGGATTTGTTTTAAGTTTTCCATGTGTGCTAAAACTCAGTCTAAGGTGTTTTTTTTTAATTGTTTAACCACATCAGTTAACAAACATGGATACATATGCTGTAATGTTATTGTTTTAGTTAAATAGATTGTTTAAATTGTTGTTAAGGAAATGATTGTTTTTCTCCTTCCAACAAAGTACAGCAGAAAAGTTGTAATATAAATATAAACAGTTAACTTATCAAACCTCACAATCATTTCATAATTATCTGTCTATGTATAACCAAATCAGTAATTTTTGATATGACTGTAAAAACTACTCTAAAAATTAATTATTCCGAAAATGAAATCTTCATCTGGTTGTAAATATTAAGATTATACCAGCAAGAACGAGCCTTTCTGTAAAAAAAATGATTTAAATCAAGTCTTACTGACTAGTGATTTAAATCGTGATTTAAATTGATTTGATTTAAATCAAATCCACCCTGGTGCTATGTAAATAGATTATAGCTCTGCACATGGAAGAGCTGCTCCATCGATCAGTGCTGCCAAATGTGAAACATTTCCTAACATTAAAGAGAACAGGGGAGCTGCTTTCACCTCAGCCTGTTGCATTTCCTCACTGGAAGTCCAAATGCCCCCTGGAGCCAAATGAAGCAGTTAAAACTGGAGTTGACTGCCTGTTTTGAGTCAATACCTGCAGCTGTTGCGAAGGCACTTCCCGTTTTATAGCTATCTGTGTTCAGTTTATGATCATTTGCTTTAGGATGATTACATTCAAAGCAATAATTCGATTTCCTGTTAAACTTGCCGTGCACTTCCTTTTCCAGAAAGGGGGATACTTACACAACGATATCTTTATATCTCTGGGGTCGTGAGTGACCCAATATGCTCCATAAGCAGCCATCAAGCCGAAGAACAGGCCAGCCACCAAGGAGATTTTACTGCCTGTAACAATGGTATCACAATAGATCAAGTTTAGAGGGGGGGGGAAGGAAATATGCAGAAAACTGAAAAAGAAAAAGAAATGGTTCTACAATGCCTTTTTAAAATAAAAAATAAAAAAATTCCTTCCAGTAGCACCTTAGAGAGCAACTAAGTTTGTTCTTGGTATGAACTTTCGTGTACATGCACACTTCTTCAGACTTCTTCATGCACACGAAAGCTCATACCAAGAACAAACTTAGTTGGTCTCTAAGGTGCTACTGGAAATATTTTTTTTATTTTTTATTTTGTTTAGACTATGGCAGACCCAACACGGCTACCTACCTGTAACTGTTTTTAAAATATGATGGTCAATTTCTGGTAAACTTAAAATACATTTATTTAAAAATGTATACTGCGTTTTAAGATTCCCTCTACTCCTTTCTACAACTGTTCCAAGATTTAAGATCAACCAACCAATCAAATAATCTGACCAGACCAGATGTAAGATTTTAATCTGATCTAGTTGAAATCTGACAGGCTTTATGGATTTCAGTCTTGAAACCAGTTTTCTGCAAAAGTGCTATGTATGTATGTATGTATGTGAGAGAGAAAATAAATATACAAAATAAATTCAAACACATGCCATTTCCACTTAAAAAAAAATTCTTTAAAAGAAGGAGCACTTTTGGTAGGAGAGAACGCTCACGTATTAATTCAGTCTCTTTTTATAGTAATGTGAAAAGCAAGCATTCTGGCTTATAAAATTCCAGAAACTTACCTCTTAAATTACAACATATTAAATACATTTTGAGTTCTGCTCCCTTAAACATATCTGGTTCAGCAGAACCTGAAAATCTGGTGGGGTGCCCGCCAAAGTTGAATTCTGTCAGTATCTTAATTAACTAGATTTTTGGCCTTACCTGAAGACTAAATCAGGATTATTAAATGGCTAGGCTCGTCTCAAATCAATCACTCTGGTAAAGTATAGACAGATGAATGAACAAAAGTATAGACAAATGAACTTTTGTATCATGATGGTATTGAGTGGGGTAACCCCCTCTCCTCCAGCCCTAAATACTTAGTAAATAATAATAATAATTTTTATACCCCGCCCATCTGGGCAGCTCCCAACAGAATATTAAAACATGATAAAACATCAAACATTAAAAACTTCCCTAAACGGGAAACTGAAGTGTTTCACACGATTCTTACTACACCACAGGAACGTGATCCAAGTAGGAGTGGGAAAAGCCTCCATTTTTGTGTGTATGTATTCTACAATTCCAATTCTTACCTTTGCGAATATATCCTACAGCACCTCCGAGAGCCACAACCGCAGCATAACCAAAGCCAATCCAGTCCACACTCATGATGAAAAATCTATAGGGCAGGAAACCAAGTTACCAGTGAGAATACAGAAAAACTCAGGGAAAGAGGGGAAAGAGGGAGAAAGAGAGTTATGTTGCAATGTTCTTGTGAACACTAAACAATTAAAGGAAAACACATTCCTGGACATGGCGGTCGACTCTGTGACTTAGGTAAGCACCCCAGCAAACCAACACGCACCCATGGTCAGTTCTGAAAGCTGGAGGATTAGAAGAAATCTCCTGTCTCTCATTCATGCTGTCTTAAGAAACCAGTCTCCATATTAGGAATACCAGAGACAAAATGAGTTTTTGAGCTCTACAGCTAGACTGGTGACTGGGAGTGGCCGACGAGACCATATAACAATGGTCCTGAAAGACCTACATTGGCTCCCAATATATTTCTGAGCACAATTCAAGGTGTTGGTGCTGACCTTTAAAGCCCTAAATGGTCTCGGCCCAGTCTCCACCCCCATCATTCAGCTGAGGTCCAGCTCCGAGGGCCTTCTGGCGGTTTCCTCCTTGCGAAAAGTGAGGGAACCAGGCAGAGGGCCTTCTCAGTAGTGGCACCTGCCCTGTGGAACGCCCTCCCATCAGATGTCAAGGAAATAAACAACTATCTGACTTTTAGAAGACATCTGAAGGCAGCCCTGTTTAGGGAAGTTTTTAATGTCTGATGTTTTATTGTGTTTTTAATATTCTGTTGAGAGCTTCCCAGAGTAGCAGGGGAAACCCAGCCAGATGGGCGGGGTATAAATAAATTACAACAACAACAACAACAACAACAACAACAGTATGGTGCAACAACAACAACAGTATGGTGCAGTCTGCCCTGTCCTGCCACTGTACTCAAAACTGCTCACCACATGGTAACAGCAGCCTCCGTGTGGCAGGTGTTAAGGGGCAAACTAGCTCTTAGTGGACATGGATTTGGGGGGGGGCAGGACTGGTTTGCTTGCACTGGGGGGCGCTGAGCTGAGAGGGTGCCGCTGGGGACACTGCAACAATGGCAAACAAAGGAAGGCGGGGGCCGGGATTGGGCACCAAATTTTGGCAAAGCACAGGGCGCCAGAGCACAATAAACCTAAACCGCTTGCCCTACAAATCATGGATAATTTGCAGTTTTTCCAGACTGTGCATCAGACATCCAACATTCTTCAAAAGTCTAATCTGGAGGTCCTGGAGATCAACCTCCTACGTAGCAGTTTAACTTCTGAAACTTTTTTACTCTGCTTCCCAGGGCCACATTGTTTCTGTTACAGTATTTACTTTTTCAGTTTGCCCTGGGATACAAGAATCCGATTTCTTCTGTTTCAGTGTATCTGAAGAAGTGTGCATGCACACGAAAGCTCACACCAAGAACAAACTTAGTTGCTCTCTAAGGTGCTACTGGAAAGAATTTTTTATTTTGTTTTAAGAATCCGATTGTAAGACTACAACTCCCATCAGCCCTAGAGCTAACAGGACCAGTGGCGACGAGAGTTGTAGTCCTAGAATCATGGAATTGTAGAGCTGGAGGGGACCCGAGAGTCATCTCATCCAACCCTCTGCGGTGAAGTAACCTCAACTAAAGCTTCCATGACTGATGGCCATCCAGCATGGGCGTAGCCAGGATTTACAGGTATAACGTTGGGGGTGTGTGTGTGGCAGAACCGAGCTATCTGCGATGCGATTTGTCAGTTAGTTAAGATTTTTTATTTATTTAGGGAGCGGGGCGGTTTCCCTCCCTGCCCCTACCGCCCGCTACACCCATGCCGTCCAACCTCTGCTTAAAAACCCTCCTTTTTGGATGGAGAACCCACCACGTTTCAAGGCAGTCTGTTCCATCTGCGGACCCAAGGCTGAGAAAGGCTGCTCTGGACTCAGGATGGTTTTGCGCAGCAGCAGCAGCAGGAAGATAGCTGCCCAAACATGTTGTGACACCTCTTGCAAAACGCGACCTCCGCCGATCTTCTGAGCGCGTGCAAAAGTTTAACTTTCGACACGGCTTGGAAAACACGGGCGGCGCGCCTGCCATGTTTTACCACCAGCTCAGAGCACCGGGCCTCCTCTCTCTCTCTCTCTCTCTCCCCCCCCCCCCCCGAGGTTTTCACCCACAAATCCTGCAAATTTCCATTTGCTCTTTTTGCATATCCCCGGTGGCGGAGGCAATGCATCTCCCTTTTGCGCTGCAAGAGTTCACGCGCAAACGACACCCGGAGCAGCAACAGGGAGTGGGAGGCACCCGAGGAGCCCTTGCCTGAGCAGGAAGTGACGGCTTCTGCAAGGCCCTCGGCCTCGGCCGGGCTTGTCAATCGCGGCCCGGCGGGCTGCCATAGGCCAGGCGAGGTTATTGCACCGGAGAAGGGGAAGGAAGCCCTGGCTAACGCGCCCTCCTGTCAGTCCGGTGCACGGTGCGGGGCATGCAAAGGCTGCTGCTGCTGCTTCTGTTGCTGCCACCTGGCCCTCTCCCTCCCAGGCCCCCATCTTCCTGGGGGGCGCCTAGCAAGCCTCTGCCCCGCGCGGCCTCCTTTCTCCCGCTGCCCACCTACCTGGCTTCGCAGTGCGCGTTCGGGATCCGCCTCCGTCTCCACCCGCATCTTTGCGCTCTCTTGCGCGCCTCCTACAGGCCCGCCCAGAGTGAGAGGAAGGCTTTGTGGGTGGGTGTGCCTTCGCGGGCCTGTTTGCAAGGCAGTGACGGCCCTCGGAGTTGCGGATTTGCGATGGGGTGTGGGGTAGGGTGGGCGTATTTCCGACGACCTTTCTAGTACTCCCTTTTTTGTTTTCTTGCCTGGTTGTTTTTTTTTTGTTTTGTTTTGTTTTTGCTCCTTTTACTGAGGCCCGAGCGTTTCAAGACAAGGCAACAGTGCCACCGCGTGGGTGAAAATAGGAAGCGAAAGTGCTAAGTCTAAAAAGAGGTGGTTGTTCTAAAGAAATCAATGGAAAGGCAGAATATCTGGAAACAGTGTGCTGACTATTAATGCATATCCACCAACATTTCTCCGATGAAAATAGGGACGGCCTAAGGAAAAATGAGAGATTCTGGGATCAAATCAGAAACCGGGATGGTCCTTGGAAAATAGGGACATTTGGAGGGTCTGTTAATGTCACAGTGGGGCTGCCCGCCTGCTCCTCTCTTGGGCCTGGCACACCCATGAGGCAAGGTGAGGCGACCAGCTCAGGTGGCAGGAGAGCCCGATGTAGATCTTTCTCCCTCCCCCCCCCCTTGTTTTCGGTCACAGAATTGTAGAGTTGGAAGGGACCACAAGGATCATCTAGTCCAAGCCTCCAAGCAATGCAATAATCTCTTTCCCAACATGGGGCTCGAACCCACAACCCTGAGATTAAGAGCCTCCTGCTCTACTGACTGAGCTATCACAGACCAAGTGAAGATCTCTGCTCATCCCTGGTGGGGACGGGGTACGTGTGTGCCATTTTGTGGCTTGCTTCAGGTGCCAAAATGTCTGTGGGAACAGAACAGTCGAGATGATGAAGAATTGGGATCTGCATTAGGAGGCTTCCTGTGAATGGCCTCACGAGAGGGGAGTGGGTTTGTGCCTGTGCTGTGTCTGACGTTGCTGATGCGTCTCCTGGTGGCTCTGCATGGGAAAGGAGGGCAGCAATATCTCTTCCATGCTTATGGCAAGCACTTGACCAGCAGGGGGCCACAGCTGATGGGTGCATTAACGTCAGCGGAGCATGTATTGCAGGAATGACCCCCCCCCCAATACCACCTGTGCCTTGCTGAACAAGTTCAGTATATCAATCCCACGGCACATCTCCATATCTGGTCAGTGGCAAGGACACACTCTCTCTCTCTCTCTCTCAGTTATGGAAATGCTCATGAAACGGGCAAAATAGATTCCCAAAGATAAGCAAGTTTTCCCTTCCATCACAGCCTTGCTGATTCATGTTTGCCTTCTCTGATGAATCAGCTGATTAATGCTGATGAATAAACACATGCAGCGTCAAGCTGCATACCAATTAAAGCTAGCACCCCTATAATAATTATTATCCCCTGGAGTCTGGACCATAAAGCATATGGTATATTTGCAGGCCTTGGATGCAAGTGCTTTAAAATAACTAGGACACTCAATCTTTCTTCCAAAGAAAAACATTGTTCTTTTTCTTCTCTTCTCTTTGTTTCTGCTTGGCAGTCCATTTTTAAATTATATTCCCCATTTCTTTGTATTGCCCCCACCACCAATAACTCTAAAGGGATTAGAGAATAATTGTATAATAAAATTATACAAGTTGGTGGAGGGAGAAAGTGGATGCAGATAAGTTTTCCTCCCTCTCTCACAATAACAGAAGCTGGTATCATCAAATAAAGCTGACTGGTGGGATATTCAGGACTGGCGAAAGGAAATGATTCTTCACACAATACAGTGGTACCTCAGGTTACAAACGCTTTGGGTTACAAACGCTTCAGGTTACAGACTCCGCTAACCCAGAAGTAGTACCTCGGGTTAAGAACTTTACTTCAGGACGAGAACAGAAATCACGCGTCAGTGGGAGGCCCCATTAGCTAAAGTGGTACCTCAGGTTAAAAACAGTTTCAGGTTAAGAATGGACCTCCGGAACGAATTAAGTTCTTAACCAGAGGTACCACTGTATATCATTAAGCCAAGGAATACACTGTCACAATGGCCCCAAGCTTAAATGTGGCTAGACACATTCATGGAGGCTACTAGTTATGAGGGCTATATGCTGCTTCTTGGCCATCTTCTTTGGCGATCACCCGTAGCCGAGTAAGATTGGCTTCCATGGATATGTGTCCGCAAGTGACCGTGGAAGCCAGTTCCTGATCCGCACATCCTTCCACAGTGGGGATATCCAGGACAGCTGCGTATGTGGCAAGGGGGTGGGAGGTTCAATGAGGAAAATAAGGTTTTGAGAACATTCAGGCTGTTCTGTAACCACAAGGATATTTCTTATGTTGAAAACACATTGTACTATTAGATAAGGAAGTGTGTTCCTTCTGTTATATATTGAGTGGTCATATTGTAATATATTTATTCATGGCAGCAAGCAAGTAAAAGACACACACAAACCCCAGCCCTGCTGCTATATATAGGCACTTGGGCTAGCCTAGCCAACCCAGGTGAAACTAATTAAAAGCAATCACTATTCCCTTAACTATTTCCTGGCTGCTCTGTTACTGTGCTGTGCCTGCAATCCAATACACAACACTTTCTTTCCATATAAGCCTTTGCTTTTGCTTGTTTGAGAGACCAATAAGGTAAAGGTAAAGGACCCCTGGACAGTTAAGTCTAGTCAAAGTCCAGGCTGAGGGAGTCGGCGTTTGTCCACAGACAGCTTGAGGGAAGCCACAGTGCACAGAAACGCTGTTTACCTTCCCGCCACAGCCATACCTATTTACCTACTTGCACTGGCATGCTTTCAAACTGCTAGGGTGGCAGGAGCTGGGATAGACCAACGGGAAGCTCACTCCGTTGTGGGGATTCGAGCCACCCACCTTCCGACCGGCAAGCCCAAGAGGCTCAGTGGTTTAGTCCACAGCACTATCCGCATCCCTTTTTAGAACAGTAGTTTCTCCCTGTATGCCTGTAATAAAGGAGTGGTTATAAGCTTTCCTAGTCACAGAGAAAGCTTAGGCCTCCAGGGACAGCAAGGCCTTTGACAAGGTGCCCCAAGTTATTCTTGTAAAGAAGCTGGTAAAATGCGGGCTAGACAATGCTACCATTCAGTGGATTTGTAACTGGCTGACTGACCGAACCCAAAGGGTACTCATTAACGGCTCCTCTTCATCCTGGAGAGAAGTGACTAGTGGGGTGCCACAGGGTTCTGTCTTGGGCCCAGTCTTATTCAACATCTTTATTAATGACTTGGATGATGGGCTTGAGGGCATCCTGATCAAGTCTGCAGATGACACCAAATTGGGAGGGGTGGCTAATACCCCAGAGGACAGGATCACACTTCAAAATGACCTTAACAGATTGGAGAACTGGGCCAAAGCAAACAAGATGAATTTCAACAGGGAGAAATGTAAAGTACTACACTTGGGCAAAAAAATGAAATGCACAAATACAGGATGGGTGACATCTGGCTTGAGAGCAGTACATGGGAAAAGGATCTAGGAGTCTTGGTAGACCATAAACTTAACATGAGTCAACAGTGTGATGCAGCAGCTAAAAAAGCCAATGCAATTCTGGGCTGCATCAATAGGAGTATAGCATCTAGATCAAGGGAAGTAATAGTACCACTGTATTCCGCTCTGGTCAGACCTCACCTGGAATACTGTGTCCAGTTCTGGGCACCACAGTTCAAGAAGGATACTGACAAGCTGGAACGTGTCCAGAAGAGGGCAACCAAAATGGTCAAAGGCCTGGAAACGATGCCTTATGAGGAACGGCTTAGGGAGCTGGGTATGTTTAGCCTGGAGAAGAGAAGGTTAAGGGGTGATATGATAACCATGTTCAAATATATAAAAGGATGTCATATAGAGGAGGGAGAAGGGTTGTTTTCTGCTGCTCCAGAGAAGTGGACATGGGGCAATGGATTCAAACTACAGGAAAGAAGATTCCACCTAAACATTAGGAAGAACTTCCTGACAGTAAGAGCTGTTCGACAGTGGAATTTGCTGCCAAGGAGTGTGGTGGAGTCTCCTTCTTTGGAGGTCTTTAAGCGGAGGCTTGACAGCCATCTGTCAGGAATGCTTTGATGGTGTTTCCTGCTTGGCAGGGGGTTGGACTGGATGGCCCTTGTGGTCTCTTCCAACTCTATGATTCTATGAGTCTCAGGTAGTTCTGAGGCAAACACAATGCTATGGGCTATTTGCCCACAACAATCCACAACTATTGCTCATGTATTGCTACCCATTTTGGTGGCATGCAAGAGCATTCAAACTGTGTTGTCGGAGCAAACCAGAGGTTCCTCTTGTCCTGTATCCTGAATTCAGTGGTTAGCCAGAAGCCCCTAAGAAAAAACAGAACTCCTGTTGGGTGGGCCAAGCATCACACCAGTTATTAGGAGCTATCTTGCCAACAACAGTAATCCTGGTAGCAAATGTTGACATAGTGGTAAATATTTCACTAGTGAACCTCCTGCAATTTGGGAACCAGAAGCAGAAGCCAGGCAAAAGTACAAAGAGTAGAGCCAACCCTTAAAAACCTCTTATTTATTTTTTTAATGAGCCATCTGAAGCCATTTGTACTCAGCTGAGAAAATATTTGTCAAGATCGGTCCCTGTTATTTGTTTTGTGTGCGTATGACAATTCCTTTGTTCTGAAATGTTTCAGCCAGGGCTGAGAATTTTAAGCATTATTTAAATTCTACCTGGTATTTTTATGTAATTATGCCTGAAAGTATTTTTTTTTTTTACTGATTGAACAAAGTTGTAATATCTTCTAAAAGTGTGTGCAAATACAACGTACTCCTAAAATACCCCCCCCCCCGCCAACCAGTCTTGGGGATCAATTTCTAAAAGTATTCAAATTGGTTGTTTTTAACAAACAAACAAACAAAGGAAGGAAGGAAAAAGTACACAGATGTGTTTTATTTATAAACACTGCAAAAATATATAGAGTTGCATACAGTGTTTGCCATACTCAGAGCAGAATTATTCAAATTAAAGGACATGACTAACTTAGGTCCATTATTTTAATGTCCTATTATGAGTTGAAATTAGTTGGGCACAATTCATAAGATACCCAAACAGCTCATAGTTTATTGTTACAGTGAAATGCAAAATTAGATTCGGAAAAGAGAACAAACCAGGCACAACCAAATGAGCCAACACAGTAATATAACAGTGATCATGAAAATATTGATAGTAATTTAAAGAATAAGAAATAAGGAAATGATTAACTCACTCATCCATTCATTGTACCTTCTAGGTCAATACTGTAGAATGCTCCTCTTGTCTGGTTGAATATTTTCTTGTTTACCGGTAAATGTCTTACTGAACCCATTTCGCCTTAGCTAGTATTAGAAGAACTGATTATGGATGAATTCAGACTCCTTATTTCAAGATTTAAAAAAGTGTGTGTGTGTAGATGCATTCAGCAAAGTCTACAATTGGCAGTAAACCCAACTGGGGCCGGTATAAAATCAGTGCATGGAAGTATTGCCTGGGAAAGAAAGCAAAACATTGCTAAGCAAAGGAACGATCTTTATCTGGGAGCTACATGTGTATGCTAAGGACAGAACTATCCCATGATGAAACATAATATGTTCTAGCCATAATTTCAGCCACAAAAGTTATAGTTAAGAATAGAGGTATAATTAGCAAGTTGTGTTTGCAATGCCAAAGTTAATACTTTGTCAGTGTTTCCATTATAAGCACTAATTTGAGGCTCTGCAGATTTCTAACTTTGGTCCCTTAATTTCAGTGAGTCTACTCTGAGTATAACATAGATGGAAATCCTCTTTCTCGTAATGTGGATCCGTTGTTTTAGGTCTCACCCTCTGGAGAAGCAGCAAATTAATTTGGTCACTATTGTTGTTGTTGTTGTTGTTGTTGTTGTTGTTGTTGTTATTATTATTATTATTATTATTATTATTATTATTATTATTATTATTATTATTATTATTTCTGTACTGCCCTATACCCGCAGGTCTCAGGGCGGTCCACAGAAAAAAAATCAGAATATAAAACCACAGAATACACAGTCAAAATAAAAACAACGCAATAACCCCCCACAACACATTTTAAAAGGGCATTACCTATATGACTGTCCTTTATAAATAATAAAACTATTATTATTATTAAAGTGAACATCATATTTGCCTCCTGTATTTCTGTGAGTTTCCAGTGCAGCACAATATGGCTTACTAATAAAATACCTTGCATCTCCCTCTCTCCCCCACCCCCTGAAAAAGATTGCTTGAATATTTCTGAATTATCCTTGTAATCCAGGTCTTAGACTTTAGTTAAATGTTCTGGGCTAAGATCAGAAGATCAGAAAGAGACAAAGAATTTTTTAATAATAAGATAAAGGTAAATCTTTTTAATAATCAGATTTGTATTTAGGAGCGGCTTTTTGAAATATGATGCCAGTCTTTTTATCCACGAGACTAAACAAATCTTATTAACAGGGACACGAGAATGTGAAGGTGTTACTTTGGTCAAAGAAAGGAGGCTCTGTTATTCCTTGGATTAAATAAGACTAAACTTTAAGCAGGAAAATAATAATTTTACATCCCAGTGTTGTTGCAAACATCCTTTCAGGACAAAGAGGTGCAGTCCAACCCACACATCAAACTTAGTGCGTCACCCATGCATGAAGTCATGTGCACAACACGCAATGCAGGTCCAGTGGCCGACTCCTCCAGAGCCCTCAGCCTCTTCTGTCACACATGCATCGTCACACGTGTGTGTGACGTGTGAGAGGTTACAAACACGCAAAATGTGCACCCGACACACACACATTCTCAGGGGGGGGGGCAACCCAGCACCTCCTTGCCTACAACAGTGCTAGTCAGGTGTTTGTGTGGGAATGTTGAGGATAGTAGGAGAGGATATATTAAATATTATCCTTCCTCACTCACGTTGTGAGCTAGTAGCAAAGCATATTCCCAGAAGCAAGTTGATGGATTCATTGGAATCATATAAATTGGGCAATCCAGTCTGGCTTGTCCAGATTGGATTGTTCCTGGTAAATTTCCCCTTTAGTTACCTCTTAAAAACAATAATGACCCCACAGTCTTCTTTTAGAAAGTAATGATAAGGTTTACTTACATTCAGTTCACAGTGTGATCCTGAAGGTAGGCTTTAGATTTTAGTTACAGTTACAGAGAATGGTGTGAGTTCATCCTCTTGTGAGGGATGAGCCCATGTGCTGCTGGCTGAGAGCCAGCACACAGCAAAAGGCATCAAGAAAGTGAAGAGGAAGAGGAAGATGGCTGCGTGACTAGCCCCTTTATAGGGTCTGCCAGGGACATGCCCATCTACCTGGTCACATGCAGGGGGAGGATGCTCCAGACCAGGTGTGACAGGAAGTCCTCCCGACTGGAGCAACATTCCCCTGCGTGTCCACTCTGGGCAAACAGGAAATGTTGTATTTGACTGCTTATGTGACGTCACATCCCACAGTTTAAGAGTAGCAAATGGCATTAGTCCCTGGCTAAGGGTGGCCCCCCCTTCATGGATCACTGCCTTGTCAGGGCGAAGGGGCTTGAATAACTCCAAGAAGCTATGAGCTATGCCGTGCAGGGCTACCCAAGACGGACAGGTCATAGCCGAGAGTTTAGACTAAGTGTGATCCACCTGGAGAAGGAACTGGCAAACCAGTATTTTGCCAAGAAAACTCCATGGCCATAAAAAAGGAGAAGCTTTGAGAAGAAAGTGAGAGTTTCCAAGGCATGCTCTGGTTCATGGGGTCACGGAGAGTCAAACTATGGTGACGAAACAACAAAAACAAAGGGTGGCCGCCTGTTAGGGATGCTGTCGTTTCATCCTGCATCGAAATCCTGAACTGAGCACAGGGTTTCATAGAATCATAAGAGTTGGAAGGGACCACGGGGTCATCTAGTCCAACCCCCTGCAATGCAGCAATCATGGGGCTCAAACCCATGACCCTGATATCAAGAGTTTCACGCTCTACCAACTGTTGAACTAGACGGTCTCCAATGTCCCTTCCAAGGCTTGTGAACCCGTGATTGTGCTTGCCATGGTGGCACCCTAGGGCTTCACCAATAGAACTCATCATAATGATTCCTAGGACATCTTACAGAATCCAGTTGATGTGCTCCATGCATTGTTAGGATCGGTTGTGCATTTTGTGGCAGAAAGAGAGTCACCGCAGGATGGCTGGTGGAAGCGTTGTCCTTCCGAAACAACTATAAGCGCTGCTGACGGAATTGCTTTAAGTCATGTCTTAGCCAAACAAATCTGGTTGACAAATCTGTTCTCATAATCTGGTTTATCGCAGAGTGAAATTAGGCTCTCTTGTAAAAGGAAGCAAATCCCTGGCCAATAATTTGAGCATCTCCTACTGAAAGGATATGCTTTCATTTAATCCAGTTGCTCGAGGTTTGTTTTTCAGTTGGAAGGCTCAAAAGTTCATGCATTATAAAAAAAAAAAGGATGGACATTCCTCGCGCGGAGTGCAGTGGTTGTTATCCTGTGTTGCCATGATGTATTTACTGAGAAAATCTTTGCAAATAAGCCACAGCCCTCAACCCCTGAACCCTTTCTAAACCAGCCAATTCCCATGGGGAGTTCAGGAGTTTTTATAGATAGATACTGTTTTCTCATGAGAATTTTGCCGGAGTTCATAGACTCAGAATTGAAACCAGAGGAGATTTATGAGGTTGTACTGCAACTATCATGTCTTTCTTCCCAATACGTGAAGAATGCATAGAATGAAGCATGTCTCAGCTGTGGAAAAATCGAGATGGAAAACAATAAGAGCTTGATTCGCAGAGGCCTCAAACACACTTCCTAGGAGGAGGTAAGTTCCAGTGTGGCCAGTTTTTGCGCAAACAGATACTTTCCCCTCATTAGTCTGCAGAGAGACCCGGAAAAGAAAACAAATGCTAAGCAGGTAAGAAAAGCTGTTTAATGCATCAAATCTTCCCTTGGTTTTCAGCAGCAGGAGGGGTGTGTGGGAGGGATGTAGTTTCCCTATCCCAACTACTGTTAATTCCCTTGGCTGTTTCTCCGACATTCCCGTTTTACAGTTCAAGTTTAAATCTGGAACAGTGTTTGCTTTTTGAGAGACAGTTGGTGTTTTTCATGTCATGTATTTCAGCTGGAATTCCGCCCAAGCCAAATATCACGGCCCGAGCGAATGAGCGGCAACGGAAGCGGTCTAAAGAAGGAAGGTCTCCTTCTGGAGACGTTCCAGCTTTCCAGTACTAGTTATACACTTAAGATTAGGGCAACGGTCTAAACAAAAGAGAAAGGAAAAGAGTTCTCATCATCCGCTGACCTGATTTATTAATATAATCCTTGGCACAAAAATCGGAACTTGAAAAATAATCCCTCTTAACATTCTAAAACCAAATCCTAAAGCTTTTAACTGTCCTAAAATGGATGCCCCTTCAAAATAGTTTTTTTTGGGGGGGGGATCTATTGGAAACATGCATTCAATTATTAGCTTTTTTCAGCTTCTTGCCTGAACACAGTGACATTTAGAGTGGCTCCCTATCTTCTCCAGGACTTCAGAACAGACTATATTTCTAGTATTACACTGTAGAGCAGGTGTAGTTAAGCCTCAGACTGGGGGTTCAAACTGTACATGAAAACCATTTTTTCCTGCCCCCACCTCAGATTTTGGTGTCATTGGCATTCTATCTCTATCTATCTATCTATCTATCTATCTATCTATCTATCTATCTATCTCAACCGTGCTGAGTCAGGAGAAGCCCAGCACTCTGATGGGGGTGCAAACCATTCTCTTCCCAGTAAAGAGATTATTTATTTGATGAGTGGTGAGGAGGGCAATAAGTATTAGAGTTACTAATATTGCACATTTGCACCCTGGGTTTGGGTCATCCACTACAGGCACCCCAGGGAGCAGTTTCCCCATCATAATAGATTTTTATTTTTTTTAAAATGCAGTGGTGGCATCAGAACAGGACTTTAGGACAGAACTCAGCAGAATGAACAGGAAGCACACATCCCCTGCCTTCAAGTCAGCAGACCCACATCAGTTGGCCATCTTCAAGTGAAAGAATCTCTGTGTGTGGGAGAGAATGAAACTGGCAACAAATTCTTACAGGCCACCCCAGTATCTGCAGAGTGGTGCGAGATTCCAGAGGTCTTGGCAGTTAACCAGGCCTTGTGTTTCCTTTGGGGGGGGGGAATAAGCACAGAGGAGACTGCAGTGTCTTTAAGATTTATGGCTCTATTTACACATATGTACACCTTGATGGAGGGAGTGCAGAACTATACCCCATGAGTGTCTCTTGTTGCTTCTCCCATAGCTTCAGTCCAGAGCAGAAGCCAGCCATGCTCCCCGGTCTCTGTGTTTAGTCTCTTCCAGCCAGATGGACTTCTGCCCACTCGGTCCTTCTTGCTCCTTCCAAAAACCTCCTGAAAAAGGACACTATTTTCCTGTGGTGACATCATGCCCCATGCAACCCCAGCAACTCACGGCTGGGGGGTGGGGGGTGGGAAGGACAATATTTGCATTGTCAATCTCTCTCAATGACCTGCTCTCTTCGTTTCTTAATGGCACCTCTATCAGCCAGTCCCCTGAACAGGAAAACTGGTATTTTTACACTGCTAATTTCAATGTCAGTTAGCTCACCTTAATTGTCTAAACACTGATTAAACCTCAACACCCAGGAATCTTGGGGGGGGCAGGGCACCCAGAAACCCAGAGGAGTCAGGGCACCCACAAATCTGTAACAATACTATGCAGGGGCGGGACAGATCCTGATATACCAAGAGCTTCATGGCACCTTAAAGACTAATGCATTTAAGTATTATAAGGTTTAGAAATGCATTTAAATTTATTCCTTTAACAACTTTAAATAAATGTTTCTTAATGGAATTTAAAACATTAATCTAACATTTAAAAATCTTCAAGCAGTATACGTACAACAAATAAAAAAAAGTTACCAAGGAAGTGTCAATAGATGCTGTGAATCATGCAGATGGAATTTGTAACCAATTTGAGTTCATGACAGAGGCAATATATGTATGTCTCTGTATTGTCTAGTCTAAATCCCCTATGGGATGAATTTCCAAAGAAATTACTAAACCCTTTTCAGGACATTGTTGAGAGATTTGCCCGCTAACGGTCTTCGCAGAAACTAAAGCAGGCTTGAGTGAGATGAGATTATAATTCAAGATTTCCATATCCCCACCACTGAGAGACATTCATAAAACAAGATCTCTGCCTCAGTGCAACAGGGTATCTGTAAAATATACTGTATTTAAAAATAAACAACTAGCTCCTGCTGACAGTTTGATGGTTTAAAAAAAAAACCACCCACAGCCCTTTGCTTTATTTACAGAGATATATTCCACAGCAGGCTGTCTGGGAACTTTTGTCTCCATTCTGAGCCTTGTGTCCATATTTGATACGTGTGAGTGAGATTTGGTTTTGAAGATCTCATTAGTAAATGGTACCTGAGGGAGGAATTTGCATAGGTCTTGGGGAAACAGTTCCACTGGTGCTAATGACTATGTAGAGGTCAGTTTGGTGTCTGTGGCATCAGTTCCCTATCTACTGTTACTGACCTTCTCAACTTTCCCGCTACAGTACAGATCTTGCAGATCTGGGCTGGAACGTGGGGGGAGGGGGATGACGACACATCAGCATATACCTCTCTGCTCTCAAACATTTTGTTAATTAAATCCGTCTGTTTCAAAATGTATTCTTTAACCTCCACCTTGTCCTAAAGTTTGGCTCAAACTTTCTTCTTCCTGAATTGCCATGGAGTTACCTCTGGGTATGGATTAATAACAGGATTAAAACAACAACAACAACACCATTGTTTATTTGCATAGCTCTGCAAATACACTCTGGCAGAGCTTTCCAAACTTCTCAAGTTGGTGGCACACTTTTTGGGCATGCATCATTTCGCATCACAGTAATTCAGTTTTGCATCATTTTGCATCACAGTAATTCAGTTTTGCATCATTTCGCGACACAGTAATTCAGTTTTGCATCATTTTGCATCACAGTAATTCAGTTTTGCATCATTTCGCGACACAGTAATTCACTTTTACTAGCAAGCCAGAGGTTAAACTAACCCCTCTCCAGCCTCCCTGGAAGAGGGCAGGGAGCGTTCGTGCAACACACCTACACACTGCTGCTGACACACTAACGTGTTGTGATGCACAGTTTGGAAAGATCTGTACTATGGTAACATTTGCATCAGGGTTCATCTGATCAGGAAGCCAAAACATCAGTTGAATCAGGTGCAAGGTCTCTAGTGGCACATCATGAGTATCATGACTCTCACAGTAATACAGAGGTGGAACCAGACCTCTGTCATTCCAGTGCAACTCCTGACAGCTTATGTGCAGCAGTTTCACTTCCCAATAAAAGGTCTTTCATTTGGTGGTACAGTCTAAAGGACCGGACTTTAGAGCAGAAATCCAGGGCCCCAATCAGCAGAAAGTTCCCCCAAATGCACCATGCTGATTTACATTTTTTTAAAAATATATTTTTTATTAAAGATTTGCTTAGGTTACAAAAGTATGTGCATTATCTCTTTTTTTTTCAGGCCGTAGAGGCTTTTCTACCTCTATCACAAAAACTACAGCTGCTGAATTGCTGCCTGCCACCCAGACTTTAAGACCTACAGCCTTAGTTCTGAGGGTGTAAAAATTCCTAGTCCTTGTTTGCACAAAACCCTGCGATTAGGCTGGACTAATGGACTCTTCTTCAAGCAAAAGTGTTTACGCTCCAAATTGACTTTTAACAAAGGGAAATTAATCCCATGTGTGCATGTTTGAGCGAGCTCTGAAATCTGCAGCAGTTCCTCATCTGCATTATGCAGAGAGAGAGTAACAGCTCTCCGGCTGTTCACAGCACAAACAAGTTGGTGTAGCCAGCTGTGCCTAATTACGCTGCTAATTGTGGTCACATAATGCATAAATGAGGGACATGGGTGGCGCTGTGGTCTAAACCACAGAGCCTAGGGCTTGCCGTTCGAATCCCCGTGATGGGGTGAGCTCCTGTTGCTTGGTCCCAGCTCCTGCCAACCTAGCAGTTCAAAAGCACGTCAAAGTGCAAGTAGATAAATAGGTACTGCTCTGGCAGGAAGGTAAATGGCATTTCTGTGCGCTGCTCTGGTTCGCCAGAAGCAGCTTAGTCATGCTGGCCACATGACCCAGAAGCTGTATGCTGGCTCCCTCGGCCAATAAAGCAGGATGAGCGCCGCAACCCCAGAGTCATCTGCAACTGAACCTAACGGTCAGGGTTCCCTTTACCTTAATGCATAAATACTTCCTGGATCTTCTGTGTGGCAGTCTACCGGGATAGAACTGTATTGATTTTCCTTGTGCTGGCTCCTCCGTTTCCCACAACACATGTCTTGTATAGTTTTCTGGTGCTTTGGATGCCGCAGGTGCGATATTCTTCACCATTGTTTGTGTGCCATGCCAGGGTCAAAGTTTATGTTATTTTCAACAACACAGTGTTTGATCAGCTGTCTGGGCTGGAGGGAATTTGAATAGCTTCTCTGCTGTACCAAAGAGGTAGAACAAGCATAACACTGCTCATATTTTCCTTCCTAAGTAGATCGAGTGCACATTGATGCACATTGAAATCTGGGCCATCTCTTACCTGAGCAATGCATCTGAACACCAGTTGCTTGAAACGGCAGGATAAGTATTTTGTGCTCAGGTTCTGCTTGTGTACATCCCATGGGCCTTTGATTGGCTGCTGTGAGAATAGGAGGCTGGATAGCCTTTTTCAAGCAGAAAAAAAACACTGGCAACTCTAATCGGAATTCTGCAGCTATAGAAACATTTGACCATTTCCCTCACAAAAAAACTTGAGATTAGACAGCTCTGGACATACGGCCCCCTGATCTAAGCAGCAGAGTAAGTGATGATGTGAATGCTGAATGTTTATAGTGAAACGAGTAACACCCAAAGCAGCAACTTGGCATTTTAATCTTATTTATTTATTTCATAAAGTTTCTATACTACTGCTTGATTGTATTAAAAACAAACAAACTCAAAATGGGTTTACAAATCTGCAAACGAAGAGAGAACTTCAATCTTCATTTTAGTTCAGTCAATTTCTGCATCAGTTTGTGGGTCTTTTTTTAAAAAAAAAACTACACAGAAATGTGTATGAAGTTTTGTGAACATTTCTCATAATGCACACCTAATATAGATTTTTGCAATCCACTTCCTGAAATATACATTACTTCACATTCCTTTCACCAATAAGCACCCTCAGGTATGCCGCTGTCCCAAGTCTTGCCTCAGAAGAACACATTTTGAAGTCCCTGAATCCATACAGGAAAAAGAAGGAGTCCAGCAAAACTAGGCTGGTACCCGTCTAAAATAATTGCCGTGCTTGTTTTTTTTACTTCTTTTCTTTTTTTCAAAAACAGAAACCCACCCCCACCCCCTGCTCTCCTAAACGGAAAGACCCTTCCCTCAAGCTGCGAACAGCAACAGCGTCAGTACTGAACTGTCAGGAGGTGGATTGTGGAGCCAAATGAATAAATATGTAAGCAAATGAGGTGTCAAACAGACAAGATAAGGAAATGAAGATAAGCAGTGTTTGTGAATGTCAGAGGGCACAGTGAGTGCACTTAATTCTTCGGCAAGCCATCTATTTTTAGGGATCTCGTGTTACTTGAGCTCTTCTTTTCCAGCATAGTCCAACATTGAACCTAATACAGGCCGAAAGCCTTTCCATAAACAAACTATCCTAGATTTATCATCCAGGGACAATCTTCGAAGAATGGTTCCCGCTTTTCATACGCTTCCTGCTTTTGACCACAGTTCGCCCTGTTCCAAATATGCTCTTAGCTGCTGGATGTGTCAGCAGCCTTTGCCCTCCAGATGTTTTTGGCCTACAGCATCCTACCAGCCCAGCTGATAGTTGAAGCCCAAAAGTTCTGGAGGGCACCAGGTTGGCAAAGGCTGCTTTGTGTGGAGAGTGAAACGTCCACTATCAACATCAGAGGCAACTGTGTCCTGCTGAACATAAACTTTGTGCAGAAACTGCAATTTGCTTGAGCAGCTTTAAACAAAGGACACTATCCAGCCCTGTTGACCACTTAATATCCCATTGGGTATGTCTGTCTCCGCCTCTTTAACAACGAGGGACCTAAACGTGGCTAATATTGGCTGGAACCTAACCCAAATGTCCCCAAAGGCAAGCAAGAATTAAATTAAGAATGGTACAGTTTCTCTCTACAGAATGCACGATAACTGGCTATCTATAATTTGAGATCTGGAGGGTGCCCCAAAATATATGTATGAGTGGGCACTAGCAGGAAAACACCAGCTTTTTCTGTCAGCTCAGATATCTTCACATTCACCATGTGTGCACAGTAACTTAAGGTTAGTCAGCTCACCTTATCATCTGCAGAGATCAGCCAAGTGGCTAACTCTTACTGCAAAATCCAGTTTTTGGACCACTGAAAATGACCCCTTAGTCAAACTACTCTTGTTCTGTCGTATAAATCTATTCTTTGTTTGCCATTTCAGTTTCATATTGAGGCATCATTCTGCATAGGCAAGATCACAAATCATTGTATTTTAATAATTTTATCCATATCTTGATTGTATGCTTGCACTTTTTGTGGGATTCAAGCTATATTTTATTCCTGAACCCTTATGCACTTTGTGAAAGCAAGCAATTCATCAGGGGGGGGGGGAAGTATATGGGGAAAATGGGGAGGGATGGCTACATGATATGAGAGAGCATGCAGGTAGTGTTAGTCCTTTTTCTCAAAGAGATTAAGCACAGCAGCTTTTTTAAAAGGCAGTGGGAAATAGAACTCTTAAGTACTGATGCCTGGCCCACGACATTTGGCTGCCTGAGGTGAATGGCAATCCCATGTACAGATACATCAACATAGGCCATGGGATTGCAGCCCCTAACACAGCTGAGGGAGGCAGACTAGCTGAGGAAGAAGAAGGCAGGGCACATGGCACACAGCCCTGACCATCACCACCACACTCTACCCAATGGTAGGGCCAGCCCTGCGGGGAACATTCAGTGGAATTCCCTAGTTCAAGGTGTACAGTATCCATACATCTATGGCCGTAAATAAAATTCTATTCTATTCTATTCTACATCTATGTGATCCAGGGTGACTGCATGCATTTCCTTCTCATTCTGATAAGCTGGTGATTTTTCGTTTGTTAAAACCCTATCTACCAGAAGTAAATGTAATGTGTGTCAAGGCTTTGGATGAGCTGCTTTTCAATGGCAACACTTATTCACCCTAATTTAATTTGTGGCATCATCTTCCTATGAGCTAAGTACTGAACCCTTCCATATTCAAAGGTGGCTTTCCTCTTCCCAGCTTCTACCAGCATTTCTGGGCACCACCATCTCCCAACGTTGGACCAATTCAATATGTGTTCCCAATGTCATAATTTCCTACTACTTACTCATGCAAAAAGAAAAAGAAAAGGAGGAGGAAGAGGAGGAGGAGGCATAGCTGTCAAGTTTCGGATTTGAAAATAAGGGATCAGCAGTCTCACCTATCCTGGGGACAGTCACATGTCAGTGGTGGGTGGAGCCAGAAGCAAAAACGGGCGGAGCAGCAATGTAAACTCCAAGCGGGCTTGGGCTCGGAGCGGAGCAAAGAGGAGGGCAGCCATGTGCTCCGCGCGATGGAGCCCCATCGCCTTCTTGTCTGATCCCATCAAAACAGGACAGGAAGCAGCAGCTGCTCAAAGGCAGCCAGGCTCCGCTCGCCATCTAACCCTATTGGCCGGCTGAGGGGCTCGGCGGCAACGGACAGGGGCTGATGCAGGGGGAGGAATACACCCCCCCGTAAGCACAGGAAATGGCTCCCTGCTTTGAGAGCTGAGGCTTTTCTCTCCAAGTAGGCAAGGTCTTCCCACCCAGTCCCTGGCCAGCAGGGGAGGAGCTGCTTCCATTAAAAACGGGAAATTTAAGGGAAATAAAAAATAAGGGAGAGCAGTGGGAAACTGCTTAAAATAAGGGAGAATCCCAGGGAAAACGGGATACTTGACAGCACTGGGAGGAGGAGGAGGAAACCATACTTTATAGTTATATTTCTGCTGTGTTGGCTGTGGAATTCAGCAGAATTATTTTTTCCATGTGTAGCTTACCACCAGATGGTGCTAAGGACAAGAGCTCTGTGATTTCTACACCTGAGGTCTCTTTTTCACTCCCACTCCGTTAAAATGCTTTAAAAAAATACTTTCAAACCTAGACTTCCTGAAACATTATCATGCTAGTTTATTTCTCACCTCCTGCATCTATTTCTTTCTTCAAAGAGTACTCTCCTTAGGAGTTGTTACCCGAGAAGTGTTTTTAATCGGCACAAATCTTCGTAGCTGTTTCTTCCACTGCTGCAGCACTCCCAACAAAAATGCAGCACTTGCCCAAATACTTATTTTTTAGCAGCTGTTTGGCACACCAGGTGTCTGTTCCGACAGAGAATCTGGAAAAAAAGTTTTCCATGTCTGCATGAAATGGGGGCCGTCACCGATTCTCCATGGGACTAGGTTTCCAATTGATTCAATCCCTAAATAGATAAGAGCGTTTTGAAGTACACCGTGCCACTTCTCCAGGACAAGGTAGCTTCAACTGTTTGCTCCTAGCAAGGTAGTTTTGCCTTAAATATGCAACTGTTGAGGATTTCATAAACCTACAACTTATCACTCTGAATTAACAGATATTCCATTTTACAGTTTTACACTATTCAGGGGGAAATCACCATCAGGGGGATAGTCAGACTGCACAGCATTAGCATCATAGAATTGTAGAGTTGGAAGGGGCCAAACCCCTGCAATGCAATGGTGAGGCTCCACTCACATACTGGAACGATTCACGAGTAGGACCTCTGAAAGGCAGACGGTTGGGGGATGCTGCTTTGAGCTCTTTTCCGATGTTGCTGGTCTACACTCTCCTCATCTCTCACCATTAACAGTGCCAGATTTACGTATAAGCTAAACAAGCTATAGCTTAGGGCCCCACTCTCTTGCCCCCCCCAAAATATGAGTCTTTAGAAATTGTGTTTCTAAAGGAACTTTTGTTATTGCCAAATGCCAATGTGTTTGCATTATTAAGTTTGTTATAAATAAAAAATCATTTTAAGTTAGAGCTTAATAACTATTTCACTATTAATATACTTCTTAATTGTATTTCAGTTCAACAATTACTTTGATAAAATACAATATTTTGTTATGTGCAAATGGTCCATTAGGTCCATAAATTACCATATAGCATATATTCAACATAAAAAACAGCGACAATTTGTTGTTGACAAAGGACAGCTGGACATATAAAGGGCCCCATTACCTTCAGTAGCTTAGGGCCTCATCAAACCTAAATCCGACCCTGACCATTGGCCATGTCTGCTGCAGCTGATGGGAGAGTGGGGGAAGCTGGGTTAAAGTATGAACAGCAAATAGGAAGAAAACCCTGAAGAGAATTCTGGGAACGCCCTTAGGAAGCATTAAAGCTCTTCCAACATTGAAAATGCAGTTTTGGATAGCTGATGTTTATGAGATTTTTTTCAGTTTGGTTTCAGCAAACGTTTTTGAATCCACAGTGAAGGATGTGCATTTTGCCAGTTAAACCAGTGCTTCCCACATTACATCTGCTTGTATGGAGCAGCTCCAAAAGAAGTGGAGTGTGACAACCGAGAGAGAAGAGAAACTGGAGGATGATCTCTCTTTCCAGCAGCAATCCCTGATGGATTGCCAGCTGAGACATCAGGTTACTCTCTGACATTAAAAACAGCTCAATTGATCTCCCTAGTTGAGCAGTGTTAAGAGCCAGGGTTTAAACATAACTTCTTGGCATGCCTTCTCTGAAGGGCAAAAAGGCACCGAGGGGAATAAGGTTTTCATTCAGTCAAGTTTTCTTGGTCATATAATGCACCAAAGAGCTCAACTTTCCCCTTTAGGCTTTGCATTTTGTAAAACAGGTGTGAGCAACTCCCCCATCGTGCCCCATCAAGGGCTGCATTTACTTTGGGGTTATCTGCAACAAGTCACATTTTGGCAGTAGGTAACCAGATCTGATGATGGGAACAAAAGTAGCATGGATTAATTCAGAATAAATAATGCCCTGCTTCAGTTTTTGTCATGGCTATCTTGGATTAGATTTCCTATTATGTCTATTAAGAAGTAAAGAAGTAAACCCCATTGGGTTACATGGGGTTACTGTCAAAATTTTACACACACACACACACACACACACGGACAGTGGTACCTCGGGTTAAGAACTTAGTTCGTTCTGGAGGACCGTTCTTAACCTGAAACTGTTCTTAACCTGAAGCACCGCCAGAGCACAATTTCTGTTCTTAACCTGAAGCGTTATTTCTGGGTTAGCGGAGTATGTAACCTGAAGCGTATGTAACCTGAGGTACCACTATATATATATATATATGTGTGTGTGTGTGTGTGTGTGTGTGTGTGTGTGTGTGTGTGTCACACACACACACACACACACACACACGACAAATACATCTACCGTTTGGGAAGGGAAAGGAATTCCTTTCCAGTTTTAATGTGCCACACAGGCATATGAAAGAAGCCTGCCAGCTTGTTCTCAGACTGCAGGGGCGATGGACATCTTTCCCCCAAGTCACACAGCTGAGAAAAAGCAATTTATCATAAAAAACAATGCTGCCCCTTCCAATTATTCTGATACTACATAGAACAAGGAAAATAAGGACATTAGAAAGCCAAGAAAACTTAGGAAACAAGGAGGAAAGAAATCTGATGAGATGTACCAGTGGGCAGATTAAATAAGTATTGGAGGATGCATAAAATGAGACCACCTGTTACCCACCTAAACTCTAAAACAAAGACTCCCAAACGACACACCAAATGTTCTAGGAGACACTGAAGTTTTTTTTTAACAGTGCAACTTTTATGCTGCATAGACAGTAAGCTCAGTTACAATTTTTTTTTGGAAGACATGCTGAAAAATTAAAGGTAAAGGGACCCCTGACTGTTAGGTCCAGCCGTGGATGACTCTGGGGTTGCGGCGCTCATCTCGCTTTACCCAGTGTACAGCTTCCGGGTCATGTGGCCAGCATGACTAAGCAGTTTACCTTCCTGCCGTAGCGGTAGCTATTTATCTACTTGCACTTTGACGTGCTTACAAACTGCTAGGTTGACAGGAGCAGGGACTGAGCAATGGGAGCTCACCCCATTGCGGGGATTCGAACCACCGACCTTCTGATTGGCAAGCCCTAGGCTCTGTGATTTAGACCACAGCGCCACCCGCATCCCTCATGCCTACACAGCAGTAAACCCCACAGAGCTAAATGGGGCTTACTCCCAGGCTTTCTGCTTTAAGTCTTACTGTAGCCAAAATAAATTTGCTTCAGAACACGTAATAAAGTTGCAAGATCTGCCACAATCCTAACATGGGGCTGTTTTTAGATGTGACAATGAAAAGGGAAGAAAAAAAAAGTAATAAGCTGCCATTAAGTAACATTTGAGATGCAATGGAAGCGAACTACAATAGATTAAATGTACCAGTGAGAGATTTCACTTTCTTGGGTTCCATGATCACTGCAGATGGTGACAGCAGTCACGAAATTAGAAGACGCCTGCTTCTTGGGAGAAAAGCAATGACAAACCTAGACAGCATCTTAAAAAGCCAAGACATCACCTTGCCGACAAAGGTCCGTATAGTTAAAGCTATGGTTTTCCCAGTAGTAATGTACGGAAGTGAGAGCTGGACCATCAAGAAGGCAGATCGCCGAAGAATTGATGCTTTTGAATTATGGTGCTGGAGGAGACTCTTGAGAGTCCCATGGACTGCAAGAAGATCAAACCTATCCATTCTCAAAGAAATCAGCCCTGAGTGCTCACTAGAAGGACAGATCCTGAAGTTGAGGCTCCAGTACTTTGGCCACCTCATGAGAAGAGAAGACTCCCTGGGAAAGACCCTGATGTTGGGAAAGATGGAGGGCACAAGGAGAAGGGGACGACAGAGGATGAGATGGTTGGACAGTGTTCTTGAAGCTACTAACATGAGTTTGGCCAAACTGCGGGAGGCAGTGAAGGATAGGCGTGCCTGGCGTGCTCTGGTCCATGGGGTCACGAAGAGTCGGACACGACTGAACGACTGAACAACAACCATTTGTTCACATCACTGCTTTTAAGATTTAGGATTCGCAAGGGAAGATGTATTGGGAATTAACAAAAACCGTGCTGATGGAAGCTTAATTTACATCTGTAGAACAGGGATTTTCTAGTCTTCCCTGATAAGTTATGTCCATTTGCAAGCCATAAAAATGGTGCCAGATCTGTCCAACAAAGTTGCTCCCAGAGCTGATTTAACGATGTGTGCACACATGGGAGTGGGAGATAACCAACATCTTTTCTGGATTTATTTAATGCTGCACTAAACAAGCCTGAATTCTCATGCATTTGTGTACTAAAGTACAAAAGGTCTTGTACTCACACGGAGCCCGCCATCCACACCCCCAGTTCGCATATATGTCTGGAGGAAAGAGAGCTAGGGCAGTCTGTGAGGCAGAAGACAATCCAGGGAGACTTGTCCCTGTAACCAAAAATTAAAGGAAAAAAGTACTCTCCTGCAGATGTGTGCCAAGTATGAAATAGATTTAAAATGACTGAAGAAGAGCAGTATACTAATATGACTCTCTTCCTATAGGATCCTCCCCACCCATTATACAGGTGAAACTCGAAAAATTAGAATATCGTGGAAAAGTCCATTTATGTAAGCAATTGTTTTCATTAGCTACTGGAGTTTAATATATGAGTTAGACTCATGACATGCAAAGCGAGATATGTCAAGCCTTTATTTGTTATGATTGTGATGATTATGGTGTACAGCTGATGAAAACCCCAAAGTTGAAAGTGTTTATTTGGGGTTCTCATCAGCTGTATGCCATAATCATCACAATTATAACAAATAAACCCTTGGCATATCTCGCTTTGCATGTCATGAGTCTATCTCATATATTAGTTTCACCTTTTAAGTTGAATTACTGATAGAAATGAACCTCTCCACGATATTCTAATTTTTCGAGTTTCACCTTATGTAGGAAATATTAAGAGCATGGGTAGGCAAACTAAGCCCTGGAGGCCGGATCCGACCCAATCGCCTTTTAAATCTGGCCCACGGATGGTCAGTGTGTTTTTACATGAGTAGAATGTGTCCTTTTATTTAAAATGCATCTCTGGGTTATTTGTGGGATATAGGAATTCGTTCTCTCCCCCCCCAAAGTATAGTCCGGCCCCCACAAGGTCTGAGGGACAGTAGACCGGCCCCCTGCTGAAAAAGTTTGCTGACCCAATTAAGACCAACCAAGGCTGTGGTTGTAAGAAATCGGTAGACCACTGTAGACTTAAGACATTGATGTTCTGCTGCACTGGGCACAAAAAAGACTAGGAAACAGATTGGACTCACTATATTCGTTTTACTGGATACGTAAGCCAAGGTGGGTGAGGGAGAGCCTATCAATATTTTTCAATCAACTAATCTAATTTTTAGGAAAAACTTATATAAATAGGTGACGAAAATCTAGTGCTCACCGAGGAGGTGGTGGGAAGGAACAGTGTGAAATAACTTCCATGGATTTGGAATTTAAGAATGAATGCCAGCATCTCCTTTCTGAAAGAATTTGCTATTCTGAAATGTTACTGAATGTTTGTACGAATGGTATCTGGTGAACTATAACATATTTTATGGTAAGTGCCTTGTGATATGTGCAAGTCAACTCGCATCCAGTTTGTAAAGTATTTGAAGCGTATATTGTTTTATCCAGGTTTCCTGTTCTTTTTAGAAGAAAAAACAACAACCATCTTGCCAAAACTTAAGCCTTAGCAATCCAATGTCCTCTTAATAGGTTCTAATTAAATGGCAGCCCAGTGTCAAACTGGGTCAACATCCAAAGACAAGGCTTGCTCTCCAATAACATTTCCCCACATTTGCAGTTAAAGGAGCTTAATTTCAGAATGCTGACATAACTGCAAGATTTTTTTTGCAGGTGCTGCCACAATGCAAAGGAGCAGCACTCCAATGGTGTGGGTGCATTGTGAAGGAATTGGGAGCTCTTAAATAATAAAAATACAAATGTGTGTTTCTTATTATGTGAGGTGCATTAAAGCAAAGTGCCAAGTTCAGACTGCTGCTTTGGAGAGCTTCGAATCTCTTTGTAGTTGAATAGCACAGTACTTTCCCCTTCTTCTTTTTTCGTAAAAGCCAACAATACAAAGCAGTGTTCTGGCGAAGTACTCTTCTAGAAATTTAATCCTGCCTTGCTTAATTTCCCCTGCAGTTTCACTTGGCTGTGTTGGCGGATATTGCTGTGTGTGGTTGACTTTTTGTACAAATAGCTTTCAAAGCTACTTAGGGGCTCTCTACAAAATGTTTCATATGCACTGGGGAGACAGGAATGCTATGTCCATTTCTGATGGAAATAACTGTTTGAAGGGTGATGCTGTAGAAATGAAGAGGGTTGCCCAAAACAGTTTTTTTAAAGACTTACTTTGAAGATGGGAAACACTTGCCCCAGAATATTGATGATTTTTATATAATGAAATTTCCGCAGCATTTGATTCGCTCTCTCCCCGCTGCCCCAGGAACACTACATTGATGTATTCAAAGGAGCTTTCCATTCTGAACACAAAACCTTTCTGGGAGATTCATCTTTCTTACTTTGGTTCCTACTCTAATAAGCAATGTTTCCTTTGCCAGTCAATTCATGCCTCTAGAACAGTGGTTCCCAATCAGCTAATTACTGAGGACCCCTTATTTTTCCAAAAACCGAGCCGCCACCCCCCACTTTTGAAAATTTTGATAACTCTATGGTAGCTACCTGTGCAAAGCAGTTTTTTTGAAGAAAATGTGGGGTGGTCCCTAAAAAGCAATGGATTTTGGGTGTACTAAAAAACAAACCATGAAGCTTGTGATATTACCACAAATTGCCTATCCTTAGACAGTAGGAAAAACTTGTCTCCATTGCTTCACTACAACTGAATAATAAAAAAGCAATTGTGTCCCTAACTTGTAAGTGTTATACTGTATATGTAGAAGGCTTTTTATATGAGAGTATTCAAACACGGTATTCCTTACTTGTAATCTGAAATGGTACACCCTAGGAAAACTTTGCAGCATATGGTTCTGCTAACTGAGGGATCCTGCACCTTCAAGACTTCTGTTTCAGTGTATCTGAAGAAGTGTGCATGCACACGAAAGCTCACACCAAGAACAAACTTAGTTGGTCTCTAAGGTGCTACTGGAAGGGATTTTTTTATTTTTTATTTTGTTTTGACTTCAAGACATAGGTGAAGGCATGGTCAGGGCTTGATAAAGTATTCGTGAAAACGGAGTGGAAAACAGCTGAAATTGTGTAATGTTGGTAATAGTAGTAGTAGTAATTTGTTATTATTAATTAGTCCTCCTGTGCCCAAGTTTCGTCCTAGGCTTAAAGAGATTAATTAGTTAAAAACAATACTTAATTTGGATTGAGGTTGTGGCTTTCACTGTGCACCTAACAAGATTAAGCGAGTCCCTGGCAGGGGATGGTGCCGCGGACCCCCTGGGTGTGTTCTGCAGATCCTCAGGGGTCCCCGGACCCCTAAATTGGAACCACTTCTCTAGAGCACCCAAACTCTGTTAAAGCCCTACTTTCTGAACCAGAATAAAACAATGTACCGTATATACTCGAGTATAAGTCGACCCAAATATAAGCCGAGGCACCTAATTTCCCTACAAAAATGTGGGAAAGCTTATTGACTCAAGTATAAGCCGGTTCACCTTTGCCACTGTGGTAGAGGAGGAACGAGCAGCCCTTTGGGCTGCTCCTTCCTCTTCCTCCTTTGCTGCTGTGGAGTTCACCCCGTCGCAGGGTTTCGAACCGCCATTCTTCTGATCAGCAAGCCCTAGGGCTCTGTGGTTTAACTCACAGCGCAATGTTCCCTTGTGTTATACAGAGAAGGCTGGGATCCTGTCCTGTTTAAGCAGGAGCCAGGGAAAGTGAGCACCTGTGGGGTTTTAATACTTCCTTAACTGATAGGCTTTCTGCCTTCTGGGGTCTAAAGTTTGCATTTATGTGAGCAGTTCAGGAATGGAACAAGCTGCCTGGGGAGAGTAAAGAACCGCCGTTCTTGTACTCTTCGTAAGGAATAGTTGACTTGAGTATAAGCCGAGGGCAGCTTTTAAAGCACAAAAAGTGTGCTGAAAAACTAGGCTTATACTCAAGTATATAGGTAAATCTTCACATTTTAATTGTGGAATGTGTGCAACTGTGATTATGATGAACACTATGCAGGCCAACACAGTTGATAAATGCCTCCAAAAAGAAAACACCCAAACCAAACAAAGTTGAGCCAATGTAGTGGCCATGAATAAATTCTGAATACTGTACCTTGAAACATCACATCAGTACCATGCAAGATACATGTCTGTTAAAGAAGAAGTGAAGAGTTTGGATTTGATATCCCGCTTTATCACTACCCGAAGGAGTCTCAAAGCGGCTAACATTCTCCTTTCCCTTCCTCCCCCACAACAAACACTCTGTGAGGTGAGTGGGGCTGAGAGACTTCAGAGAAGTGTGACTAGCCCAAGGCCACCCAGCAGCTGCATGTGGAGGAGTGGAGACGCGAACCCGGTTCACCAGATTACGAGTCTACCGCTCTTAACCACTACACCACACTGGCTCTCACTTTAAAAGACTTAAAGTGCACTTTAAAACCAAACAACGCCGTGTAACTATTGAGACTGACTTTTCACATGACAGAATGGGCCAGACACAGCAATCATTTGTGAGTTTGTTCCAGTTTCAATATTTACTTACGATCACACACATTCAAAATCAATAAAATAATCCTTCAAATAAGTTTCTACTGGAAAGCATGTTTAATTTAATCCTGGCAACAACTCTTGTAAGTTTCCATAATGTGAACAAACAGTATCTCTTCCATAAGCACAGATCATAACCCTTTCATGAGAGAGAGAGAGAGATTTCACATTTAAACTGAAAAGAGAAGCTGCCAGTTCATTGCCCAAAGAAATATTTATGTGAGCTGCAAGAAACATTTCTGCAAACTACATAATTACCCCAATTCAAAATAGAGACTTTCTCAAAATCACCCACCCTGCTCTTTGGTACTTGCCTCTAACCTCATTGCTTTTGTAATGCAGTTCGCAGTTTGAACTTATTACCTGCCAGCACATATAAATATGCGATATTCGAAAACATTTACGGACTGCAACTCTTCCCGAACGACTGAGACCAAACCAGAAACACCAATTAGGAAAATGAATATGGTGAACACAACTATTGTCGAGTAACGCTGGCAGGGAGAAAAAAAATCATTTTCAAAAGAGCCTGTTTTCATTGCACATTTACAACCCCCTTTCTAATTATGCCTTTGTGATACTCAAAAGGAATTTAAGCAGATTAGAACCAGGGGTCTCAGGCAAAGTGACTTTTGAAGTTTTCGCAGCCATTTTTTTTTTTTTAAAAGATGTGAAATACAAAAGTACTAAGATTTACCCAGTGGAATATCCAGAACAGAACAGGCAACTAAGCCAACTGTACTCCAAGTTGCCAATAGCATCCATGCCTTTAAAACTCATCTGGCTCTGCAAAGGTATGGGACTTGCTTCCTCATGGTGTAACCCCACGCTAGTGAGAAGCATGAGGGTCAATCCACCATATGGGTGGGGCTAATTATGGGCATCTTTCGTACCCAATCACTTTGCTCCTGCTCAGTGCTGCCAATCTGATGGTCCCTTGATTCACACGAACTTCTGCAGCCTGAGATCACACCATGAGGAAGTGATTCTCATGTGTCCATGGCTACATGTGGAATGTGGCCTTGCTTACTCCTTGCCACAAATAAATGCTCCATCAAAATTAGGTGATTCAGTTCTAGTATTCCTGCCAGGCAAAGGGACAATCACATTGTCTGCCCTTAGTTTTGTTCTCTTACAAAGGCCCTCTTCAGATGTCAAAAGAGCCATTCAGTGTGAAGGGCTGAAGGCTGTGCATGTTCTCTGTTTTTGCAGAATTACAACCCCGCGGATGAAAACTTGTATCTCAACTGCTGTAGCAGCATGGTGTCCAATGAAGTTATATTCATTGACCCAATTTACATTAAAGGTTAGTGACGACCTGTCTACATAGAGTAAGGTATTAAAAGTCTAAAAGTTCAGAAACAATACTAACAGGCAGTAGGTTGCCATACTGCTTTTTTAAAATTGTAAGTCAATATCTACTTATGTTCTGAAATAGCAGCCAATGCCTCAAATTAATAGCAATTTTAAAATAAACAAATCATGGGGGAAGCTACATCAACTTGCCAAAGATATTAAGTTTAAAATAAAGCTTCGCGAAGGAGATGATTTGTGTCCCAGATAATCTGGAATTTGTGAACACTTAAAATGTTTCTGTTCAACTTCCAAAGAATTGTTCTGCCTCATTAAATTTAAGAAGCTTGTTTTAGTTGTAGAGTTGAAAGATATCCATAGGTTTCTGGGCTGTTTGATGGGCAAACCATTAACAAAAAAATAAAAATAAAACATGTCTAGGACACAGAGATTGACAGCATATCCTTTCTCAGAGGCTACAACCCCAACACATTGTTCTTCCATAGATTATTCCCTTAACCAGCAAGTCTGTTCTAGTAACCAGAAGGGAGAGTAATGACATAGATGAACATCTGAAATGAAGTATACGATACAATTTCAGGAGGACACACAAGAACAAGGTGTTTCTTACTCATCATAGCTGAAGCTAAACGTATTTAATATTTTAAAAATCTAAGACAAGCATTTTAGTTCATGATGGGTCTTCAACAATTCCAAGGCCAACAGAAACTTATTGTGAAAAAAATTCGGAAAGATAAAAATAGACTCTAATCTTTTTCCATTTTGATAGCAGAATCTTGATTTTTTTTTGTTTTGTTTTTACAAAATAACAGATACGAAATAGAATCCCTTCCCTTAGTTGATACAGAATAATTAGCCCCATGACAACAGGAAATACTTTCCCAATATATCACCAAATAGCAACAAGAACCACTGGTTCTTACGAAACGCATTGGTGAGTGGATTAAATACTAATAGAATATGCATCTCTCACTATTATTCTACAGTGCAAAACTGCATACTTCAAGTTCAAGTGCACGCCAACTGTGAAAAGCTTTGGAAGTACCCCAAAATTACAGTGTTAAATGATCAGGCTGTGAAATATTCGGTTAAATTAAGATCAGTAGATTAAAAAGGCACATAGTCTACATTTTGGCAAGAACACATTGATGTTCCTTGTTACCATAAAATATACTCCAAGCTGCATGGCAGCATCAATCATGGCATGGCGCATTCATCTGGTTCCATATGGCTCAGGACCACTCCACACAAGTCAATGTTTTACCAACTCTTGTTTCCCGACTGGTGTATTCACAGCAAAATATTCACAAGCAACACTATATGGTTTCTCCTGATAAAAGCCATCGTTTTCGTTGTGGACAAAATACCCCGTGCGAAGTGGTCCTGGGGTAACAGGAAACTGGAATGTGCGCTGCTGTTTATGGCACACATATTATGACTTAAACTAATTGTGTAGCTGAAATGTACCAATATGCTATTTGCAAATCTAGGTAGGTTACAACCAAGACAGCCTCAATTATCAACTTACTAGCTGAACATATTGTATATATAAAATCATTTATGCACCAACACAGGGTGTTTTAAATCAAGAACACAAGCCTTTTCGAGAATAAAATTAAACAACGTTGCAAACAAAAACTAAGCCATCTAGTTATATAATTAAATCATGCATATGTTAAAGTAATTTCCACATGAAGAGTTTTTACCCATTTTTTAAAAATAGCTTTTCATGTTCTACCAACTGCTTTGTAAATTTGAGAAACTCAATTTAAAAAGGAAAAAAAGCAAACAAATGTGTTGGTAGATATTAGCTTTGGTTTTTAGTTTGTGATGCAGCTGTGGTGATTTCCGTAGTGAACTAAGGAACATGGGTAACGAATAAATATATAAACCTAAAGTAATATCAGTAAATACATTCAGAGGTCCACTTCAGCTGTTTCTCTATAATCACATGTTCTATTAAATCATGTGCAGATAGATATCCATCCATAGAGGGAAAATGCATTATAATTCTGGCTCTCTGCTGCTTTTTCTGGGAGAAAAAAATCAGGAGCATAATTACATATATATGTTCTCCACACTGACCATGGCAAATTTAGGCCACAATTCTCAATTCATCTAATTTTCCATTAATAAGGCTTTATTTACATTTTATAAATTCAGGAAAGAGTTTGGTGTGATGTGCAAGACGGGAGAATAATGTCACTGGCTGTAGATGCAGAACCTTACGCTTTAACACTGACCCACAGACAGCCAAGCAAAGTTCCATAGATCCATGTTTTCACGTAGAGTTTTCGTCCAGATTCTGTCAGCAGCATACTAACAGTCAGCCCACTTAAAAACAGAAAAGATGGCAAAGTTTTCTTGAGACTTAATTTGGAACGGACACATTTCCCAGGGAACCTGTTCCTTCTTTTAGAATCTTTTGCATCATAAAATTCTATTAGCAACCTAGGAACAAAGAAAGGATGGGGGGGGGAGGGGAGAAGGTGACATGCTTATCATACTTTGGTGATGAACACAAATGTCACACAAGTTATCATGTGCAAATAGTAATGGGCAGATGTAGCTGTTGCACTGGCAAACTTCATTATGTGAATTGGACACTTTTTTTCCCTCTCAAGTGAGCAAAATAGACTCAAGTGAGGAGAACAGCCTGGCTTTGCCCAGGTAGGCTATGTAGCAAATGGTCACATAAATTCAGCCTGGCATAGCAAGCAAAGATACTTCACTATTCATCAGTTTACCTCTGTCCTAAAATGTATGCTCTAAAAACATTGTGCTTTGTAGTTTTTCCAAATCCAACCCCTTGTACACATTGGCTATATTAACTCACGACATCCACACATTTATATAATATAAGCAAAAGGTCTGCGGAAAACATTTTAGACTGGATCCAAACTTTGCTCCCACCAGCAGAAGCACCCCCTGAAAGAAAGCAAAGTGTACTTTCCCTGCTCCTCCCATAGCATAGAGCACCATCTCTTTCTTGTTCCGGAAGGTTCTCCAACCTTTCAGAAGAGCGTAATAGGTGGTGCTAAGAAGAAGAGAGAACAGGCAAAAGATGTCACACCCCTTTGCTGGATCAGAAGCTTTCCAGAAGGAGCCTTTACAACCATGGAAGGCAAAATCTGGATCCAACCCTTCATCGATGGTAAACCAGTTAAGATTTTGTTGAGTTCTGTGGAACTTTCAAGCCATATTAATGCTGCTCCAGAAGCTGTGTCACATCACTGTATTTACTTACTTATCCTTGATTTCAAAACGTTCATGAAGCCATCTTCTCATATACATCTGTTCTTCAGGAATATCTTTGAGTGCAATGCGATCAACATAAATATGGATTCTTGGACACTCCTTACAAAGGAAGTCTAAAAAACCCAAAATAGCGTTATGAATACCCTTGTTCCACCATGAGCAACTCCACTGTCGTTCAGTAAAATTAAAGCCAAGTCCAGTAATTGTGCAGTGTTATTCGGCATTCTTTAAAAGAAACAGGCTTTTGAAAATTACTCCAAGGTCAGAACTTTGAGTAACAAGATCTCAATTTGTTTTATATATATTTTTTATTTTTAAAAAATAATTTTTTAGGTTGTTTTTCCAAGGTAAGTACTCTCACAAGGCAGAGTATAACACCACTGTTTCCATCCATGTTCAGGGACATTAATGTCTACTTAAACCTTGAATAATGTATGAAATGTATTTTTTTCCCTTTTAAAATACTTTTTCAATCTAAAAAATAGAGGGTAGGAGTGTTACTTTCTTAAGTGCCACTGAAGTGGACACATACAATTTTTCTCTTTCCTTCTTTCTTTCTTTGGCTATTGCAGTCAAAATCACCACCTTCTTCTAAAACTTGCACAAATATATGAAACTGTTAGGAACATAAGAAGACCCCTTCTGGATCATGCCCAAGGCCCATCAAGTCCAATACTTTGTTCCCACAGTGGCCAACCAGATGCCTAATGTTTTACAGTTCAGTACAGGAGATGTGAAAACGAACACACACAAACTAAAAACCCAACTTCAGGTGCACATATGAAAGTTACTGAATCCATTTGATCTTGAGAATCAGAGTATGAAGTAGTATTTAGGGGGGCAGGGAAGGGAGGAGAGAATCCCGAATAATTCCACAGGGTTAAAGTTCAGAGCCAGCAGGAACGAGAGATGACTTATAAGTCCCAATGAAATCCAGGAATGCAAGAAATGGAACACGAGAACCACGGTATGTATCATTGAGTGGATTCTGATACCAAGAGTACTAGGCACAGCTGAAAGGATTTTAAACCATGACCTTAGTTTTACTTTTATTGATGGTTTGTGTGTTTTGGATATCCCTTTATCACAAAATACCATTCTGCAGGAACAATATAAATCGTAATTTGTATCCTTCTGATTTTTTTTTTTTTTTTAGAATGTAACATGGAAGAAACGTGGACACTGGGGACTTCTGCACTCCTTCCCTTTTTTCCTTTTATCTCGAACCCTTCAAAAGGAGTATTTGAGGTATGCGCCTCTCCATACTTCTGCCACACACTGCTAGGTCAGGAGCATCTATCATTACAAGAGTTGCCTTTGCCCTAGCTGAGGTTATTTTAGGATCCCGGGCAGGTGCAAGCAATGCAAAGCAATCTCATTTAGCTCTTCGTCATCCAAGTGCCAAGTTGCCCTGCAAATCCTTGAAATGCATTACCGTATTTTTTGCTGCATAGGGCGCATCGGACCATAGGGCGCACCTCGTTTTTAGAGGAGGAAAGAAATATTTTTCTGGTTTCCCCCCTCTAAAAGCCCTGTTTTTTTGAGGATCAGCTAAAAGTTTTGCAGCTTTTTTTGCAAAGGGGGAAAAGCAAAGCTCCTTTTGCAAAGGGGGAAAAGCAAAGAGGAAAAGCCCCATTTTTATGGGGTTCAACTCACATTTCTGCAGCTTCTAAAGGAAAGGGAGCCTTTTCTACAGTTTCCAGACAGATAATCTAATCAGCCAGTCACATGTTGCTGAGGAAACAAACAACCTCCCTCTGCAGCACATTCAACAATGGAGGCCTGGGCAAGGGGGCGGGGCTGAAAGGGAGCTGGGGACTCTCATCTCTCTCCCGAACTCTTGCTGATCAGCTGCTGAGTGGGGTCCTTTCAACACCCCCCCTTTCTCTTTGTAAAATAAATAGCAGGATCCTCTTTTGGCCCCATGGCAATTCAGCTCCAGGGACCACCATTCACCCCATAAGACGCACAGATATTTCCCCTTACTTTTTAGGAGGGAAAAAGTGCATCTTATGGAGCGAAAAATACGGTATATCTTGGGTTGTCGTTTCAACCGTGTCAGTGCTGTACTCATGGGATAAAGCAAAAAAAAAAAGAAAAAAGAAAAAGGAAGGCGTAACATAAAATCAAAACTACCTCATGGCAGCCCTCCAGCTTTTCTTCCAAAGTGTGGAAACCACTGTGGGAGAAACTGCCACTCTCACTTCTGCATACTATGTTACCCCCCAGCCTTAATACCATTCTGATTCTTTCAAAAAACAAAACAAATAGTCAATGCAGTTGCGAGAACGAAACTCTTGATTATATCCAGTTGACCAAGGAACTATTTTAATTGTATGCAGTTCATCTTAGCGAGACTAATTCATTTTTTTCCGAAAGACACAATGTCACTGTAACTACTTTGGCTTACCAGTGGATAAGAACAATTTATGGCATTCCTGTTTTTGCGGAGGAACAGCTGGATTCTATCATAAGAGCCACTAAAGGTTGCCTAGTCCCATGACCCTTAATTTCACATCGGCTCAACTCCCCAAAGGCTTATGTAATTAAGCTAAAAAAACCAAACCCCATTGCAACAATTCATTAAGTACAAATTACATCCAACTTCAGGAACATTGGCTTGAAATGCCAGCATTTGATGGGTTGCTTAATTCCTCCAAAGTTGCCAAAAGGCTATTCTTGGAAGGAGGAATAAAACAAAACTGTCCCTCCGCAAGAAGCAACATAATTAAGAACCATACATTACCCCTCAAGCTTTTGATTAGGGACAACTTTCTTGCTGTGAATCAGAAACTGATTAGAATGTGTTTGGCAAATTCTCATGGGAACAAAAGCGCAACCGACTTGAAAGGAACTATTTCTAGGATGGCTTTCAGTCGTAGGAAATAAAAGGAGTAGAAACTAAACATCAATGAGCATCTGTGTTTGCTTGCAGAAGTACCATAATCATGAGAAACGGGAGGAAAAACTAAGATAGTTTCAGATAGATTAAATGGCAAGAACACCGAAACCATTAGCACTACAATGTTTCTACTACTGGTACTGAGGAATGGGAATGAATCATAATGGCTGTGACACAGTGCTCTTCACCCATTATCTCCAAAGATGGATAAAAAGAAAGCAAAGTACAAAACTATCCAAAAGGTTACAAGCTCAGAAACAAGTAGCAGTTTGAGTCTTGTCAAATGGGTTTATATTTTAATGTAATACATTAAAAGACTAATACTAAAATATAAACAAGTTTAAATGCATTACATTTTTCAAAACAGGAAAACCACACACACACACACGCCTAGGAGTACCCACAAAATCACTTAAGTTTGTTTTGATAAAAGAGGCGATATTCTTAAAATTATAATGGTAGTCCCTGCACCCAATTTCATCGCAGGCCAAGAGCTGACATGTAGGTTTTAATCCAAAACAGTGATTGAAGGGCTGTTTCCCCAAAATTAATGGAGACTAGTCAGATCTTGCAAGTATGCCAAAGGCAGAGTGCAACAGGAGAGAGGGATGCTTTCGAAGTTTCTAGTATTTCTACACAGAAAAGCGACCCAGGAGATAGGGACAGATATCCACAGTCCTTTAAAGAGGGCCTAATCTGTCAAGGTTAGGGGTAGATGCTTCAATTACCCTGGCTATCATTGCCACATTGAAAGACACTGCGATCACCCCATGATCACCCACGATGAAAAAGGGGGTAAGGTTCAGATAAATCAGATGTAGGGAAACGCTGGCCCTTCAAAGGTTCTTGAACTACCACTGGCCACGTTTGCTGATGGGAGCTGCAATACAACAAGACCTGGAGGGCCAAAGTCCCCCACTTCTGAGGTAAATGGACCAGACATTACTTTCTAGTCAGGAATAATGGGATGGGCAAGTACCAAAATTAACATCAGAACAGGGAAAGTGTCTGACTTCCCACCAGTCTCCTGAGCAAGAAGTTTATTAAAAAAATATTTTGGACCGTCCTTCATACCCATGGATGAGAATAATCGCAACCAGAGATCAAGTCGAAATCTTCATAAAACCCATTTTGAGACAGCTAAAAATTAGGAGCAGGCAAGCTTACGTGAACTTAAAATACCTGGTCAGAGAACCTCAGAGGTCACACACTTGCTGATTGCAGGAAATCTGTTGCCACTCAGTCTCTGCTTAAAAACCTCTCATGAAAATGATTCAGACACCTGGTAATCAGTTCCCCCCCCCCCAAGCAATGAATGAAGGTGAACAGTCACAACCATCTCAAGTCTGCTTGCCCAAGAAGGGGATATTAGCAACTGGGCAGTAGTTGTCACAAACCTCAGGATTGTCCTCTTGAGAGCTTACACCACCACTTCCTTTAAGGCAGCTGGCATAGAAGCATTTAACTTCTAGACCAACCCAATCAATCTCTTCTGGCTGGTTTTTACAAACTATGATGGGCAAGAGTTGAGAACACATCATTGGCCCAAACCTTCCACGAGTGCTTTGTCCACATTCCTGTATACTAGGCCCCGCCCACCTGTCAAATATGGCTTGGCCACAATTCAGTCCAACCCACTGTCCAAAACAGACTCTCCATTCTTTCTTAATTTAATTCAACATCACATACTCACCTGTCATGGATGGAGCCACTTTCCTTTGTCCTTTCTGGTCCACAGTACCTTCATATGCTACCGTAATGTCATAAACTGCATCTAAATAGTTCCTCATTGAATCAATTGCAACGTGAGTAGCCTTCACCCGTGGTGTCACTACATGTTTTAATACAGCAAGTCCTAAGCAAGAGAAAAGGTATACTGAAAATGTATTAAAAGTGGCTTTTTCTCCTGGAGAACTGAAGCCTCCAGAGTATAAGGATAGTGTTACATATTAACTCCTGTTTGTCTCTAGTCTGCAGGTCACATTAAATTAGGGGTCCAGTCCACACATAACATAAAGCCAAATCATGTGGGCTCCCAAAGCCAATTTTGCAGCAGCTTTGCTCTTCCTCCACTCGTTGTGCTTTGGGACATGCTATAGTTTGGCTTACTGCATCGTCTGAAGCTGGGCTCATGGTTTAAGCTCTCCCAAGACAAACCACGAGCTGTAACCAAGGTTTGCCCTACAGTTTAGGACTCTTAAGTTTGTTTTCAGAGAGCTCAACCACAAGTTCAGATCCAGACAATATGCTAAGACAAAGGAGCAGCAAAACTGGCCAAAAGAGGGGCAAAGTAACCACAATCTCTTTCTTGGAAGTTCCTCATTCACATTAAATCATGGCTTGGCTTCAAGTTATGCGTGAACAAGGCTGGTGTATTGAAAACTTTCTACCTCAAGGAACTGTTTGCCCAGGAACCCTAATACAATTTGCCACAGAATTGCTGGGCACTGCAGAGGATTCTGGGACATGTTCTAGGTTAGACCCAGAGTTCATGGGCCTCAGCCACAGCATGCTAAGATGCACAGTACCTTACTTATCCCACACATAAATGCATCCAACATTGTTCTGCATACCAAAGGTGGAAACATTGGTTGTGGCAAACAGGGGTGTAGCAAGGGGGCGAGCCGCCCCGGGTTCCATAATGGAGGGGGTGACAAACTATCAAGGAAAAAAAATTTTTTTGATTTTTTTTTTAATTCTTTTTGAAAATGCCTGCTCCAAAGGTCTTATCTTACTATACTAGGGATTATATAGCCATATATGAAATTTCATGCATATCAGTTAATATCTTGACCCTCCTCCACCAAAATAGCTGTTCACTTGGCTGTTTTCCTATGTCATGAAGGCTGAAATTTCAGTTCAGAGAACACTTACTGTTCCCAATCCTAACCCTGTGGAAAGCCATCTAATTAGACTTCAATTTGATTTTGAAATGTTTTTAGGAGGTAATTTAATTATTGTTTGATTTTATACCAATTTTATGTATCTGATGTTAGCCACCCTGAGCCTGACTTTGGCCGGGGAGGGTGGGATATTAATAAAAGTGTTTTTTTATTATTACTTTGTAAGAAAATATGAAATAACGTAAAACCATTTTTGCCGGGGGGGGGATCAATGGGGGGGGGTTGACAAGGAATTTTCCGCACCGGGTACCACCTGACCTTCCCATGCCTGGGGGGGGGGAGAGGGTGACAAAATGTTTTTTGCCCCCGGGTACCAATTTACCTTGCTACGCCCCTGGTGGCAAACAAGTCATTGTTTCATGGATGTCTGTCTGCCACCACTGATCTCATCAAGGATCACTAGCTAAGCACCAAAATAACCCACATAGAAAAACAAAATGAAAACCACTGCTTAGATCTAATTTCAAGAGCAAGCATCTTAAGCATATTGAATTCTAGGTAAAAGAAAAGTGTGAAAGAATATCAAAGATTGTCAAGCACACATAATCATGGTACACCATACTGCATAGATGACCTTACTATCCCCGCCCCCCCTAGAAAGCCATGGGAAAATAATAGTATTCTCAGCTTGCACAATATGTTCATGTATTCCTCAAGTCTTAAGAGGTCAGTATTTGAAGTCTGCCTTTTATAAACTTTCAGCCTATGGGGAACACTAGATAAATTGTAGCCTGCAAGGGCCTCCTAATGTCAAGATTTACCGTAATCCTTACCCATAACTACTTTCACGTCCAAAGAGAGCTGCTTTGGACTGACTATTCAACTGCTTCTATCAGTTTTCTGCAACCAGGTTCAAATGAGTAGCTCAAGGAGAAACCCAGATGAGTCCTGATAGTTGGGTGGGCTTTACCGATAGACCAGCTGGCTCATTTCATCCTAAATTTAGTTACATGCCCTCAAAGATTTTGCCCTATTTGGTTAAATTTTGCTTCCAAGCAAAACTATGGTTCATATGTACTTTCAGATTATTTAAACCATATTAATATACAGCAGAAATACGTAAAGCTCTAAATTCCTATTATGCATTTAGAAGAAGAGGAGTTTGGATTTGATATCCCGCTTTATCACTACCCGAAGGCATCTCAAAGAGGCTAACATTCGCCTTTCCCTTCCTCCCCCACAACAAACAATCCGTGAGGTGAGTGGGGCTGAGAGACTTCAGAGAAGTGTGACTAGCCCAAGGTCACCCAGCAGCTGCGTGTGGAGGAGCGGAGACACGAACCCAGTTCCCCAGATTATGAGTCTACCGCTCTTAAGGACTACACCACACTGGCTCTTTATAATAAGAAATTTACTTTTAGTAAGTTGCAAGTCCTTGTACAAAAGGAACTTACAATGAATCTCACAATCACGTTCCTTAAAAAAATTATGAGGTGCCGTCTTCATGAGAAAATGGGAGTTCACGGCAGAACACATAACATGTTTAGAACTGTAGTGCAACACTGAAACATAAAACAACGTAATGCAATTGAGAGGAATAAAACCTGTTCAACCAGAGGAAAATGAAATAATTTAAAATGTGAACTAAAGAAAGACAAGAGTTCCTTAAAGAAGAGACAGTCTGCTTTTATTTTTGGAAACATTAACTGAAATTCCAGTATCCTGCTGTTAACAAAATCCCGCCATCCAAAATCAATATTAAAATAGGGAGGTCTCAATCTTGCCCTTATTTTGTGTAAAAAACAGAATCTGACAACATGACTGTTACTATGATATATTAGGTTACAGCTCAGTGCTCCAATGGTTCTACTACATACAGTGCAACTGGGATAAAAGAGGGTTGCTTCAAATCCTCCATTTACAGAGTAATTAAAGACAGTTCATTTTCTACACCAACAGGAATGGGCTGCATCTCTTAACCAACTTTCCTGCAAACAATATCTCTCTTTTTCTCTTTTTTACTGCTTCCACCAAACTGTATTCCTTCAACACTTGTTACAACCAAGGACAACACTGATGTCAGGTCCATCGCAGCCATTCCAGAAATGTTTACTTATTCAATACAAGACTATGCCAATATTTTGAAACCTAACACAGCTTTTTAGCATGTGAATTCTGTATCAAAAGTGCCACTGTGTTTGTGTTGCTGAGATGTTGTTCCAGCCCATGTGTGCCGGATGCAGTGTTATGACAGCAATAGTTTTTATTACCAAGCGTTCAGTTTGGCTAATATTGCTCCAAGCTTTTGACGAAACATCCACAAAGCTTAGCCAAGGAAAAATACTGTATGTACCTCACTTGAAAAGAACAGAACAAAAAAAAAAAAAAAATCCTTCCGACCAACTAGGTTTGTTCTTGATATGAGCTTTCGCGTGCTAAATAATACTTGTATGGGACACGGGTGGTGCCGAGGCCTAAACCACCGAGCCTCTTGGGCTTGCCAATCAGAAGGTCGGTGGTTCAAATCCCCGCGATGGGGTGAGCTCCCATTGCTCTGTCCCAGCTCCTGTCAACCTAGTAGTTTGAAAGCATGCCAGTGCAAGTAGATAAATAGGTACTGCTGTTGCGGGAAGGTAAACTGCATTTCCATGCGCTCTGGTTTCCGTCATGGTGTCCCATTGCGCCAGAAGCGCTTTAGTCATGGCTGGCCACATGACCCGGAAAGCTGTCTGTGGACAAACGCCAGCTCCCTTGGCCTGAAAAGCGAGATGAGTGTTGAACCCCATAGTCGCCTTTGAGTGGACTTAACTGTCCAGGGGTCCTTTACCTTTTACGTTACATTTATGTCTCAAAACAATGTTAGACACTATCAAAGCATGCAGATATGCTGAAGACTGTGACTGTACTTGGCCATGACAAATTCAACAAATAATCTGGAAGCTCATATTTAAATATGTAGCCCAGGCTTCCTCAAACTCGGCCATCCAGATGTTTTTGGCCTACAACTCCCATGATCCCTAGCTAGCAGGACCAGTGGTCAGGGATGATGGGAATTGTAGTCTCAAAACATCTGGAGGGCAGAGTTTGAAGAAGCCTGATTGTAGCCAAACTTCAGAAACTTCCAATTCTGAAATATGTTTTGGATCTGAGTATCCATGTGACTATACACAAGCCTGAATTTAAACAGAGCTCTGTGACTTTGTAATAATTGGGAAGGTTACCAAACATGTTGCTGAGAACTTAGCATTTAATTTTTGGTGTTCTAAATGGAGGCTCTCAAAACATTCTGTTGTTTATTTGCTTCTGTTTGAATAAGATTTACCTTGATATTCATATTTATTCCTAATATTATTTTGTCTGTGATGTAGCCTTGTGAACCACCAGATTTGCCTATTTATTAAAAATGGTTCTTTTCCAAAGGTGGATTCAAGGTGGCTCACATAAGAACACATAATACATTAAGTAAAACATAAGAAGAGAACAAATTCAAACATCAAGTGTCAGTCATTAAGGTAGTACATATCATTAAAACAAGGTGAGTGGAATCTGCAGCAAGAACTCAGATCCTGAACAGTGTGTTCAAGATGAAACAAAGGGGGAAAATGAGACACCCAAGGTATCCAGGTCGCAATGCAGTTGGCTTTAAAAAGTCAAATTAGCACCTCGATTTGAGCCCAGAAGCCAATTAGCCTCCAATGCAGGACAAAAAAATAAAATGGTTTAGTATGTTCTCAAAGCCTAAACCCAGCCAAAACGCTAGCAGTATTAATTCTGTAGCAATTAAAAGTTTCTGAATGCTTTATTGTGTTTAGACTAGGAAAGGAAGTCTGATAATCAGCCACTGTTACTCCAATTCCTTCCCACTTGAAAATAAATTCTAAGTGAAGAGAATGAAGCTCTGTAGTACAAAGCTTGTACTGTTAGGCTGAATGTTACAACCGCAAAAAAAATTAAAAAGATAAGAGAGCCTGGCCTCTTGCCTTGCCAACTAGAAGGTGATTCTTGAAACCGATACATGATTATCAGACTTGCAGCTAAACCTTTATGCACTCAGAGTACAAAGACGTCAAGTAGGAGGTTTGTTGCCTGGAAAGTTGAACCCTGTTTTCTGAACTACCAAAGTGCACGAATTTGTTACAGGAAATCCTGGTCCAGTCTATATTCATCTGAGTTTACTTTTCATTAAATAAATGACTAATAAGCGCAGCAAATAATATTATCAATATATCAGAGAATCACAGCATTGGAAGGGATTCTAAGCCTTTCCAATGCAATATTCAGAAGCGTGAAAATATTCACTGTATTGAAGCTTCTAAAGAGGAGCATGGTCACTCAAAAATGTCTGGCAAATTGCATTTTAAAATGGTTACTCTAAGTTCTTTGGGTGTAATTCAATGTTGCACTATGATTTGCCTGTGTAAGAATTTCAGCTTGCGAGGTGGAACAAGTCTGCTCCTTCCACAAGGGGAAGTTCTTGCACAGGGCTTCTGCTAGGTGAATCCTGCCCTTTGGGTTAGTTGCCATTTTTTAAATGCTGACTGAAATATATATGTGTGTGTGTGTGTGAACACGGACATGTGAGTTATTCTTGGCATAGTATGAGGGATTATTTAATGGCAGTTTGATGTGAGTGTACATGCTGTTAACACTCTGTATTATTACTGTTTACTACAATAAATACTAGTTGTAGCTTTCAAGCTGTTCTTTCCTTCATTGTCTAGAAGGACAGACAGCGTTGAGACTTCAATTGGCTTTCAATGACACTGTGTACTCTGCAAAGCTCATGCCAGAGAAAGCGTGTGGGCACAATATTTATTAGCACACTTTGCTTGCAATAAATCTTGCAAGTTGTGAAAAAGTTTCCTTGTTTGACTATACTTTAAACATCAATGCTATCTGCAGTACCAATGAAAAGGAACAAACACTAAGACCACACACTTGTATCTTTCACGTGTAGATTCTCCACCCACCTATGGTCAAACCTCTCTTTTTCAACTAATGTCCCTTTCTCCTTGGTGATCCTTAAACTGTAGGGTTGTGTCTACTCAAGAGTTAATGTTATCTGTTCAAAGTTCACCTTACCTGCTTTCTCAGCATATGATTGACTATCTGCAATGGTTTTTGGTAGCTCTGGGTTGTACCGTGTTCCCTCTGGAAAAATCACAAGATACATCTGTGGAATTAAAAAATATTTATATGCACAATTTTTTTAAAAAAGGAAGCATCACAACATGGTTTCTAAGCTACAGTATGACAGAAAAGTGTGTGTGTGTGTGTGTGTGTGTGCGCAGTGGGGAGGGGAGAAGAGGGTTGAATAAAACACAGATGACGTGTTTATAAACATATGCAATAACAGTCGTTTTCAGTTAAGATGAGCAATCCTGATATTCAAGGAATCCGAATTTTCAAGGAAAAATTAACAGAGGAACATAAGCAGCAGAAGCAACAAAAATTGTGTGTAAGAACATACTAAATGGTTCAAGTCAGAGAAAGTAAACCAACACAGCTCAGTGAGCAAATCTCTCTCTCTTTATATCCTGTCCAGAGATCCCTAACCAGTTGCAACTGAATGTTCTGCAACTTTAAATAATACAAAGACCAAGAAATACAAGATGCCTTCTTAACTGGAACAAATTAACCTAACAACCCTGGCCAGCAAACCTTGTTTGGTGTGTGACAGCTATAGGTATTGGCAAGCAAAGAGAATGTGCTATCCTTTGCATGACACTCAGCTGACAAGGAAGGAAGGAAGGAATTCTGCCGATTTCTTCCTGATCCCGACATGCAAAAACGGATGCAATTTAGCTTTGGTGGGTATGATGAACACTCAGTTACAAAGGTTCCAGAAAGTTGATACTGCAGAAGTAGGTTTTATATTCTGACACTAAGAGTTTTTTGGGAGGGTACAGTGTTATCTACTAACCACGTGGGAAACATCAGTTCACAGGAAAAGTAAGTGTATAAGCCAAACCTAGACTCCTTCATGCTGGAAGCCATTTTGGCATGCACACGGTGTATAAACCGACAGGCAGACAGACAAACAAACATCCCACTCCAGCCACTCATCCGTTCAGCAGGGGAAAGAAACGCAAGCCATGCACCTGCGGCAACATATGAGCTAAGCATTTTTGTCACTTTAATTCTTATGGTAGTTAGAACACACACTCATACACAAATAGGAAATATATAATCTTACTGGAGTTCCAGCCTTTAGCTGGGATTGCAACTTGTTCCTCATTTTCCTTTCATTAAATTTGGCACTTCGTTTCACATAGACTCCTCCATGCTAGCAAAGAAAGAAAGAAAATATACTGATGACAATAATTTATGAAACAAAGTACACAGATTTTCAATATTCTAAAAAAAAAAATGAAATCAGAAATGCCATTTTAAATAAATAAATAAATACATACATACATACAAACTAAGGTCCATCTAAAAAGACCCATTATTACACTTAATGCAAAACTCTTTCATATTTGTTAAACAGTTTAAACTGAAACCAACAGGTGAAACTGTAGCAAGGATATTAAAGAGCTAAAATTAATTGGTGATACTCCGTCTCTCCTGAAGAAGACAGAGTGTTCCAGAGAGAGAGAAATCAGGAAAGAAATAGAAGAGCTGGGAAACTGACAGGGAGCTGAGGGATAAGCAGAGAGGCTGTGTCGCCATTTGCTAAGGTGAAGGACTATGGAAAATTTACATACAGAAAGTCTCAGGTTCAATTCCTGGTAGGTCCAGTTAAAAGGATCCACTACCAGGTTGAAATCCTGGAGGGCTGTTACCAGACAAAATAGTTGATAATGGGCTAGACAGACAAATAAGTCAAGCATAAGTCAACTTGCTAAACTCCTCAGCTTTGCTTTGTCTAGTGCTGCACCTGCACTTTAACGGTCATGGCTTGCCTCAAAGGATCCTGGGGAGTGTAGTTTGTTAAGGGTGCTGAGAGTTGCTAGGAGACCCAGAGTCCCTTCACAGAACTGCAATTCTCAGAGTGGCTTAACAGCCAATCCCTCTGCCCAGGGAACTATGGGAAAAGTGGTTCTGTGAGGGGGAATGGGGGTTTCCTAGCAACTCTCAGCACCCTTAAAAAGCTGCAACTCTCGGGATAAAGTAATACTACTTTAAATGTAGAGTGCAGATGGAGTGTAAATGGGAGCACACTTTCATGTTATGCTTCATGGACTACACCTATGTTATATTCTTCTAAAAGCACAGCCAATTCTATATGGAGACTAATCAAACATTCCAAGAAAAAGTTATTTAAGTATGATCTTCTCCCCTCCCCCACAGGAATACAAAGCAAATAATATCAGCTAGATCAAGGGTCGGCAAAGTTTTTGTGGCTTGGGCCGGTTCACGGTCCCGCAGATGCCGTGGTGGGCCAGAGTGTGCACACGCATGCACACTATTTCCTGCGCTCCTTCCGGCATGGAGGAGGCGTGCACAGCTTCCCATTGGCTGCAGGAGCCAGCCAGCGTCATGGAAGGCGGTCCCCGCGCCAGTTTAGCAAGGCGCATGGGAGCCAACCTAGCAGGTGGCGGGGGTTCCCAAGTGGGTGGTTAAACAACCCCCATGGCCTGCTTGTGGCCCATAGGCTGACCCCTGAGCTAGATGCATGCATAGTCACACTACAAAATGCTGTTAAACCAAGCAACCCACCTTTGAACACACCTACATTTATGCTTATAGACATGCTTACAATGAAATAAAACCAAAAGGGGGGTATATAAACTAGAAATATTTTAAACCAGTGGGCAGTAAGCAACTAAATAAATAAATAAATGCAAGAGTGGAATAACTTATGATTGTGCACTGGGACTCCATCTGCACTCCACCCCCCACCCCCAGCCTGGGCTACCCTCTCTCAAACTGCTCTGGAAAGTTAGGGGAGGGTAAAAATCCAGAACAGATTTAGGGGTGAGGCATGGGGGGGGGGAATAAGAAGAAGCTGTTCTATTTGTGCAAAACACTATTTAGTACTATGTTGAATGCAACCCATTTTCAGAACTGCAGCTATATTGGCTCATTCTTGAACTGGTTCCCCAAGCGCAAAATGGAGAGGAGAGAGAAGGAAAGGGAAAGGCCGATGGCTTCAATTAATACCAGATGCCTTGACTTAAAAGAAGCAGTTGTAATGAATTCATGAACACATCCATGCATAGCAGTTAATTAATAAAATGCCCTATTGTGCCAAGTTAACAAAAAAAAGAGTTACATTTCAAGTATGGCATTAAAGGATTCAATTCCCCAGCCTGCTGGTACAGTACTCTGGCACAACAGAGAACAAAACTGCTCTGTCAATGTCTTCCTTAAAATTACAGCACCCAGAACTGGACGTAGTGCTCTAGATGTGGCCTGATTCAGCACGTGCTGTAATAGCTTTCCCCAACTTTGGGTTGCCAAATATTGTTGGACTGCAACTCCAATCATCACTGATTCTGCTGGTTAGGAGTGATGGGAGTTGCAGTCCAACAGCATTTGGGGACCCAAGCTTGAGAAAGGCTGATGTAGAGAGTACAACAGGGATTGCCTCAGAATCAGGATTATAGCAGACCTCAGGTGCCACATATAAATAATAAAATTATTATTACAATCAATTAAGAGGGAACGGTTCTAATGTTTAGTCACTTTATGACAACCCTAGGGCCTTATTCCCTAATTTCGACCTTGGCCAACTGCTTCAAAGCATTCAGCAGCCCTTGTCTGCAAAACAAAGACAGCTGGCTCAGCATGCAATGCCTACTCAAGAGAAAAGCAACAGGCACAATACAACATTGGATTGTATCTGATTAAGTCAAACTCAGAGCAGACCCACTGAAATCAAAGGACTTAGGTTTATCACATCCACTGATTTACTCTAAGTATGACTTTGCCAAACACAACCCTAACTTTTAATATAGGAAACTTATTATAAATGAGCTTGACCAGCTATAAGGTAAAGCATGTAGTAACAAGAAGTAGAGGGTCGAAACAAAATAATTACAGGGAGCTATAACATATCTCACAAAGGACAAATGTTAAAACCATCACCTCTGATGAAGTTACATGTTTACAAGTTCTAAATTCCACTGAAATCCTCAGGACTTCCTTCCAAGTAAAAATGATTGCAACTGAGAGATCAGTTTTCTATAGAGCCAGGTGGATCAGGTGATATTTTTCTGCCACATTTTAAGCTATTACTTCTTATCTACATACATGTTCACTTCACCCCACTATGTTGTGTATGTAGGACTTTTCAGGGAATCAACATTAAACTGAGAATCAATAGAGTATTAGAATACATCTCCAAGAATCTGATAAATACCTTATTAGCTTTTTCATATTTATTCTCTAATGATTTAAGAGTGTGTTTTGTGCTTGGGGAGGAAGCATACAGGCGAGTTTACTAGCATGTTTTCCTTAAAAGTTCTGTGTTCTGCTTTCTACATGCTCAGACCCTACACACATATATTCCACAACAGGATGTTTATCTGAGGTAGGAAATATGCATTCCATCACAATTCTGTAATTAATTGTCACTGGAAAATTTCAGTGGAGCGCGAGTGACATCACCAACACAGTATCAACAGGAAGAGGAGGAAGTGGTGTTTTTTTGTTTTGTTTTTGTACCATTTGGCATGTCAGGGAGAATTTAAAAAGAAAAGAAAAAAAAGAATACCTGCCAACTGACTCCATATACTTTGCATATCCTTCCCAATAGAATTTCCCCTTAAATACCTTTAAGTGCCATAATTTGCAGACTGTGATTTGCGACACTGAAGGTGTCCACTGAATTCTATTTGCAGCATGAAAAGCATCCACAACCCATGATCTAAAGGAAAACCCAGTTTTTAATCTTGTCATCATCCATGGGAATAAGTCTGCTCGGCAGACTAGTATTTTTTGGAAGTTAACTGGGAAAACTGCCGATGAACGATCTTGAACAACCATGGGGAGTAAACAAAATAGCTATCCTAAAATGACAGCAAGTAGATTTATTTACTGTGGTTGCAGCACAAGAGAAGAAAAGAACCACCTGGCCCTAGTCACCTGTCAGGAGAAGGAGGGTTGCTTCCAGGAGGATGGAGCTCTAGGAATGGGTATTTTCAGCCTGGTGATAGCCACTGGCAAGAAAACCAACAGCTGCTGGTTGTTTCCTGTGGGAAACTGGATTCTGGGCTAAACAGGCCTTTGGCCTGATCCAGGAGGGCTCTTCTTGCGTTGCCAGTTTGCTGCCTCTTCCCTTCCAGAAAACAACAACAGCATTATTCCGATGAAATAATCAGTTATCACATGGCTACAGAGCAAGGAGGAGGGGGACAAAATGGTCTCAACCACTGGACAAATAACCCCGATGATGAAAAATACATAGCTACAGGCTGTCCTGAAAACCACTTCCAGAGGTGACAACTACACCATACATTAAAGCAGTGTTTTTCAACCACTGTTCCGCGGCACACTAGTGTGCCGCGAGATGTTGCCTGGTGTGCCGTGGGAAAAATTGAAAAATTACTTTATATATAGTCAATATAGGCACAGAATTAATTTTTTTAACTTTTTCTAATGGTGGTGTGCCTCGTGATTTTTTTCATGAAACAAGTGTGCCTTTGCCCAAAAAAGGTTGAAAAACACTGCATTAAAGCACATGAATTCCTCTCAAGCAGCTATCCTTGGAGCTGTAGTTTGTTAAGGATGCTGGGAATTTTAGTTTTAATAGCCTATGGCTATTAAAACAGTTCGAGGATTTGTGGGACTATTTAATTTTTGGATTTTATTGCAAGATTTAAAAAAAAATCTGCAAATCGCTCAATATCTCTGGAGTAAAACAGATAAATTGGACAGGATTGCAGCACCTGTATTGAGAAACAAGGGGAAAGAGGCAATGTAAAAACAATGCTATCCCTCCTTGTCCCTATGCCAAAGGAAAAGAACTTCATTGGTTCAACTCAAGGCCTGATTTGTACACCAGCAAGTAAACGACTGCAGTTCATGCCACATTGTTTACCATGAGGTACCAAAGGTCCATTTTTCTCTCAATGCACCTGCTAGATCAAATGCTAGCACATGTCAACTAACAACCATGTGGGAATGATTTACAAAATCATTCTCTGCAGCGCTTTGTCATACAGAGGAGTCAATTTTCTTATGTCCATAAGAAGTTTTTGTTTTGTTTTTAAACCTGTTGCTATGGAGAAAAACTGCCAATCTTATTTCTCAAGCTTTTCAATCCACACGGTGACGCACTCAGTGAGCAGTCACATATTGCTTATGATCACGCAGGGTGAGATTTTACCACAGAAGCAACAGCCATGAAGACCAATTTAAAGCTTCCTCCAGGGGGAAGCTATTTTCCATGCACCAAACTTTTAGGTCTGATTCAAACATTGCGGTTCTTAAGAGAAGGCAAAAAAAAAAAAAAAAGGATTCCATGGGGGTACTGTAACATGTGTACTTACCACCAGGATGACCATATGAATAACCCCAGTTTACTGACCACATGGATCAGGCTGGATCCATCCAGGGATCTACTCTCAACTTTTTGAGTGGCCTTCACACAGAAGCAGTAACATTTGAATTGATTCTTATGGTGGCCGTTTCATACATTGGACTTGGCAAAACACAACTCACCCTGGTAATTAATATTTTCTATGGCAGCACACCCATGGAAGATCAGCCACTACTCTGTCTGAACTAGGGTTGTCATATTTCAAAGCGCTTTCCCGATTGACTTGCCTAAGATCCAGGACAAAGCGCCACCTTTCGGAAATTCCCTTCTCCCCCGGACGTCAATTCCCCATTTGAAATCCCGGTAATGTCCAGGTGTATGGCAGCCCTAGTCTGAACGAATGACACAAGGGGAACCTACAAGAACCTAATGTATGAAAATTCTACCCCTCATCCCCGCCTGGCAGCAGAAAGCAACTCCAGATTTACTGAAAATATAGAAGGGGTTCATTCATTTAAAGTGATTGCATAGGGTGGCGTTCGAAAAATGGAGGTATGTGCTATGCAGCTTGTGTTTTTGCATCTGCGAACCAACATCTTGTGCCTTTCGGGACACAAGATGTGAATTATGGGACCATATGCAGAGAAGTGGGAAATTGTCATTACAGCTCTTATCTCTCTCTGCTTAAAATATATGGCACGAGTTTAGATATGGAACCACACTCACCTAGTGAGAAACACTACCCCTTGTCTCCCAAAGATCTTCTGAATTTCAACTATTGTGTCTAATGGAACACAGCTCACTAGATCACCCTGATAGCCTACTAGGATAAAATCCATATGAAGCTCAACTAGAGGAGCAAAAAAGCAAAAAGGAAAGAGAATAAGAAACTATAAGAACATATCTAAATCAAGTCATTGACATAAAAGGGCTACTTGTTTTTTTTTTTTAATCAGAAACTTCAAGGTGACAAAGACATAAAAGCCACAATTCGGTGAATTTTTGCATATGCAGACATCTATCAAATTATTCTTGCTTTTTTTGGAAAGACAACCCAATTTTGCTAACATATTATGAATCTGTGCAACAGCAAGGATATTATCCCATAAATAAACACAATCCATGCACCGAGTCAAAGCCAGGACTAAATGTGATTAAAGCTAGATTGAAATATGTAAGAAATTTAACTAAAGGATAAATGTTTCAAGTGCAATCCTATATATTGTTACCAAGAAGTCAACACCACTGAATTCAGTGGGACTCAATTCAGTACACACGAAATTGTCTTAGGGTTTATCCTGGATCCACTTACCTGGGAGCTCCATGTGACTTACTTCAAATAAATAAATAAATGCCAGAATTGTACTGTTAATCGTGTAGGACACGGACATGTCGTTTTTGCATCTTAGCAGGCGTTGTCTCAAGTTCAGTGAGTTACTTTTAGTTTGCTTAACACCTGACTAGAGAGCCAAAGGGTACCTCCTAACCCTACCAGATAAAATCTGCTAACTAGAAAGAGTTGAAGTTTCACTATTCTGTTTCAAATATGCAACACAAACACATTATCAAGACAGAATCATTGCATGGACATGACTTCAGCATGCCTTGGGACTACGTTTTACTGAAATAAATGGGATTTACTTCCAAGTAAATATGCCCAGGATTGAGGCATGTCAAAATTTAGCAGAAAGTACTAGTTATTTCATGTGATGTGGAGAAAGGATTAGGATTTACCTGAGAAAAGTACCACCCGTATAAAGGAAGCCACTTTAACCCGTCTTTCAAAACGTATCGAACGTGTCCCAGAGCATTTTGCCTGATGGCCAACATATCTGCTATAATCCAGTCAACTGCAAAACAAACAAACAAAACTCAAACATTTATGTCCCTAGGCTAATGTCAAAAACCTTCCCAACATTATTTAATGCTCATATTCTTTTGTGCTTATGAACATGAAAGATGAACTGCGGTCAGTGGCAACGCAAGGTAAGTTTTTTCCAACCCTTTAGTATTTTAGCACGCATTTCTTCATTTTTTAAACAAAGCTTGTACCGTTTGCACAATACTACTAAATAACTTTTAATCTCCTGCCAACGCAGAATAGATGCATATCTTGAAGGATCTGGTTGAGAAACACTGGCTCAATAGACAACGAACCAGAAACACACCTTCATGTTAAGCAGTGTGCTCTTAAAACCAGAATCAGAAGAACTAGAAGTACTGGGATTTCTTGAAATTACCACAACAGGGTTCCAGTAATTACCACATTTTTCAGTGTATAACACACCCCTGTGTATAAGACGACCCCTATTTTGGGGGACTCCAAATTTACAAGAGAGTTGAGAGCTGTTGAGTTTTTTGGGGGAGGATTGCCCAGTTGTTGAACTTTTTTGGGAGGGAGGGAATTGTCAAGAATTACTCAAACATTAATTTATAATTTAAAAAATCGACTTATACACGTAAAAGTGGTGTAATATAATTCATGAAGCCAATCAGCCAAGTTCAAAACAAATATTAGACACTTGGCAAAAAAAAAATGAGCAGCATGCAATTAAAACTGAACACTGTACAGAGATTTCCTGTGGAAATCACTTTTGTTCATGAAAGGCAGAAACACCCCTCCATTTTTCACCAATCCTATTGCATCCCTCTTGAGTGTTACAATACCTTCTTCCAGAGGTTCCTCCCAAGCTTAGGGGATGACATTTCAGTGGGCTGCCATGAGCAGGACTGGGAAAAAAGCACGGGTGTCTTGCTTTGTGCAAGAGCTGCCATCGGATACAACTGTTTGTATTGGTTCAAAAGCACATCCAAATTCGAGGCACCTTGTTAGGAAGAACATGAGGGCTGTTTTGCAAAGAAACAGCTTAACGGCCCCATTATCTTGCTCATCTATCAGGATCATATCGTGCATTTTTGTTTATTTAATCTTAACATGCAATCCCAAGTATCTGAATCTAGAGAATTTCATTCTCGGTGGTTATATTAACACTTTGTGTTTTTGCTTTTAACAATCATTTAATTAAAAAACACTTACAGGTAAGGAAATTGCATACAAACCTGTACTCTGATGATTTGATATACATACCACATTCTCCTTATTTTTTGGCAAATCACCATACAGAATTATCTGGGAAAGAAAAAGGGTACTTGATTTAATGGCTTGAAGAACATCAACAAAACCTAGGTTCAAACTTTATTTAAACTCTTGAGAGAGAAGATTTAACAATTCCCACTTTATGTCAGGACTACCGTTTTATGACTTTATGTGGCACTTTGCTAAAGTCAGGATGACCATGTATAACTTAAGCGTTTACCTGAGTCTATGAAACTTAAGGGATGTACAACCAAATTGGCTTATAAAAGTGTACTCTCAAATGCAATCATTCTTTTACAATGAGAGAAGAGAGAAAAATTTTCCTCTTGCAAAACCATGACATGTTCATGTTAGTGCGGTTCAGGTAAAGTCTTAATAGTCATTTGATTCATAATATTTCTAAGCTGCTTTTTATTCAAATGAAGCTCAAAGCAGCTTACAAACAAACAAAACACAATTACAGCAAAAGTCATATGCAATACCCATTGAAGCAGCAGTAAAAAGATGGAAGCAGGCATTGTCTTAAGTGTTTCTATAGAACAATCAGTACCTGATCAGTTCAAGAACCAACATGTGAAAATAATGGAATTATTTCACGTGAGGGAATGTATTATGCTTTAAACAGAGACCCAGCTTCCATCTCTGAAATCCCTTTTAAAAGATGAAAACCCCTTTAGCACACTCTCCCCATCTTCCTGTGGAATTAGTAGCATACATGTATGCATATTTATAAAAGCAAACACGATACAAATATGTAAAATATTTTTTTCTTAACACAACCTGATTGAGGTAAGGTACACAAGTGGGAGAGGGTTGGGTTTTTATTTTACTATCAGCGGAAAGATAGAAGTGGCAGGGAAGGAAACGGGAAAACATTAGCTCATGAATGAAGAGAAAAGCGATGAAAGTACTTTAAGCACAAAACTGAAAAGGTTAACAGGATGCAGAAGCCTTTGACCTCTGGGTGACTAATTTAGTCAAGCATACTCAATGAAAGGACCATCTAACATCTGTTTGGTACCCTTAGCTTGCTGGCAACAGTGCTGAAATGAACATTTGACCTTGAAAACATTTGCCCAAATACAAATGGCCAAACTCGCTTCCAAACTGGCATGTCTAAAGATCAGGATACTACCATCCCATTTAGCATTCATCTCAAAAGATTTTTGTTTGCTTGTTTGTTTAAATGTATTGTATTATTATTTTATTTTTATGTATTTATTAAATTTCTATACTGCCCTTCATCCGAAGATCACAGGGCAATTTACCAAAACAAAAATATTTTATGTATACCATAATAAAAAACAGAAACAATATCCTTGGGCCCCAGACCAGTTTAAGAGGCCTTATATTGTTTAATTAACCAAAGGCCTGGGGGAAGAGGAATGTTTTTGCCTGGCGTCTAAAGATATATAATGAAGGTGCCAGGCGAACTTCCCAAGGCAGAGCATTCTTGTGGAGGCGGCACACAAAGAAAGGGCCTCAGGTGATGACTTGTTGGTTCATATGGGGGAGAAGCAATCCTTGAGGTTTGACAGCCAAAAAAGTTATCATTTCCAGATCTCTAACAAAACTACATGCACTTGCCCTAAAGATACCCTGTCAGATCTCTCATTTTTAAAAGCAGCTATTAGTTTGGGGAGCCATTCTAGTTTATGATCAGGAAACTACACTGTAATACACAGCAACTGGTAGTTCTCATCAGTGAAAAGGATTTGGTGCTTCCAATCAGTGAAAAGGATTTGGTGCAACAACATCAAGTGCTACAACAAGGGAAAGTCAAAACGCAATGCCTTATCAGAGAAGTGGGACTGCTGATATATGGATTTATTTAAGTCTACTGTTCACAGAAATTCCGTCTATGCCTTTCCTTAGATGGGTGGCAAAGACAGCTAGGAAGGACCACACTTGCATAATTTGTGCAAATACTGAGCCATTCAAAGGATTACAGGGACCCTGCAGTCTTCCAGACACTGTGGAACTCCACTTCTCTCCGATCAGCATGGTCAGTAGTCAAGGATGATGGAAGCATGTAGTTCAGCAACACCTGAAAAGCCACAGGTTCCCCCACTCAGGGGCTACCTCTCTAGGTTGTGTAACCTGGAGCTGGGCTCAACAAGCAGGTTCCTCCCTGCTCTACCACCTACAGAGAGTGGAGAGCAAGTCGAGGCAGGGCTGTTCCTCCGTTCTTCAATCACTCACCTTCTGGGTGATGTACCAGCCAGAAAGGAATGACAGAAGTGCACCGTCACAATGGGTAAGCAGCAAAGGCTGGGTGCATCAAACTGAACGTGCCACTCAAAGGGGTATGGCAGGTAAGCAATGGTGGGGAGGAAGACACTGCTAGGAGCAGCCACCGCCTCTGCTAGGTCACCTCTTTCTGGGAACCAGAGTTACAAGGAAGACTAGACCGACTGTGCCACCTGTTTTATTTATATGCTGTCCATCTGACTGGGTTACCCCAGCCACTCCTGGCAGCTCCCAACAAAAATACACCACACATTAAAAGCTTCCCTATATGCCTTCAGATGTCCTCTGAAAGTCAGATAGTTGTTTATTTCCTTGAGATCTGGTGGGAAGGCATTCCACAGGGTGGATGCAACTACCAAGAAGGGTTCCTCCCCCCCCCCCCCACTCCCAGAATGAAACTGCTGGCTCTCCAGTGAAAATTAGGCTTGCTGTGCACAACCTTAAGGGCTGCATGCACTGTGCTGTACTCAACCTAGGTGTTGACAGCATCGAGGAAGTAGGCAGAGCCCCAGCGCTGCCTGGAAAAGATCGCTCCCACCTGCAATGCCACCCAGAGCCTGGGAAGGTGAGCAAACCGAGGCGGGGAACCCCCTCTCTGCTGGGAAGCAAGCAAGAGAGAGTGAGAGCGCGCGCTGCGAAAAAGGCGCAGCCCCTGCCTCCGCTCGCTCACCTGAGCGCAGCCTCGCCCACCTGTAGCCAGGTTGCCCTGCTTGGCATTCAGAGACGCGAGGTGGTGGAGAGGTAGTGGTGGTGGGGAGATGACGAGGGGGGTGGGTTCCTATCTCCCCAGCAATCCCCTAAGGGGGCGTGGCCCCTCCGCCAGCCGTCCCCCCGTCCCCCGCCCACAGCAGCAGCCGCCCTGACCTGCACGCCGGTGTAGTTCTCGAAGAAGAAGAGCACCATGCTCTGGTAGAGGGTGTACAGCCGGTCGTCCACCTCGTGGTAGACGCGCGCGGGGAGCAGGGTGGAGAGCAGGCGCCAGGCGCCCCAGGCCAGGACGTAGGTGGGCGCGGTGCCCAGCATCAGGGCGGCGGGCAGCACGTAGCGCATGGAGTAGGTGTGCAGCACCAGCGACAGCAGCATCTCTCCGGCCAGAGTTGGGCTGACTTTAAAGGGGGTTGGGGGGGGGGAGAGAGAAAGAAATAAGAAGAAATGAAGATCCGGCTGCTGGGCTTCGCGACGCCGCTACCACATGAAGGAGGAGGAGGCGCCTCTTCTCACGCCTCGCAGCCTGCAGGCGCCGCCGCCGAAGAGGAAGAGGAGGGCTCCGCAGCTCGGCCGCATGGCCCGCGGGTGGCCCTGGCAGGAAGCAGCGTGGAAGGGCGCAACGGAGAAGCAAGGAGCAGCCAGCAGCGGGAGCCGGCCACCGGCAGCTCCTCCTGCAGCTCGGGAAGCGCACGCGACGCCCTCACCTGCCCGCCACCCCCGCGCCTCTTGGCCGCTAACCGAGGAGGAGGAGAAGGGCGCCGGCGACGAGGCAGCTCCGCCTCCGCTTCGCCGGAGACTTCCGGGGGTTGGCCAAGACTTGCTCCGCCTGCCTCTCCCCGCCTCGCTTTCGCTTCTTGCCTTCTCGTGCCCGGCAAGGGAAAGGCGCGCGTAAAGGCGCACTTTAGGGCTTAGCTCATGATTTATTTATTTTTAGTTGCACCTCCTGCCAATGTTCTTTTGCAGATTCCAAACGCCGCATTGATTTGTTAGTTTTTTTTTTTTTGCTAAGTGTGCCGGGTTTACGGATAAGCTAAACAAGCTATAGCTTAGGGCCCCACTCTATTGAGTGCCCCCACCCAAAAAAAAAAACACAAAAGAAAAAACAAAACTGGATGTACATTTCCAAAATACAAGATAAAAAACAAATAAAATAAAACCTACATACAGCAACAGTGTTTTGTGTTGTGTAGGCTCCAGCAATGGGTCCCACCTGTTCACTAAAATATTACTGGTTTGCTCATTTCTATATATAGGGTGCCTACATTCTGCATGGACTGGTTTATGGAATATGGACAGCAAATTAAGTTAATTTGGATATGCGGAAGATATTAAAAATAAATTTAAGGAACTGCAGGAAGAGGGGGGAGGACGTCAAGTTTTATTAAGATAAAATCAACAGTGTCATTAATCTTGAGTGATGTAAAAGTGAGGAACTGAATAAAATGGTTATAGTAAAATATGTCGGAATGAAAGACAAACAGGATGAACCATGGAAGGATAAGGAGGGAAATGGTTGGATATTTAGCAGTATGTAGAATGTTTATTTTGAGATGTATAATTGAAAACTTAATTTAAAAATTAGTAATTTTTCTTTTTTTTGGGGGGGGGGACACACAGCTATAAGCTGCACTGAGTCCACAGGATAGATCAGGATATAAATACAAGAAATGAAAAGGTGCTTTATTATGTGCTTACTATCTATGTAAGTTGGTATTGCAAACACTAATGGTGCTGTAGAGCTCACATAGATGTCTCATTTGACTGGGCACTTGCAAAAACCATTTGCTGTGGACGGAATGTTGGTTTTTCTACTGAGGAGACCTGTGTTTAAGTTCACACTTGGCCATAAAGCTTAATGGGTAGTGTTGGGGAGGGATAATAGTAAAGCACATACTTTGGATGCAAAAGGTCCCATCATGTTCGGACCCTGTCACCTCAAGTTAAAAGGACCGGATAGCAAGTGGTGTGAAGGATCTACACATCAACAAGGCTATGAGGCTAAATTGGGGAGACTCTCAAATACACTGTCCTGCAGTCCTTTGTGGAAGGGCCGCATAAGATGAATGAATCCGCCATGCAAGAGAAAAATTCAGGAAATGCCAGTGACATCCCGTCAAGGACACTGCTGACAGATAGTGGTTTGGATTGTAGTAGCTGTGGTGGTCTCAGTTGTGTGGACCAGGGATGGGGTTGGCATTCAAAATCTCACTGGCCAATGCTGAGGGTGATGAGAGATGTAGCCCATCAGTATTTGGGACACCACATGTCACCCATCCCTCGGGATAGTCAACCTTTTTATACCTACCGCCCACTAGTGCATCTTTCTGGGATGGTAAAATGTCCTTACCGCCCACTAGTGCTCGATGGAAGCAGGATTCAGCTTGTGTCGTAGAACCCCCTACTGCCCACCTAGAATCCTGAAACGCCCACTAGCGGGCGGTAGGGCCAGGTTGACAACCCCTGGCGTAGACTGAAGCTTCTAGAAGCAATTGTACCACGGTGCAACTTTTTGCCTTGCTATTATAGACCAGCACGGCATTTCTCTCTCATAATTTCCTTACATTTTATTTCCCCTCATATAAGAGCTGAAGACTATTTTTTATTCCTCCAGTCATGTGAGGTAGGAGAGAGATTTGCACAATGTATCTGTAATGGAGATTCATAACTTAGCAGGAGTTTGAACTTAGGTTTCCTCTGTTTCATTTTCTGGCAGGTTTACTCAGTGCCATTAACAAGCTGAGAGACAGGCAGAAACTCAACAGATAAAGCATTCTGCTTGGCCGCCTTTCTACTCCAGCAACAGTATTCTGGCATACAGTTTTTTAAAAAATTATTTTATCCAACATTCATTACTAGACCAAGCATGGGAAGCTGCTCTGGGAATGCACTCTGTTTATGGTGTAATGTTTAGAAGCACGAACTGTACTTTAGGCTACTGTATAGAGATGGTAACAAAACAACAATTCTACTATGCCACAGCACTTTTTGTCCTTCTTTGTATCAAAAGAGCAAGGCTCTATTCAAAATGCTTATGCTCCTATAAAAGGAGTTCAGCACACGTGGCTGTTTTCTTATCTCTTGCCAGGGGAACAGGTGCATCGGGAAGTTTTAAAACGTTTGACGTTTTATTATGTTTTTATATTCTGCTGGAGGCCACTCAGAGTGGCTGGGGAAACCCAGCCAGATAGGTGGGGTATAAATAATAAAATTATCGTCGTTGTTACTGTTATTACGTTGTTCCAAGTTGCAGGGAAATCTAAAATAACAGACTGCCATGAACACCAGAAGATGTGATTTCAGGTGTGGAATTAGGAGAAAAATGGGAAGCATCTGTGCATGTTTTAAATGGGTACCAGGAGGTCCATCATTTCCTGCAAGGACCTGTTGGCATGAGCACGAGAGCACTCTCCCCTCCCATGGTTTCCAGCAACTGGTATTCGGAAGCATTTGTGTCTCCATCTGTGCAGGCAGAGCAGAGCCACCAGGGCTAGCAGTCATTGATAGCCCTCTCCATGAAATTGTCTAGTCCTCTTTTAAAGCTATCCATAGTTCGACTACACATTGCGTGAAGTAGTACCTGTTGCTACCTCTCGATGCCGTCTTTTTGGCGGCGGCAGAAAGGAAAGGAATGCCATTCCCAATAAGCCAGTCTTCCTTTTGGCCCAGACCCAGGCATGGGAACATATGGAGAGAGACCAATGGCACACCTAGCTCAGTGTTGTCCATTGAATGACAATGGCTCTCCAGGGTTTCAGACAAGGTCCCTCCCAGTCCTATCTGGAGATGCCAGAGCAAAGCAGATGCTCTGCCACTGAGTTACATCTCTTTGTAAAACAGCAGTCTTGTTTTTAGCCTGCTCTTGCTGTTTTATTCTACTTCATGTGGGATGTGATACATAGATAGCAGTCAAGTACAATATTCCTTGTTTTCCTAGAGTGAACTCGCAGGGGAATGTTTGGTCCAGTCAGTAGAAAACTTCCTGTTTCCTCCTGACTGGGACATACTTCCTCTTGCATGTGACTAGAGGTGGGTGTGACTTTACTTGCCCAGGTAATACAAAAGGACAGGCACACTGTACACACTCTCTATTTCACTTGGTTCATCATAGGAGCAACAGCTTTTTTAGCTAGATGTGCTCTTTCAGCCAACAGAGGACAAAGGGACTATTCCGATATGGGATAGATTCCACATGTATATACTCCGTAACTAAGTCTACCTTCAGGGATCCATCTGTGAACTGAATGTGCCTTTTATATATACCGTACTTTACACAAGATTGTGTCGTGTCTATTCTTTTAGGAAGGATACAGGTGAAACTCGAAAAATTAGAATATCATGGGAAAGTCCATTTATGTAAGCAATTGTTTTCATTAGCTACTGGAGTTTAATATATGAGATAGACTCATGACATGCAAAGCGAGATATGTCAAGCCTTTATTTGTTATAATTGTGATGATTATGGCGTACAGCTGATGAAAACCCCAAAGTTGAAATTGTTAATTTGGGGTTCTCATCAGCTGTACTCCATAATCATCACAATAATAACAAATAAAGGCTTGACATATCTCGCTTTGCATGTCATGAGTCTATCTCATTTATTAGTTTCACCTTTTAAGTTGAATTACTGAAAGAAACGAACCTTTCCACGATATTCTAATTTTTTGAGTTTCACCTGTAAAAGGGGGAATTACCAGGAATCTAATATTGATAAGCTTAAAAAAGCTTGCAACAAGCTAACCGCTGTGTGTTTAAAGCGGGAATGTAAAACTCTACTAAGTTGCTAGCGCAAGTTATGAAGGATATTATTAAACAATATATCCTCTCCTGCCTCCCTGAATATTCCCACACTTCTGCTGACATTTTTTTTTGTCGTTTTGTTTTATGGATTGTTGTACCTACCTAAGAGTATTTATTATTATTTTTTACCTGAAGTATGGGACTGCCACAGATATTATTTCATGCCACCTCTTAGCATTTTTGGTGTCATCACTCATGTGGCTACCAGTCATCAGCATGTAGTGTAAAGCATGGAAATTAAAATCAGTAACAAACCAGCCTATTGAATTCCACCCAAAGAGGGGAGCTCAGACAAAATAAAAGTCGGGAAAGTGCCATCTCAGGAGATCTATGAAAGAGGATCACCTCTGAAGAACAAATATTTGCATACCAAAAAAAAGAAACACAGAAAAAGAAAGAAAAACAGTTTTGTGGATCACGGAAAACTTTTTTTTGGGGGGGCAGTACTGTTGAATAGCAGTAATGAGAAGTTTACACTTCTCTGGCTTGCCAAAAGAAAATACAGCAACATTGTAGAAAAGATACAGCAACAAATATGCTTTTTACCTGTACTGTATATTCTGAGGAATTTTCCATGGATGGTGATTTAGGGAATGCTGTTTGCTGGGATAGAACCCGCACGTTTGCTGGATGATACCCACCAATATTTAAACAATCTTCTGGAGAAGTTGCAGGGAGGATGAGAGAGCATAAAATTGCAATTTATTCTGGTGTCATAAAGGAAATAGGTGAAGTTCAATTTATGGCTCAAAGGCCCTGTCTAAAGTGTTTTAGGAATCTCTTTCAACCTCTACCCATTCACGTTCGGACAAAAAGGAGAACACAGAAAAATACTTTAAAATATCACTGTGGTGTAATCTAATAAGAAATAGATTCATCATATGGTGATGACTAGTCAACCAACTAATGTAATTTCTTTTAAGCAAACAGTAACAGTATTAATTTAGGCTATTATATATTTGCACATCTTTCACCTTTATTTACATTTATTTATTGACATACTTTCCAGCTGGAGAGTCACAGTTTCTGAAAACCTTTATATGGACTAGCTGAACATTTAATATTTATTGAATCTTTGCCACTATAAATTTATTTTCCCCCACTCCAATAATATTTTGGAACTGGACTCACTAATTCTTTCACAAAGTGTAAAATACAGTTTGTACTGATTGCTTACTTGCTACCCCAGGGACATCATGCATCAAGCATTCTGCTAGCTTAATAATTTTACTACTTCTGCAAAACATGCAGTGTATTTTCTGACACAAATGTTCAGAAAACATTTCCCCTGCAACCACACTTTGCTCAAGAACATCACCCCAATTTTCAGAGACATTTATTTTGTTTCCGATTTCTTCATGGTTTCCCTACTGTATTAAGAGTCTACTGTCGGATAGCTCATAACCAAGTGTCTGCTCTGCCCATTAATAAAAACATAGAAACAGTGGTTGGATAAATATGCCAAACCAGGGGGAGTTCTCAGATTTTAAGAGGAAAAGGAACCCTCAGACATTTTAGACAGACTTCAGGCATTGTTTTACACCATTTGTAAGCAATTTACTGATTTACCCGGTATGTTTGTTTTATGTTGTAAGTTGGGTTTTTTCCTTTTAAAATACAGCAGGATATAAGTACATTAAAAAGCAACAACAAAGTCTACATGGATTATTCAGATGTGAGCATCTCACACCTGCATTGCGCACATTCACAAATTGTGCCAGCCATACTGATGGGTTTTTTTTTTTTTTGGACCCCCCAAAGTCATGATTTCAGATTCAGCCTGAGCTGGATCTGCCTGTCATTCTCCTCTAATAAAGAGCATGCTCCCAGCAGTGGGGGGGGGGGGGCATGGGGCAGAGCCCCTAGGGTCCCAGGCCAGATATCTTCAGTGCTAAAAACAGCTGCTTTGGAATGGCTAGCTTTTAAAGCATGCCACACTGCTCAGCTATTTGTGATCCTTAGACAGGGGAATAAGTAGCTGTGCTCTTTTCAGTTTATCACGGTTTAAAAATTACCAAGTTAGGGTAACCTGCCTTGAGTCATCATGAAACTACAGCCTTGCCCATCAATGCCAACTTGATTTTATTTTATTTTTAGGACGCATACAGTATTTGCTATTTGGATATGTTTTCTCAGGGCTGAATTAAGGTTATTTAGGCAAGCAATGTGAGCCAAGATGTGGGTGGGAAGTTGAAAAACTATGATTTCTGGCATTACCGTACTTCATGCAATACTTTACATTGTTGTAAGGTCTTAAAAGATAGTGGTAAATGTCACATTAGAATAAGTATGCACCATTGAAATAAACAGAGGCAAATTAAAGCAACTTCTATATGTTCCTTTTAAAAAAATTGAATAATTTTTTTTTTTATAAGATTTTATTATTTTCCAATAAGACAAAGAGAAAACAGAATGCAACATCAACACAAAACATAAGAAACAATAAAAACAAAATCAACATTAAACATAATCAACAATAAACATAATCAACATTCAAAACAATAACAGCAATAAGAACATAAAAAGAACATATACAAACCTTAACCAATATCTATCTTTGTATATTTCTTGTTTCTAACTTCTCTGTTTGGGGACTTCCCCCGTTCCCTCCACTGTCTTCAGAAAAAAACAAATACTTCTTCAAGGTAGCTTTATATATTGTTCGATTCACATTTGCCCAAATTTTAATATACTTAGCTTTTACTTAGTCAAATATCTCAATAACTATGTATCTTATCTTGACGACCTATCTTAACATATTTTGACACATACATCTTTCACATAACAAAAATTCCTCTTACCATTTATATCTAACACATATCTACCAAAGCCGATGTTCTGTCTAATTCTGCTCAAATATTCAATTTAACTGATTTAACTAAATAGTCTTTAAATTTTTTCCACTCCTGCGACGCCTTCCCCTCCCTCTGGTCCCGGACTCTGACGGTCAGTTCTGCGAGTTCCATGTATTCCATCATCTTCATCTGCCATTCCTCCACCGTTGGTATCTCTTCACCTTTCCATGTTCTTGCCAATAGAATTCTGGCTGCTGTTGTGGCATACATAAAAAACACTCTATCCTGACTGGGTATCTCTTCATTGGTTATGCTCAGAAGAAATGCCTCTGGTTTCTTACAAAAGGTAACTTTCATTACCTTCTTAAGCTCATTGTAAATCTTATCCCAGAAAGCACTTACCGCTGGGCACAACCACCACATATGAAAAAAGGTACCTTTCGCATGTTTACATTTCCAACATACATCTGACATTTTGGTATTCATCTTGGCAATCTTAACTGGTGTCAAATACCATCTATAAACCATTTTCATTATGTTTTCTCTTAAACCATGACAAGCAGTAAATTTGATACCTTTTTGCCACAATCTCTCCCAGTCATCCATCATAATATTATGTCCTACATCTTTTGCCCAATCTATCATTGAGGATTTAACCAGTTCATCTTTTGTATGCCACTCTAGCAGAAGATTATACATTTTGGAAAGGTTTTTAAAGTTCGATTCTATCAGTTCTGTTTCCAGTTTTGATTTTTCTACTTGAAAACCAACTTTTTTGTCCATTTTAAATATTTCATAAACCTGATAATAGTGCAGCCAGTCGGGGACCTGACTTTTTACTTGATCGTAGCTTTTTAGCTTAAAAGAGTCCCCTTCCTGCTGCAATATGTCCATATATCTTAACCAGTTTGCAGACATATTCGGTCTCTTATATGCCTTGGCCTCCACTGGAGAGATCCATCTAGGAGTCTTTCTCTCAAGCAAGTCTTTGTATCTAGTCCAAACCTGATATAGGGATTTTCTAACTATATGAGACTTAAAAGTTCTGTGGATTTTAACCTTGTCATACCAAAGGTATGCATGCCAGCCAAACATATTATCATGTCCCTCCAAGTCCAACACATCAACGTTCTCTAATTTAAACCAATCCTTTAACCAGCAAAAGGCTGCAGCTTCAAAATAAAGCCTTAAGTCCGGCAGGGCAAAGCCTCCTCTGTCTTTAGAGTCTGTTAAAATCTTAAATTTTATTCTTGGCTTTTTGCCCTGCCATATAAATTTCGATAGGTCCTTTTGCCATTTCTTAAAGCAGTCTAGTTTGTCCAAAATTGGTATGGCTTGGAATAAAAACAGCATCCTTGGTAGGACATTCATTTTAACCACTGCTATTCTTCCCATTAACGACAATTTAAGTCTTGTCCAGATCTCCATATCTTTTTTTATCTCCATCCACAATTTTTCATAGTTATCCTTATACAGGTTCAAGTTCTTATTTGTGAGATTGATACCTAGATATTTTACAGATTTAACAAAATTGAGGCCTGTGGCTTCTTGAATTCTTTGGATCTGTTCTGCACTCAAATTTTTACCTAAAACTTTGGTTTTCTGCTTATTTAATTTGAAGCCAGCTACAAGTCCAAATTGTTCAATTAATTCCAAGGCTCTGGGGACACTGCTTTCTGGTTCTTGCAGGGATAGCATCAAATCGTCCGCGAAGGCGCGTAATTTGTATTCCTTCTCTCCCACTTTAATTCCTTTTGTCTGTTTATCTTTCCGAATCATATTTAGAAGGACTTCCAGGACCGTAATAAAAAGTAAGGGGGAGATAGGGCACCCTTGTCTTGTTCCTTTCTCTACTTCGATCTCCTCCGATATCACACTGTTTACAATGACTTTTGCTCTTTGTTCTGTATAAATGGCCTTAATGCCATTTAAGAATTTTTCTCCAACTCCCATCTTTTCCAAATTCTTTTTCATAAATATCCAAGATACTTTATCAAAAGCTTTCTCTGCATCAACAAACAATAGTGCTGCATCTGTATTTATGTCTCTCTCCAGTTTTTCTAAAATGTCCACAATAATTCTCGTGTTATTACTTATTTGTCTTCCTGGCAAGAAACCTGCTTGGTCTCTATGTATATAGTCTTTCAACACTCTTTTCAACCTTGTAGCCAAAACATTTGCAAAAATTTTATAATCCACATTCAAAAGGGATATTGGACGGTAGTTTTTCATTAGAGTCTTATCAGTATCTGGTTTTTAAAATCAGTGTGATAAAGGCTTCTTTCCACGTCTCTGGTGCCCTATCTCCTTCTAGTATTCTATTGCAAATTTCTCTTAACGGCTGTGATAGCCAATCTTTCAATGTCTTATAATAAAATTTAATACTGTCTCTGAAAAAAACCAAGATTATGTAAAATGATGCAAGAAACTCAATGCTATGTTTATTATTTTTGTGTGTGCAGACTATGTGTTCCCGCTAATATGTTTCTATACTAATTGGACATCTTCTAGGCTTAGTTGGGCACCCTCTAGGCAAAAAAGACCACTAACAAATTTCAAAAATAATATAATATTTAAATGTGTGCAAGAATAGATCTGCATGATATTGAGCTAGGACACCATTTCATCATTTCCTCTAACATTAAAAGCATCTAGATTTAGTGTTACATAGAGTACAGCGTTTAGAGAATTTTTAAATATTAATCAGTATAGAAATGTTTTTTAAATAAATAAATCAATCCTTAAAACAGACCCATTGAAATCAACTGAACTTATGTTACTTGCAATTTCAGTGAGTCTACACTAAGCGTGATTAAGTCTGGATCCAGCTTGTTATTAACATGTAAGTTGCAACTTCTTTTGCTTTTACAATAAGCCACAATTTAAGTTTTACTGAGACTTCTCTCTCTCCATCTTTAGGGTCCATTCCCATATCTGGCTGTTTGCCAGCTTCTTTTTGCTATTTGTAGTTTCCCATTTTGATCCAAATAATTATATATGTCTGAATAATCCTTTTGCTATTATAGGACAACTGCCAAATCATGCCATTTCTTCAGCGAAGCCAGCACTAAGGGTTTAATACGTCGCTTTTAATAGCATGTTTGCTCATCCTTGAATCTGAAAGCTTCAGCAAACAGTTAGATTGATCTTAAGCTTGATCGGCAACTCAGCTTGCTGAAGCTCTCATGTAGCCACGAGCCACCTCTTACCAGAATACTGGTATTTCATTACAATTTTGTCCAAGATTAGACAAATGGTTTAATATATATTTGCTTCATACATGGGTCAAAATGCAGGGCTAAAAATGGATGAAGTGGTAATAAGTTATATTTAAATTAGCACAAGTTCTCAGGAGGCTTTAAAATTATTATGATTTTGCCTCCTTGGTTCCCCCTTCTAAAAATGGTCCATTTTAGAACCAGTTACCAGTCAAATCCCTGGCCAGCCTCACTTTGATTCGCATTTGCTGACCTGCGTTTTTAAGCTATGCCCTCTGCTGTCCTAAATGGACGATATAACAGGGAGTTACCGTATGAGGACTATGATAGGGAACAATATCATTACTAATCTTTCTTGGCCATATGAATCTTGGAGAAGTCTAGTTAGGAGGGTCGCTGATAATTTTGTATCAGATCCTTAGCCCTCCAACACCCCAACTTTGACAAAGAAAAATGCTATATTACAGAACCAGAATTGGACAGAGTATGGTTCAGTTTGTATTTACATGACAGCCAGTGTGGTGTAGTGTTTAGAGTATTTTACTAGGCCCTGGGAGACTTGAGTTTGAATCCCCTCTTGGCTATGAAGCACACTGATTGAATTAGGCCCAGTCACTGCCTCTCAGCTTAACCTACCTCACAGGATCGTTCCGGGGATAGGGCCGTCTTACCCATTGGCGCTAAGGGTGTGGGGCACCCGGGTGCCGGGCTCTCAGGGGCGCCAGGCCAAGAGTCTGGGGCCCAAGAGTTGAGTCCAGGGAAGAGCCCATCCATCTGTCAGAGTGCCATGGCGAGCTCTTCTGCTGCGGGTGGCTCTGCGCCACGTGTTCGGGGGAGACCAAGCCAGCGAGATGTTGAGGCAGCTGGCCAGCTCCGCCCTCCTGCGCGCCTGGGACTGGGCAACCTGGGGGGGGGGGGCGCCGGGCAGATCTTTGCACCCCGGCACCGCATATGCTTAAGACAGCCCTGTCTGGGGATTAAATAAGAGGGGAAACCATGTACACAACCTTGATATCTTTGGAGAAATGATGGGATATGAACTGAACTGAACCTTGCATTATTCCCCTCCCAGATTATTTCACAGATGCAACCCACAGAACATCTCCAGTAGCTATATTATGTGTGACGACGAAACATGGTGTTTGCAGATGCTCCTTCATTAAGCCATTCAGAGTAATTTTCCAAGCCACTGACATAGAACAAGTTGCAGTGACTGTGATGGAGTCCTGGCTGAGTCGGCCGAAATAAAGACTGAAGCAAAAGTAATTTTATTTACGAAGCGTGGGGTGAGGGGTGGGGAAGCAAGCAAGTGCAAACAGGTGAACACTGAATGAAAACCAGGAGATACAAGTCTTTTTACATTTCCCTTAATGCGTAGGGCTGCACCAAAATGGGAGTATGAGAAGCATGACGTACCTCACCCACAGTGAAAAAGCTGGACTGCTTTTGACATGGACCTTAAGGCAAAGAGGCTTCTGAGGAATGTTCAGTTAGTACCACTGCTTTTTCTGTTCAATGAAAAGGTCCATCAGTGTTCGGGGGGGGGGGATCTGCAGTTCTTGTCATGCTCTGGTCTATTCTCAGTTTCCCATCGTTCAATCCCACACTACCCCTTTTATGAGATGGAAATGGGAATCTGTAGGCTATTTCAGTCTTGTGTGTCTACTTCCTGCTTGTCTCCATTGCTAGCTTTCTGCCACCTCTAGCACCTCTGTAGCCGCTGTTCCTCATGCAGCGACATTCATTTAAGCCCTGTCAGGGATGGTTTATCAGAGGAAGCTGGACTTATGCCATGTCAGATTATTTGTTTAGCCCTGTACTGTCTACTCTGACTGGTAGGGTCGAAGTCACACCCACACCATACATGCAAAGCACTCTTGCACTGCTTGGATGGCCACAGAGAATCCTGGGAACCGTAGTTTGTTAAGGGTGCTGAGAGTTGTTGAGACCCTAAAAACCCTTAAGAAAGAACAGTTTCTTGCATGCTCTGGGGGAAGCCATGACTGTCAAAGTGTTTTCAGAGTGCTTTAAATGTATGGGACCTCAGCATGAGACCTCAGCCAAAGGTCTTTCACAACACCTGCTGGAGGTGAAGCCGGGAACATCTGAATGCAAAACATGGGCCATGTTTAAAATACATGGCAATACGATGACTCAACATGCATTTCTGAATGCTAACGAAATCTGAAAAACCTGCCCGAAGTTCCTTAACCCAGTTTTACATCTGTTGCAGCTTCTTTCTTAATGTCTCAACCAGCAGGGTGTGCTAGAACTTAGGCAGCTGCTAGTTCTTTATTGATCATACATTTTGACTGCACCTATGGAGTCTGTTTTCAGGGCCAACCACTGTACAGAAAACAGCCCATCTTTCCTACCGGAGTTATTTATTGCTGAAATCAGGCTGATGCCCCAGGAAAGGCATTCTAAAGAGATGATTTTAGTGGTCTAGATGGTTTGTTTTAATTCTTAAAGAACAGCAACTGCATTCCATATTCCTACAGCTGAAATCCCTAAATAAAAGGTTAGAAAGTAACATTATTCTTGAAGCAAGCTGAAGACAAATAATTGGGTTAGACAGTTTAGTATGAAGGATGACTTGAACCGTGCTAACTCAGTGCACTTGACCTCCTTCAATGGATTTTGTAGTGGCTGTTATCAAGTTCGTTAACCATGTTTTTGTAACTCTCCAAATACATATATATATATTTGAGCAGTGGTGCTCTAGTATAATTCCCCAGGGTTTTTCAAGAAAGGAAGTGGAGAATGTTCTTTTCAAAAGCATGAAGTGGGAAAATGTTAAGAACTATTTATAGCACTTAGGCTGTGGAGATCCCAGACATTATCTGCCTATTTATAGCAGTTATTTTGGTTAAAAAGATGTAGCCAAAATCATTTATGTGCTTTTATCAGTCACTTACAAGTGATAACCTTCCAGAAGATATTAAGATAGCCATGTGGAAAACACAAGAACAAAAAAAAAGCCCTTATAAAATACTCACTTAGCTTGACTAAAAGCCTGCAATACAACACAGAGAGATTCTGGAGTCTGTGTACGGTATAACATCCAACTTGAGATGCATGTGCATACAGCTGATTCCTTGGATTCCAGCACCTTGAAAAAGGGATGGCAGGATAATGCAGAACAGATGCACTCCTATCCGTTCAAGATGTTAAAGGAGGAGTGTAGAAGCTCCTTTTCTGTGGGCTTCACCCACAGCGCCTTTTAGATGAATCCTTCTTGTGGATGGAACCAACTTTTTAGGACCTTGGTCAATGACCAGGTTGGAAAGATCTGCATGATTGGACTTACCCACGTGGGGCCAGATATTATAACAACAACAACAACAACAACAACAACAACAACAACAACAATTTTTTATTTATACCCCGCCCATCTGGCTGGGTTTCCCCAGCCACTCTGGGCGGCTTCCAACAGAATGTTAAAATACAATAATCTATTAAACATTAAAAGCTTCCCTAAACAGGGCTGCTTTCAGATGTCTCAGAAGTCTGGTAGTTGGTTTTCTCTTTGACATCTGGTGGGAGCGTGTTCCACAGGGCGGGTGCCACTACCGAGAAGGCCCTCTGCCTGGTTCCCTGTAACTTGGCTTCTAATAGTGAGGAAACCGCCAGAAGGCCCTCAGCACTGGACCTCAGTGTCCGGGCAGAACTTTGGGGGTGGAGATGCTCCTTCAGGTATACTGGACCGAGGCCGTTTATTTCAAAACCACATAATATAGTGTATCTCAGAACCACATAAAAGGAGATCCCACTGCTGCTGTAACATATGAAGTGCTTGGAGTCCTAGACTAGGACTCAGGGGAAGCAAGATCAAATTCCTATTCATTCTTCCGAGTTTGCACCCAAGGTCATTCTTGGGTTGGATCCTTTCTCTCAATCTGGCCTATGTGACCAGGTTGTCATGAGGATACAATGGCAGTAAGAGAACACTGCTTTGAGCTTCTTGGAGGAAAGGCAGGGTGTAAAATACAATTAATTAGTAAAGGACACTTCATAAATATGGTGTAGCCACCATTCATAGATGACTGGCAGATTTCCAACACCACCATTTCCCCATTTCTCTTATTTGTAATTCTATAGAGGAGTGCAACATTTGCACTACTTCTAACAACAAGTAGTATACGGAAAGTACTTTTTGTATTTACGCAAAGCGCATGGAAATAGCACGGTCTACACATAAAACTTCCAGGTTTTTTTTTTTACCTCTGTTGCCATTAATTTTCTGTAAGGGACCATAAACACAGCCAATGTCTCTTGCATTTTTTTTGGTGAAGTACCACTGGTAGTGCAAAACTGAGGCATGTTTACAAATTTATCTTCAGCACCAAGTGGGGTCTTTCATGTGTGAATACGCTATCGCAGATCTAATACCACCGCCACCTTTTTCATATCACCCAAAGTGTTTTCAGGACTCAGTTCACACATACAGTTACCATTCATCGAGCGACGCACCCACATCAGTGTTCAAAGCTCCCATTGTTCTGGGTGCATTTTGCGACAGGGCATTTCATTAGTGCGAGCAGTTGCTGAGCTCGGAGTGCAGTACCGCACCTAAGATTTCAGATTAAAACGGCAGAGTGGAAGGAAAGGAGGGCCTTTTTCTGCCTCCTCACTTCCAGCTACTCTCTGAAGCCTGGAGAAGAGACCATCTTGATAATATTAGAGAGGTGAGCAGGGGAAAGACTAGACCATGTGAAAAATGAATGTAATATTTTAGCTGCAGTTCGTTCATTTTCAGCTTTGTATTATTGTCATTAAAAAAAAACCACACCTAGACATTCCGTTGTTGTGCCCATAACCTAGATTTAAGGTGATATTTATCTCCTAGCTTTCATAGCTCAGTGAATGGGAGAGCGCCCTTGGCTTATTTTTCTGGACTATGTATAGCCAACATAGAAAAATATCACTAGTGCTACTTCCCTGAGTATGGGTGGGATTCGTTTCTGTGGAAGGGACCTGTGTAAACGAACTTTATACCAGGGGGAACTCTAAAGAGCTTTCTTTCCCTTCTGAAAGTCCAATTGTCTTGCTTTATGTCATCAAGCATTGTGATCCTTTTTACACTGGGTATCAAAATATCTGAAACATCATTTAAAAAAAGAAAGAAAGAAAGACTGTAAATAAGATATGGAATTTACTGGGAACAAAACAACATCGTTGCTTCCCAGACTCTGATTTTTCTTGTAATTGGGTGTGTGTTGCCTGGGCAATGTCAGAGAAAATATAAATCCTTTGCCATAAAAGCAGCAGCATTTTGCCCTCCAGCTCTGCAACTGACAATCTTTGTGTACAATTAAAACGAGCTGTTGCAAGACAAGGAGGGAGAAGCCTCTCTATAAGGGTGGACTCGCACAGCCAGTGTGGAAGTATCTCACCAAGGCACTTCTTTCTGTTCCTGTGCATAAGCTCTGTGGAGTGATGTGTGACTTTATTCCAAGACCTGCTAGCTGCTGGTTCGACACACCTTATTCTGTTCTCTGTGCTCTAGAGACACGCTAGGTTCTAAACTAGTGATCCTCAGTAGGACCCATTTTTAATGGGTATGACTGCATGTTCAGGTTCAACATCAGAAGTCAGCATCATTGGACACCTGACAAGGTTTCCCCCTTTAAACTAGTAAAAGCTTTGCAACTAACAGTTACAGGTAGGTAGCCGTGTTGGTCTGCCATAGTCAAAACAAAATAAAAAATAAAAATAAATTCCTTCCAGTAGCACCTTAGAAACCAACTAAGTTTGTTCTTGGTATGAGCTTTCGTGTGCATGCACACTTCTTCTTGGTATCTGAAGAAGTGTGCATGTACACGAAAGCTCATACCAAGAACAAACTTAGTTTGTCTCTAAGGTGCTACTGGAAGGATTTTTTTATTTTTTACTTTGCAACTAAGAATGTGGACCAGGAAACTCATGGTTTGATTCCTATTTGTCATGAATCTATTGTGGGGTTTTTTGAAAGTCGAAATTTTCTCATATTTAGCCCTCCCTCTGTAATGTGCGGGTGGTGCTGTGGGTTAAACCACAGAGCCTAGGGTTTGCCGATCAGAAGGTTGGCGGTTCGAATCCCCGCAAAGGGGTGAGCTCCCATAGCTCGGTCCCTGCTCCTGCCAACCTAGCAGTTTGAAAGCACATCAAAGTGGAAGTAGATAAAAAGGTACCGCTGCGGCGGGAAGGTAACAGCGTTTCCGTACACTGCTCTGGTTCACCAATCATGCTGGCCACATGACCCAGAAGCTGTACGCCGGCTCCCTTGGCCAGTAAAGCAAGATGAGCGCCACAACCCCAGAGTCGTCCGCGACTGGACCTAACGGTCAGGGGGTTCCTTTACCTTTACTTGTAATGTGCAGGATACCAAAATCACTTACAAGGCTGCTGTAAGGATTACTGAGATAGTATCTGCTCTTTTAAATGCTTGAAATGTGCCCGATAAGCACTATACATTATAAATTGCAATGCTTGGGCATTTTAAATAGCTATGCAATAAGGGAATTCTTAATTATTTCATTATATTGAATGGGCCTTTCACTATTCAACACTGTTATGTGGAAACGGATTTAGGTTTATACCACTATAGATGTCTCAGAGGTAGCCAGAAAAATCCGAGCAACATTCTAATGAAAACGACTTATCCCAGCGAGGATCATTCACAGCAACAAAATTATGCAGAAAACAGAAAGTAATGAACTCATTTTGTGATGAGTCAATTCAGGAATTTTTGATGTTTACATACTTTCAAAATATGATATCATTCATGCCACTGCGTGATACAGGACGCAGGAAATTTACATCTAAATATCAAACGCACCCCAGCTGAAATGGATTACAAACAGGGAGGAAATGGCCTGGACAAAGGTGGGAGAACTTCCTTGATATGAATATCAAGTCTAAGCTCCTACTGACACAGGACTGCCTGGTCACAGGATGGAAAGTGATGCACGTGTACACGCAATCTGTTTTCTTTAATGAATGAAGGCTATAAAGCTAATATCCTGGACCACCGTTTTTCCCATATTGCCTGAAAGCTTTTCATGCTATTTTCTAATCTGGAGCTTGGGAGTTTTTTGGTTTTTTTTTTTTAAGTTTCCCCTGTCATAATGATTTCAGCAACTACTTATACAGCTCAGACATTGCTCTGCCCCTCTCTCTTTGCCTAGGGTTCCACATTAACTGTTACAGCACATTGCAGAGGCTTACAGTGTGGTGGCTAAAGCAGAGAGCGATTGGGCAGCACATCTGTTTATGCTTTCCAGACTTTATCTTCATAAGCATTTCCGGATTCATTTTAAATTTAAGCAACATCGGCATAGGGAATCACTATAAAGGCAAATCAATTCCGTAAGGAGCAGCCCCTGTATACATACATGGGAGTGTGGATGGAAGACTTCTCATTCCAATAATTTATCCCGAGGCATCTGCAGACAGGTATATAGGAGAATACTGTTCCCTATGGAACAAGGTGGGACCATGCCAGAATCGTTGCAGAATGCACTTGGAAACTCACCTCCAGTTCAGATGTTTTGCTTGTAAAAATGCTTAGCCGTTCACTGGGTGCTGGTATTATTCCTGACCCCAAATATAATAAAATAGAAAATTCTTTCCAGTAGCACCTTAGAGACCAACTGAGTTTGTTCTTGGTATGAGCTTTCGTGTGCGTGCACACTTCTTCAGATATACTGAAACAGAAGTCACCAGATCCTTAAATATAGTGAGGGAGTGGGGAGGGGTATTACTCAGAAGGGTGGTGGGAATGGGTGATCAGCTGATAGGTGTAGTCTTGCAGGGAAAGGCAAGGGGTGAGATGGCTAAAGATAGCTTTGTTATGTATAATGAGATAAGAATCCAATGTCTTTGTTCAGACCAGGTCTCTCCATGGTTTTAAGTTTGGTGATTAGTTGCAATTCAGACACTTCTCTTTCCAGTCTATTTCTGAAATTTCTTTGTATTAATAGTAATATTATTTTGGAATCCCCAAATAACACAGCAAAAGGCCAACAGCAGCAGTCTCAAGAAATCTTTTTACTGTAGAAACGGTCGCTTCAAAGGTTTGTCCAGAACGCGACAAGAAAAAGGAGGCATACATACCTAAACAAATCTGTGCCCCAGGGAAGAGGCTGCAGATTCCTTCTACTTTAGTCAAAGAATCGTTTACTAGCTTGTTATCCATGATATTTGCTGCCTGGGGGCCTCTATAACGGAAAAACCCTGCGCCACAAATGAGATGACAGCTCCACCCACTTATTAGTTTTTCAGCCTTGCCATCAAACATCCCCAGGCAAGCTCATTATCATTATTACTAGCTGCTGTGGATGGAAGAAGTTATTCTTTATGATGAAAAGGACCTCAGTACAGTGTATGGATTGAGGCATTTAGAACACTGTCTTCACAGAACAGTTGTTTCAGTTCAGGAAGCCCAGTTAGGTGGAAGGTTAAGTATTAATACCTTCTGCTTCTTGTGATATTTTATGGAAAACAGTTATGGGGAATTAAAAGGTCAGGGAACAGTTCCATTTATTTAAGAAACAATAAAATAGACCCTTCTGCGGAGAAGTAGTATTTCCTCTTATGTCTGACATCCTACATATGCTTGTTAGGAGATACCTATATAGAAGTTTCTTTCAGGAGAGTCCTGATTTATACTTTATATTTGACTTTCTTCTGCAGTGTTTTATTCTGGATGGCTTTATTTGATATTTTAACGTAGCTTTCTTTGAGCTTTGTTTCCTTAAAATAAAAAGCAGTATAGAAATGAAATAAATAATAATAATAATTGCTTTGAACAGAAAAAAAATGATATATTTTTGGTATCAAGATTGTGTTGCAAAGCCATATTTTAGTGCACTTCTTATATATCCTATTGAACTTCATGAACCCATATAGTAGTTTAATGGCGAGAAAATGGAAATAGGTACTTGGAAATAATGGTTTTCTTAAGGAAAGGTGGGTGATGAAAGTTTCCTGCTCCTGGCCCTGTAGGCAAACTCCAAATGTGAAGTGTAAAGTGTTCCATTCCCCAGAAACTGAAAGCTGTAAATGCTACAATGCTATTGGCACCCCACAAACCTCAACTCCAAACCAGCTACATGCCAGTCCATATGCTAATATATATTGAAATTCATTGAATTTCTGCAAACATTGATCTGTGTTTGAATGATGTTCATCCAGGGAATGATATTAAGTGCTGGGTTGTAATAACCTTAATGTCTCTTGATGATAGCACTGAAATCCTACAGCCATGGCAAGAATATATATGTGACGTGTAAAGCAAACCCAATGCTTTCCCCCCCTTAAAAATGTTTAGGGGGACTCTCATTTCCCTACTCATATTGAAATACTGTCCCTCAATGAGGACAAACTTAGATTCACTAAATGTTTTAGGGGTATGAGTAACTCTGTGTGTCCCCCCCCCCCCAGAAAAAAGCACTGAGCAAATCTATGTGGAAAACATTCAGAAAGGTATCTATAGCCTGGTAGAACTTACCACTGGATTCCGATAGCCTGCTTTTGTCATTCGAGCAAGCAGCAGTGATACAAACATAATGTAATGCAACATCCGACTAAAAGACAGCCTAGGCCCAGGTAGACAGCTCTGCTCTACTGAAATCCCTTGCCGTACTCCTTGATGAAGTGTTCTATTGATGCAAAGCTCTGGCAGCTTTTGGGAAATGGGGATGCTCTGACAGCTTTGGGGAACTGGTTCAGAGTGCTGGCCAATAGCTATGCTTCTCTCACTTCACAGACCCCAGTACTGATGCAGGGTTCCTCTACTAGGTCCTACGTTGTACTGCAGGGATGGGAAACCTGTGGCTCTTGAGAGGTTATTGGACGCCAACTCCCACCCATCCCAGCCAGCATTAAACTGATAAGAACAGATACTGCACTTGATCTTAGCCAAAACGCCCGTCCCAGCCAGCATGGGCTGGGAAGAGAGTTGCAGCTGAAGAACATTCCTTAATATTGCTTTCTACTGTAGTGTCCCCACCCCACAACTCTGCCTCTTTACTGGTTTCCCAGTGAAACGCAGAAGAGGGTGATAAGATTATGCAATCTGGATTAATGTTTCCACACATCTCTCCATCTACAGGAGAGAACCAAGAACCTTTTCATACACTGCATTTTTAAGGGCGTAAAAGTGTCAATGCAACAAACCAGTATCTTGACAGATGCAGTCAATATGGAGTTAAGATTGGCTAAAGCGACTTGTATGCTTGGCAGCAAACCTGGTTTCTTGCTGTGCGATGTGTGAAATGGGCCAAGTATTCCCTGCAGGAGGAGATTTTTATTTGTAAGGATCTCTGAGGATCTTGGCATCTATCTATCTATCTATCTATCTATCTATCTATCTATCTATCTATCTATCTACAGTATATGAAAAAGCTCTTCACCCATGTGCCAACAGTGTAAACTCTGGTGACTCCCAATTTGTCAAATGTTCCTGCATTTGGCTAAAATCAGAGCTGTTTAACAAAGAAGCTCCACGCATAAAACCTGACACAGCTATCGAGCGAGTAGAAAATGTCTTTTTAAAGCAAAGTTGACCAGTCTCCGTCATTTAAATACATTTGTTGTAAATATCTTTATTATTCTCCCACTGTAAAGTCTGTTACATATGCACCTAATAAAAACGAGCAGCTGTCCCAAGAGGTTGCACTGTACATGACTTGAAATTTCATTTCAAGACAGCTTATGAGAAAATCAATTTGGTATGTTGGGTTACATAAATTAGTGATGACAGGTTTTTGTGCATAAAACATTTATGAGAGGTCTAGAAGATCATGATACACAAACTTTTAAGAATAATTTTTGATATCATATTCTGCTCTTTACTGGGAACCATGTGTTCACATGCCACTTTTTATTTATTTCTATTTCAGTCTATGATATATTGCTGTCTTGGCAGCAAGTTTCCTAATAAAGGGGTTCATATGCTTGTCTGTAAAAGGTGGTTCCTCATTTGCAGGGAGTCTTCTATTGCCATTTGTATGAAAGGAGCAAATAAAATTTTATACACATAAAGAGCAAAAATATTGGCAAAGTTAGAAATTCATCTACCCCGTCTTCATATTTTATAGGCTTGGATTTAATAAACAAAAGTATCTCTTTGCAGCCCACTGTAGCATTTGTGACGCTAACATGGTTGTGAAACCAGATTGCTGTTTGGCTTTACATCTGTGTGATGCTCATTCACTGTTCAGACAGTCTTTTTTTGAAATCATGGACTATATCTTTGGACAGACTGAGTGTAGGGCTTAGATGTCCTTTGCCACTTTAATGTTGAAGGTTCTTGCATTATTATTTTTTTTAAAAAGTAAGCATGTTTCAATACATTTATGAAGTGGGAAGTTGCTCGGTTTGCTAGATGAAGTCTAAAGATTGTGGCATTGTTTATGCTAAAACTTACTCCGAAATTTGTAGTTTTCAGGCGGACAGATCTTGTTCTGTGTGATTGAATCTGTGGGGATGGGAAATGAAGGATATTATTTAGAGTGGACCAACAGACTTGCATAGATGCAGACACTAAACTGGGAGATCCATTTGCACACCAAATGGGAGAATCACCTTTCAGCCTAGATGTTGAACCCACCTAGCCTAGTAGGTTCAAGACTGAGCTCAAAGGAGATCCTGCATTCAGATAACTGCAGGATTCCTCAGTCTGAATATTCACTTATACACACTGTGAGAAGAAAGTGGAACAGCGTAAGGCCCACTCATAATTTCCATGCACATAAATGTGTAGGGATAGTCAGGCTCAGTAATGCAACTAGACTGGCAAGGTACCCCTGACCGTTAGGTCCAGTCGTGGACAACTCTGGGGTTGCGCGCTCATCTTGCTCTATAGGCTGAGGGAGCTAGCGTTTGTCCGAAGACAACTTCCGAGTCATGTGGCCAGCATGACTAAACTGCTTCTGGCGAACCAGAGCAGTGCACAGAAATGCCATTTACCTTCCCGCCAGAGTGGTACCTATTTATCTACTTATACTTTGATGTGCTTTCGAACTGCTAGGTGGGCAGGAGCCGGGACCAAGCAACGGGAGCTCACCCCGTCGCGGGGATTTGAACTGCCAACCTTCTGATCAGCAAGCCCTAGGCTCTGTGGTTTAGACCACAGTGCCACCCGCGTCCCAACTAGACTGGTAGGCAGCTCAAATAGCAGCAGTTGGGTCACACAGTCAGTTTTTCCTAAGTGCCAGCAGGCACGGCTTCTTCTTTGCCACACACACATGTGTGATCCAATGGGGAAATGTCGTTGTGGGCGGAAGTGTTATGTGGATATAGTCACAGGATTTTTTATGCGCAAAGAAAATGGAAGGTGTTTGACTATGGATATTGAAATAAGAAAAGCAATATCTATGCACTGTCAAGTTCACACATTCACATTTCCCTTAAATTACGGAGGGCTTGTGTGTGGTTGATGAGGAGGGGCCATCGTTTCTGGTACATAGGAAGAACTAGTTTTGTGAGACAGCTCTATGTGCATGTTGTATACTGGAGAATTAACATGGGAGTGGATGATGTGCAGATTTGCTTACGCACAGCTATGGCTTTATGTTAAACAGTAATAATCAGATCACTTACCTAGAATCCATTTTTCCGATAAACACTGTATGTCCATGTACTTTCTAACCCTGCATTCTCCAATGCAGATTTTAGCCTGGCGGGGAGTTTTGCACACTTTCCCCCCACAAAGCTGTACCAGCTCACACAGTTTCTTACGGGGTGGTTGACTAGCAGGAGATATGAACATTGCAGGATGATTTGAAAAGAGTTTCTGGTGAACTTCTCTATTTGGAAGGTAGCGTTGAAATCTGCAGATCTGTTTGATGAGAAAAAAAGGAACTATTCTGATGCACTCTTTAGAAATTGCATTGTTGCGGATTAGAGCTCATGTGCACATGAAGTCTACCAATGCAGAGTCTTAGAGTTAAAGCTAGCCGAGATATACCGGTAACTGTGATAGTTATATACCAAAGTCCCATACCTAAGACTAGAAGAGACCCACAGGACATTGATAGAGGGCTCTATAATTTTTAGAAAACAAAGTCAGGACAACGTTGATATTAATCGACCCATTTAAAAAAATATATTTTACACACAGAGATATTTATTTAAATGAACCAAAATGCCCTCTTTTTAAAATAAATAAATAATAAAAAGTGTAACTCTTATATTAATGCAATGTCTGAATTCCATTTCTGCAAATTATAAAGATTCTACATATATGAAAGTGTTTTTAAAAATACTGCTGTTGCAGTTTGGTCACTGAATTATTCATTTATTGCCCAAGTACCGGTAATAGATAACCAGGATATGAACTCCATCATAAAACACTTTTGCTCATTTGTGTGTTTGTATATATATATATCTATGTGTGTGTGAGGGGGGGGGGGAGAGAGAGAGAGAGAGAGAGAGAGAATGAATCTCTGGACAAACTTAAGCATGTGGGAAAAATAAAAATAAAAGTTGAAAGGCTCATAATAAATTTCTAAATAAATAATATGATGAACAATGTGTCAGAATTCCAAAAGCATAGCCACCTAACAGCACAAGCCTATATGTGTTTGCTCAGAAGTATATTCCCCTGCGCTTGGTGGATTTTACCCCACAGGTAAGATAGGATTGCGGCTGTACAGAACATTCCTAAGTAAAGTGGAGGCTGGAGAGTTAAGCGGCAAATGATCTACCACTTTCACAAAAACCCGCTTTAGGCTGGTTAGTTAAGGGATCCAGTCTAGGAGAGTGCTGGGGGAAAAGGAGGGTGGGCTTTGGATAAACTGAATCCCAGGCCAACAGATTTAGCGTGGCATGAAAGGTGAATTCTGTTAGCTATTTGTGATAAAACAGATGCCTTACACAAGCTTGAAGATAAATCTTTACTTGTCAGGTTGGCAACAGTTGAACAACAAGTATTCTTCACACACACACACACGAATACAATGTGTTTCTCTCCCTTGAGCACAAGAGTAGTTGGCAGGGAGGTTCGTCGCACCCTCATGGGCCGCTTCCGGCCCATGGGCCTTAGGTTGTCAACATCTGGTTTACACGGATTGGCAGTGGCTCTCCAGGGTTTCAGGCATGGTGCTTCTCCCAGCCTTACCTGCCAGTGTAGACATTACTGAGAAAGAAGGAGCAAAAGTCTCCTAACCCAAACCTGTTTTCACCCGAAAGGGGCAGAGAACCATGCATGATGCCCTGAGATACTGTACTGGGAATACTTGTTAGTATATTAACCATGGTTAGTACCGGTGCACATATCATAGTGAGCTACAGGCTTGGAAGGGAGTTGGAATTCATACCAGAGAGAGGATACAGAGAAGGAACACGAGTCTGATCTTGAAGCTGTGGTTAAGATATTGATAGAATGATGAGAGTTGCAGCCCAAAACATCTGGAGGGCACCAAGTTGCCAAAGGGAGGTCTCTGCAACGACTTTAACAAACTGAAAAATGTTTATTCGTGAAAATACAAAGTGATCTGGTTAAACGGTTAACGCGGTAGCCCTCCAGATGTTGTGATGGTTGGTGGCTGGTGGTGGTGTTGGGAGCTGAAGTTCAAAAACACCTGGAGAGTCACAGGTTTTCCAACCCCGGGTTAAATGCTTAAATTAACATGGACAAAGTACGCACTCTTTAAAATGTTAGAACCTCCTCAGGATAAATACAATTTATACACTTTTCAATTAGTCGAAATAGCATTTCTCTGCCATTAGAGACATCTTAATAGTCTCCCATGCTGCCTATTTAGGCTAATCAGCAAAATCCAAGAGAAGTAAAACAATCTGCAAGAGACATTAATCTAGCTTTGCTTTATCTAAAATTAATAATCAAACCAGATTGTGCTAAAATTGTCCCATCGCTTTTGCGGCGCTAAAGCTTCCAACCTGAAGCTGATTAGAAGTGACAAGCTCTGTTTATGTTAAAAGCCAGCCAGAGCCAGAGTTTGTTAGAAGGAACATACACACAATGTAACTTGCTTTGTAATCCTGCTGTTTTACACATTTTGGAGGACATGATTTAAAGAGTGTGCTGTATTCCTGCTTGTTCAACATTGTTCCTGAAAGCTTTTATTTGTTGTGGTCATAACAAAAAGTCATTTTGTTTTCACAGTGGTTCCAGTGGTACTGGCAATGTACTCGAGCAGACAAGGAAATTGAACAAGGAAAAAGAAATGGCTTCTATTTTATGTTTCACAATAAAGATGTAAAATCAGGAAATGCCAAAGAGGAAAGGTTCTAAACCATGATGTCAAGGGCTGTTGTACATTTAAATACCATACTTACATGCTGCACTACTGGAATGGCTAGTACTGAGATTATGAACAGAGCCTATGGAGCGAGTTGTCCATTTGAAATTGGAATTGGCAATCAGATCCTTTGAAAGAGACACTGCACTTCAGTTTCCACAGAAATTGTTCACATTTAAAAGCAATCAAAAGGTATGCTTCCTTGCTCCATTAAATCAATGGAGCAGCAATCAAGTAATATATATATATGAGTTTAGGATAGTATATTAATCTACTTCCATTCTTCTAGCTGTGAGAACTCTCACACAAATGTTAATGAATACCTGTAGGTCAGGGCATGAGGCTGCCATTCCCCTTCCCATATTGCACCTACTATGAACACCTGAAAAGGTGACATCAACAAGAGTAGGTTCGCTAGGGTTGTCATATTTAAAAAATTGAAAATCCAGACAGAAAAGTCTAGTTTCCTGTGTGGTGCTGTCCACCCACATTCAAAAAGGCACATGCAGAATTAAATGTCCATGGAAGTTACTAGTCCACTTGTCCATACATATTTAAGTTTATAATTTTGAAAACAACAACAACAACCCTCTTTCCACTTGTAACATCCCTGTCTGGTGGTCATTCCTATGTGCTATCGGTCACCAGGGAAGTGAGCTGTGAAATAGCATCATTTTCAGTAGCATACACAGGCCAACTTTTTGTTTGTATGATATTCTATGTATGACACCCAAAATTATAACTGTGCATGTTTTACATGCATGATGAAGGCCAGCACAAATTACAAGACAGACAGAAAGAAAGACGGGATACTTCAGAGACTTTCTCTGTGAGTTGCTTGCTGGACACTTTGAGGTTTCCAATGCCCAATCAAGCCATGTGATTTTTGACAGTCTACCCTCCTCCTGCAACACTACCTCCTGGGTAGTGTTTCAGCCAGAACTGGATTTAGCTCGGTCACTGAAGCCACAGGTATCCTTGGTGAGAAGGAGTGTCTTTTACCAACTTGGGTTGGTAAGATGTTGGTAAGATGTTCCTAGATGAGTCCAATCAAAAAGGCTCTCATATATATCTGTTTTACAATTTAGAGTATTCATTTAAACAACCTTAAAATATCAATGACTTCCCTTCTTCTCTTTCCATGGTTCATGTTGCATAGCATAAATCCCTGCATATTTTATATAAACTAAACCATTCAGTATTCCATCAAAACTTATTTACACTGTTGAATTTATCTTAATACTGCCCACGATTTCGAGTGTACACAATTTCCCCCATATATTCAAATCTTCTTTAAACGACTGTTCTTCTTGTTCTCTTATTCTATAAGTTAGATCTGCAAGCTGCACATATTCCATCAGTTTAAGTTGCCATTCTTCTTTGGTTGGGACCTTGCTCATTTTCCATTTTGGGGCTAACAGAACACGGGCTGCCATAGTGGCATACATAAATAACCTTTTTTGACACCTGGGAATTTCCATCTGAGTTATCCCCAACTAAAAGGACTGTTTTTTGGTTTTTGTTTGTTTTTGGAAAGGTGCTTTAAAACCTTTTTTTCAATTCATTATAAATTATTTCCCACTACTCTTTTACAGGTTCTTTCAAAAAGGCCCACCACTCTCTTGCACATCCAGATCATATTAAGCAACTCACATATTACAGTTCTAGAATGTAAAGCTGTGAGATTACATCAGCATCCATTATAATACTTAATAAAGTCTCGAGGCAAGGTGTATACAGGCTAAATTCACAAATAAGAAATTAAGGGAAGACAAGAGTGCTGTTCCACCATTTGTCCATTCCCAGTTGAAAACTAATGTGCTATATTAAGTGTATTTTCTCCTTAGTTATTGCCTCTCTTTGTTTGTATCATTCAAGTATGTTCCATGCCCTAGAAGAAAGGGGAGGGAAAATAAACTAGAGCACGGAGAATTTAACTAAAATGTGCCTTTCCACTGTATGTTGCAAGATAAGCCTTAATACTCTCACACACTGATAAGAAAAGTTAATTTCAATAATTGTCTGAAATACAACCTTCCAGTGGGAACGCTCTGTGAAAGTGTTTGGCACATGAATCTATTGTCTGGCAAATTTTCAATTTCATATTGAAAATGTCTGAATCACTGTTTCCAGCATAGCAAATAAAATTTCTACCAGAAGGAAGTACGTGTGCCTATATTCTAGATGAAAGTGATTTTCTAAAAGCTATACCTGTATATGAATTCAGAATTCGTATGGCGATTGCAAGGGAGCTTTTCTCTAATGAAGAAACCCTTTTTTGTCTTTTCAATCTTGCAACATTTGTATGTTTATTACTGTGGTGCACTGAAACTGAAAGAGCTTTTATTCCAATAATAACAGTTATCAGAAAGATTGTTGAAAGCGAAAGCCTGGCAAACATGCTCCCCAAAGATTACTTTCCCAAAGTTCATCGTAAATGGAATACTACATTAAGTTTTATTAACCCAAAATACGCATTATGCTAGACCTTCTGTTCTACTTAAACAAACTACAATTATTAAAAGCACAGTCCGGGCACATTCTTTATTCTTTAATTTTAGCTGAGATGCCATTAAGACGCGTAACAGTACCTCGTAGTGTGCCAAACATTTTCTTTTTATTTCAGGCATCATTTGTGCTGCAAATGTTAGAATAAGTGATGGGAAGGGAACACCATCCTCTTGGGAATCTACAAATAACTTTTTAAAAACCTCCATACCCTACTTTTTCATGCTTTAGGATGGTCTTAGCCACCATAGGTTCACCTTTCTTAAGTTTTCAGATTCAAAGCTAAAGGCTGAAGTCATTCAGCTACTTCTCTGAATAAAGATGTTCTTGCTAAAACTACATCCACAGTGACATGCAAGGAATGAGAACAGGTCTTTCAATATTGGAGGCTGTTAGGAAACAATGGCATCAAGGTCAACATGAATAAACATGAGTTTTGGCAAAGAATTAAGAACCAGCTTCAAACTTCAAGTTTGACGTCTAGTTTAAAGCTAATTCTTGCATTCTTTGCAATTCCACCCCCCCACCCCGAAAACTTGAAAACCTGTAAAATCCTGGCATGTATTAAAACAGAAAGGTCTAGCAGAAATCCATACAACATGGTGCTTACAGTGCTGAATTATTTCAGCTGGCAGCTCTTAGAAGACAGATTTACAAATCCACGCTTAATTTCCTTCCTTAAAAAACTGCACTAAACTTTAAAAGCAAATCAGGGGAGAATGTGATTGCGCTCAACAACAGATGACTCAACTAGCACCTGAGAATTTTTTGTTAGTCCTGCGGACGGATTGCTGAACTTCCTGTTTCAATAAAATACCAAACAAGTTCAGTTTCCTTTACAAATAAGCTATTACATCAATAATTTTCAGTTTTTGTCCGCCTTCCAACATTTTCTTTGGCAAATGTAGAAACACTCTAATTAAAGAGCCCAGAAAAACAAGCATCATTCATCACAGACGTAGCAAACATCTGAAAGAACATTGCACTGGTTAATTCTCTTATTGAATTTGAAGAGAAAACGACTTTTGCCATATGGATGGTCTAGAATAGGTGTAGCCAACATGGCGCCCTGCAGATGTTGTGCACATTAACTCCTATCATCCCTGAGCATTAGTCATGATGGCTGACAGCATTCCACAAAATTTGGAGGCAATTGCATAGGCTACCTCTGCTTTAGGTGGGCAGAGATGCTCCCAGAACACTTTATACACTAAAGTCAAACTGTTTATTATACAGCACCAGAAACGCGATACACCGACTTACAGAACTGAGTAGGCCATATACTGGTCTTTGGTCCAAGAGGCATCTTCCACTACATGTTGACAAACGCCTCTAGTACCCTGTTGATAGGAAGCTCTTAGAGGCAGCAGGGGTCTCCATCAACAGACTGGGGTGTCTTGCCAAAGGCAAGGTGGTTCAGAAGTGATATAAAATACACAAGTGAGTGAGAAGATTGAAGATTGAAGCAAGCACTTCAATCTGCCACTTGGAAGCCCTCAAGAAGCGGCAAAGCATCTCCTCCAGGTAGCCTCAGTTTGCACTGCCCTGCGGCCGATCAGTCCGTGCACGAGCTTCAAAGAAACTCTGCCCAAACCGTCCGATTTTATAGATAGCCTGTGTGGCTTCCAAGACTGGCTACGTGCAGATCATCCATTAGCCACCCCCTCCAAATGCCCCACTTTCTCAAAACAATGCCCAACATCAAAGAAGTTACCCAGCATTATCCTCCACAACTGATTAAGGCAGCTGTGTGGGGGGCTTCACCTCCTCCCAACGTTCTCAGGACATTGAAGACAGTTCTCACACCATCAAAAATCTTAAAAAGGCTGAGGGAAGGGGGAAAGGAACAGAGGCGGGAAGGGTAACCGTGTCAGTTCACTAACTCCTCAATACATTTTTGTCTTCTGGATGCATTTCCCATACATGGGGATGGAGGTAATTTTCGTTTGATTCCTTCTCCCTCTGCACCACCAATGGGCTTCAGAGGGTTTGATGGCCCTTTGGGAAAGCATTAGAGGCAGGTGGAGGGTAGATTGGCAAAAATCACAGCCTTCCCTGTTCCACTGATGGAAGCCTCCACTCAATGAATTAAGCTTGCATCAGCAGTAGGATACCACGGGACACAAACCGATGTAAATCACAGCAGGTGGGAAACAATAGAAAGAGGGGAAGGAAGGAAAGGAAAGGGGGTGCATGGGGGAAACAAACAACATACTGAGAGGATGAGTGGAAGACTCCAAAGGGAAGAGAGTGAGTGATCTATAGTCAGTCATTTTAACCAGACTTCAGTAACACTGCATTTACTAAACTGGGCAGGGGGAGGGATACAAGGTACAGTATATTAAAAAATAACATTGCAATCATTATGTATGAACAAATCATCCTTTTTAGGTTTAAGTGGCGGTTGGGGGCACATTTTTTTAAAAAGCAAAGCTATAGGAAATGCAATTGCAACCGCTACTGCTACAAAACCACCAGCATATTCACATGTTGCACTCATTCCTACAAATGTTCAAGTGTTGTGTGAAAGAGTGCATACTTGTTGATTTGTACAGTTCAACTATTGTTGAATGTAACACGCGAACACTCCTAATAGGTGATCTAGTACAATGCAAGGTCTTTGAATCCCTTTCAGGGGTAAGGCGAGATGGGTGGTTTTAGGGATCACAAGCTTTTTCTCTCTCAGTAGCAGCTTTCTCACACACTTCCCTACAAGCAATAGATGAAAGAAGAAGATATCAAGCCCAGCAATCTAACTTTTTTTTTGGAAAGATAACACCTGAAAACATAAAGCAAGGAAGCATGTGCAAATATCTTTGTTTTGAATTTTACAATCTATCACATTCAGGAACCAAAACACTGCTGGTTTAAATATGTGTTTTTCTGAAGTCAAATGATAACACAGCAGGGGAAAATAAAATAAAATAATTGGCTATAAAAGCAATCACCCTACACGTATTTATTAAGAAGCAAGTCCCACTGTATTTGATAGGACATACTTTAAGATATGTGTCTGTAGGATTGGAGCCTTCAAGCATTTGAATTTGAGTGAATGTTACACTGTTTGAGCTAGTTAGGTTTGCCATAAAGGTAAAGGTAAAGGGACCCCTGACCATTAGGTCCAGTCGTGTCCGACTCTGGGGTTGCGGCGCTCATCTCACGTTACTGGCCGAGGGAGCCATATGTACTCTTTATTCCAGGACATGTTCTCTTTTTCATGGGTATGTAGAATGAGTGTCATAATAGAGATCCATAGCTAAAAGCAGAAGTTGGCAAATGCATCCTCTTTTTTGCTTTTCAAAATATGGCAACCCTAGTATAGGCCGAGACCATTTTGACAGGGGTTTCCATTCCTGACCCCCACACATGTTGACAGAGTGCACACAAGCCTGCTCTGCCCCTGTTCCACCCTGTTTTGCCCCCTCCATTCCATCCTCTTCCAGGTCCAAAAGGACCTACTGTCAGGTTACAGCCGAGTAGACAGCAGCTGCAGCTGTCTGACTGGGACAGCAGCCAAGAGCTGGGAGAGCAGGTTGTCATGGATACAGCAGGAGATAAGACTGAGGGAAGTGCACAGTCCAGGGTTAATCTGAATATCTCTGAAAGGAGTTTGTCAGAGCCTTTACCGGCTCCTCTTACCACAGAGGAATGCAGGAGGGGTGGGGTGCAAGAGAAAGGGAAATTGTCATCGCAGAGGAGGCGGAAGAGGATGGTGTTCTCACGAGGTTTTAAAGGGAAGAGGAACCACCCTGAAGTTTCAGATGAGTCATCAACAGAGTAGCCAGAGGTCGTGAGAGCAGGGAGCTCCAGTATAGAGGCTTGGTTGTTTTCTTTGTTTTCTTTAAATAAACTCAACTTCACTGAGTTAACGTGTACGCATCTTGCTGCTGCTACACCTACACGTCGGTGGCCATGCGTCAATTGATGCACGCAAAAAGACTGCCTGCTGTACTGTTTTTATCAAATCCAATTTACTGTTTCAAGCACAAATGGCTTGCCCGTTCATTTGAAGGGACTGGGCTGATCCATGTCTCCGCATGCCCCACTATTCAGAGGAGATATGCACTGAACGCACCCAAGAGCTGCTCCCTTGTTTATTAGGCAAAGCCCCTGCTAGGCACAGGAATCCTGCCCATGTTAATAAGCATGCCAATCGGAAATATAAATCTGCTTCCTGCAAATGCCGGGAGCCATGAAAAGGCAAGCAAATGAAAATGAGCAGCATTCTTCTGAATTATTCATACTCCCACCTTTTGGTGGTCCTCATACTAGCTAACTATGGGTGGGATGCATGGTAGGAAGTGGGGGAGGGAAAATAATCAGCTCAGAATACAAAATTTGTCATCGCCTGAGACTGATAGGTAGCAGGCTTTAGGGCTAACAAGAGGAATACACTCGAGACCTTATATGAGCAGCCTTAGAAATGGAATTCTTTTTATTTTTATTTGTTGTAAGCTGCCCTGGGACCTCAGGGTGTAGGGCAGGCTCAATAAATTAAATTAATGATAATTAATAATAACTGCATATAGATGGGGCTATATAATCTTTGGGAAGAAATAAAGAGAGCTGGTATTGGTTTGTGCATATGTCTCTTCATATAGGACATTAGCACATTGCTGGGCAGAAGGAGGCAGAAAATTCATTATCATTATTGCGTTGTTTATCGCCAGTGAGTGAGAAGAGGCATTTGTTGAATGTTCTTCCTGTCTTGGGCTGGAAAACATCTCTGTGCACCTTGCAGATACAACAGGAATAATTAATTGCCCTTCATGTGTAGAACAAGGAGTGCAAGTTAGCTTTGTGTCTAGAGGTTTAACATGTAAGTTTCTCGGGAAAAAAAATCTCTAGAGACTCACAGCTGAAATTCTGTCCGTTCAAAACTTATGAGTGTCCAACAGATATGCGAACATTTATAGCGTGAGGCAGATTTCTAGTCTAAATATTCAGCAGTCCTCCCTTCCATATAAAACAGGACTAACATCTTAAGGGGGGAAAAATCAATTTTGTCCGCATAATATGCAAAGCAGATTTATGATCATTTTTATTGCTAGATATACTGCTCTAAATGAATGATAAGGAAGAGCCAATAAAGATTCCTAAACAGCTGCCTAACACTAACGAACTACGGTTTTTCTCTTGTAAGATTTAAGACAACTATAAATAGTAAGCTCCGAAGGTCTGTTTCTCCAGCTGTTTATCTAAAGCAGCAGTAAATTGTGGAATATAGGCTATTAAAAGAACCAAGGAATCAGGATTCGACCCAAAAGATAAACACTCATCTTCACACATTTTGTATCAGAAGCTTTAACACATACTGCTTTGACATTTGAAGGTAATGTCAAGTTCCTTTCATTTACGTGTAAAATTTTAAAAATCAAAGTAAAGAAGGGTCATTTCTCAAACAGATTGATGCGCAAAGTTACACAAACAGTGAATTGCAGTTGATTTAACTACAGCACTATTATATTCCAAATACAAGCTAAGGCTGCAATCCTAAACACACTTTCAGGTGGATGTCTTTGGAATCGATGAACCTAATCTATGAAAGACTTTTACAAGAGTACAAGGGTTTAGAGAAATTAATGGAGATTCAAATGCTACTAGCTGCTGTGTTGGAGGCAGGAAGCCTCTGGACACTAGTTGCTGGGGAACAGAAAATGGGGAGAGTGTTGTTGGTGCTCAAGGCCTGCTTTCAGGCTGGCTTCCACCACCTTCTGCTTGGACACCATGAGAACAACAGCATGCTGGACTACATGGGCCTTTGGTGTGATGCAGGAGTGTTCTGGATAGCTCAGTTGGTTAGAATGTGGTGCTGATAATGCCAAGGTTGCAGGTTCGATCCCTGTATGGGGCAGCTACATTTTCCTGCATTGCAGGGGCTTTGAGTAGATGATCCTCAGGGTCTCTTCCAACTCTATAATTCTATTCTTCTTCTTACATTTTTAACTTGCATTGGTTCAAAATACTTCTCCCCCGTGAGATGGGCCCAAAATTCAGATTTCACACAATTCAAAGCTTGGGACGTAAACCCACAGTCAAGTGAAGAAGAATTCATGTTACACATGCATATATATATATATATATATATATATATATATATATATATATATAATCAACTTTTTTTTTATTGCTACTTGCCAGTGAAGAGTTATCTATTATTATGTGCTTGTCAGGGCGAGCTGGAGAGATGAGCTCAAACATGCTTCTTTGCCAATCCATGACTGCAATACTAAGTGGTGACCCACATGTGTAAAACAGCCATTGAAGAACAAAACAACTCAAGACAGGATTTGCCTATTATCCGACACCTCCTCAAAGACAATGGGTTGGTATCAGGCTTGTCTTGGGCAAAACTGAAGTGCTCTTTGCATTCACCAAAGGGATTCAGATGCAGCGAAGGCTGCCGCTGGAGGAAGGAGGGGAAAGATGATTTTCTGCAGACTCCCCCTTCTCCTTGCAACATCGTTGGAGGGGTGTTCCCAGCTACCCCACTCCCTGCCTTTGGAAGTCTTCTAAGAAACTGCTGCTGGAGAAGGACTGTGAGCAACATCATGGGAGGGGTGTTTCTAGGACCAAGGCAAAACCAAAGTGTCAAGCTCCCTTGTTATTTTTTCTATTGCCACTTCTATTGCAACTGACATGTTATATTTACAGTACAGTGGTACCTCAGGTTACAGATGCTTCAGGTTACAGACTCCGCTAATGCAGAAATAACGCTTCAGGTTAAGAACTTTGCTTCAGGATAAGAACAGAAATCGTGCTCTGGCGGCGCAGTGGCAGCGGGAGGCCCCATTAGCTAAAGTGGTACCTCAGGTTAAGAACAGTTTCAGGTTAAGAACGGACCTCCGGAACGAATTAAGTTCTTAACCCGAGGTACCACTGTACTGAAATGTTGTTTTTGGATGTTATATTTGCTGTTACGTTGCAGTTTCAGCAAGTTATTATGAAATGGTTCTTGCGATGGTTGATCTTGAGATGTATTCTTTGCTTCTGGGTTGCAAGCCGCTTTGAGCATGATGTTTTTTGTGGAAAGGAAAATAAAATGATGCTGATGCAACCACCCCACATCACTTTCTGTACTGTTCCGGAGGGTCATCAAACCCTTCAGAGCAGATTATTGGGAGGTAGTGGGCACATCTTTTCAGACATTAACTGGCCATAACTTATAAGGTGTAAATTTTCTGAATTCAATGCACACACCAGTAATTATTATTTATATTCCCCATATGGATTTCACTAAAGCTTATTTTCCAAATATACAGAAAAACTGAAATGAGATAGAGACCGTCTACTTTTGGGCTGGCTGAGAACCTTTTTCTTTTTTTTTGGCTTACTGTTCCAATATACACCAAGAACTCATGCCAATTACCCCTTCCATCACTCTTTTGGGCTTCTAGAATTAAAACAATAACAATATTTCAAACATACAAAGAAGGAGCAATGACTTAGCCAACAAAAGACCCATCTCAGAATTAGCTGCATTTGCCCTGGGTCGAATACCATGACATTTCCTGCTGTGGCCTCTTTGGTACTTTCCAGCTACCCTGTGGTGTTCACCCAAACTGTCCCTGCTAAATATAATGGGTTGGATCCAGGCCAAGCCTTCTTCCTCAGCCGATTCCCCGAAGAAGAGTGATACTCGAAATGCACTGGGATTTATCACATATCATTCCTTATTTGTTCAGATATTTTATACTTGAAAATATTAAAATATGAACCCTGCACCTATGTGGTTTCGCACACCTTTACTTTTTATGAATGGTGGTGCAGCCCTTCGGCTTGATTCAGTGCTGCGCATGTACTTTGGAATAGCCATGCTTTGTTCATGCACTTTTTATGGGCCACCTGTACAATGTCATGAGCAACCCCCCCCCTTTCCCCTTGTCTGTTTTCTGGAATTCCCCCTCCCAGTTCTGAAAATCGGACTTTTTAAAAGTTAAATGGAATAGCATCCCCCAGGTACACAGGGTCCAGAAGGCTGATAATGTGGCTGATTCTGACCTGTATAGATTTCTCTAGCCTAGGGTTGGCTAACCCTTTGTGGAGGCTAAGGCACACCCTCCAACATTTCTCTGATGAAAATAGAGATGTTCTCTCCAACATCTCTCCAACGAAAATAGGGATGTCCTAGGGCTTGCCGATCAGAAGGTCGGCGGTTCAAATCCCCTCGACGGGGTGAGCTCCCATTGTTCGGTCCCAGCTCCTGCCAACCTAGCAGTTTGAAAGCACGTCAAAGTGCAAGTGGATAAATAGGTACCGCTCTGGCAGGAAGGTAAACGGCGTTTCTGTGCGCTGCTCTGGTTCGCCAGAAGCGGCTTAGTCATGCTGGCCACATGATCCAGCTGTACGCTGGCTCCCTCGGCCCGTAAAGTGAGATGAGTGCCGCAACCCCAGAGTCATCCGCAACTGAACCTAACGGTCAGGGGTCCCTTTATCTTTACCTTTACCATACCCTCTAACACTTCTCTGATGGAAGTAGGGACATTCTAAGGAAAAGAGGGACATTCTGGGATCAAATCAGAAACTGGGACGGCTTCTGTAAATCCGGGACAGTTCCTGGAAAATAGGGTCACTTGGAAGGTCTGCTGAAGGTCACACTGACTTGTGGCCGTCCCTCTGGACAAAGTGTCAAAGTTGTTGCAGTGAGAACTGCAGTTCACCAGGCTTAATAAACTTCTTACATATTAATTGACCATAAAAGTTATGAGTTCTCTGCATCCAACAGAAATGGTACCAATTCACATTTACACTCCTCGTGACTTTCTGTACATACATAAAAACTGGAATGAGGTCAGAACCGTTTGGGAAATGTTTCTGTAACTTTCCATTCCGATAAACAAAGAGAGCTCAGGCCAACAGCCATTGGCCTTTCTATCATTCTTTTTTCTAATATAAAATATTATTTGAAACAGACCAAAACAGAGAGTGAGAGCGCGCGAAGCCTTTGCCAGGAGTCCTATACCCATCACAGAAACAGCTGCATTCACACTGGGTCAAATACCATGACATTCCCCGCTGCGGCCTGTTTGGTACATTCCAGCTACCCTGCGGTGTTCACCCAAACCGTTCCTGCTAAATAATATTGTTTATTGTTACCATATTGTGATTCTAATAGAATTGTGCACAGACAACAGGATTAATAGCTGAGAGTTTAGATTTGAGCTACAAGACTTTTGGGGGTTCAAGATACTACACGCCCACATTCACACATGCATGTACGTGAGACCAGCAATAATTCAGACCTCACAAAAATAAAATTGGTAGTTTATGGACTAATGCAATTTTCTTTACTCACCAATGAAATAGTTATCTATTGTGCTTGCACATCGTGGCTTAGTTGGGCATGAGCCCAGAAATGATGATGATGATGATGATAGTAATAATAATAATAATAATTTATACCCCGCCCATCTGGCTAGGTTTCCCCAGCCACTGTGGGTGCCTCCCAACAGAATATTAAAAACATGATAAAACATCAACCATTGAAAACTTCCCTAAACAGGGCTGCCTTCAGATGTCTTCTAAAAGTCAGATAGTTGTTTATTTCCTTGACATCTGATGGGAGGGCATTCCACAGGGCAGGCGCCACTACCGAGAAGGCCCTATGCCTGGTTCTCTGTAACTTCGCATCTTGCACTGAGGGAACTGCCAGAAGGCCCTCGGCGCTGGACCTCAGTGTCTGGGTAGAACGATGGGGATGGAGACGCTCCTTCAGGTATACTGGGCCGAGGCCATTTAGGGCTTTAAAGGTCAGCACCAACACTTTGAATTGTGCTCAGAAATGTACTGGGAGCCAATGTAGGTCTTTCAGGGCTGGTGTTATATGGTCTTGGCAGCCACTCCCAGTCACCAGTCTAGCTGTCGCATTCTGGATTAGTTGTAGTTTCCGGGTCACTTTCAAAGGTAGCCCTACGCAGAGTGCACTGATGATGATGATGATGATGATAACTTTATTATTTATATCCCACTCATTTGGATGGGTTTCCCCAGCCACTCTGGGTGGCTTACAGCATATATAAAAACCTAGTAAAATATCGAACATTAAATGAATGCAGCCTGCTCCCAAATGAGACCACATGGCTGTCTTAGATCAATTCAATACGGCTACACTGACTGGCAGTAGCCCTCTGGGGATTTAGGGAGGAGCTTTTCGTTTACTCTACCCAGAGCCAGGGACAGAACCTGGGACATTAGGATAAAAGGTGGAAACTTCATATAGCAGGTCAAGCAGCAGGGCAAATAAATGGATGCTGAAAACTAAAATGGGTTAACTGTATTTTGTTTTGAGGATGCCCATTCTGGTTATCCCACTTTGGTCTTGACATTATTCTATGGAATTATTTGTTTATTTCCTACCCTTCACCCTAAGGTCCTCAAGGTGGGTTAAAACACACACACACACACACACACACACACACACACTTTTTTTTTTTTTTAAGAAAAGGTTTTAAACAACTTGAATACTACCCCAGGGAAACCTTGTGAATGGCTGTGTTGGGAAGGGCCCCCTGAAAAGCTCCATTGCACATGTGAGCACTACAGGCAGTCTCTTGGATTTCAGGCATTGTGAAGGAAGACTGTTATGCATTAGGGTGTGAGCCAGAGTGACTAAAACAAGCTCCCGAGTATTAACAGAGTTACCTGGGGAACACACACAAAGCAGGCTCTGCCCCAAGGTGCTTACATTACAATCTAAAATTCAACATTAAGGAAACAGGGGAAGGAAACGGTCAGTTTGGTTTCATCAGAACGGAATAAGGTCAATACAAATGTGGCACGTTTAGTACATCAGAACATTTTGTTGGTACTTATACTTTAGAGCCAGGCTAGAAAATACCAGCTGATAAGAATCGGGCCGGGGGCGGTATTAACTTGTTGTGATGAGAAGTCTAGTTTATAGGAACTCTATTCACTATGTGTACGTCCATATCAGAACTCTCTACAAACATACTGCTTGCATTTATAAAGGGGTTAACATACAACTGCTTTTTCTGTTAGGGAAACAGATGTCAGGAACTAATTATTTTGCTGTTGCCACAAATGTCCTTTGCTCTAAAACCATTGTTTATTCCTCTTACCCAATTTCTCACTTCCTTTTTATTTTCTCTGACATCAGTTTTTAATGAGCCATGTGACTCCAGAGTTGAGGTAACATGTATTTATACCGATTGATTCATGAATGCCAGCTTTAAACGGGAGGCTTCCTAAGCGGCGGAGATGGAGGTGTTTGGAAATCAAAACAACTTAAGAAGGCAAATACTTTGAAATCCACCATTAAACATGCCTGTACAAAACAATGCACATTTTCTCTCTCTTGAAACCTGTTTAAAAGGTAGCATGCATGAAGGCAAAGTGCTGTAGAATAATTCTATTTTCGTTCAGATCAGCTCCCAAAAAGCGATGATAGCACTGCAGCCTAAATGGCCTAAATACAGATATATATTACGTAATGGAGACATGAGGCCTATTTGGAAGTAAAATAAAGTGCCAGGGCTGGCCAGAGACCTTTGGGAACCTGAGGCAAGATGTGCTCCCGATGCTCCCCCACCCCGCCTACAGAACCGGGCCCACACCTCGGTGGGGTGGGAGAAGCATGCCACCCAAGGCAGGCTGCCTCGCTGGTGCACTGGTCATGCCAAGGCAGCGAAGGAAGCTTAGGGGCTGCAGGGAAGGCCATGGGGCCCACCTTTCTAGCCACTTTCCACCCCTCTGAATTTGCCTCCTGAATTTGCAGCTGCCTTGTTCTGCCTCATGGTAGTGGTGGCCCTGCTATGTGTTATGAAAAGTAGTGGAATGTGTTTCATATGCAATGGATAGTCTTGGGGAAGTCTTGGATCACACCTAATGCATAAACTATCAGACTGGGGAGAAATACAAAAATATAATGCTCAGCTCTGACAGCAACTGAAAATGATCTTAACCTTAACAAAATAAAACCTGTAATAGTTCTATATTTACAAGAACGGTCCAATCAAAGGCGACTATGGGGATGCGGCGCTCATCTAGCTTTTGAGGCTGAGGGAGCCGGCATTTGTCCGCAGACAGCTTTCCAGGTCACGTGGCCAGCACGAACCGCTTTTGGCGCGATGTACACTGCGACGGAAACCAGAGCGCATGGTAACGCCGTTTACCTTCCTGCCACAGCGGTACCTATTTATCTACTTGCACTGGCATGCTTTTGAACTGCTAAGTTGGCAGGCTAGGTTGAACTGCTAGGTTGGCAAGCCCAAGAGGCTCAGTGGTTTAGGCTATAGTGCCACCCACGTCACTTTTAACAGAGTCCTATCTATCTATCTATCTATCTATCTATCTATCTATCTATCTGCCATGGCTATTTTCCAAAGCCACCTCACACCCCGCCAACCAGCTTGGAACGTGTCATTGAACTGTGATAACGCCTGTTGCCTGACTGAACAGAGATTTCTGAGCACATGCATCTAAACCTATGAAGTTTGTGTGGCTGAAATGTGGCATCTTATACAAAGGTAGGAGCCACACCCATTGCTCTGGCCACGCCCACCACTGGCATGTGGCCCCTGGAAGGTTTCCTGCGAGGGAATGTGACCCTTGGGTTAAAAAAGGTTTCCCACCCCTGCGCTATATAATGTTGGCCAAATGATTCTTAGATTTAACATTCTTAAAATTTATTTTGAATAGAGAGCACTTTGTTTTCTCATTCAAGTACATTCCTCCATCTGTTCTAAATCTAAACTAAGGACCAAAACCTTTCGGTTGGGTAAGTTTTGTTTTAAACCAGAAATAAATTTGGGACGATTGAGGGAAGCATAAAAAGTGTTGCTTTGAATTTTCATTCTTTTTTGGTTTCATATATTTTGACCCATTTTACATATTGCAAGAAATATTTAGGTTTATTAGTCGAATTCTGAATCTTATTTTTATTAGACTTGTAAGTCACTTGTTACACAGAGTGGCTTACAACGTATCTAAAAACAGGAATGCATTATAATACTTTCATATAGATACATAAGCAATACATTTTTAAAAAAAATACAAATAACCTGCATCCAAACAACCGCAAGCAGCTTAATGCTACAAAACTTCTTTCTCTCTGTGCTTTAAATTGCAATCCCATACACATTTACCTTGGAGTAAGCCCCATGTAACACAGTGTACCTTACTTCCAACTAGACATTCATAAGGTTGTGCCACTAAGTCTAAATGGCTAAAATATATGTGGACAATAAACATTAATTAATTGCCAGTTAATTAACAACATTTGGAACTGGAAATATTTTTCCACCCCAGTATTTATTGATGTTTTTACTGATCTTATTGTAATTCTGTACACTGTATTCCGCACTGCTGCGTTTTTATGAAAGTTTGGTCTATGAATATTTAAACAAATAAATAATAATATGGAGGATTCAGAGGTGTGCAGGAGATTAAAGAAAACGGGAAGTCTACAACAAGGCAAACCTCCTGTTTCTCTAGCAATTGACTAACTGTTCTGAGATTTCCTTATGAGGTGAAGGGACTGAAACTAGCAGGGGTTAAAGGTCAGGTGCACCACTTGGAAATATCCACAATCAGCGAGTCCTTTTAGGTGAACAAAGTATTTTGGGAGGGAAAGTCCATGGGACTTATTTAGCAAGATAATGTTGGAGACATTCAAGGATGAGACGGATTTGCTTTAGCCTATCTGAACAAATGCTATAGTTTAGACGAACGGAGACGTAAACATTTTAACTCTCTTCAGTAGATGGAAACAGACCCTAATAAAGCCATGCAAAAGTGAAACTAGAATCAAACGAATAATAATTACTGACTACCCAACACCAGAGCACAATGCAAGAAGTCAGGACCATCAAATTCTGCAAATTTTATTAATTATATAACTACAGGTATTTAAAAAAATAAGAAGAAACAGCTGAGAAACACAATGATAAAACTCAATGGTTATTAAAAGATAGAAGGGAGTAGACAATTAACAGCCTTACACAGGTAAACCACATTTTCAGTTGCCCTGAAATAAGATAAAAGATAATAAGATAAAACAGTTTATGTACCAAGTGATAAATTACAAGGAATGCTCTTAGAAGAGAGTAACAACAGCCTATTGCTGATAAGCAAAACTTTCAGTTGCCCAAACATGTTTCAACCATACAATCTTCTTCAGTGCCACATACTGAAAAGTAATTTAATTGCCTCAGAGTATTTGTGTATAACGTTAAAGTTGCAGTTAAAGTTGTTAAAGTTGCAGTTTTTGATGTGAAATAGAAACAAGCAATTGCTTTGGTCTTGTCACACTTGTAGGAAAATGAGGTGCAAAGGGATATACAGCTAAAACAGAGTGTGATGGGAAAGAGACAGAATTCAACAAGGACTGATAGACCATGGGCAACATGGCAGAAATGGAGAACCTGTGGCTTTCCAGATGTTGGCTGGCCAGCTGGGGCTGATGGGAGTTGAAGTCCACAAACATCTGGATTCTGCATCCCTGCTATAGCAGTAATGCTAATGCAGTTTATAGTACATGACAATGCTGCTAGGAACTGCGCACACTATTTTAACCTCCGTGAAAGAAGTGCAACGCCTTAAACAGCCACCTCACCAAGATGTCTCCTGAGTTCTTACATCGCTTCTGTTTTGAAGAGTGGGGCTTTGTGTACACTCTGCTGCTGCTTTGTGCATTCTCTTGGGAATCTTTGTCTGTTTCTGTCAAGTAGCTCAAAGGATATTTGAGAACTTGGCTCTCTTGGCGCAAGGGCAAAATGCCGTCTCACCCGAAGGAAAGGAATAATTCAACGTCGACAACAAAAATGGCTTGGCTTTCTGGAGAAAACAGCACAATTTCTTCTTAATCCACAGTCAATTGACCTAAACGTTTCTAAAAGTGTTTCAGCTGCTACCCCAACTACAGCCATCCTGAACAGTGACAGATTGGCCACAGTGCCCCAAGCTCTGGTAACTTCAAGCCCAGATTATTGAAATGCTCTGTATGTGGAGCTGCCATTAAGCCCGGTTCAAATCTGCAGCTGGTGTAGAATACAGCAGCTTGGTTGCTCAGTGGATCGACTTACTGTGAGAAGGTAACTCCCGTAATAAAGGTGTTATAAGAATTCCAAGGTCCCAAATATAAAATAAGCGTTCATAAATTTACAAGGCAAACACATACGTAAGTATATAAACCACCTGTCTAAAATAGTGCAGGAGAACAATCCTGAAGTCATTTTGACTCTCCCAGTGACCTCAAATATTTTTCTGCAAGGAGGAAGGAAATGGGAAAGTCTCTCCATTGTCTTTTGCTTACCTGTCTTAAGGGCGTACTTGTGTGGGTGAATAGGGTGAGCCTGTGACCTGGATTCAGGAATTAAAGTATTTACCATCACAAAAGAATGCAATCAGTGACCACTACCAGGTATCCTGGCAGACAGGATTTCTGCTGCAGACCGCCTCTTTCTGTAATGCATGTATGGTGTTTTGGGGGGTGGTCTCTGGCTACAGTGTGGGAAACTTCAAAAGTCTATATAAGGGCTTGCGCACCATTGTTCGGCGTCCCTCCTGCCTCCTGCGTGTGGCAGTGAGCACCCTGTTGCAACAGTTAATAAAGATCAGGCTTACTAGCTGCCTTGCTTCTCAATACTCTCTAGTTGGCCTCTGTTATTTCCTTCTTCCGAAAGGGAACCTACTTAAGGACTCTATACGGGCTCTTGGATTCCCCATAAGGGAAAAGGTGCAGTTTTTCTTACAACAAAGGAACTGCATGGACTGCCAATTTCATACCAAGCCAAGCTGAAAGGTTTGTTGGTAGCAGGGGCGTAGCAAGGGTGGGGCGTAGGGGGCGGTCCGCCCCATGTTCCATAATGGAGGGGGTGACAAATTATCAAGGAACAATTACTGCCCTACTAGGGCGGTTCATTTAAAACTTTTTAAAAAAATGCCTCTCCAAAGGTCTTATCTTACTATACTAAGGATTATATAGCTATATATGAAATTTCATGCATATTGGTTAATATCTTGACTCTCCTCCACCAAAATAGTTGTTTACTTGGCTGTTTTCCTATGTCATGAAGGCTGAAATTTCAGTTCAGTGGAGCACTTACTGTTCCCAACCCTAACCCTGTGGAAAGCCATCTAATGAGACTTTAATTTGATTTTGAGTTGTTTTTAGGAGGTAATTTAATTATTGTTTGATTTTATACCCATGTTATGTACCTGATGTTAGCCACCCTGAGCCCGACTTCGGCTGGGGAGGGCGGGATATAAATAAAAGTTTATTATTATTATTACTTGTTATTATTCCTTTGTAAGAAAATATGAAATAACGTAAAACCATTTTTGTGGGGGGGGGGGGAATCAATGGGGGGGGGTTGACAAGAAATTTTCTGCACCGGGTACCACCTGACCTTCCTATGCCTCTGGTTGCTAGTTTACAAATCCCTAAACAACTTGGAGCCTGGTGACCTGAGAGGGTGCCTCTTGTCATACAGACCTGCCTGTTCACTGGGATTCTTAGATGAAGCTCTCTTGAACCAAGGATCTATCTGACAACCACCTTGGAAGAGGGCAGCACCTTCCAAATGGAACAGTCCTCCATCAGATAAGGCATGCACCAAAAGTTCTTCAGATACTTTAAATCTCTTTCTTCACAACTGGCACTTACCGACCACTAACATTGGTACCGAGTTTTATTTATTTATTTTATTTAGAAAAGGATTTATCACACCCCTTTGGAATTCCTGAATATCAAGCAGCATAGAAGTGCTTTAATGAAACAAATAAATAAATGGGAAGGGTATTGCAACCTAAGTTTTACTGGAATGAAAGCTCACTCAAAACCAACGGGGCGGATTACAAGGAGGTGCACTGAGGATCTGCAAGCAAGTCAGCCTGCAAAGTTTTATACTACTTCCCAAATGTTTATGCTTTCTGTGTTGGAACCAAAGATCTCACAGAAGTGCCCGTCAAACAGAGGCTGTGCAGCTGGAAGTAAAAAGATAAAAGCAGTGGGATCCAGGCATCTCTTTTAAAAGAGCTAAGTAATATACTGTATGGGTTTTTTTTTTTAAAGGGGAAAAAAGACTGCCAAGGAAGGGGAAATTATTGTTTCCCAGGAAAGAAAATGCCTGAAGCACATCTGGCAAACTATATCTTTCACCCCTTTTACAAGGTGAGTTATGTTGAGTGAACACCCTTTAACTTTTTTTTTTAAAAAAAAAACACGGGAAAGATCTAATTTGTACTTTAAATATACTGAGACAGTATTTGCTATTTTATGTCTAAAAGTGTATAATCAATCAAAAACAAGCAGGAAATCACAGTACAAAAAAATGACTTCCATTTGAAGAACATGCTGAACATGAAGATGACAAGATTATGTCTGAAACACACACACACACACACACACACACACACACACACACACACACTTAAATATGAAGCAAATTAAAGAACTCGGACTCAAAAGACTTTGTTTTGGTGCTCATCATAGGCTATGAGCCAGGAGGAGAGATGACTGGAGGGCTGGGAAGGACCTACATACGAAAACCAAACAAAAATGGTTTATCGTGTAATTACTTGATTTATATTTCACTCTATCTGTGGTTTAAGGGGGACGTGGGTGGCGCTGTGGTGAAAACCGCAGAGCCTAGGGGTTGTCGATCAGAAGGTCAGCGGTTTGAATCCCCGCGGTGGGGTGAGCTCATGTTGCTCGGTCCCTGCTCCTGCCAACCTAGCAGTTCGAAAGCACGTCAAAGTGCAAGTGCAGGAAGGTAAACAGAGCTTCTGTGTGCTGCTCTGGTTCGCCAGAAGCGGCTTAGTCATGCTGGCCACATGACCCGGAAAAACTGTCTGTGGACAAACGTCGGCTCCCTCGGCCAGTAAAGCGAGATGAGCGCCGCAACCCCAGAGTCGTTCACGACTGGATGTTTACCTTTTTATCTGTGGCTTGAGTAGCTAACAGCGGTGCTCCTACCCCTTGTCCCCCCTCTAAATGTTAATAGTTCCATCTCTGAGAGGCTAACAATCTAAGAAAAGGCTTTGATTTCTCTTACTTTACTTATTTTAAGATGTTTAAATATCCTGCCTTTCTGCCTAAAAGACCTCTGAGGTAGCCTCTCCTCCACCCACTGCGAAAAGAGAAGAGAATGTACATTTTAAAAGAAGGAGAAGGTAATAGTGACTGGATTCTATCCTATTTCTCTTTAAATTTTCTGCAGGAACCATGTATAAAAATGTGCCCCCTCTCTAGGATGGGAGAGGAGCACCACAACGACAGTGTACCAAAAGATCTGATAACTAATAGTGATGTTCCGATGCTTCCACATTCCAATGGAAAATACTGTTCCATACAATTCAAAGAATTCAAATAAAAGACTCTACTACAATGGCAAAATCTGATAACATTATTTATTTGTTAAGAAAAGAAGGCAAGGGTGGACCGAATCACTGGGAGAAAGAAGAATTGTGGAAGGGGTGGATTGAATATTTCAGATGTGGAATGATGTAATGAGAAAGGCACACTCTCAGGGACAACACATTGGTTCAAAAAAGACCCACAGAAAAATTTACAGTATGAAATATATTGTGGATGTCCAAAAAGAGTAGAAAAATGCAATAGTGGACAAAGGTTTATAGGTAATGTCTGTATAACAATATATGAGAAATGCCAGGATTATTTAGCACCTGGTACATCACCAATGCTCCAATTGCTTGGTTCCTGCTCCTGCCAACCTAGCAGTTCGAAGTGCAAGTAGATAAATAGGGACCGCTCCAGTGGGAAAGTAAATGGCATTTCTGTGCGCTGCTCTGGTTCGCCAGAAATGGCTTTGTCATGCTGGCCACATGACCCAGAAGCTGTCTGCGGACAAACGCCAGCTCCCTTGGCCTATAGAGCGAGATGAGCGCCGCAACCCCAGAGTCAGACACAACTGGACCTGATGGTCAGGGGCCCCTTTACCTTTACATCACCAATTACATCAGTAATAGAGGATGAAAGATTCAGTCTTGTTGGACATTTGATTTGGGGGATTAATGGAAAGAGAATGGTGTTCACAACCATGAAGCCTGGAAAAGACATGTTGACAAGCAAAAGAGAAATTGTTAGTAATGCTTCCCATATTTCAATATGCTGTGCACACATAAGATCTTTTAAAAACAGATTAGAATGAAGGTAGGAGTTCAGAGCGGAGGTGTTTGAAAAGTTGATTAGAAAATGTCTAATAAACCAGATCGGTATTTGGTGAGCCAACATGACAGTGGTGTGGGATTGAGGATTGGAGTGATCATTCTGTGATATTATGGCAGTGGAAAAAGCTGTACTGTAGCTTTTGAATAAGTGTGTGTGAGTGTGTGTGTGTGTGTGTGTGTGTGTTAAGAAACACTGGAGTCAAACAATTCCCAAGACTAGCACAGATATATCGCAAAAGAGCCGCAGAATGAAATCCTGGATGAACTTTGAAATTTTTGATTCAGCACTGGTGCCAACTTCATAATAGCAACAAAATTTAGATAAAATTGTATTAAAATGGCTGAAAAATAGCATGGAGGAATAAAAAAGCAATAGGATTAAGGTAATGACAAATGTTGTTTTTGCAAAGACAGTAAGGGTGATTTTCCTCTAAATATAGTGGAGATGTCAGGAGGCAAGATGATACTGGAAGATGGTGTGGTCAGTGACAAGTGAAATGTTTAAGACAAGATTGATTAGTAAACCATTACTACATCCTTTGATTTGTGGGGAGAAAGAATATTAAAGAATATTTGGCTGCAGGTATTTTAGAAAACTTTTTGCAGAGTTAGTATATTGCCACAGCAGAACTTGCTGGGGCCTTTCCTTTACCAACCATTGCTTTCACAAGTTAAAATTTTAACTGTGCTACTCATCAAGCACAGCACTATGTATGGGGTTTACTCTATACAGAAGCAGCAGCAAAGTGTCAAGAGAAAGATAGACAGGATTGCAGGTCTGATTGTGCTCTTGGCCTCAAAGCTCTCCAGCTCTGGCCCAGCCCATGCCACAAACTGTGCTACCTATGTAGGTATGCCACAGGTTGGCCACACATGACCCAGACTTGGTAGATCTTGGGGACTTGCTAAATAAATTGTTCCATTTATATTTACTTGCACTGACTAAAATGCCACAAAATAGCAGGCAAGCTTAGGAGTTGTCCAGGCTGGATGTTGAGCGAAACTGCAGAGGTGGTGGTGAGGACCTGACCATTATGCAATTGCTCTGGCATGTACAGAAACCAGAATTATGCCCATGTTATATTAAGATCACTATGTGGGTCTATCAATGGCATACCAGTTTGGGAGCTTAAGTCATATGTGACTCAGAAAATCTAAAATAGCCACATGGCTGAGGAAAGGATCCATCCAAGACCATGGAGAATATGGCCAAGAATCTCCCCACGGGCCTCACTGTTCTTATTCTAATGACATCCTGTGGTAAAAATCGCAGGATACATTCCTGGACATTATGGGAGATTCCAACCATTCCCCCCTCCCTCAGGGATCTAATAATGACATTGAAGAGAAAGGGGGCATTCTGTGGACAACCGGAGGAGGAGGCCAACGTGTAATTGGGCTGACACATCCACAGAACATATTCTCCACCACAAACTTCAACATACTTGGCCAAGCAAAACATGACCATGCTCAATAAAGAATGCTCGCCTACTCAAGAGGACCTCTTATTGGGAGAATAATAATTTTAGGATTCCCACAGGATGGGATAATTTTTACAGGGCGTGTTTAGACAAGCTTGCATCCAATACAGAAGAACACATGGGAAGTTACTGCAAACTTCCCCTGGCATTTCTCACTGTTTTGCCAGCTTGTTGGAATATGTAGATGCTTATGTATCTGCCTCAGAAAGCTGCCTTATGTCAGGTCCAGTCCAGTATTGCCTGATCCGACTTGCAGCAGATCTCAGGCACATCACTGGCTGCGAGATTCTCTTTTACCTGGCATTTCTGGGGACTGAACCAGGGATCTTGCACAGGGGTCGGCAAAGTTTTTGTGGCTTCGGCCGGTTCATGGTCCCACAGATGCTGCGGCGGGCCGGAGTGTGTGCACGCGCAAGCATGCGCAAACACTATTTCCGGTGCTCCTTCCGGTGCGGAGGAGTTATGTGTAGCTTCCCATTGGCTGCAGGAGCTTCCTGCAGCCAATGGGAAGCCGGCCAGCATCGTGGAAGGCGGTCCCCACTCTGCCCCGCACCGGTTTAGCGCAGTGCACGGGAGCCAACCGAGCAGGTGGCGGGGGTCCATGGGGCAGTTAAACGACCCCCATAGGCCACTTGTGGCCCATGGGCCTTAGGTTGCTGACCCCTGATCTTGCACATGCAACACCTTTGCTTCTCCATGAAGCTATGGCCCCACCTTCACTTGTTAAAGCAGTATTAGGTCCAAACAGCATGTGATGCTTATCATGCAGTTTGCCCTTGAATGATTGCTTTTTCTTTCACAAATGTGCTCCAGAGAGCCCTCTAGAGCAGATTTTTTTTTGGGGGGGGGAGCGCGGGAGGAAAGATGAAGGGAAACAGGAAAACCCATTGCTCAAGCGGACTTCTGTTGTGTAAGCAGACAGACATCACTGGATGCCCTCTACACTCTTTGCCTGCTTTTTATTTTATTTCTTGTGCTTCTTTAAACACACTGTAATTATCATTTGTGCAAAATTCTCTTGTACTTGACTCTGGAAACTTCTAATGAGTACTGGCTAATTCACCCTGACTACCTCAGATAAGAATTCCCAGGCCTGTGCAGGTCTACTCAAAAGTAACTCTCACTGGATTTGATTGGCTTCCGTTCAAGCAAGTATACAAATGATTGTTTCCCCTGGTACAGCAGACTTAGGGAGCAATGCAAACCAAAGATTTGCTGGAATGATGTTAGGATCCAACAGATCTCTGGCTTAGCTGCCAATACCTGGTGCAGCCAGGCTATGCTGGCATAAGTCCCACACCCTGGCTCTGCCAGAGAGATGCTGGTGCAGCTCCCTCCTCGCTCAGCTAGGACTGAGCCCCCTAAGCTGAGGCTGGTGAATTTTATATTGGCATAAGCCCGGGGGGGGGGGGGACTGGAAGATGGGTGGAAGTGGGACTCGGCGGGGGCGGTGGAGGACATATGCTGGATTCTAACTTCATTCAGTTCAGACCTGGTAACTCAGAGGTTACCCAGAGGTCTATGTTTGCAAAAAACAGTGGTGCACACCAACCTCTATTTTAAAGACTCCCCCCCCCCCCCCGTCAGGCTTAGGTGAGCTCAGGACAATTGCTGGCTTCCTATACTTGGGACACTAATGCTGGCATGTGAGTGAAAGTAATTCCTTTCTGATTTTAGTATGCTACACACACACACACACACACACACACACAGACTTTTATAAATGGGAGAAACCTACCTATTTGCTCTCAACCGACAGCTGCAAGAGGAAGAAACTCCTATTCCCTAAGCTATACAACCAGGAAAAAAGTAAATAAATAATAACATAATACAATCAATTTATTTTTTTATCAGACAAAATAGTGCTCCTTCCAATTGTCCTGAGACTACACAGAAAGAGGGAAGAGAAGCTTAAGAAGGGGGGTGGGAACAAGAACAATAAGCAGCTTCAGTTGGGGTCAGGGGTTGCATTAAAGTGAGGTTGGGGGTCAGATGGGATGCAACTTGGCCACTTGTGCTTTAGTACAAGTGGGGGAGTGGAAAGAAGCATAGCTGGCATGCAGAATATCTGGGTCATTTGAGGATACATTGACAGGTATCTGGAAAACATGGTACTCTGGGACTGAAATGAGATGTAAGCATAGCTAAGATGTGCTTCCTAAGCAAACTTCTGGTTTGCAGTTGGAAGTGTGGGGAACATACCATCATTTAGGTAAGGAAGCAGCAAAAAGATAATGGGTTTCATTCTCCTACATGTGCACTCATTTCTTGTTTCACAGAAACCACAGGGTGCCAGGCTGCCCGAATTGGGACAAACTACAGTGTGCACAAACTGGGAATACACTTGAAATCATGGGTGCTCATTGTAGCTTTTGCAAACCATAGTTTGCTGAATTTGGATGTTACAGCAAACTATGGTTTGCACTCACCCGAAAAGAAATTAATAGAATGCAGTGGGAGGTGGAAGCATATTAGCACAAAGCCTACTCATGATGGCTGAACAGAGCCAACACATATTCAATGTCTTGCTTCTATGGTCCCAAACCAATTTCCAGCATTCTGTATTGCCTAAGAGATAATCCGAGGTTTCTTAATACTCTGGGCTAAATATTCACTCAAGTATTTCCAACAGTATCGAAGTCTGCTTTTGTTTGGAAATTAGATTTCCATTTGCACAAAATGCTAAGCAAACCATACAATGTTGACTTTATAAGATTAAACTCAAAAGGGACTTTTCACATCTCCCCAGCAGAAAGCAAAGGAATGCCTGTGACTGTGTTTTTAAATTTTAAAGTATTAAAAGTAACAGATACAGCCTCAGTTTTTGTTTTGTTTTTACAAAAAAACCTCTCACAACACAGAGATTTTTTTAGAAAGAATGAGACATCCTGGAGACCCTTGATAGGGGAGGTGCTTAGGAAATTCACGAGTCTCCTTTAGCTGATCCATTCTTGCCCCTGGAGAGGCTTCCTGCAGGACGCTAAATGCATAAAACAGCATGCTCTAAACAGTCATGCTGCCTCAGAACGCAACCCTCACCAGGAAGATAACGGATATACAAGAAAGAGGAATGTTACTAGCTGCACATGTCCTCTTCTCAATCTAGCTGAAGGAAAGGACACTGAATAGTTTGGAATAGCAGATGATTATATCCTTTTAAAAAAGAAAAACGCAGAATCTGAAAATGGACCACAGAGCTAGCAGCAGCTGAGACTGATCTGCCTGACAACTTTTTAACCAAGCTTGGGACTCAACAAGAAACTGGGACTCAACCCCCCCCCCGCCCCCTCTGGATTCGCACATGTCAGTGGGGCACTGACTGCTGGAAGACGCTATCTAGATAACCTTCGCTCTTTAACAGCGTTTGATCTTCTGATTTACAAAGGAGAAAATGTGGCGGCATGTTTGCTTTATTTTGAGCTGCAATCTCGTTCTCGTTCCGGGATTCAACTCCTTTAGGAAAAACATAGAGACCCTGGGCAAAAAGCAGTACCAAGTCCAGCATGGCTTGTGCAGCTACACTTTCCTTTTGCCTGAAACAGAAAATTGCCGTTCTTCTTCTTCTACCTCCTACGTTTCCAATGCAGTGCAGAGGGATGCACCTTTAGATTATGATGATTCCGTACAAAGGCTCCAGCTGCTCGAAAACATCCTGGAAAACAACACGCAGTGGCTAATGAAGGTAAAAAATAATAATTCCTGTATTATTTCTATCCTACATGTGGGCTCTTGAAGCAGCAGCAGCAGCAGAATTTGCTGATTTGTTGTTTCCCCTTTTGACGAGTGAGTACATTGAGTTGCGGAACATTTCATTCACTTGCTCTTGACAAACAACTTTGTCGAAAACATTTAGTACGACTGCATGCTATTTACAGCCATGCAAAAAATCCAGTGTGAGGAATTTTGTTTCCTGAACTAGAGCAACTGGCTAACTGATTTGTTTGTTCTAAAATGTTGTACCATGTTTTTCAGGGAGGAAAGAAAAAAAGCTTTCAAACCTGTATGCTGTGAACAGCTAGAAACAGCTTCTTTGTTTCTATCCATATTATATTTTCAGAATGCCATGCGGTGGGTGCAAGCTCACATGCACGCAACTGTCAGATGTGCAGGGTTTCATACGTGGAATTTACTTCCAGTTACATTTGCTTAGCACTGCAGGCCATAGTTAGCATTATTAAGGTCAGCTTCACACCATGGAAAATTAGCAGGAAGCCCAATTATACACTGTGTGTACCCGTAGCATAGTGTATAATGTGCAAGAGGGGGGTGGGGGTCATTCTTGTGTAGAGGCTGTGAAGAATCAAAGTTAATTGTGGCTTCCTACAGTGTGCACGTATGATTTAAAATGAGATATGATTGAGTTCCAAAGATGTGAATGGGACTTCGGCAACAGTATTCTTGAACAACAGCTCTGTGGACTGGTACAGAATGTATCTGTGAATATTATTTTAATCATTTTGAATGTCTTAAGTTACTGACTTCTATAAAGGTAAAGGTAAAGGGACCCCTGACCGTTAAGTCCGGTCACGGACGACTCTGGGGTTGCGCCGCTCATCTCGCTTTACTGGCAGACAGCTTCCAGGTCATGTGGCCAGCATGACTAAGCTGACTTCGATATAGGGATTCAATTTTGTGCGTGAAATAACGTTACTTTGGGTGGTATCCGGATAACTATTGTTTTGTTCTAAAAGTCTCTGTGTAATTCCTGCACCACTAGACTATGATGGATTAATATGTGATAATTGGTTAGTTACAAACAAACGGACTTGAGAACAAGCATCCCACATGGAAAAAGCTAACTAAATCACTTTCTAGAGTATCGAACAGTTATCTAGACTGTGTGACAGTTCAATCTATTCATGTTTACTCTGAAGTTGAGGTTTACTTCAAAGTAAGTGTGCAAAGGATCGCATCATAGACAAACTGAATAGAAAGTGCAGCTTAACTGCATGATATCCTTGCAAAGTCACATGATACAAGACATGTCTTCTGAGGATGAAATACATGTGCTGAAAACCTAAGCTTGCTGATTCAGAGGTAGGTCCATTAAGTTCGGTTAGATTAATTCTCAAGGGTTCTTGCTGAGGACTGACGCTTTAAAGGATCTCATTTAACATCTCAGTATATACATTACAGAGAAGGCTGCAAAGGTGTATTCTAATACACCTCACGAACACAGCATCACAAAAAATTAAAATCAATATAGGCCCTGTTTGAAGCTTTTAATCAAACATGTATTATGAGCTGTTATTGCAGACTAATGCGTCCCACACCTTCCGATGATAAGAAGCAGATAAGATTATAAAGTAATCTTTATAATTTAAAACTGCATTTAATAATCTAAAATATGCTTTGGGGAAGGTTGTTTAAATAGCTGTGTATCTAGCAGAACGATCCTAGGTACATCCTTTCAAAAGTATATCTGTCCTATTGAGATAAATGAGACCTTACTTGCCGATAGATGGACTACAATCTTATACAGATTATTTTAGAATAAATCCCATTGAGCATCATGAGCATTACTCCTGAGTAGGCATCGGTAAGACTGAATTTCAAGCTGCAAAATGTTTAACATAAATGTCATGCCACCGTTCATATAGACAGGTAGGTAGGTAGACAGACGTATAGGAAAAGGGTTTCAGAACCCAAGTTTATGTCCATTGTTTTTATATTTACTTAAATAACAACACTGAATTACAAAAAGTTTACTTTCTACACCCCCACCCTTTTACTTTAAGTAAAAAACTAAAATAACTAGGAGAGTCAGGATCAATTGCAAGACTGCCACAACACATTTCTCAGGTCAGCAATTTTATTTATTGCTTTTTCCTATAAATCTCTGGGAATTTCTTTATGACAAGCACATTTAGCAAAGTCATTAAAACCAGGCACTTACTTCTGGAGGTCAGTCAATCCATTTAAAAAACAAATAAACATTCTATTTCTACATTTTATCAACTGACAATGCAATTGTGCAGAAGTAAGGTCCATTGGGTTAAACGAAACCCTAACTTTCTATTGGATGACATTGGTTTTGTGTTTGCCTTGTCATTCCTTTAACATATGGCACTTGTGCTATCTTACCCTCATTATCCTCAAGCAACTTATGTCCCAAACTGTTTTTCTAATGAAACATAGTAAATAAGAATGACACGAAGAAAAACCCATAGGGATTATTCCAATTCATTATTTATAAACTCTTTTATTTATGCTAAGGCAAATTAATGTACATAACACATGGATGCCCTCGAACACCATTTTGTAACCATTTCAACTGGTTTGGAAAATCCAACAAATTTAATTCCCCCTTTTTCCTTTAGTGAGCCTTTCTAAACCCTAGGAACGACTTATTTTTGAAGGGTGCTTGAAATAATAACACTGCCAACATAAAAAATCTTTCTAGCACCAGTTACACACAAAAGCTTTGTTTCAAATGCATTCTACATCCTCACACAGTATCACATTTCCCACCTTCAATCAGTCATCAAAAGGAAATGTTATGTTTCTGAATGGACACCAAACTGTCTGAATGGAAGAGAGTGGAAATCACTGTGGATGCCTCGCAATCACAATAGGAAGCTGGAAGGTGTCAGAGTTGCTGTGCATTCCAGAAACTAACAGAAAACCAAGGCCAGTGTTTCAGACGTTCCTAGAAAACCACAATCGCCATGGAAGGGCTTGCAGTTAAAATGAGATCACTATTATTAGCACACCACCTTATCTTCCAATATCTTAAAAAAAAAACCTTTTCTAAAAATACCAATTTGTCTGATGTCTGAGCAAAACTAATATCTGGCATACCAAAAGAACAGGTTAATTTCATATGGTATGTTCCAGCAAATCACAATTCAAGAGGAAGTAGAAATCTATAATGCATATAAGATTCTGCACCACAGTCGTCCTTTTAAGTCTGCCTCAACCCCGGAATTTTCCGTTTTTATTTAAGTCTTCCCAGTATTGCAGGAGAAAAAACAAACAAAGCCTGCTTGAGTTCATTATAGGCTAAACAATATATTACATTCCCTTGTAATCAATTTCTAAAATACTTTATAACATAATGTTGTTTCCAAGAAACAACTATTGCCATTGTTAGTCTACAGTTACAGTAGGTTCAAAATATGGAAAAATGAGGCTTTTACCCTGGTGTGATTTGCAAACAGGTACAGCCATTAATTTGATTCACAGCTGCTTCACAGAAATAGCCTAACATATCAGATGAAGGGGTTGACAGCTCTGATGGTCGTGTAGTTACATTATTACAGCTAGGAATGTTGATAAATGAGATGCTCTACCCTCTCAAGAGAGGCACAAAATAGTTAAAGGTTATCTGTGCTGGACAGTAAACTACGGTAACTTTCCGCTAGCTGTTCTGAAAGGACCGTGCCAACCAACTGGGGAGATGCCCACAAAATAATGGCTCAAGAAATCTTTGCACGCGCTCTCACACAAACTTTATTCAGTGTGCATACATATATACACTCAAACTGGACAAATGCTGGCAAATATGCCTCTACTTCTCCAAACCCTACACTGATACTTAGCTGTGCAGATTCACATTCCCTTCTGTAGGCCCATTCCCCCCCCCTCATGTCTGTTATACAGAGGAATCTTTGCCCCTTGCCCAGGGCTCCTGCCATTTCCTCTTCCCTAACATCTCAGCGTATTGACAGCCTAACGTGTATTACAATAATATTGTTTCCCGTGCAGTTATTATATCCTCTGCTGAACATCAGTGATACAGAGCATGTAATTAAAAGGCACGGGATGCATTTGTAGTATTCAAGGGAGGTGTGGGTGTTGCTAGGGAACCTGTTTATTTATCGGCATGGAAGGCGCAGCAGCTGCTTGTCAGTTAGTGCAGGGCCTTGTAAATCAAAGGAGTGCGCAAGATGAGACTGGCATAATGGTTGCTGACGATGCAAAGGTAAATGAAGGCTGTGTATGGGCTTCCTTGCTGGAAATGCGCTCCTCTGTAGTTTTGACGGGAGAGAAGCATTTGGGAGATCTCTCACGGAGAGCAACCTAGCCTATTCGCAACCCTGGTTTCATATTCCACAAAGTATCTCTCCTACCAGAGTGCTGGAAGTAGCTTTTTGAAGGAGGGCTGGCAATGGATCAATGAAATACCACTTATATCTCATTGGGCAATAGTCAGGTATTTAGCACACGTAGCATGAACAGTGCCACGCCTGGCTAGCCCCACCTCCAGCATCAGACATACTGGCTTGCCTTAACTATCTCTGCATTCAGTTGACCAGGAACCCAATTGTGCAAGAACCCAATCATGTGGAAGCCTTCACATATATCTGCAAGCTTTCGTGCTGCAGACTTTGATGCCAAATGCACAGACAGTAGGGGACAGGACAAGCCAGCATGCTTGATGTCAGGGGTGGGACTAGCCGGCAGAGCCCTACTCACAATTTGATCAGTGAGCGGGGAATAGAGAATTCATCTATTTGCAGAAACTGCTGTCATCTGTAAGATTTCAGAGGCCAGGTCCTCCCAGAAGCTTTAAAGTGCACCCCCCTCTCCATAGCAAATGCAAACACCATATCAAATGCAATTGACCTGTGCCAGCTTTTGTTTATAATCACCCTGGCATCTAGGACAAAGTGCCTTTAAGCACGAATAGAATTCCTTCCACTCCGAGATCTTCTTCTCTGGAGGCCTTAGGTATTACAACACCTTACGGAACCTGTGCCAAATACAGGTACCTAAAGGATTTACTACTCCCTTCCCATAGAAGAGACTTTATGCTCGCGAGATTAAATGCTTTCCCTTCTGCAGTCACTAAAGGCAGATTCTCACACACTCCATATCTAGCCCGTTGGTGTGCCTGTAACCAAGAAGTACCAGATTCCATGGAACACATTGTCTTAGATTGCCCTTTACATAGCAGACCTCGCCAATTGATGCTGAGTAAAATGGTGGACCTCTGTCCCACAACCCTGAGGAGAAATCAAATGAGGTTTCTCCTGGCAGATCTGGACAAAGATACCACTGCTCTAGTAGCTTCCTTTTTAGCCAAAATTTTACCCAAAAGAGTTTCCAACGAACCATCCCTTTGGGAAACAGACCAGGCGCAGCAGAATATCTAGTGCACATGACCACAGTGTGATCCTATAACCCTTGACAGCTTCACCATTGTCCTTTAATTATCCCAGTCATCTGAAACATTTTATATTGTGATGCCAATAAAGGTACTTGACTTGACTAGTGTTCCTTCTGCCTAAAGGGAGTTGAAGAAAAGAAAAATCTAAGGACAATAACTGAAGAGTCATTATTGTTGAGAAAAGAGGAGACCATGGGATCTGCTGTCCTCTTTCTCTTGCCCGTCTGAAAAGTGGCCTGGGTTGTGATGGACAGGCAGTTGCTTGACTGATGCATATGGTTCTGCAAGCTGGTTCATCTGCATGACTTCTGGGAGATCAACACAGCTGCATGCAAGGTCACCAAATGCACATTGCCACACGGCCCAGGCTATCTCCTTGGTTCTCTTACAGATGAAGCTGTGGGAAGACACACATCATGCATTTGGGATGCAAAGCACAGGGGATGGCAGTGCACTACACAAATGTGCAATCATCATTTCCCAGCTACCTGGCAATCCAGATCAGGACCACTATGATGACTCTCTAATGGGCTCGTCTCCTGGTGTTCCTGAATGCCAAAGTCCTTGTTCCTGTTTAGAGATGCTCGCCAAACAGTTGAGAAAATGGACAGCAATAAGCTCACTTGAGAAAGCTGGCAGGCCGGTAATGCCCACTCTTAAACCAGGGAGCATGACCCCGACTCCTGCAGATCTCCAGAAGACTTTCATTCACTCATCCAAACGCAGTAATAAGCAAGGCTGCTACCAGAGGCACCAGCTTGCACGGGTGATGGGAGGGAGGTGATGTCACACACATGATGTCCGGATGTTGGGCGGAGCTAGGGACAGAACCTGGTGGCCACGCAGCTTCAACACCCAGTGGCTTATCCTCTACCTCCTTTTGGTGCTGGTCACTGGCAGGAGACTGTTTCGACCCAAGTAGCTGGCCACTGGAGCTGTGCTGCAGTTGGCTCTGTACTTTGGGGGCGACGGCCCCTACATCTGAAATATAGGCAGGCCCAAAAGGACTCAGCCCCCAGGAGCTGATGCTCCTGGCTGCACACTCATTCTTGGCTACATGGAATATCTGAAAATATTTCCCCATGCTCAGATTAACAGGCAGCCAACTGGGGAGGAACTTCAGTTCAATGGTAGAGTAGATGCTTCACTGTCTTACATTTAATCACTGGCACTTCCCAGCAAAGAATCTCAGATCACAGGGCTGGGAAAGACCTTGGAGAGGGCACTGCTAGTTAAACCAGACATAGTGAGCTAGATAGACAATTGCTCTGACTCAGTTATCAGGCATGTTCAACTGTGTTCAGCATTTGACTGGTCTGTTGGCTGGCTTCCCATCCATACTTTGAACAGTTCCGTTCAATAGCACAGAACAGAGAACAAGCACAACTTCAGGCAAACTTTTCATTCCCCTGTTACTTTGCACATGGAAGGTGAGCTTATTTATTACAATTATCGATGTAACTGCCATTCAGACAGATGGACCAATGGCAACATCTCGCTCAGTTGCGCTCCACGAAGGAGCTCCTGTGACAAAACCTAAAATGACTGGACCAAAGTTCAACCCACCCTATTTTAGATCACAAAACAGACCACTGGGCTTGTCCAGATTTGTGGGAAAACATTCTTTTTTCCAAAAAGTATTTTAGTTAAGTTGTGCAAGAGCTTCTAGTTAAATACAAAAACTCCAAACAACTGATGTGTACAGCAGAAGGCCCTTTTTATAAAAAGCAACTTTTAGCCTGGAATATATATTAATTAATTAATTTTTTTTTACTTTAAGCTATTTGTGTAACATCCATTGGCCAGTTTGCTTCCTGAATGCAATAGGCTCACTTCACCGGGTAAACTTTAGATGATTTGAAAGAACTGATGTCAATAAATCACTGACCTTTTCAAATCATTTAATATTCTAATGGAGAAAATACATACCATACTATACAGCTATTACACTGTTACAATACAGCTGTTAACATAATTTTTAGTGTTAACATACTTTTGAGATCTCTGGGATGTGAGGAGACCCCAGAGGCCAATCCGTTGTGCGTTAAGCTCCACACTACCATGAAATTTATTAGTTATGAGACAAAATAGTTCCAATGATTTTTTATTTCAAATCATTGTTTGGTGTACAGGAATGAGAGATAGCATAACAGATTTCATACAGCAGGGAGAAGTGACCTGTTTCAAGTAGCACCATAGAAGTGGGAGAAATAGATGAAGGCAAGAATTGGTGTACGAATAATTTGGCGAGATTTGGAATTATTCTAGTGGGTGGAGGCTTCAGGGAGCAAAATTTATTTCTATTTATTTACTGTTTTCAAGTTATTACTATATTTTTATATATAATTTTTTCTTAAATTTTCTGTTTTACAATTTAGAATACTCATTTAAACATACTTAAAATATCAATGACTTCCCTTCCTCTCTTTCCATGGTTCATTTTGCATATCATAAATCCCTGCATATATCACATAAACTAAACCATTCAGTATTCCATTATAACAACCATCAAAATATATTTACACTGTTGAATTTATCTTAAGGCTGCCAGCGTTTTCAAGTGTACACAATTTCCCCCCATATATTCAATAAACATTTTCCAATATTTTCTAAACGTATGTTCTTCTTGTTCTCTTATTCTATATGTTAAATCCGCAAGCTGCACATATTCTGTCAGCTCATTGCCATTCTTCTTTAGTTGGAACCTCGCTCGTTTTCCATTTTTGGACTAACAAAACATGGGCTGCAGTAGTGGCATACATAAATAACCTTTTTGACACCTGGGAATTTCATTCTGAATTATCCCCAACAGAAAGGATTCTGGTTGTGTTTTTTGGGGGAAAGTACAGGTCCACCACATATGAAAGAACGTTCCCTCTACCTCTTCAGTCTTATATATCTTAGCAAGCTTAACATAGCAAATTATTACTATCAATTTATTATTTCTATCCCACATTTCTGTCAAGGAGCTCAAGGTGGCATACGTGATTCTCCTGATTTCCATTTCATCCTCACAAAGAGCTCTGTGAAGGAGATTAGGCTGAATGATGGTGACTGGACAAAGTCTCCCAGTGAGCTTCATGGCTCAGTGGAGATTTGAACCCTGGTTTCCCAGGTCCTAGTCCAATACACCCAAATGTCATCTGGATGCTGCGTCAGACAGCAAGATGTCAGCAACGCTGCTTTCCCCTGTCCACCAATAATCCTCTGCGGTGATGCAAAACCATTAGTGATTATTTTTATCCAAGCTTCCTTTGAGCTGGTTTCCGGCCCACAGTTAAAGAAAGTACTGTTGTCTCTAGTTGACAGTACCACCAAATGCCACCAACCAGATATAGTTGTTCAGCTTTGATTCGTGCCATCACAAGAGGCGTGGATGGCGATTTTGACCTTAGAAACCTCTCTCTATACAAAGAGGGTATCTAGGTGATTCATTACACAACATATGAGTCTCTGAGCTGCAGAGCAAGGTACAAATTCTTCAGGTATGGGCGTATAAAAACTTAGCAAAATCTGGTAGATGACCAAGCGAAGAAGAGGTAAAAAAATTCCAGAACAGATACATAATGCATAAGAAAGCCTGTAGAAAACATTTGCTCTCTTAAAAAATACTTCAGTTCATTGGCACATATCCCTTGTTTTGAACGTTACTTGACTCTACCTAGTTTCCGTTGAATTGGCCAAACAACCAGGGATTTTGAGAAGCAAATGGCCCAATGCAACAAGCATCTACAAAGCAAATAAGGCTGTAGGAGGAAGGACCAAGGTTATGCCACTGTGTGACTTGGGCTATTTCTCCCACATTGCCAAGGATGTTTCACTGTCCGACATCGTGCAAATGTGTCATATAGAATTGGACAGAGAAAATACATGGAGGAGGTATCAAAGATGACCCGGATTTGGATAATCAGAACATACTAAGGGAACTTGGTGGTGGGGATCTTACTCCTGCGGCATCCTAACATCATTACGCTAATTAGTAACCTTCCTACTTAGCTGTAAATAAACTTTAAACTGGACAATATTATTATTTTGGGGTTTCAGTAAGTTGATAACGCATGGTGTTATAGATGACCTTAAGTACTTTGCTGCAGCAACTCCATATGATCAGGGCAAGGCAATGTGTACAAAGTCTGATTTTATTGTACAGGGTGATTCATAATGGAATCTCTAAATGGAAACGGCATACTTCATTATGAATTACCCTGTATTACATATCTAACATATATTGATTTTATATATTCTGCTTGGCCTGTGTGGCTTCAGATGCCATTGGAAATGACTGGGTGGAGCCATTGAAGCTTGCATTTATTGGGGAAGGAAGTATATTTTTCAACAGCCAGATCCACTTATTCCATTATTAGATTGAATCCTATCAGATTTCTGCCCCATTTCTTTTTAAATTTATTGCCTAGAAATTGTAGATTTTGGATTGACCCGTTTCTTGAAGTTAAAGCAGATTAGCCAGATGGAAAAGTTTCCAAGAAAAAAGAAAGAAAGAAACAAACGGGAAGGTGGGGGGTAGAACATCACTTGTCTAAGTCAACCTATAAGTAATCATTATAGCTCCAAGTGAGGTGCACTTTCTGCAAGACCTGAATGTAAGAAGCAGGTTCTCATGACATATTAAATTTATACTCTTACGTTATGTGCTTGGACAGAATATATTACTATTCTAAAGTAAACTATTATCAATTCTGTTCTTAAATTTGATTATTGGGCAGAATAAATCCAAGAAGCTGGGAACATATAGGACTGGTTCACACCGAACTGTCTCTGCCTTTGCAAGTTGCTCCAATCTTCTCTAGCAAGAGTTTCTTATTCAATAGCAGATGTGCCTCCACAGTAGAAAACATTGCAGATATTTGAGAAACGTTTGTCCACCTGTTGCGTAACAACCTCTGTGAATATTTAAGAAAGGTCAATATGAACTTTTGGAAGAATAGTTTGGTAGCTTCTGAAATGCTGCGCTCAGGGGGCTGCAGGCAGAAAGAGATTTATATTATTTCAAAGTGTGTTATTTTGAGAGCAATTTCCTTCAAGTGCAATATTGTTTAAGTTGGGTCTAATGCTTGGCTACCAGCAAATAGGTACCCTTAGGAAGCTAAAACACAAGCAGCATGCTTGGGAAATCAAAGCAGTCCCTTTATTGCTGTGTAAAAACCAGCACAAAAGCCAAACCAACTAAGCTGCTTTCCACAAAAACAGGCAGCAGTAGAATGCAAGGCATTTCACAGTCAGGGGCTGGAGGCATATAAAATTATCTTTGAAGGCAATTTATATCCCGTGATGCATAAATAGAAGGGGGCTCAACTCGCCAATTAGGCATTGTGGCTTGGATACAAAGATCCCTGTGCACGAGCAGAAAGGATTTCTGCACAACTCACATTCTTTACTAAACGTTCTCCCTAATTTCCTCCTATATGCACTCACAAAACCACCCCAGAAGCTCTAACGTTGAGCGTGATGTGAAATGGGGATCTGTAGCTGAGAAATGTGACCTTCCCATGTGCATAGGAAAATGCTTTTTGCTGTTCTTTCTACATTACACATGATGGAGAGCAGCAAATGGTCACAGTTTCATAATAATAATAATAATAATAATAATAATAATAATAATAATAATAATAATATTACCTCTCCCGTCTGGTTGCCCCACCCACTCTGGTTGGCCTCCGGCATATATTAAATGTAATAAAACATTGCACATTCAAAAGATTCCCTATACAGGGCTGCCTTCAGATGTCTTCTAAAGATGATAGTTACTTGACATCTGATGGGAAGCTGTTCCGCTGGTCAGTAATGTTACAGTCTACATGTGAGTTTCCCCTTTATTCTGTTTTACATTGCGCATAATGAACCTTAAGCTCTGCTCAGGTGGAATTTCTTAATGGTGAAACTGAGCTGAATGAAATCAATTTTACATGGAAAAATAAACCAGTGACATAGCCATGACGATGGCTGACACAGTCTAGTAGGGAATTGAAAATTCAACAGCTGTCTGACTTGTTGCACGTACTATGTGGCCGCCATTTTCTTAATACCAGTGCTGTCCTGTCCCTCACTTTCTTTAAAGTTCAGTATTATTAGAATTTCAGTTGTTCTGAGGAGGCTAGGGATGGTGTGTGGCGTCTCTCCTCCCCTCCCCATGAGCAACTCTCCAGGACTCTGCAGCCTCCCCTGGCACCACATGCTTCCTGATCTGAAAAAGACCCATGAGACAAGCTTTCCTCATAATGGGCTTTTAAGTGAGGCGCAGGAACCTGGGAAAGCCACAGAGTACAGATAACTGGTGAGGTGATTTGGAGAATGAGAGGAAGGATGCCCAAAAACATCCCTCAGGCACCTCAAAAGTAACACAGGCACAACAGAAAGCTTACATCCCTCCCAGGAGAATTGCACTGACATTTTTCTCTTACTGTTGATAATTTTCAAATACGTTCCCCCTCCCACATTAACTGATGGAGAAATGTCAAAAAATGCAGGAGAATTTTTTTTTGGCTCAGCACTAATACCCAAACTGGTTCAGTTATATGAGTAATTTAAGAAAAAGCAAATGTTGTAAAAAGTACAGTGTTCATTCCAATAGTAGGAAAAAGTGAAACGTATGCCAAGCTACTCTTTTATATGAGGAAATTGATTATATGGATTATGGCATATTAGTATCCAAACCAAGGAACTCATCCTATATTCAGACGTTAGCAGACTCCAGCTAGCTCCCAGGATTTTCTTACTAGGCATTCCATTAAGAGCTCGTGTAACCACAGTGAAATTGATGCTTGAAAACAGGAGCTGTTAAACTTTGTGGGCACGTGGGCATGTTTGCAAACTGGAGAAACTGTTGTGGGCACAACATACGGAAATGTGGTATGCCGAGTCTGGCATAATGCCTGTTAGGAACTGCCTAATTCTCACACACATTTTGTTCCAAAGGCAGAACCTTAAAGGAATATTGTAAGTGTTTGGAATGCTGTGAAATGATTAAAAGGTCATGGTTTTTCACATCGATACTGTACCATACCCTGTTCTGCATCTAATGTTCTTGAAAGTCTTCAGTAATTGTTGTTAATTCTCCTTATTGATGATTTTATTGTTTTTTTTTTGTAAACCTCATTAAGGTTTTTGTTTTTAACATTCAAGTGGTATATAAATTTTATGAAATAACTAAATAAAGTAAGAAATAAACCCTGGAACAATAAACTTATATGAACAAAACTGCAGAGCCAGCAGTTAAAGCAACAGATAAAATAATTTAAAATAACAATAGATAAACAAACAAACAAACAAACAAACAAACAAACAAACAATAAACCCATGATAGGATGGATTTTGACTGGTGCCTCAAAGATGACAGACAAAACACACAGCAAACTCGCTGAGAGAGAGGATTCCACAGTCTGGGTCTAACCACAGACCACCTGTTTGACCTCTGAAGGTACGGAGTGTAGTCAGAGAAAGGCCTTTGGTGAAGATGATGAATGTTTGTTCAACTTCAGAAGTAAACCTCTTCTGTCCAGTGGGGCTTATTCCCTACTTAAGCGTCTGCAGGAATTTTTCAGACTGAGTATTGACGTCTACTACGCAGAGAGAAAGTGTATGTATAAGACCCAGTTCTTAAGTTTTGGGTAGATCCACAATTTCATAATGCATACAAGTACTGCCAAAACAAACTCTAAGGTCAATGGGTGCTTTCAAGAACCAATAAATAGCAAGTCCAAGTAACACTTTTCTAGCCTTCGGAATCACAGAATACCATTGCAAAGAAGAATTTTCAAATAACCAATCAAACATAATTGAGACATTTGGCTTCAAAGACGGTAGCTTTCCTTTCAATTTAGCACACAAATGGTTTTCATTAAGACAATCTCCTCCCCAGCATTTTGGTTTCCATCTTTGTTTACTGTTGTAAGAGTTATCACTTAAACTTTCTGGAAGGTATATGTCTGTGCTTATATACATGCCACACACACACACATATTCTTGTTGCCCTGAGCATTTCCAATGTATCCCAATGTCTGTCTAGCTAGTTTTCATTTAGTTACTTTCACCTTTTTTGTTTGTTGACAGGAAAAGGAGATAAGAGAGGCAAGCTTAGCTGGAGGTCTGGACTGACAGAGACGCTCTCAGCAGGCTGTATATAAAATTAATACTGTAGGCTTCTCAAGCATTCCCATCTGCATTCTCAAGAGGATTGTTTTTTCTTGACAAACAACAGAGGTCTACAGGGACTTCCTGCCCGAACTATAAAGGGCAGCAAACCAGTTTTAAATTGACTCTTTTCCAGCCTGGAGTTATGTACTTGTTATGCTGCAAATTTCACAAGACTAAATTCTTGTTACTGGGAATCTATCTAACTATGTCAATATATCCATGTACCTATCTAACATTAAGAGGACAGAAAACAAGAGACAGAAAATAAATAACAGGCTCTTGTGGGAAAAAATGTGAATTGTGAAAGTATAATTCTTTTAAATTTAGGCTTTGCAGAAGAGAATTGAAAGGATTACATGCAACCTGATAGAGGGTGACATTTGCTTCAAGGGAAAGGGAAGCCCTTAATGAAATCCATAAGCCTGACTTCCAGTGCTTTTAGGAAAACCATGCCCTTCCCAGCCGTCCAAAGCCAGTATTTAAAGAGGGTATCATAAATGATTTGTGGGCTGGGGACCCTGTCAATAAAGCACTGGCATAAAATGACTTTAAAATGTTATATAAAATGAGAACACAGCTAAGCAGCAAGCTAAGAACCATATTTTTCTGTTCATGAGAAATAATAAATGGTAGCTAAATCCCCCCACATCGCATGGGGATGTGGCCAAAGATAGTTGCTAAAACATGATGTCCCCTTTCAAAGTCAACAAGCTACCGAAGCAAGAACCTCTGTGTTTAAGATGGATTCACCCTATAAACTTCAAACAGAATTCAGAAGGTTTAAGAATATACTTGTTGAAGCAGCTGGTAGATCAGACTGGATGTATATGATAACAACGTGCAAATGCTGGAATCCCCTCTGCAATGACGAAGAAAGCGAGGCCATTGAGAATGGCAGCCCCTCTCGGCCTACTCCTTTTAAACTAGACTTTTGCTATAAATGCAAGGCTTCATTTTGAAATAAATCACAGCACCAAGCTATGACTCTATACATAGGAAGCCCTTTGATTTTCAGTGGGACTCATCCTGGGCACTCTTCTCACATTACCTTAGTAATCCTGCACTTTTCCACACCACCTTCAAGGTCAGAAGCTTCTGAAGGAGGAGTCCACAGCATCATTCATCCCATGCCATTGCTGCCCAGCTTCCTAGAACTGGGTGACTTTAGCATTAGGGGAAGCCACTGTCTGCATGAAAAGTATGCACTCTGTCTCTGAGCTATGGTTCCTTCTCAAAATCAAGTTATTCCATGTATCTCCTGCACAGTATCTCTCTGGGATTTGCAGACTTAAAAAAAATCCAACACCGAGACAAGACCAATGATTATCCGAAAGGATAGATTACAAATTAGTGACTGCGCATTGCCCTTTGCCAAGAATATATAATCTGCCAAGGCCCTTCTGACTGAAGACTTGACGAAAACAAGTTGTTTTCTGATGAAGTGAAGACATGGAAAAATTCCCAGGTCTCATGCACACCATATATTTGGGCTTTCCCAAAAGAATCTTGGGAACTGTGGTTTGTTAAGGGTAATGGGAATTGTAGTTCTGTGAGGCGTAGACGACAGTTCTCATGTTTTCTTAGGGCAAACCATGTGCTATAAATATATGGGGCGGATGTGACCTCACTCTCTCCCAGCAGGCCCTACCACATAGCGTTGTTGCAAAGAAAAAAAAGGAGGGGGGCCATGTTCTCTGGGCTCTTTTGAGATAGGAATATAAATATATATTTCACACCCCTGTCCTTTTTTACAGCACATTATAAGCAACATTAGAGCACCACTTGAAATGGGCAAATATCCTACTTTTCCCTCAGAAAAAAATCTCCAGATTAGTTTTATTGTTTTCTAATTCCTACAGCATGATCAACATGCTATGAAGAAAAGAAAACCATTGAAAAAGGATGATGGCATACTATTATTGTTTCACAGAAGGTTCAACCAGCAAAAATTTGGGAGTCCACATAGTTTGAACTACACAGTTTTTCAGGGGAATAATCTGGGAAAAAAATGATGAACTCCTCATTAACTTTCTAATACCCTAGAATATTGGACTAACAACATTACAGAATGGTAAACTAACAAGTTGCATACATAAAAAACCCCACACAATTATGATAATGCCTACCATTGTACAAAAATCCTGCCTCCTAGATTGAAGAAGGCTTCTAAAAAGTCCACTCTGGTTAATCAATTGTGAACACTTTCAGAATAATAAATTGTCACCACCATGCTGTGTGTGTCCCCCCCCCCCCAAAAAATAATGTTGCCGGCTAATTGCAATTAAAAAAGAAAAAAGAAATGTGAATGCTATTAAGTCTCTCATAGTAATTTTAATAGGGGTGGTGTTTTTTTTAAGATATGCCCCTAAAGAAGAGCTGTGCTTTTTGTATTTCAATAAACCTTTTTACATATTTAATATTCTGCTTTGCATTAGAAAACAGAAGCCAGTAGTAAATGCTGTGGGCAAATTAATTGTGCTTTTTTGGCGACAAAAGTAAGAAACGAAACCTTAAGTGACCTTAACTCACCTATGTAGTCCTACCTTCCCTTACTATTATTTGTTTATCCAAGTCTCATGTATTTAATATGTCTGCTCTGGTTTTATATGACCTGTAAATTGTTGGGTGGGGTGGAGCCTCTAATTGAACCAGCATATTACTGTGGCATGCTGTTCCTGTACAACTCATCATAGTAACCTATAGCAAATTCATAGATTTTTCTAAGACTTCATGTACGTTCTTCCACATAATGCAAAACTGATCTGGTATGTGGTTTCTCAGTACTGAATTTGAGACACGCACCATGAAATCAGGCAAGGACAATAAGGTTACTGAGTGATTAGTACATGGGTACTGTAGTCTTGAACTTTCTGGAATATACTTTTGTACAACGCTATACCTGGGATAAGATTGCAGGTGGAAGTGAACCCAGCTACTCCACTTCGTAATCTTGTTCCAGGTTTGTCTGTTTATTTGTTTATTTAGCCTCTCAGATCCATCTTTTGGTGTTGGGTCACTCCGGAGCTGATTCCATGAAAACACCAAAAAGTACTTCTCATGAAGAAGCCTTCATTGGAATGCAGCTTCAGAGTGACAGCGTGGTGCAGCAGTTAGACTGCAATGCCTGGTAAGGATTGAGGAAACCCTCAGCAGTGCAGCTCACCAGGTGACCTTAGGCCTGTCACCATCTCTCAGCCTAACCTGCCAACAGAGTTTTGTGAGGATAAAAAGGGAAAGAAGCATCAAAAGCCACATACAGCAAATAAACTTTGCCTAGGAACCAAAGAATTACTTGAAGTTTCTGCATGCCCAAGGGAGCATGTGCCCCCCCCCCCAAAAAAACCCCTGCATCCTTGTGTGGCACAATGGAAGCTTTTATAACTCACAAGATTTCCAAGAGCTGTTGATATAGGCTCAGAATCCAGGGATGAAGGGAGCAAATGACTTTTGGCAGCAGCATTCTCTCCTCTCCACTGCCATGTCCCACCCCTCAGCAGGGTTAATACTTGTACTTCTCACCTCTATTGTAATGATTAGGGTGCTGCACTAGGACCAACGAGATCTGGGTTCAAATGCAAGCTCCATTGCAACTTTGGACTACTCATTGTGAAAGTCTGGAAGCTAATGTTATGCGGTAGCTGGAGGTGGAGGGAGAAGGCTATGGGATGGGACGAAAAGGATTTCCAGGAAAGGAAACCCTCACTGCCTATGATCTATCCCATTGTTATTCACCCTAGACCTTACATTCACACAATTCTCTTCTGCTGTTAATCCACAGAAGGGACATGTTGGAGTGCATCAAGGAGGCAGAATCAAGCCCCCACTTTTTAAAGGCTGATCTCCAAGACAACCTGGAACCAAATACCCTCAGGCTTGGGTACCTAAAGCAGTTCCTTCAATACTTGTTCTCAGGCTGGGATCTGAGGAAATGGGCAACTAGTTTCACATGAAGGAATGGGCTTTCAAACAGAAGCTTTTCCCCTCATGCCGTTGGGCATCCTGAAGGAGTGCATGAGGATCTGGTGTTTAAAGAAAAGTCAAGAATTCCAATGCACATTCCCAGGACCTTCTAAATTCCAGCCTAATTATCTCCAAGTAACTTTTACTTTTTCAGGCTTAAATTTTTATGACTGTTTCAGTGAGATGCCTCCCACCAGCCGTCTGCATCATGTACTTCAGCATTCACTTGTGCTTTTCTGTAAATGGTGGCACTTAGTTGGCAAAAGTGAAGAGTTGCGCATACAACAATCATTGCTGCCAAGAACACAAATGCATATATATATGGAAAACTCAGTCCTCATAAATGCGAGGTTTTAGTTATTCCTCATTGATGTGGAATTATAAATCACATGGATGAGCAACTAAAATGTCTCAAGAAAAGCACAACCCATTTGTTAGTCTGGTGCCTGACTTGTTCTTTGAAACAGACGTAAACAAGAAGGTTCAAGGAGAGTCTTCATTTCAGACAGGAACTGGCAAATCCATTCTTATTTTAAAAATGATTAATCGTGTACTTCCAACTGGTGTTCAAGGAATGGTATGTACTCAATCTAAACTGTATGTTTCCTTTTATTTCCTTGCAACTGTAAGCAGTCCAGTCCCCATTCCCCTGAAAGTGTCAAGATGATGTCTTTTGAGAGAAGGTGAGTGGCATATAATTCTCTTAATACATCATCTCGACACTTTCGAGTACATACAGCTAGGCTGAGTACATACAGTTTTGATTGAACAACCATAAAGTACACAAGTCCATGCCATCTATTTCCCTCAGGTTAGGCAAGGTCCAGAGAAATAGCTGGAGAATATTTTGAATTGGGGATGAACTCCCCCAGTCACTGTCACCTCCCCCAGTTTACCTGGAAGTAACAAAGTACAACAGACCTATCCTTCTTGAGTCTACAAGGCAACTTTCACAGGCCAATAAATTACGGTTAAGCAAAACTGGGGTGGTGAACAATTGGTAGGCTTTGTACAAACAGTAAATGACAAAATGCAGGGTCTTCAGATGGAAAGTTGTAACTAGCTGTCTAAATTAAGCCCAGATATCAACTACGGTATCTGGGTTTCAGAGAAGAAAAAGTGATTATATATGATCTTCTGGCATCCAGGAAAATGAATTTAGCACTAAAAAGGGCTTATTGGGATGGGCTGCGTGCTTAAGAGTAAGTCCCAAGAACCAATTTAATCAAAATAAAAGCCATGCAATTCAGAGATTTATAGCAAAAAAACTTATACTGTACATCATTGCCGCATACCCTGGCATTAGAATAAGACGATACTTAAAGAACAGTTTCCTATTTAGAGGAGCTCAAAAGAGATAATGGCAACATGGGAAGGAAGGAAGAAGAAAAGGTCATGGCCCACAAATATTGTCAGGAGATACAATTAAGCATAATATTTCCCATTAGGAATGAGACTTTACTGAATACAGTAACTAGCTTGAGTTGGGAATTGAATGGTGAGAGATGAGAGCTCTTCTAGCTGCTGAGAACTTGGCTGGGGGCAGGAGAGACCTTAGAACATCTCTCAGAAATCAGAAAATGGTGTGTGTGTGGAATCAGTTTTCAGAGACTTTAAGGTCTAAGCAAAGTCACTGTACTTGCTAATCCACAATACAAAAAAGGATTTTTATTCCTTTTTAATAAAAAAAACTTGGACTATGGCATTGGCGAGACCTGCTAAACAGTAATTATGCAGACGTGCCTGGAGAGCCTTTCGAAACAGTTGTTATTTTGGCATCCCTAGAAGGAAGACGTCGTTTCTCACCCTTGCTTTTTATGTTTTGTTTGTCTAAAAGTTGAGCAACAATGTACAAACAGCATTGTTACAGCATACCAGACTTCTTGTCTAATCGCTAACAATGAAGGTGTAAGATGCTCTTAAACATTTGAACTCTTGGTTCAGGAAGGTGACTAAACTCTTAAGCCTTTGTCTGAGCTGTTCTGATATCTAAATAAAATTCCCACTGTTGCTAACACCAGCGCAGTGCCACCAGAGGTGACAATGGGTGGAAGCAGCCGTATATCAAAAGTCAGTTAAACTTCTCAAAGTGTGTGAGCAATGCACTCTTTCCAGTGACGCACAGGTGAATATATATATATGTACATTTGCAACTTTATCCCCACACTGAGCACCAGCACCTGACCAAACCCTTCTTTACCACCTGCTGCCTCGTGTATTAACTGTAAAATAGCCTTAGATTCTGAAGCACAGGTTACTTATTGTTTCATTAAATGGATGATGCTTGTCTTGCACCCATAATCTGTGCACTTACATGCATGCACACGAGATTCAAGATGTTTCCCCTTCCGTTGAGATATTGAATTTCTGGAGACCAAAGAATTCTGGAAAGCTCTAGTTCAGACTGATGCAAAAGCACATAAAAAAAAAATCAAAGAGAAAGGCACCCCAACATTTTCTCAATAAGGGGTGATTGTGACAAAATAGTGACAGTGGTGTTTACCAGGCAGAGATACGGGAGCATAGAGACAAATGGGAAGTGTAACAATTTTCTCCCTTTCTCACTGCTTACAACTCTGGGTGGGTAGTGACTAGTTTTCACTGGATGGTCACTGTGAAAATGGAGTGGATTAGAATACCTGGCTAGTTAACTGCTGACAAGTCCGAGGGTCATATGAAATGCTCCTTTCATATCCTCCCTGTCCTTACATGTACTACCGGGACACCAGGCAGTTACCATTAGCAGGGCCAGTCGAAGACATTTTGCTGCTTGAGGCAAAGACAAAATGGTGGCCCACTTTCTACATATAGGACTCAACTGGACTGGTAGCTGAATATTACCTCATCGCTGGTAACAAGACAGCATCCACCTAAAACAACAGGCTGTCAATGGGTGTGCAAGGGGGTCTTGGGAACAGTGTGGGCCTGCAGTTGTCTTGCACCCACCAGCACCTGCTGCCTGAGTGGACTGGCTCCCCATTCCTAAGGCAGAGCTGGCTCAGGCATCTCCAAATGCTAATCTCTGGTTTCTAAGAGGCTTCCCCATTTTGTTTTGCCTGTTAAACTCTCTCGCCCCCCACTCCCGCAAAACGGAGGGGAGACATCTGTAATTTAAGAAATGCTTTGCAATTGACCCAGAATCATGTTTATAAATAAACAAAACAGCGCATGAACATAAAACGTTCTTCTTCTTCCGACATGCAGCTTGAAAGCTACATTCAGGATAACATGAAAAAAGAAATGGTGGAGATCCAGCAGAATGCAGTGCAGAACCAGACGGCGGTAATGATTGAAATAGGCACAAATCTGCTAAATCAAACCGCTGAACAGACCCGCAAATTAACGGATGTTGAAGCACATGTAAGTACCAGTCGTTCAAGCTGAAGCTAACTCTGAACTCAAAGGACTCATATTGTGTGCTTTAAGTCTGGCTGGGCAATATTTGGTTTCCAACATTGTGATCTATCACCAGCTAAACATCACAATGAACTGGTATATCACAATGTCTGAACTAAGGATGGAACTATGTAAAGACATTGGCTGGCTTCACATTTTCTTCTAACATTATGATTTTTGCATGGCACACACACATCATGATTCACAATACATTGCCAAGTCAAAAAATTATGAAACCGCTATCACGATATGGATTTCAAACCAGTTTTGGATGATATATCGCCCAGCCCTACTAATCAGCCAATTAAAACTTACATTAGTAGACTGCACAGTATAAATCATAGCTCCAACGCTTGACAGCACCACAAAAATCCTGATCTTAGTCACAAATCTTTGTGGATCTTTGTGCTTTTCACATACCGGTAATAACAAAGCAACCAACCAATCATAGAATACATTTCTGGACATGGGAGACCTATGAATTGTTGAGGGGATCTCTTATAAAAATTATGAGGATCCATAAGGATTTATGGCTCTATGAGGGGAAACTGGTCTCCTTGCAACTCCCAGCACCAACAAACTAGAATGCTTTGAGGGAAGCTATGACTGTTTAACATGGCATGATACTGCTTTAAAAGTATACTGCAGATGGAGGCTTGCTGTTTATATAGCACTCTAATTTGCAAAGTGTTTCAAGGAGGTTACTGTTATTCCTATTCACCAGCACAGTGATCAAACTAATGTTTGAAACCGAGAAGTTCTGATCCGAACTAGCATCAAAATTCAGACCTGGGTCCAATTTCCAGCACTCAGGCTGCAAAAACTTGGAGTGACCTAAGTTATGCACCCTTTATGCAAGGCATAGTCTGCAATGGAACTTGGATAAGCCCGAGCATTTCAATGGTTATAATTTAGTTGCAGGATAAATCAAAAGATTGAACTGAGTGGGAGAAAGGTTAGGGAGTAACAGGAAGCTACAAAGAAAAATAAATTGTCACATTTTTTTCAAGTTGTTGTTCAAGTCCCAAATCAATTGTGGGGAACAGAGACATTCCCATACTCAGATTGGAACAACAACAAAAATTGCTCTTCATTTTAGATTTCAAGTCAGATCTCATCCAAAAATATGGTTATTATGGAGTAACCGCAAACTATTATATTCACAGAAAAAACAATATAGATGTTCTGAAATAATAAATTCATTTCAGAACTCCTTACATTCTTAGAATAAGCTAAGTAAGCTTTTGAGAGGAGCTTGTGTATAGTTACAGTTATTTTCCAGACTTTTGAACTGAAGTGAAGGGTGGCTGGGGAGGAAAACCTAGTGTTAGCACATAGCGATTGGTTAGTATAAAAACCAAAAGCATTCTATACAGGACCAAAAACAAGGTGACAAAATTCTGGAATGCACCACTTCAGATTGACGGTGTGGGGTTATATTTTCAAAAGCTCTTCCAACGTGGTTGTTCATCATATGTGGTAAACTAAGTACACCAGGGAAAGGGTTCTGCTACACAATGACTCTCAGATCACTACTATATTTGCACTGTAATGTTGCTTCCTATAAAGACAGAAACACTTAAATCTCTACTTCAGAACAATACTAAATCATCCCTGCTTTATTCCATTTTTCATGTCCAAGGTCAAAAGTGTGAGTAGCAGAGTAAATGAAACATTTGTTTGACCGCTTCCTAAAAGTCACATGAATCAGTTTCAAACCATGTGTAATGTCATACATCTGAAGGATGCTTTTATAGTCGGCATTAGCTTAGAAGCTGAATATTTGTGCTGGTGACTGAGTTTGTAATGGGTTTAATTAACAACGTAAGGGGATTAAGTAAATGACTACTCTTTCAAAGACGCTAGTTCTGGCCACAGTGATCCATGCTCTGGTTATCTCCCAAATGGGTTACTTCAATGTGTTATTTGTGGAGCTGCTCTTGAAGACAGTTCTCAGAAGCTTCAGGAGCCTCAGTTAGTATAGACTGAGTATAGAATATTGACTAGTGCAGCTTTATTTACCCATATCACAGCAGTTTTAAAAAAAATGGCTGCCAGTTTATTTTGGGGCCCAATTGAAGTTGTTGGTTCCTAGCTAATCTAAAATTCAAAATGGTATGGGGCCCAAATTTCAGGAGTGTGTGTGTGTTTCATTTCAACCTGTTGCTGCTCTTTAAGATCTTCAACAGAAGCCCTTCCTATGTTCCTCTTTCACCAGAGGAACAAATATTATTACTAAGGAAGAGGGTTTTCTTGGCGGTGTATCCTCAGTGATGGAATGTCCCCGCAAGAAGATCACTGGCACCAACATGGCTTTAATTTAGGTACCAGGCAAAATCATTTTGATTTTTTGAGGCATTTTAATAGACTTTGGTGAATTAATTGTGCAAGTTTTGGTACGTTTTGAAGTTTTATCTTCTTTTCTTAATATTTTGTGTTGTCTGTTACCTTGGAACTTGATATGATAAAGGGCAGTGTGTGTGTGTGTGTGTAATATCTTCTAATTAATGAATGAATTCCTCTGCAACAATTTGGAAATACCCTTAAGTGTGAAAACATGTCCTCAATGACCATTCAACATGAAGGATGTGAGTAATAAATTCCTCCTGCCAACTGAAGCCAAATTCTGATGAATTAAAAGAGTTATTTTAAAACACAATGAGGAGCATGCAGCAGAATGGAATGCTAAGCAACAGTCCATGTGACAATTTTGCTGCCTCATTCTTAAAAACAGATGTTGTTCTTGAGACTTCAAGATTAAGCAGCGGATATCATACTAACCTGGAACCATGGAATGATTAATCAAGAAAGAAAAACAAACCCTATCTGCAGGTACACTCACAGTAACCTAGAAGTGACTCCAGTCAGTGTGGCAACTTAGATTTTCTATTACCACCACATCCACAAAATGGCTGTCACACCCAGGAGGCTACAATTGTGGATGCCCTTGGTCATTCATAAAACTGGGAATGGCTCAGGTAACGACACACAAGACTGATACGGCCCACATATATTGCAACTTGTCTTCTGCAAATATAGGCTTAAGTAAATGTCACTTTCATTTTATCAAACCTTCAAGAGGTTTTTGTTTTCCTTTCATTCAGGTAAATAGTGGTGATAGTCTAGGTATTTTAGGATGGGATTAATTTGTAAATTATTCTGAATTATTTCTAATGTGATTCAAAATTGCATTTCTCAAAATGTAGGTACTGAATCAGACAACAAGGCTTGAGCTTCAGCTTCAGGCGCATTCAATTTCAACTATCAAACTAGAAAGGCAGATTTCCGATCAGACCAGCGAGATAGGAAAACTGCAAGAAAAAAACAGGTAATAACTAACTCTTCCTATCTGGTAATGTATTATTGTTCTCAAATGTGCTTTATTCCCAGCAGGGAAATCTATAATGAGATGATGAACTGCATTGCCCTCAGGATATTTCAAATGAGCATCAAGTCTTTTGTTTCAATGAACAGAAATGGAGATGACTTTTTTAACACCAGGAAATATTATTTGTATGCATGGAATTTGAAATGTGCCAGAAGTTATGGGGCCACATTTTTCATTCCCAAGACCATGTGTGCCCTATATAGAATTCAACTGACATGCACATAGGTCCTGCTGAAGAAATGAAAATAACCATAATTTGAAATAAGATCTAAGTTCTGTAGCTTTTAGTCTTCACCCTCACTATAGTCCTCTTTTGAACACCCCACTTTTCCTCCTACCTATAGATAAGCAGAGACTAAAGGTAAAGGTAAAGGGACCACTGACCATTAGGTAGAGTCGCGGACGACTTTGGGGTTGCGGTGCTCATCTCACTTTATTGGCCAAGGGAGCCAGCGTACAGCTTCCAGGTCATGTGGCCAGCATGACTGAGCCGCTTCTGGCAAACCAGAGAAGCACAAGGAAATGCTGTTTACCTTCCCGACGGAGCGGTGCCTATTTATCTACTTACACTTTGACGTGCTTTCACACTGCTAGGTTGGCAGGAGCAGGGACTGAGCAACGGGAGCTCACCCCATTGCGGGGATTCGAACCGCCAACCTTCTGATTGACAAGCCCTAGGCTCTGTGGTTTAACCCACAATGCCACCCACATGTGACTGCAAATAACAAAAACTGATATGCAATTTGGAAAAAGAGAATAGTTCCGCAGATTAGTCACTTCAGCAATACTGTAAAGATGGCCTTCACCAATCTGGTGCCATCAATATATTTTGGACTACAAGCCCCATCACCCCTAGCTTTCCACTATTCTGCTGGCTGAAATGATGGGAGTTGCAGTCCAAAACAACTGCAGGGGGGGCCAGGTTGGTAATGGGAGCTGTAAGAGAATAATAAGCAAGTGGCAATGGATGCCAACCTAGCTTACATGTGTAATTCCTTTGAATTTGGGGAATGACGATCAACTCTTGAGCTCATTAAAGGCATCCCATTGCCTTTCCCACTCAGAAGGCAGCATTATTTATTTATTTAGCAATAGGTACCAAGTTGCATCTCAGCCACTTGATCATACCAAGGAATATAATAGGAATGAGTTCCTGGCTATCAGATGACAAAATAATCCATCTCTTGTCTGTGTGTCTTTCGCTATAGTGTGTGAGCTCCGCTAGAGCCATATTCTAAACCTATCTGGTGTGACAAGATGGTGGATTTGAAATATCCTTTATTTACCAGCTTATTTCCCCCACCAAAAGGTGGAAACTCACCCTTCATTCCTAATGAGCAAGCTTATTTGATTGCCAGGCAAAATCTGGCGGCCCAGCTGCACTGGATGCCACAAAAATGTTACTGTGATTTTCAAACCACCAAAGAGATAAGTATTTGATTCCACTCTTGGCTTCCTTTTGTATTATTTGAGAGCCAGACATGATCCCTGCTTGCATCCATACTCAGTGTACAACATCAAAGGACTCTGAGGCTCTTTTTGTTTACCCAGAACATTTTGAATGACAGCTGGCCAACAGAACTGTTAACATTTCTTGCTGAGCTGGGATCACATTAGGCTAGCTGGAGGAAAGAGGGGGAACTGTGAACTTTGCTTACTCCATAAGCCTCGTGCGTGATCTGCAGTTGGCCAGTCTCACATGGAAGAGAAATCAACCTTACTGTTCTCCAAACTGGACTGTAATCTGCTACCGACACAATTTTTCAATAGTAAATGCATAATCAGCCCATCTGTTCAGCTTAACAGTCCTCACAGGGAGATGCTGATGTATCAACAGCTATATTGCAGAGAAAGGGGAATTGTTTTCTGAAATGAAGATGAAATACGTTTTGAATCATAGGGTTGTCATCCTATTCTTGCAACAGTACAGTGTGGGGTTGAATGTAAAATGAGCCAAGCTGTATGATTCAGTCAAAGTCCTATGCTGAAAGGACTTTTCATTTCTGGTAAACATGAGCGCTGAAGGGAAAGGGCATGTTTTCACATTTGTCTTCACTCCCCTGCTATATTTGTGCATACTCCTCCAAGGTTTGTTTTATGCAAACAAGATACTTTACTCAAGGGGAGCAAAGAAAATATGGGTTCAATATTGCAATGTGATTTATTGCGGCAAGTGCGGGGATAGCACTTGAACACACTTGTCCTTCGCTACATGCAGAAAAAGCTGCAAATATTGCCAGAACAAGTATACTATGGGACTTAAGTTGTGAAAGATTTTCTCAGCGTACATAGGAGAAGTGTAAGATGAAATCTGGTCTGCTGATCCAACACAGCTTCGAATGCACGTGATTGATGCTGATCAGCAGTTATTTGAATATGGTATATCCAGGGCAGAGCATATATAGCAGGGCTGCATGATTTATGCATATACAGCAAAACCAAACATGGCATTGATGGCAGAATTCAGCATCGTGAGAACCTCGAATTTCACTGCGTGGCCAGGCGGAGACCCCCCGACCCCAGGCGACCCCCGTGAGGAATGACTCATGACAACGTGTTATGGGATTAAAATTGGCCACAACTTTATTAAACTTTCAGATGTAGGGAGACCTTGGCTTAGGCATTGGGCGTTTATCTCTCCCAGTCCCCGTCTGGGGACCTGGGGAACATCAGGGTTATCCAAACTGTGTGGGGATTGGGCTGGCTCTGGAAAACATATGTTTAAGCAGAGAGCCTGCCCTCCATCTTGCCGCAATGCAGGGGAGACCACTGACAACCTAACGGCATATGGCCAGTGACTCCCTTCCACACAAACCCCTTTATCGCCCTGCACAGATCCCGATTCTCTTTTACAGTATGTTGTCAGAATCACAATAGATAATCCAAAAGAGTGAAAGTTGCAGAATTAAGCAAAATAAAAAGCTGCAGAGTTGACCAAAATAAAAGGCTATTGTGTATATTGAGCTGAATTCGCACCGTGCATTCATGTCATATAATTTAGACCATTGAGCAAAGGAATATGTATTTCTTCTAACACAGGGTTCCAGCTGTTTTTGTACCACAATTCCCATCATCCCCGGCCATTGGTCCTGCTAGCTAGGGATGAAGGGAGTTGTAGTCCAAAACCAGCTGGATATCCAAGTTTGGGAAACCCTGTTCTAAAACACGGCACTGGGAACCTCATCCCACTGCAAAACCCACTACTATTTGTAAGGAACAGATCAGGGAATTAGATACTACATTCAAATAACCATGGTATAAGCTTGCAAAAGACTTTACTTTTTGATCACCGTTAGGAGCTGGGGAACAGGACAGGCACTCGGGTGTCTCACTAGACTTTGTATGGCAAGTAACTTCTGACCAGAACCTACAGTGGAAACTTGTGGTTCCTTAGCTGGCTCAGTTTTGTCCCCCCCCCTTCACTTTAGCCCCGTAAAAGTGCTAAACCAATAACACTGCTTTCTCCCCCCCTCTTATTTGTTAGCTTTCTGGAAAAAAAAGTTATTGATATAGAAGACAAGCATACATCCCAGTTACAGTCGATTAGGGATGAGAAAGATAAGCTCCAGTCACTCGTGTCCAGACAGAACTCCACAATAGAAGAACTAGAAAAACAGCTGGCCACGGCCACAGCCAACAACTCATTCCTGCAAAAACAGCAACATGATCTGAGGGAGACTGTGCAGAGCCTGTTCTCTATGATTTCTACACCAAACCGTAAGTGGAATAGAACACACTAATTGCTGCAGTGAGAAACAATTTCCTTTTTGGTGAGCCTTCCCCCACCTCCGCAATGACCCTCAGATTCTTTCCAAGTGTAAAGTATAATTATAACAGGCATGCCGTAGGCTTAGGCCCGTTTGTTGCCTATCCATGTGGGTAAGAAAGAAAGGAATGACGAGGGCCAAAGATACTCTGAGCCTGGCACCAGCGTGAGATCTGGTTAGCCTACTTTCCTGTGTGTGTGTCAAACCTCATACCATAGTAATTCTGAGAATGACAAGCCTGCGGGTCACCCACAAGGCCAAAGCCTCTGGCACCATGACAGTGTGACCACAGAGGACTAACTTCTGCCAAAGACAATTCTGGTTGCTCTCTAGTACAGTGGTACCTCGGGTTACATATACTTCAGGTTACATACGCTTCAGGTTGCATACTCCGCTAACCCAGAAATAATGCTTCAGGTTAAGAACTTTGCTTCAGGATAAGAACAGAAATCGTGCTCTGGCAGCACAGCGGCAGCGGGAGGTCCCATTAGCTAAAGTGGTGCTTCAGGTTAAGAACAGTTTCAGGTTAAGAACGGACCTCTGGAATGAATTAAGTACTGTATATTCTGGCGTATAAGACTACTTTTTAATCCAGGAAAATCTTCTCAAAAGTCGGGGGTCGTCTTATACGCCGGGTGGAGTATCTGCGGTTGAGTATATCTCAAACTCTATATTTTAACTGGAAAAGTTGGGGGTCGTCTTATACGCCCAGTCGTCTTATACGCCGGAAAATACGGTACGTAACCAGAGGTACCACTGTATCAGAATTAAATTAACCCTTTGAGGTGCCAGAGGCTGTCTTTTCCAGCTTGTGTGACACCAGCAATGAAGAGGACCAAGCTAATGCCAACTAAAGAACTTCACAGTCTCCGATTTTGCGATTCCAGGGGGTTTCTCTGAGGTTGATTAGGTTTAGCTCTCACCCTTTACACAAAATTTCCCAAGCCGTATGCACAGAATTGAAAGCAACACTCTTAAAATGTGACAGGGATGCTGCTTGCTGTTAATCGTTAACTGCCTCAGAAATTGAGAAGATATGAACAAACTTTTACTCCACCATTAATTACAATGATTCTGTATACAGTGGAACCCCGGGTTACGCACGCGATCTGTTCCAGGTCGGCGTGCGTAACGTGGGTGTGCGTATCCTGAACACACAAAAAAACCCGAAAAACCGGAAGTAGCAGGATTTGAGTGCTTCTGTGCATGCGTGAGGTGCGCAGAAGCGTTTTGTGCATCCAGGGCTCGCGCGCACGTTGCACGCGCACCGTAAACGCTTCCGGGTTGCGGCCATTCTTAACTTGAACGTCCGCAACCCGGGATGTGCGTAACCCGGGGTTCCACTGTATTAATAGCAAACTCAGTGCTATTTTTCTAGAAAGAGGTGCCAGACATCACCATTGTTCTCTTAGAATGGCAATGGCGCCCACCCGAGAGGTGCGGGAACTGAGTTCCAGCTGAAAAAAAGCCGTGAGCAAACTCATTCCCCAAGTGTGGAGTTTATTTAATGTAGCCAAAACAGAGTACTATACACACACATGAAGACAGTATTGGCATGCCTGATGAACTGCATATTTTGCAGAAGCACAAAAAAAGAAGAAAAAAGGAAACACAGCAGCCCAATGGGGACTGAGCATACTGACTGGTTGTTGGAAGAAGGAAGAAAACTGGGGCAGGGAGACGACTGAAATAAGGCATGGCTTGCTGAACTGCTGCACTCTTCACTGCACATATTTTATTGCAGGTCCATTTGTATTTACAAATAATTATAAATACAGTTATGCAAACATAATAAACACAGAACCAATTCAGAATGTTTTCTTCTTCTTCTTTAAGCAAAACCACCATGCCCTATACAGGACAATACAGTCCTCAAAGGCCTAAAGATAATCTGTTAAGCATGTTTCCAAAACTCTGCGTGTTTCTGCTGATGTTATCTCCTAAGTTAGTGCACAAACAAGTAAACAAGCTGTGTTAGCCTCAGCACCGATGTGGGAAAAAAATAAAATCCTGAACATTTGCCAATGTCGGGGGGGGGGGGCGCTTCTAAAAGTGTCAACTATCAGAGGAGTGTGGAAAAACAATTAAAAAGCTGGAAGCAACCTTGTACTTTAAGGAAACCAAATTTATGAACCAGATCTAAAAGGTAAACAATCTGAAAGGCTTCAAACAAATGAGACAGAGGAGAGAGTACATGGCTAATGTCAGCTCTGCAGACGTTTTCTTAGAGGTTTTTCAAATACAATGGCCATTTGAATGCATTTCTATTATATGCTTAATATGTGTACTTGCTTTTCAGCATCCAATAATGCTCTGGAGACTGGAGGAGAACACATCAGTTTCAAGGACTGTGCTGAAGCATTCAAAGCAGGACTGACAACTAGTGGCATCTACACATTAACAGTGCCAAACACAGGAGATGAGAAAAAGGTACAACATTCTTTTGATTAAATTTAGGCAGGACCAGATCCTGGTTCATTTTTTTAAAATACCATTGCATCAGTTTTATGTACTTTTAAACTCATCATGAAACTCTGCTTTCCAATTTAGAAAAGGAAAATGCGACAATAGCAGTACAATCTTACAAAAGAGTGCTAAGAGTGCTTTCCATAGTCCATGCTTATGTAGATCAACAGTCAGGAGATTGCCCAGTTGCAAACTTTGTTGACCACTATGATGTATAGTTGTCCTCATCTAATTGTTCTTCAGTAGCTAGATTAATGGTCCCACCCCTTCTGCAAATTTCCAACACAACCACATTCATACACCGAAGGAAGCTAAGAAGCTAAGGAACAAACAAATTAAGAAAAAATAAGAAGGGGAAATACTCCCTCAATAGCTTTATGCACCTCACCATTCCATAGTGAAACAAGAGTCTTGACAGGAGTGCCAGATATGTCAGCCGGAAAATCCCACAGAGCATTCAGGAATCTATCAGATACCAGCAGTCTTCAAAAGCAGACTACCGGTAACTCAATGGGTCCCACATACTTGAAGATTTAGCCCAAACCTCACCAGAGAGTGGTCTGTCTGAGGGCCTTCTGGCAGTACCCTCACTGAGAGAAGTGAAGTCATAGGGAACCAGGTAGAGGGGCTTCTCGGTAGTGGTGCCCACCCTGTGGAACGCCTTCCCATCAGATTTCAAGGAGATAACTACACAACTTTTAGAAGACACCCAAAGGCATAAAACATAACATTTGATGTTTTATTATTATTATTTATATCTGTTGGAAGGTGCTTAGCATGGCTGGGGCAACCGAGTCAGATGGGCAGGGTACAAATAATAAAATGATGATGATGATGACAATGACAATGGATTCACAATGAACACACACACACACACAATCAACAGAGTATTTCCATTCTGTTCTGTGGCAAAGACCAGGTTGAGGGTATGACCAGTTACATGTATTGGACCACTGATGTATTGAGAAAGCCGCATAGCTATCATGGATGCCATGAAGTCCTGAGATGACCCATTTGAGGCATCCATTTTGGCATGGATATAGATGCCTTCCCCCACCCTCAACAGCACCGTGAAAGGGTTTTCCAACCCCAATGCTGAGCCTACCTCTGCCAGCTCGGTCAGGGAGATTGTAGAGCAGTTGGGTGGACAGTATACTAGAAACATCTGGTCCACATTGGCTCTCCTCTCACTGCGTCAAACATAAACCCCTTTTAGCACTGTAGTTTCAATATTCTGCACTTGTATATCTGCTCAGTTTTGTAAGTAACTTCAATAGCCTTCTCAGTATCTGACAAGTCAGTCAACAGGCTTGTGGTGGAACATGTCAGCTCTACATATTTCAAGTAATCGTCAGGTTTCTGCATACCACTGTTTTACTATGTTTCTGTAAAGAGCTCTTAAAAAAAAAAAAAAACAAAAACACCCACCCAAAACCAGGGTCATTGTTAGGCCGGTAATTAGGCAGCATGATTGATGATGCTATTTTTATTCCCAGAACTGCTACATAGAATACAATGATTATAGTGTTTAGACTTCATCATACTGACTCTTATTTGCAGAAGAAGTTTAATGGATTATCACAGCCTTAGGAGTGCAATCCATCAAACACTATTATTGCACTGCCTTCATTCATTTCAGTGCAGGTTACATGGAGCCTCCTATAGCACCCCTTGAAAACTGAAGTTTTGCAGAAGCAGTCCTGGTGGATATCACTGCATATGGAAGCTGCAGAATTGCTACCATTACACCAATAGAGAAAATATGGGTGACATTTTTTGTAGGCTGGGATAGATGTCCAAATTATTATCTCAAACTGCCATTTATTTCAGAGGTTATTGATGTTATTTTACTTACTTTGTGAGTGGTGACACAGAATTGCCTTTCATTTGTTAGACTCTGGCTGTTTGTGTTTTGATCTTTTTCCTCTCGGCGTTTACTCTGTTTTGATCTTTTTCCTCTCGATGTTGACTCTAAATTCTCAAGAGACTTATAAACACTGCTGCACAATGTATTTTACTAGGCTTGTTTCCCCCCCTGCAAGCTTTCATTGGAAAGCACAGTGTAAAACTGACATGCTTAAAACTGACAAGGCAAAAAACCACTGTACTGTTGTTAGACGTGATCTCATTTTCCCCCTTTCTTAAGAAACAATAATAATTTAAGAGGGCCATATTATATTCACCTCCTACATGCAACTGAACAACAACTTGAGGCAGGTTAGTGGGACACCCCCCTCAAAACACACACACACACACACACACACACACACCTCACACCATCATGCCACACCACAAGCAGCAGAAGTTTCAAAAACTCTTTGCTTGGTGCCAGGGAGGGCTGCTGTTTGTGCACTTCAATGATTTTGTGACTCTTATGGTTGTTTACTCTTTCAGTGCAACACCCATTTGGAAAACCCTTGCCCTTTTAAATAATAAATTACACCTTTTAGTAGCTGAAACGTTGAAACCTGTTGAGGAAACTGAAGAGCCATAGTAAATAACCTCCTGAACTAGAATTAGTCATGCATTTTTTTTTGACGGGGATGCATTCCATCTACCACGATCTACCTACCTAGTCCTTAATTATATGGGCTTCTGTCCATTAATAATGCTCCTTAGTTTTCAGCTTTATGTAGGTCTCCCCTAGAGCAACAAAGAAAGGCATTCAAAAGCAAAAACAACAACAACCCAGAAGTGTTTTGGAAACCAAAATTGGCAGCAAGATGCAGGATCTGATGGAAGGAGACTTTAGCTAACATTTTAACCATTTCAGGAATATGGTTTCCTTGCAACACAATCTGCAGCCCTACAGACGTTGGGATGTCAACTCCCATCAGCCTCAGCCAACAAAGCTAATGGACAGGTAGGATAGGAACTGTAGTGCAGCAACAAGTTTCCTTTTCCTATCTGTTAGAGAGGCCTCTGTGAATTCATGAATCTCTAAGTTTCATGAAACCTCCGCATCAGACTAGATCAGGCATAGGCAAACTCAGCCCTCCAGATGTTTTCAGACTACAACTCCCCTCATCCCTAGCTAACAGGACCAGTGGTCAGGGATGATGGGATTTGTAGTCTCAAAACATCTGGAGGGCCGAGTTTGCCTATGCCTGGACTAGATGGTTAGCATAGGCAGTTTTAAGGGCTATAATGGAGAACAATAAGGAAAATAATGGCGGCAAGAAGAAAGCAACAATTCCCTTTCAACTTCCAAATGAACAATTGATACGTCAGGGAGTGTACAACTAGTGCAGGAGCACTTTGGACTTGTCCCCTGCATGCTCAGGGCAGTTTTTCTCTCTCCACAGCATCCTAGAGTTCATACTTGTTATCTATCTTCCTGGATTAAGGTAACAACATTTTCATAGCAAACAGGTCGTTTTAGTTATAGCAGTTCACTGGGGACCTTAGGCCAGCCACAGACTCTCAGCCTAGCCTACCTCACAGGGTGGTTGTGAGGATTAAAGGATGAGGGGGAAGAACCATGCATGCGCCACCTTGAGCTCTTTGGAGTAAAAGTTGGAGTAAAAGCTATTAATACAACAACAACAAAAATGCTATGGAAGTGAGCGAGTAAGTGTCTTCCTATTCCGTCCTCCCATTTACAGTAATGCTTTTTTTTTGCCAGAATTTCCATCAGATAGAATGAATCAAATGAAATGTGAGTAATTTCAATGTTTGTATGTACTGACAGACATACTGTGATATGGAGACCAACGGAGGAGGTTGGACGATTATTCAGCGACGCTCAGATGGCAAAGTTGACTTTGACCGGACGTGGGCGGAGTACAAAGCGGTAAGGCACAATTGCCATAATCTTGAACAATTTGATTTCTGAATAGCTTTGATTATAACTGAGGTTGCCCACACAATTGGAGGTTATAAGATCTTTCATAGCTCTGGACCTAAGTTCCTTTTAACCAGAGAAGGCAGGAGGATGAAACTAGGGTCTTCTACAGGCAAACCATAGGCCCAGTAACTAAACTCTGGATGTCTAACATGAATTATAAAGCTTTGTTCCTTGTTCAGTCATTCAGTTGTGTCCGACTCTTCGTGACCCCATAGACCAGAGCACGCCAGGCATGCCTATCTTTCACTGCCTATCGCAGTTTGGCCAAACTCATGCTAGTCGCTTCAAGAACACTATTAGATCTATCTAATTACCTGTTTTCTTCGGGTGAAACTGGAGCAATCTTACCCGCCTTACCTTAACGGCATGAGAGGCATCTGTGTTTTAAAAAGGAATTTTTAGCTCACACATTGGCTATTAACACAGTGATGTTTAATTTATGGTGGTTTTTTTTTTACAAAATTAATGGATATTTCCACTGGCATTTTGCCCCACAGTTAGCAAGCACAAAGTTCCATTTTGTTTCCAGACCCCTAAGTTTGTTTGTTGAAATCTACTTCTCAAAAAAATAGAAAGACCCAGAAATTCTGGCATTTTGAAATGTTGTATGTGATGACAGATTGACAACCATAACATTTTTTTTTTAAATGGCATGACCTGCTGACTTCAGAGTCAAACAAAACTAAAATAGTTAAAATGTCCAATTTGGATTACAGGGATTTGGGAATCCTTCTGGGGAGTACTGGCTGGGCAATGAGTTAGTTTCCCAACTAACCAATCAGAAGCAGTATGTTCTTAGAATACAGTTGAAGGACTGGGAAGCAAATGAGGCATATTCGTTATATGAACATTTCTATCTTGCAAACGAAGAACTAAAATACAGGTAAGTCAACGCTGAAAAGAGCTAGACCTTTGCTTGTCTATAAACTTAATTACTATTTTGTTTTTTTTTAAATGTTATAACCATCTTACAAGGAAACAATATATTGACTTGAAAGATAATGGTTTCTCCTGGGAAATGGTTAAATGCAATATGCAGCAGAATCCTATACACATGGCCTTTCCGATGTAAGCCCTGTTGAGTTCAACAGAAATTACTCCCCAGTATGCATGTATAGGATTGCAACCCTAAGCTCCTTTTTACTGTTTTGAAGATAGAAGCATGCCTTTCCCCCTGTGGGTGGAAAATCACCTGCTGAGGGGGCATTTTGAATGGAGAAATGGGCAGGAGGAAGCGTCAAGCAGTTCTCCATTCCTCCACTTAAACTCAAAGCCTTCCCAGTTTGGGAAAAAGATACACTTTGTTTGGGCACCAGTCACTGAGTACAGATCACCATAGGATCTTTTCCATTGCCTTACTAGCTCTGACAGTCAATGAACAAGTTCATGGTAATTTATTGTACATACATACCATTCTATAATATTTCCTGCACCTCAAAAGGAATGTTTTGGAGTTGGAAGAAGAAGAGTTTGGATTTGATATCCCGCTTTAACACTACTCGAAGGAGTCTCAAAGCAGCTAACATTCTCCTTTCCCTTCCTCCCCCACAACAAACACTCTGTGAGGTGAGTGGGGCTGAGAGACTTCAGAGAAGTGTGACTAGCCCAAGGTCACCCAGCAGCTGCATGTGGAGGAGCGGAGACGCGAACCTGGTTCACCAGATTACGAGTCTACCGCTCTTAATCACTACACCACACTGACTCGCTTTCCTGATCCTGGAAAAGGATCAGGAAAGGGGAACCAACATGACCAAGGTGCCAGGGAGACTCCTCTATGAGGAAAGGTTACAACATTTGGCCCTTTTTGTTTTAAGAAAAAAAGGAAGAGTAAAAGGGGAACATGATAGATTATTAAGTGTGGAGAAATTGGATAGCATGGGGTTTTCCCTCTTATAAAACTAGAACCTGAGGTCATCCAATGGAGCTTGAATGGTGGAAGAACCAGGACAGACAAAAGAAAGTATAGTTAAACAATGGAGTTTGCATCCATATGTAGTGATGGCCACTAATAATAATAATAATAATAATAATTTAATTTAATTTAATTTATATCCCTCCCATCTGACTGGGTTTCCCCAGCCACTCTGGGTGGCTTACAACACATATAAAAACACAACAAAACATAAAACATTAAAAAACAAAATATCCTATATGAGCAACAAACAAACCAATAAATCAAAACAAACTAAAAACAACAACAATAAACAGTTTACAGTGGTGCCCAAATTAAAGTCACTGCCAACACCAACTAAACATTTAACAAACACCAACCCAACAAAAACTAAACAGAGGAAGCAAAATTTGAACCGTTTAAAACGTATTATCCAGTTGCCCCAACCCAAGAGGTGTTCCAGCAACAAATTTGTGGTGTAAGGCTATGAGTGGCTATTAGATATGATGTCTATGTCCTCTGAATGCCAGTTGCTGGCCAGCACAATTGTGAAGAGTGCAGTTGTGCTTATGCCTTTGCATGTAGGCTTCCCAAGGGCGTCTGACTGGGCACACTGAGAACAGGCTGCTGGGCTGGACAGACAAGACTGTGCAGAGTTCTGCTTATATTAAAAAACGAAGTACAAAGAAAGATTTACTAGCAAGGACATTAGTTTTGACTTAGGTACAGCCCACTTAAGCATTCTGTGGGTCACAGCAACATCCTAAAGAAAGATTTCGTTTCTTCTTCATTAGGAAGCAAAATATCATTCTGACTCCAACATAAATATTTCCCCATCTGAAAATAGTTAGGCTCTACAGCAGTGATATTTTTTTTTAAATCAAGGCAATATAATCTTTATAAAGGTAACTTTTGCAAAATGGGTCATTGCCCTTGCCCATTTACATTATTAAAAAACAATTTCTACAGAACAAGATAGCCGTCTGCAAATATAGGTCCTTTTGAAATGCAACCAAGTTTTTGAGCCACAAAACGTAGTGTTTGAAAACATGTTTCACTTACGAAACATAGATTATTTTGATAGTCAACCTGACGGTGAAGCTATATAGCAACACCACTTGAAAGCAGTTTCTGCTTATCATTTTGAAAACTCTGAAATGCAAAGCAGCTGAGAAAAAGCCAAAATAAACACTGATACAGATTAAATAAAATGGCAGCTGCTGAGGGAATCCAATATAAACTAGCAATGACAGTCTTCCCTAGCCATCCACTGAACATGATCCATGCACAGATATAGCCTGAAAAAGGCTGCATGTACCACCAGGAGTTAAAATGTCTAGTGATTTCAGCTGTGCACACTTTCACCAAAAGAAAATGTGTAAATTTCGACTGGGAGATGGAGAGACTTGATCTGGACCTCACTAACTGCTGTTGTTCAAGCATCAGTCATTGTATGTTGTGCATAGAGATTCTAAAGCTCAGTGTATTGTCCTTATAAACCATGATGATACAGGAAGCATTTGCTAGATCTGGCTTTGTCAGACATTTAATGTTTTCAAATGCACAGGTGGAACGGTTGCCAGAAAATGGCTTCAGATGTGTCATCTGAATGCTCAGTGCTGAATCTGAGGCGATGTTCCCACGCTATATATCTGTAGCCTTTTGCTGGCTTCCACTCACAGACATTTTCAAATGACCAACAGAAAAATGTGAAAGGCCTTCACTTCATCAGGGCAATGAGACTGAATTATCAAGCTTTGGATACATCCCCTTCGGGTTCTCTGTACTGCTCCTGAGAGAGATCAGACTCCTTTCTGAATAACGTCTTAAATGTTTATAAATGCTAGCATAAAAAATAGACATATTTCAACTGTTATATAGCAATTGGCTTGAAAAGTCTTTTTCTTTCAGAATCTTAAGAGAAGCAGTGGGGGGCTGAGAACTTTTGAAAAATAAGACCACTTCTTGCAGGGATATAAATTGTAAGCTTTCTAATTCCAACTTGGATCTGCAAGGAAGAATACTTTCTGTGCCAAAACACCAGAGCACTTGTGTTATATCCCAACTGAAGAAGTGTATGGCTTTTAATAGGTCAAGCAATTCCATCAATGTGAATTTGCATACAAAAACCATATTTTGAAGAGGGAAAAAACACTTTCTTTGGCTTTAGATTGGGAGCAGAGAACCTGCGGTCCCTCCAGAAGGCACTGGACTGTCATTCCCTTCAGTCACAGTTAATATCTATTCAAACCTCTTTGTTGTTTTTGCTAATCTAGTACAACAGTTCAGGAGCAAACAAGGCTATTTCTCTTCCAGAACAACACATTTTGTTGACAAGAAGTTCCTGGCATACTGTGTGCAAAAGACACATAGTAGATCATTAACAGGAGAACAGAACAGGATACTTCTTGGAAAACGCTTCCTTTCCAGCACAGACTTCACCACCACAATGGCTTCAGCATGTATTCGTTTGTTTCCCATTTTGCTTTTCTACAGGATCCACCTTAAAGGAGTTACGGGGACAGCAGGGAAAATAAGCAGCATAAGCCAACCAGGAAATGGTTTTAGCACAAAGGATGCAGACAATGACAAATGCATCTGCAAATGCTCACAAATGCTAACAGGAGGTAAGAGTAGCATTTTCTGCTCACTTCCTATTTTCAGACTCTTCCTATTTCTACTGGCGCTGAATCGAGCCATAAAAGTAGATTTTTGCCATGGAATCTGGGCAAAACCATGAAAACCCCCGAAATATAGCAATTTGACGGCTTCCACTTTTTTCCATTTTGATGCTCACTTTTGAATAAATAGCATGCAACTGATTAACCAAAAAGTGGACACAGTTGTCAGGGCTGTGCTCAAAAGAACAACAGTGAGTTCTGGGATTGCATCCCAGCAGCAAAATACCTGCGATACTGCGGTACAACCACTAGGACTGCAAGGGTGCAATCTGCAATGTAGCTTGTCCAAGTCAGATATGCAGACAGACAGAGGAAGTGAAGAGAATATGGGAATGGCAAACAGTCAAATCATGAACTTTCTTCCCTCCTTTTGAACCGGTGTAATGTCACAATAATAGTATGACAGTGTTAACTGACGAAACCTGAGTACAAAGTACGGTGACCTATAGCTAAATAGGACCTCGGGATGCAACATAGAATTAGATAATGGCTGCATTTGGACTAAATGCTAAACCATGGTTTATCATTACAAGACTATACCTAGTCTCACCGGGCTCACATGTTCCTCTTCCTATCTTGTCTTTCTGCAAGGAGGAGATTAAAAAAAAAGGTACTGCTTCCATTTTAGGTGTCATTTGAACACTAAATTGTGGTTATTCTTAACTACAGTTAGCAAAAACCAGACAGCCTAATAAACTATGGATTGGCTTGTTTCCACAAACCATAGTTAATATTGCCCACAGTTTGTGCAGTCTTGCCTGATGTGGACCGGCTGCAGTTAATACTAATAGTAAAAAACCTCTTCCTTGTGGCTGCGGGGAAGGGAGCAGAGTGCATGAGCTTGGGGGAGGCTAGGCTAGTTCTCCTAACTCTAAACTATAGTTTGGTGTTTTGTTCCAGCGTGCTTGGTGCAGCTGCAGTTAACTCTATGCAGGGACTTACTGGGCTTTAAGCATTTTTGAACTCCTGGATTCCTCCCAATACCTCCAGGATCAGAGGCAAATGCTTCTGAATGCCATTTGCTGGGGCATAGCAATAGGAAAGCTCATATCCTGCTTGTGGGATTCCCATAGGCAAGTGGTTGGCCACTGTGGGAAACAGGATATTGAGCTGGATAGGCCTTTGGTCTGATCCAGCAGAGCTGTTCTTATGTTCCTACCACAGGAACTTCACTTTGTAAACACAGCAGCAACAGCTATTACGCATAGTAATAACAATTAGAAATAACTGTGCAGGCCCAGCAAAAGTAACTAGCGCCACTAGAACAGCTCATTTTTTAAACTCACCATTTGTAGATATATCTAGGAACTATAAAACATAGAGAATGGCAACAAAGGGAATTCTGTTGCCCAGAAGCGGATTTTTTTTGCAGGCATGGCAGCCTCCTCTGAAGGGATGAATACTTTCCACATAAGAAAGGATAGCTGCTGTGGTTTTCTTGCAAAAGCAAGCTTTGGGATTTTGGGGTGCCTGAAATAATTCCCTGTGGTTTGGGATCAATATGTATAACAACAGTGTTTACAAGAAAGGTACCCCTAGAGAAGAAACCTGCTAATAGGTCCGGGGATTTTTGTGTTTGTGAGTCTTTTAAAGTTGATTGATTGAGCAGAGAATTAAAAGGGGGTGATCATATTTGATCCAGTGTGTTGAAGAACTTGATCCAGCACAAGGCTCTCAGGATGAGTGCCAAGATGGCTACATCATGCTGAACTTGTGCACTAAGATATATGTCTTTGATATAAAGCATTTCCTGTTCAGCTTACTTAGAATGAGAGTAGCTAGAGCAGCTGGTGTCAGGTGGTTTATGTAGACTATCATTAAGATGCAAATCTAATATGTTGTATATGTGTATACAACATATACACATATACATGTATTCTACTATGTTGTATACGTGTGATTATTTGAAGATTTATAAAAAAAATCTGAGAATTTGTATAAACAACTTGAAAGCAATGCATTTATTATTTTTTTCCAGACTCCCTTTCATTTTCATTTTTATTTTAAACAGGATGGTGGTTTGATGCATGTGGTCCTTCCAATCTGAATGGTCTGTACTATCCATTGCGACAGAACACAAACAAATTTAAAGGAATTAAATGGTACTACTGGAAAGGCGCAGGCTACTCTCTCAAGGCCACAACTATGATGATCCGACCAGCAGATTTCTAAAAACATTTGCTCTTTGTATGAAGTGCCTATTGAAATAACTTCAAAATACTATATTTGACAAATATTTTAAGACCACAGATGCAGCTTAACTGGTTTTTTCCCTGCCTGGATAACGTGCACATATATCCTTCGGGAATCAGCTTGTTTTCAACAGCCACTGAATTTCATCGCAATTAAATGTCAAGCAAGAAGAGGTATCTGATGCAATAATGATTTGGCAAAAGAGAACAATAAAAGGACTCCCAACCAGCTTAAGGTGTTTGTGCATAACTGGAACTGTGAAATACATCTAGATCATAAACAGAAATTACCTAAGCTTCTGAAGTGATTCTTTATGCCCTTTTACTGAACTTTAACGACTACCTTAAAACAAGGGACACTCATTTGGTCATCTTTATTGTATTCCTATCTCGCGCCATGGTTGTAATTATGTACATAAGCGCATTGTTTTGTAATTACTTCCTGTAGTCTGATTCCTGCCATTAGTAATCACATATTTGGGGATATTTGGTAGCACATACTAGTATATTTAATAAGGATTTGTAAAAAATATTTCTATGCTTTACATCTAGTACCAAGTATATAATAATAGACAACTATTTCCCCCTTTTAATATATCAGATATTTCCATCAGTATTTTAAAAGTCAGAATAGCCCTGCAACACATATTGTGTGGTTAAATATATTTTGTAGGAAAATTGCACTTTTCTTCTTTCCTAGTTCCTTTATGTTTAAATAACACCCAGTAGTTGGACATTTCTTGGTATTTTGGATGCATTTAAACAACAGCAAACTGTTTCTGCTTTCTCTGAGAATTAAGTACGGATTAAAGAAGGAGTATTGGGAACAGCCCCCCAGGTGAAAGCTGACATTCTGACATAAGATGATTGACAGGAGGGTTGCCCCCACCCACGTGTCAAAAGCCTTTTCACAACATTTCCACTCAGGAATCACACCACAAGGGATGGTGTCAGCCCCATGTCTGGTGAATGGGGAGGTTTCATTAGAAATGTTACATGACTTGAAAGTTTGAATATTCCCGAACTAACAGGCCTTCGTCAAGAGAAGGTAAAGGGGGGGGGGGGAATTGTCACCATTTGACTGGATATATTGTGAACACACTTCTGTTGTTGATCCATATTCCAAGATAAAAATTGATTTATTTTTGAAAAAGTAAAAAAGTAAATAATGTATTACTTACTGGGGCTGCAGGGAAATCAACAGAGAGCTCATAGGGTTCTTCAGACATCCAGTGGCCATATTCAAGTGACCACAACACCTACAAAGTGATCAAACTATAATTACTATAATTAGTTGTATTCAGAAACTGAAGAGTAGTCCCTATGAATACGTAAATAAAATAAATCAGAAGTTGAGCAGGCGGCACTATATTGGGGCTCCACTCCCCATGTCAGATTCTGGAAAGCTATGAATTAGACATATAGACGTACCATGGCAAAGAAAACATGGTGCTATAAATTTTAGTCTACTTAAACCGTTTCTCAGAAGTGATATTCTACTGTGCAGTAAGACAAGATGAAAACTTAAAAGTCAAGGAAAAACACTAAGGAAAAGTTCAATGAAGGTTAAGGGTTTCCAAGTCTGTCGATATGGGTCGGACCCACAGTGTTATTTCAGGTGTTTGGGATTTGGGGCATTTTTTTCTTTCCTTTCCTCCCTCTTTAAACAGACATCCATGCTGCATCACAGACTCCTTTTGAGGTGCCCTCAGTCTGAGAAGCAACTTTGCTGCATTACAAGGCAAACAGCTGTTCAAGAAGCACAACCTCAGTGCTCTTTTGAAAATGGAAAGCAACTGCCCATGTCTTCGGATCCCGTCCATTGAGCCCAAGCTCTGCTTATTTCTTTTCTAGCACACCGTTCATTCATGATCTCACAGTGGGCTACAGCATAAGGGGTTAAAACAATACCTTCACTATCAAACAGATAAAACACCACACCTAAAGCAGTCATAGGCAACTCCAAACTTTCTTAAAACCAAGCTACAACTGTGGAATTGCACTCCATCAAACTAAGGCAAAGGCTTGAGGTAAACAAGATTGGCACCAATTGTACTTCGGTGAGTGAGGTGCCTCCGCAATGAGGACCGCTACAAGAGAATACCAAAGTTGATGTTAAAAAACAAGTCTTGTGGCACTTAGAAAGTAACAAAGGAAGCACAGTATAGCTTTTCATGCACTACAGTCATCAGATGCTGTCTTATTATGGCATAGGATGATCATGAAAGCTAAAGGTGCCACACAACCCTTTGTTGCTTTTGCTGCTGACTAAGCCTGTAGTGCTAAACCCACTTACTTGGGAGTAAGCCCAATTGAAATCAGTAGGATTTACTTCACAGTAGACATGATTGGGCTGTAACATGGTTGATGTAGGATTGAGCTGGAAAACCAAGCTTGCTTGGCTGTTTTGGACAGATCTGATGAAAAATTCAAATATATCTTATATCGGCTTCCTGAAGTAGGGTGATACAAATGCATTGCAACTATGCCACTAGCCCCATGAGACAGAGAAGTAGAGAGAAACAGTTACCTTTATCTGTGCAGCATGAACTGCAGTAAAAATCTACTTTCTTGCTACAGCCTCAAGCATCTACCAAATTTGTGTTCCTTAGAGTGTGTGAGTGACTCCCCTGGATAGCATGTTTGTGGTTCAGCAGCCTATAACTGGAAAAAAACCTGGTGGAAGTCAGAAAACCTCCTTTGTGTATGGCTTTTTAGCCCTAAAAAGCCATCCACTTGTAGCCGGTGCTCTTTGGATACAAGACTATACAAGTTTATTGTTTCTTTTATTTGGCAATATGGTTAGAAAAAGGTTTCGGATGCAAAGCACAGTTGTTGATTTATTTTGGCAATCTGGATCAATTCAAAACTGTCTCAAGTTATGAAAATTTAATAAAACTTAAGTTTTTTAAAAATATGTATTCTCAGCTCCCACACTACATAGGACACACGTGCAAGGATATGAACAAATAGTTTAGGCTTCCTTGCACCAACTGGCCGTCCTTCCTCAGCTGTAACTTGTCTGTAATTACAGTAGCTAACTCCATTGGCAATTTCTGTCTCTCGGTGCTATGCAAAATTAGATAATGTGTGAAACAATAAAACAGACAGCAAAAATCAAAGCCATTCATTGTTAGATCAGTGGTCAGCAGCTGGGATGTTCATAACAATGATTTAACATGCCCATACCCGGAAGGGCCATTACAAAGAGAGCTGAACAAAAGATCAAAACAAGTTCAGTTGAAAACGGTTCAATGACTTTTTCCACAGGAACAATATGACATCCTCTGTTATGTGTGTCACTTCCGCCACAAGCTTCTATTTAAGAAAAAGACTGGGATGTGTTCTGTCACAAATTTTCACCAATAAAATATTTAATGAAATTATTGTCTCGTAAGTAAGGGAAGAACATTGCTAACAGCATCCAGTGACTTGCCAAATCTTTGCCAACTCATGGTAATCCTTCTGAAATCAACAAAGGGGTAGCGGCTCAGAAGCATTAATGGTTGAATGAAGGCCTCTCAATTGTCTTGGAGCTCTTGGAGCAATAATGGACAGTTTCAAACAAAGCAATAAACCATGGTTTAGTGCTAGGCAAAATGCCTGAGTGAATCTTCTGCTTTCTGCACACCCATCTTGTTTTCCTGAGTGGATAGGGTGACTTTTAAAAGTTAAAGGTAAAGGACCCCTGACAGTTAAGTCCAGTTGCGAACGACTCTGGGGTTGCGGTGCTCATCTCGCTTTATTGGCTGAGGGAGCCTGTGTACAGCTTTCGGGTCATGAAGCCAGCATGACAAAGCTGCTTCTGGCAAAACCAGAGCAGTGCACGGAAACGCCGTTTACCTTCCCGCTGGAGCGGTACCTGTTTATCTACTTGCACTTTGACGTGCTTTTGAATTCCTAGGTTGGCAGGAGCAGGGACTGAGCAACGGGAGCTCACTCAGTCACGGGGATTCGAACCGCCGACTTTCTGATCGGCAAGCCCTAGGCTCAGTGGTTTAGACCACAGCGCCATCCGCATCCCTCTTTAGGGTGACATTGCTAACATTCAAAGTGACTTTCTCTGCATATAAACCAAATACCTTGGGTTAGTCTCAAACTCTTGTCCATTTCAAAATATGCTAACTTTAAACCATGGGTTATGAAGCAGGCTTGTTTAATTAAACCAGCATTTGCGATAAACTACAATCCCCAGTTCACACACAACAAGCAGAAATAAGGAGAAAGTGAAATTAAATACTGGCTCCATCACCAAATTCTTGGAGCCTTTCCCAGGCTCAACTCCGCCCCCCCATTCTTTTTTCCCCTGTTCCTGGAACTCAAGGGCTCTTCCAATTTGTCCTGCCCAAATACCAGATTATTTTATTTGAGAAGTTTGCAATGCACAGTACACAAGACACACAAGTTATCCAGGTCAATTTGAACACTGCTAATGGAAAGACTGAGAAAAGAAGATACATGTGAAATACAACATTTCAAGAGAATCCGGTATAGCTAATGTAACACCAAATAGGGGAAAACAGAAAGCAAACATTAGACAATGCAGTTTCAAATCTTCAAAAAATAAGTTGTGTATAAATTTTAGTTTAAAAGTACTTATTAATGTACAATTGCAGGCAATGCTATACCTATATTGGTTGTATTTACAGACCTGATTCAGAAACATCTAGCCAGATATCATTTATTTCAACATAGTTTCAGAAAATATGATCCATCTGGCACAGAAATCCCCTTGCATTAAATGACTTCCTGTTTCTGCAGCTGTATTTGATTCCTTCCCAATCTTGGGACAGTGGGGCTTCAGTTGCCTTTTGCTTTTAATCTATTTTTCTTAAAATAACTATGCAGAGTTTGAATACTAGTTTACCATTCTTTTGAATGTCTGTGTTTCATCCCATTAGATTTTAAAATAATGTAGAAAAATTATGTAAACCCCTCGCTCTTATTTCTGGAGTTTATTTTTAGGCTGATTTAATGCTGAAAGCAACTCCTATACAGTGAATTGAAAATCTAGATTGATGTGGGGAATCCTTTGGCCTAGCAGGCCAGATCCTTATCTGTCCCAACCCTGTGGGCCACCTTTGATGAGTGAGCAGGATGACCCACTTGTCAATTACCTCATGCCATTATGATACCAGAGGATTGACGCCCATCCATCTGACAAAATCCCTTGTGCAACACTTTCCAAGTGCCCAACAGCCAGTAGTACTGCAGTTCCCAAGAGCCTTTGCCAGCCCCATGTCTTCCTCATAGCTGTCAACTTTCCCCCCTTTTTAAGGGAAATTCCCTTATTCCGAATAGGATTCCTCGCAAGAAAAGGGAAAAGTTGACAGCTATGGTCTTCCTGTGCCAAGCATAGGGCTAGCAAAGCTGATTTCTGCTGGGATCAGCTGCACAATCGAATTCCCCAAGGGGAACTTGGCCATGCAAGTTGACCCCTCAGGCTTTAACTTCAACTTCATTCCTGCTTTCTGGAAAGACCAGCTGCATGGTCGAGTTCCCCATAGAGAAGTTAACTGCATAGCTGATGCAGCCTGTTCCGCACCTGACATCACATGTGCTGGGTCAAATTTTGCCTGCAAGTTGGAGGTTCCCCACCCCAATCTAGATGAATAAAGCACATACTCATGGCTTAATATGTATGTTCAGTTCAATGTTCATCAAACCATCTGCAGATGTTCAGCAAAAGTTGCAGTACTGTACTGGATACCATCCAGGAAATGGCAAGCAGCAATCTGTTTGTACAATGGAGCTTTATCACCTCCCCCTCTCCCTTGTAAAGTCAGTCCTGAGAGTTGGGGGAATGATATGATATGATGCATGATATGGGATATGCAACAGAGAGCTGCAGCTGTGTGTGTATGTGGAAATTAGAAGCTTATCCCTTTTACTCACACAAGGGGCTCCTCCCCAATGTAATGATCTAGCAACAGCCATCAATTACCATATGGGTGGAATTAGTTATTGCTTTAGTTCTGTTTCCTGATTACTTACTAACAACAGAAAGCAAACATCCATCCTAAATTTAATTTCCCTTTGGTTTGGGGTGCAGGTTGGCCTGAATCCTTCGGTCTCTGCTGCATTCCCAATTAACCCTGGCCCCCAACTCCATGCCTGCAGTTTGGATTTGCTTGGGGGGGGGGAGAAATTCTCAATGGGAACATTGTACATTGACAGAATGCAAAAGAAATGTGGAAATAACAGTGCTTAAGTTCAGAATTTTGTATTGATTGCCTTATGTATGACTGTTGCAAAACCTGAAGCTATCCTGATCATCAGCACACCTGAAACATTTCACGTAACGGAGGATTATGCGTTCATTTAGAACTAGCTAAAAATCATAGAATCATAGTTGGAAGAGACCACAAGGGCCATCCAGTCCAACCCCCTGCCAAGCAGGAAACACCATCAAAGCATTCCTGACAGATGGCTATCAAGCCTCTGCTTAAAGACCTCCAAAGAAAATATCAGATGACCCATCAAATAGTTAAGGAAAGAGAAGAAACAATGCATGGATGGTCAGCCATATTACTTACCCATTCGTAACACAGAATCCAACAGCCGCGAGCAATTCCCATCAATATGTTTAAAGTACGACGGGAGCTCCCTGCAATCACATGGCTTGTATTGTCACGCACTTCATCTGAAAACAGAAAGCCTCCCAACTTCTTCACCACCTGAACAACCACATTCTGCTTCCTTCAAAGAGAGATGGAGAGGAGACAATAATGCAAGTTAATGTGGCTAACAAAGAATATTTTCGAAATTGTAATTTTTTTATTGCAAAATGCATATCATTACATAACCATAAGCAATGAAAAACATCAGCATAAATATGCTGGTCTTGACTTAGGATGCAACAAGCCTTAGGACAAGAAAGATTTGGGAGCTGCTGCATAAACATACAGAAGGTTGCACCGTCAGTCAAGCATTTCAGAAACCACCACTAGACAGAAAGGAAAGTGCAATTTTGTCAGATGCTCTTTTCTAAGTACGTGGAGAAGTCTTGCTGTGCATCCGCATATTATGGCAGCTGCCCTCAACATCTGGCTTATTTGTAGCATCCCTTAGAAAATAGCATTTGTTCTATAGTACCTGTTGCACGAAAGTAACTAAAAATAGATTTGTTATGGTGTGTTTTAAAAACAATAAGAAAACTACAGCAAACTTCAGAGCCCAAGGACCAAAAGTTAAGACTCTGTATCTACTTAACTTTCAACTTTCTAATCACAACATATTATATTTTCTAACGGTAGCTTTGCTAGTTATAGCTTGGTGTGCTCAATTCTATATGTGGTATCCAGCTAAACAATTCCACTAGCAGAAGCATTTCTGGTTGCATAATGCAACTCCACCCCTTCCCCAGATGCCTTGTGAATCCATTCCGGAGGATCCAGGGAAGAAGAAGTTCTCTGGTGCTTCTGCTAGCAGAACTGTTTAGTTGAATGCTGCCCTATTATTCCTACCGTAGTCAATCAAACGTTGCCATTTAAGTAGCCTTGTAATACTAGTTCTATCATGCTGCCATTATGACCCAATGAAGAGTAAATATGCGAAGAAGGACAGCAAGGACAAGTGCACTAGCTCTGCCCCCTTCTATCACCGTCCCAGTCACCTTCAACCTATAGAGGATGGCTGTGTGAGGAGGGGAGCTTCCTGTATTTGCAAAGGTTTGCAAACGTTCTTCCCCCATTTGAGAACCCTCATTTTTTCAGCATTCCAAAAGAGGTGTGGAGCTTCCACAGAAAGCAGAAGCTCCCCTCTTCACAAAATCATCCTCCATAAGTTGAGTGTGACAGGACAATGATGGAAGGTAAGAGGAACTAACGTTCCACTGACCCGCCTCACATGTTTACACTTCACTGGCTCGTAACACCTGCCTGGGCCTACAAACCAAGATATACGCAGGCAGGAATGCCACCAAAATATCTAGTACTTACTCAGAAGGCATGCTTGTCATGACCAATGTTCTTGAAGGCTACAGGGTTAAGGAAGGAAAGAAGGAAGAGCATGTCAAACAAGTATGAAATATTTCCACCCAGAGTTGTAGTTATCAACCTTCCACTGAAGACACAAAGATGTAAATCATACAAAGATTAAAGTTTCCCCTTACTGGTTTATATAGTACCATAGATGAAGGTTATGCCAGAAGTATCCAGTAAAAGCGAGATTTTATTTTGTTTTCTGTTCACACAGCCTCTGTTGGGAAGAAAGGTTGAGTGCTGGGCCATGCTCAAGGAAGTTTTTTCCTAAACAAATTAATCAAATCTGTGGCCATTTGGTGTCAGCATGGTATCATACACCCAGTAGAGGGAATTTGTCCCCCCTTCCCTGCTCTTATACACTGAAAGGACACAGGACGGGGTTGTGGGATCATGACGGCTAGCTTCACACTCCCGCTGCCAATGCACACGCTTGGGCATACCCTGTCAGCTCTGAGTTTTGTGATCATTCTGTATGCATAGCGCTTATTCACATGTGGGGAATTGCTGAATGGCCCAGAATTTGCTGCTTTGTTGGTCAGCAGGGGTCATGGCCACAGCATGCACTGACGGAGAGAGAGCATCTTTCGTGTGTACAGCATGTAATGAGGGTTGTGTGAATATCCCCAATATGAAAATACTAAGTGCAGCATGTTACAAGAATAAGAGGATTCTTGGTTATTCATGTTGACGGCCTTGATTCTTTAATACTGGGGAGGATGTAGCTTTAGACATGAAGTCTGCTGAGCCTGAACTTGCCTCTATATCTCATAAAACTGTATAGACTTGCCTCCACTGCCTACAGAGGTGATGCAACCATTACCTAATCTGAACATCCTTAACTAATCATATTAAGTTTTGGTGTGTTCCAATCTGCAAGACACACCAAGTGATTTTATTATTTCAGAGCAACATGTCAGCATTAGCCACTCTTTTTCATTTAGATAAGTGAACAGATTGAAGCATTGGGCAGATAAATTCAATCTCTCTCTCCCCTACTGAAGTATATTAAAGAACACACAGACAAAGGGTTGCTCAAGCCCCACACCCTCTCTCAACCACATCAGAGACATTAGAAAAGTACTTTGATTCCTGTGTTTGTACATGGAATTGAGCAACACTGAAAATAACACTTTAAGCTGCCAACTACTCAAAAATTTACAGCCATTTGATAATTTGTTTGTACCCATAGACTATAAGTGGGACCTGTAATAAAATGGCAGTGTGCAGTCTTCCTCCTCAGTGCACACGTCTGTTGGACATAACCTCCAACATGACCCTTCGTAACAATTTCCTTCCACCTAGTTCTCCATCATTCCTCTCCCCACAAAGTCAGTGGCAACTAAGCATGCTGAATGGGCAGCTTGTTAAATAATTCTCCCCCCGCCCCCGGTTGCTGATATCTCCCTCTTGTGCAATATAAGTGACATTCACTCTTGAACTTGGAAAATATAGGAAATATTTCTATAGGAATATATATGACATATAAAATATATCTTTTTTGTTTTAAACTTTTAAAAAATTGTGTTATTCTATGCTATTTTATTATGAAAAAACACATGTACATTTGCATTACCTTAAACTGTCACTAAGCATGTATCTGAAAGTACTGTCCTTTCTGCATATCCCATTAACAGTTTTAAAGTTAATACATGTGTTTAATGGTAAAATCCTTTCTTTCTCAACCCACCTGTTTTGAGGAGAAACTTACTATTGCAAGGAAAAATATTTCAATATTTACATTACATAATTAAGCAGTAAAACAGAAACAACAAAAGCCAGGAGTAAGTATCCTTCTTTTACAGTAGGCTTGTATTTAGGCCACCAATTTATAGAAACAAGATGACAGCAGACAACAACTTATTTGAAAATTTAATTTTGACTGGACCCATTTTTATGATGTAGTAATTTTCCACAGATGCAGCTTCAACTTGCACACACAGTATATCAGGGACAGGATTTTTTTTTGGATAAAAGTCTTCAGAACATGAGGAGATTCCTGTATGATTGGCATGTTCATTTGTTTACTATTTAATAGCAAATCCAAGGACACATGATAAAGTGAGTTGAAATTTTACATTCCTCTTCCTAAAAGGACAGGATATTTAGCACATGCCACCTGTCTGCTGTTGAATCAATAGTATCCTCATCTTCCATTTCCAACTGTGCAGGTATGTCTGTTTATTAATTGGTTGTTCAAATCTGAATCTAATCTGTCTCATTGACAAACCCTGTCTCTCACAATAGGCCTTAATTAGTTCACTTAGTGTGGTGTGTGCCGTTTTATTTTAAATTGGACCACTGATCCATCTTGGCCAGCTACTTTTAAATTGATAAGGTCATTCTCCATTTTTACTCCTTCCTCGGGCTTCGCCTCGGACATGGTGTTATGTCAGGCAGGGACCTCTCAAGGAGCAAGTCTGCACGCGCTCGGAGCCGCCGTCTTCCTAAAATATATCATAATATATAATGCATCTATCTATCTAGACAGATAAAATAATAGAATAAAATTGTAGAGTTGGAAAATTATCCATTGATATCCCACCCTTCAAAATAAAATGTTTCCAAGGCAGCTTAAAATATAGACTATAATAAAACAATTAAAAGGAACATTATAAAATACATCAAGGCAGAATGCTTTTCAAACCGAATTTAGGAGCCATTAAGCATTGATCCCCAACAATAATGAAGTCAAGGAGTTGAGTGCCAACAAGACGGGAGCCAAATTGGGGCCACCACAAAGAAAAGAGGGAGGTATCAGCATGCTTGAGGGAACCATGAAATATAATTATATATATTTCCTAAATTAGGAGGCAATGCTCCCCCCAGCCCCCCAACAAGAAACAGCCGTGCCATAGCTATGTGCCGTGCCATAGCTATGAAATGTTGAGTTTCAATTGAAAAAGAAACTGAGGAAAACAAAGTCGGGGCAGAGTAGAATCCACGTTGTTTGGACGGAATGGCTTTCTGGAACTCTGTACAGGAACACTTCTGTAGGAATACACGGCAACATTTTGCTGCATGCCCCACTGATAAGGCTCAATCATAAAAAGCCTTGCTGTTGATTCCCTGATTTAATCCCCCCTCGCCCTTCATGCTAAAACTCACCATGGAGAGGACGGGGAAGAAAGGAACAATACTGGCACCTCTCCCCCCCCCCTCCCCAGTGAGGCAAATATCAGATGGATGGGTGATTTAAATTAAGAATGCTATGCATGGAAGGAAGTCTTTCTCCAGAGCTGTATCCCTATAATGCACTTCCTATATGCATACTTCCATGCATACTGTATGTGTTCCTTGATATTCAGACTAGGCACACTCACCTTTTTGAGTCTCCCGGTACTCAGTAATTTCTCACTAGGAACATTCACTTGATCACACAAAAATTCACATGAACCATCTTTGACATCACCCATGGAAAAATTGTCACCACCTAGAAACCAAGGTCATTCAAAACAGCAGTAAGTAATCTGGAAAAGGAGTAAGATTGGATGCAGCACTGTACATGTAGGGTCCTTGGATGGTTGCTCATGAGAAACCAGGCAAAACTCCATCCGTTTCTTTAGTAGTTTTATTGTGCATACTATGTACAGTTCAGAGCTCAAAAGTTCATGTCTGTATCAACCATCTGCAGAATCTGGGAGTGGCCCCTCCCGGTTCTGACCCCAACATAAGAGTTTCGGTATACGAAATCTCCGCCTCCCCTCTTTTCGTTTCACCCCTCTGTGTACTTGGGGTGATGGAAATAGCGTGTCCCCCCCTCAAAGCCCCCCTCCCCCTCCGAAGGAACGGGCCTAATGGGTGAAGAGGGAAACCCCCCAAAAACAGTGTCTTCTCCTCAGTGGGATCAAACCCCTCCTCCCAGTCCCGGGGATCAATCGGGGATGGCGGGAAACTGATAAAGTCACCTACATCTTCGTCCATGGACTCAAAAACCGCTTCCCACTCCCCTCTTCCCTCTGGTACTGGCGATAGATCCGAGAAGGACCAGTCTACTTCTTCTTCGGAATCCTCTCCTCCCACCCCCGTGGATTGAAAGCCCCAAAAGTCTGCCTCCTCCTCATCAATGGTGTTGAACACCCCTTCCAAAGCCTTACCAGGTGGTTTGGGCTTGTCTGGGAACAGTGCGTGGAACTCCTCCACCAAGTATTCCTCCGTAATCGTGTTTGCTGGCACCCACACATTTTCAGAATCCGGCTCCCCCTCCCAAGCCACCAAATACTCGAGTTCACCCCTGCGGCACCGGGCATCCAGAATTTCTGTCGCTTCATTGTAGAAATCACTCTCTTCCATTCTGGGTGGCGGCGGCCCCTCCTGCTCCCCCCATGAAAGCGACCTTCACCCCTATACCTTGACAACAGAGACCTATGAAACACTGGGTGTATCTTCATGGAGTCGGGTAGCTTGAGCTTAAACGCAGTAGCACCACCTCAAAGGGCCTTAACCTCTGGTGCTCTAACTTTTTGCACCTGCCTCTTAGGGGCAGCCCTTGTGAAGATAACTATACCTTGTCCCCCACCCGTATGACTTCCCCTGCCCTGCTGAGTGAGAGGAGTGCAGGGTCTCTCCAACATCCCCAGATCCCCGGCTCTCCAGCTCCTGAGCTGCCTGCCCCTCCCCACTGGAGACTTCACTGCTCCCTCCGCTGGATGAGGAGGTGCTACTGGTCAGGTGGGGCTGAGGCTCTCTATAGCATCCCGAGAGCCCTTCCACCACCCTGCGCTGAGCCGGGGACAGTTCCCTGACAGTACATAAAAAAGCAATTTTTGTAGAATGGACATTTTTCAAAATGTGACTGATGGACTGTTTCAAGCTATGTAGAATTAAATGCCATGCTATTACAAACTTTCCATTTGCACCAGCCTTTCAATGATCCCACCCTTCCGTCCCACACATGCTGTTCTGGGGGGTTCTCCCACCTCACCCCCAAGTTAATGTCAAGGGGTGAAGGGGTGCACAGAGGAGGGAAGAGCTTCCATTGACAGGGCTCCTTAGGTGAATCCCACCCTGGATCTCCTTCCAAACATATGGGTTTCCCCAATATTATGTAAATTATTTTAATCATGGAACTATACAGTCTACTATTTTCAGCACAAAATATTTTAAACAAATAGGTGAACCCATTGCCGTCGGTTAAAATGTGCCAAGTTTAATAATGTCATTAATGATGATTACCGGTACGTTTAAATATAATTTAGATTGCTTACAGTACAATCCTATTTATGTCTACTCAGAAGTAACCCCCCTTCAAGCTCATATGGACTTTCCCCCAGGTGAGTGTGCATAGGACTGCAGCCTTAATGTTGTCTTTTACTTTGCTATATAGCCATTATTTGGAATATATAGTATTCATTTAGTACAAACACGCTTTCATAAATCAATTGCGAACTTTTCCATATTATTTTTTCCTGTACATTCACCCACAATTCCATTGTTCCACAATGCAAATGGTATATTTAAGAAAAGCTGATATTCAAGACACCTGTCATCTTTTAATACCAGCGATGATACTAGATAAAAATGAAATATGAACTTCGACTGTATGCATTTTTCTCTTGGCAAAAAAGTAAGTTTCAGAGCTACCGATATTAAATCTGTGTTTGCAACAATTAGGATAAAGTACAGACTGATGTCACTGAAGTCTCCTTTAAGAAGTTCTAGTCCCTAAACAAAGTTACTCTGTGACTTTTATGAGCCAGATTGTGGGAGGGCGTAGGTACAAAACCTTAATTTTGATTTAAAAAAATTTACCATACAGATTCATGCTTCCTAAGGGGCAAGACCCTTTCAGAGTAAGCTCCAGACCCATATACTGTGTTCCTCCTGTATTCTTTGGATTCTAGCCATAGTATTTTTTTGCCTAAATATCAAGTTTAATTTTTAGCCTTGCCGATTATGACTGTACATGCATTCAGTTGCCCACTAATTCAGGAAACTGTATCATTTGAGGTGAAATGTTTATGACTTTGTAATCAGCGGTTATAGAAACTCCCTGAACATACATTAATGCATTTTCAGGAGTCTACAAATACATCACCGGGGCCTACTGTAAACTTAACTTGGACACCCAGCAGAGAAAGCTTCTAGTTAGCATACTTTACTGGAGTAGTATTAAGTTTTTTAAAGTCTGGTAATATAGGGTGGTAGAAAATATCTCTTTCAAAATGGAACTAGGCTGGGTCTTATGCAGAACATGGTCAAGTCCTGGGTTGCATGAAGAGGATTGCTACAAGCATCCATTTCCAGTTGCTTCTCCCCTAAAAAATGTTCAGGAACCAAGGCTTTTGGGGGGCTTTGTAGAGCAGGAAGAGAGAAAGCCAAGCTTTACTGACTAATAGAAACTCAGCTAATAGTTTTCTGACTAATAGAAACTCACTTTGCACTTCATTCTTCCATGTGCAACCGCCATGAATGTTTTTATTAACGCTCACCTTGTGAATTTGAAACAAGGACAGAATGAGAGATTACCCTAAATACGAGAGATTTAGATCAGCTCGAATATTGGTCCTTCAGGCCTGATCCAAGATGGGTCACAACAGGAGCACTACCACCATGCAAATATATGGTAAACTATTAAGAAATTGGTCCCCAAATGCATGTTTGGGTTAAAGTTGGATCCTGAGTCTGAAATGGTTGAAGATTCACAATCTAGAAGTTTTAGGACATAAATGATGCTGTAATATGAGGCAGGGTAGGGTTCACTGGATAGTGGAAATAGTAGCACTTATCAACAGCATTTGATAGCAGTAGTATGGCACTTGGTATGGATTTATTACTTATTTCTGAACAATATCCAAAGGGGTAGATATCTTAGTTTGCTGCTACATAACAAGTCTTGTTGCACCTTAAAAATGAGCAAATTATGGCACATGCTTTTGTGGGCTCGAGACTATTTTTATATCTGAGTGACATTTTTATATTTTCACAAGACTGAAAGATTTCTACCCTATACTTGCATATGTTTAAGGGGACTCAGCCTTCAAAAGCTTATGCCATATTCTATTTCCTCATCTTCAAGGTGCCAAAGACAATAACTCCAAAGAGAACCATCAGACAGAGATCCAAATAGCTACAGATGCATATATGATTAACAACCTTTCTATAGTTCCCAGAGCTGCCTGAAAAAGGTAAGAAACTCCCCTCCTGCATATAAGCGATATCTGATTTAGTGTAAAAAGCTGCAGCAAAGTGATGGAGCCATGGTGAATCCATGGAAGTGTCTGGTTATATGCATAGGGCTCTGGTTTACTAAGCTATGTATGCCCTGAGCTAAATACCCACAAGGAGGAGCTATGGGACAAACCCCTCCCATACAATCTGGAGCTTGTGGTATTACTTAAGGAGTATGGGATGAAAATGCACTGTAGCTCCAATGCTAACAGATTATCACTAGGAAAGGCCAGTACATACATTTGTGAACCAACTTTAAGAAATACTGGATGCGTTTCATTATATGGTCAAATGATGAAATGTTTATTTAGCATGTATATTTAACTTGAATTTAGCAAATAAAGCTGCAACTTTGAAACTTGCTCTGTATTATATTTGCAATTGGCATCAATCCATTCATTGTTCTACCTCACATCACTGCTGGAAAGTTTGCATTCAGTTTAGACGTTAGTAAGGCAGATGTCAGGGAACTGTCCCCGACTCAGCGCAGGGTGGTGGAAGGGCTCTCGGGATGCTACAGAGATCCTCAGCCCCACCTGACTAGTAGCGAAGGGAGCAGTGAAGTCTCCAGTGGGGAGGGGCAGGCAGCTCAGGAGCTGGAGAGCCGAGGCTCTGGGGATGTTGGAGAGACCCTGCACTCCTCTCGCTCAATGGGCGAGGAGGGAGACACGCTATTTCCGTCGCCCCAAATACGCAGGAGGGTGAAATGAAAAGAGGGGAGGCGGAGATTTCTCCCGGATTCTGCAGATGGTTGATACAGACATGAACTTTTGAGCTCTGAACTGTACATAGTATGCACAATAAAGCTACTAAAGAAACGGATGGAGTTTTGCCTGGTTTCTCATGAGCAACCATCCAAGGACCTTACAGTAGCGTTGTTATTTTCTCCATGCAATGATCAATTTATTCACTCCAAATGTGAGATTTGAATTCCGGCTGATCATTGACTTCAGAAATCATGACAACGAGGTTTACTTAGACTACATGTAAAGCAATCTCATTAAAGCCTGAGCAAGTTTTCTCAGAAGTAAATTCCACTAGCGCCAGTGAAGTATAAACTGGCAACCCCATATAAACATACTTGGGAGCAAGACCCACTGAACTGAACAACACTTGTAATAAATAGAAGATGCTGACTTTTTTAAAAAAGCTTGCTCTTTACTAGAATAAATGAATTATTTTACATTTAGTACATTCTGAAATCACTATCTACATCACTGAAACTGAGAGACAAAAGCAACAGACAAACCTGCTTTGAGAATCAAATAATTTTTGCTGATGATCTGAAATTATATTCATTACATATGCTACATTTTAAATAATCATATACATTTTTAATCTGTAATAATTCTGTTCAGGGGTTCTCTTTAAAAATTCAATTCACAAAACACATTTAACTGCATATGATTCATTTTCACCAGTTTACCCCCACTTTCACTTGACTAAAAAAGATTTACCCTACACAAGTGTATATGCACTATACATTGTATTTTGCTTGAAATTACAGAAGTGTGCAAGCCCTAAACATTAAATCCTATTTAACATAAAACACATGACCATGAAACAACTTCCAGGCACTCACCCAAGCATCAAGGCCTTAAAATCTCAGTAATTCAATGAACAACTCAACGTGCATTGTAAGAATCACATTCTTACCATAATATAATATACAGTAAATAATATACTTAGGAAGTCAAATGCGGAAGATTCCCCATGATTTATATATCTTTAAAAAAATGATACCAGCCAAATTTGGTACAGTAATTCTGATTTCTACCATTCAAGAACTCTCGGTAGCATTAGATTTTATAAGAAATCGGTTCCACTTTTAAAAACACATTAACTTCATGTAGACAGCAAAACCTCACGGAACCTGCAGAAAGCTCCGGGGGTACGATACTGATGCATCCAAATCCCTCCCCCTTTTTTGTTGGAGGGTCCACAGGATCAAGCCCTATTTCTGTGCCAGAGCTGAACTACTGGGCCAGTGGGGGGTGGGGTGGATTTAAAAAAACAAGATCCACACCACACATGATGAGGTTACAAAAACATTTATGGAATACTATCAAAAAGCCTCTTATTCTCACTCCATTTGTTTTCCAAATCTAGGCCTCTAAGAAGTATTTTCTGCTGCAATTTTCCCCACTCAAAATATTGTTTACATGTATAGGGAAGTCTTCTTCAACCAATATGTGTTCTCAACAACAACAACAAATCTCTCTCAATCTACACTTCAGAATGAAGATTCTCAAATGCTTTTAAGTAGCTTCCCTATGGATGTTCAAGTCTTTGAAGCAACTTACCAGTTGTGGGAAAGCATCTATTTATACTGGGTGTGGAAATCTTTTCTTGAATGCTGGGCTTTGGAAGACAGTCTGGGGTCTCTTCAGTGTCTCCTTTTTTCCTTTTTGACATGCACTTTAAAGTTTCACTTTCTTTACTCCAAGGGAGTACAGACAGCATGTGGTCCCTACTTGTAGTATTCTCATTAATCTCAGCCACCCTTTTCCTCTTTTTGCTACATACTGCAGTGGTTTTACTTGACCCTTGCAACACTGGCTCAGGACTCTGTGATTTCTGCAGGCATTGAAAAGGAAGGCTAAGTATACTTTTATGCTTATTACAGTTAGAAGGTGAAAAATAATCTTCAAAAGAAGTATCTTGGTCTTTAGCATACTGAACAGGAGTGAGCACTGATTTCAAGAAGTCATTCTGAGAATCACTCTCACGTATTACCAAGGTATTCAATCCAATACTTGATCTTCTCCTCAGTTTCCTTGGCTTTCTGCCAGTGGAAGAACATTCAGCTACCAGAGAAAGACTTTGATTAAAAGAAGGTAGCTCACTTTCTGAATTTATGTGATAGTTGCTGCTACTTTCAGCAAATTCCAAGTGGTCCAGTTTTTCTGAAGACAGTCTGTAGTCATTGTGTGCCTGGAAAAGGTGACTTGCAGTCTTAGCTGTAAAGCAATCCTTCATTTCACTGTGTTTCTCTGCAGAGGACATTTCAGCTTCTGCCATTGTGGGAAGCAAGCCACCTTCCAAGCAAAACGTATTTCTTAAATGTTTGCCACTGGATTCTTTCGGAGTTGTATGTTTGGAGTCACCTGCATAAACTGGAGAACTCCCTAGCACTTCTCCAGGACCTTCAACTTCAGGCACACATTTGCTACATTCCCTTTTCAGCTTTTTGCTTTTAGAATTTCCCAACAAGTTAGTGAAACTTGAGTTTAAATGGTCACTGCTCTCTCCTACAAGCAGAAAGCAATTAACATTGCATTAAAAGCAGAAAACAACCAGCATCTTAATGATGATTCAAAGAAATTGGCACAACACTATTAAGTCATTTTTGCTAGAGGCTTTAATCCCCAGTGACTTCAGCTTATGTTTGGGTGGGCAAGGTTTGGTGAATATGGCCTTGTGAGCAAAATTGCACCCTTTGGCAACAAGTAACTTGTGACTGGTCAATTCCTGAGATTACTTTGTATCAGTGAAGTTTTGAACAAGGCAAGAGACTTAAAAAGTCATACTTCTATGCTTACAATTAGAAATACATGTACTAGAGCATCAAGAAACTTAGCATTTCCTCCTCATAACTGAGAAAAGTCTATTTCAACAGCTCTCTTCAGTAAAACATCCCATGCAATCCTTAACCTTTGTATGACTATAGCATCATAAACACCATGTCCACTGGTGCAAGCCTTGAAAGATGCCACATAGCCAATTTAATTCCGTATGTATTGTTAAAACATCTTATTTATAATATACTATCTAACATGAGACCATATTTTATATTTATATTTATACACAATACTAGAAGTCTTTTTACCTGATGACAATGCGCAAGCTGAACTGGTAGAAACAAGAATTGATTCATGCATTGCTGGATTAGAACTAGAGTCAGATCCCTGAGACATCTGTGAAGCTAAAAGTGCAAATAATTAGCTAAGTAACTCATAGATTCAATTTTTGTATTTCAATACATGTTAAGGTTCAGAATAGATTTATTAAATACTAATGTGTTGCTGCAGACACCATACATATACTACTATACAGTACTATATTTACAAGCCATTTAGAAATTCAAATTAGCTTTAAATATTTTAGATGTGTTAAGTGTTCAATGTTTAATAGTCATAAAGATACTGAGAGACTTGTATATCTTCAGTGAAGGATTGTTAACAGCTTAAAGGAGTTCTTAAATCTAGATCTGACAGGCAGAATATTCCCCACACTTCTACTGGTTTCTGCTTTTTGATATTGCAGAGAAGGAAAACATGAAAAGAAAATAGTCTATTTATGATTAAAATAAATACAAATGTGCTAGTTTAGAACAAAAAAGTAACATGTTCTTGGGTCTAGGAAAACTTTCACATCCCATCACAACATTTACCCTAAAGCTTAATGCAACGTTTCTCATACGTATTTATATTATGAGCAAATGAACAAGGCTTCAATATGTATGGGTTTAGAGAACATATGCCATGAATAAGCTGCAAAACTTAAGACATCCAACTCAGGTGTTTTACACACTATAACAAAATATATCAGTATGTTTCCAGCACTATCTGGTCTGGTTCAGGGGCAAAATACTGGCAAAATGGTGACAATGCCCAGAAAACATCAGCAGTAAAAAAGTAAAATAATTTTTGCCCTTTCACAAATCACAAGAAACATAGAATCATACCAGTAGGGGAAAGATTTTCTCTTTTCTCCTTCATCTCTTTTATTCTTTTCTCCATTGCACTGCACTGATACTTTATTTTACTTGCTGGGCTGTAGACTAATGAACCATCATCTTCAAATAACAAAACTGGTGCATCTGTTTCTAAAAGGCAAATTGTAAGGAGGATTCAATATTCAATGTAACAGTTTGTAAAGCTAACAATACCTTCAATAGCTACAGGTTTTGAGCAAGTTTCCAAAAACTTTCCAAGCGTATATAAACAAGTGGGAAATACAACTAGAATGCTGCAGTGTATCTTTACCTCCTAACAATATCGTTCTGGTTCATGGTTCTAGCCAATCAACTATAGCCCCCCATAGGACAGGACATTCACCCAATTCAATATTCAATTCAGTTTATTGTGGCCAAGAGATTAAAGTTGAAACATGACAGATTCAGTCACAGTCGATAAAAGAACCAAACAGATACAATACAACAGAGGCAGTCAATGTGGTGTTGTCTACAAGTTATTGGACTCCGATTCCTATAATTCCTCACTATTGGCCATGCTGGCTGAAACTGATGAGAGTCCAAGAACGTATGGAGGTGTTCACATTAGCTACTATTGCACTACAACAGGCTTCCTCAAACTCGGCCCTCTAGATGTTTTGAGCTACAATTCCCATCATTCCTGACCACTGCTAGCTAGGGATCATGGGAGTTGTAGGCCAAAAACATCTGGAGGGCCGAGTTTGAGGAAGCCTGCACTACAATATAGAGATATGAGGTGGCATAAGCAACACATGCTTAGTATCCTTGGGGAAAACCACCCAAGGATTTGTCAATTAGAAAAGAAATGAGTAGTATGGCTCCTAATATAAAAGGATTGTTTGGTAAAGAGGATGCTGGAATTTATAAAGAGGACAATATGAAGAACTTTTCACTGCAAATGATGCGAAGCGAGGTGTGCCCAGTTTGGGGTGCACTTTGGGATGACAAGGAAATATGCAACAATACTTTACAAAAGAAGAGAAGAGATCAGAAGACAGCGTGGACTGACTTTTGGGCTCAGGAGTTTGGGAGGGTTGGTGTGGGTTAAAAAGGACAAATGTTATTTCTCTCTCTATAACTGGTCAAGACGGATGGACTGGATATTGGTGACAATGTGGGAATGTTAAGAATTATTAGCTAAAATTTTTGAGACCGGGGGAGGGAAGGGTGTAGAAAAAAGAAGAAATTTAGGTGTAAAATTAGTTTAAATCGGGGAAATTTGACAAGGATATAGGAGAGTCACAGAAGCAATTTGGGAGCTGAGGAGTAAAACTATAAGGAGTTAAGCTTAATATAGTATGATTTGTGTGAAAGGATAAGGAGATAAATTTAAATGGATGGGTAATATAGATATGACTATGAATTTGGGAAACTGGTAAAGAGGATAAATTATGAATTCAATGGGGGGCAACTGAGGAAGTCAAGTGATAATGAAATTGAGGAAAGGATGAATGTTTGGCCTAAGGAAAGGGGCTAGACTTAAGCAATGATTTTCTGTATGTTAATTATGTTAAATTTGAAATGTTTAATGTTTTCTCCTGTGAGGGAGGGGATGAAATTTCTCTCCCCAGTGAGAGGGGGGAATGAAAAAATTTAACAGTTATGTAATGTGCTTAAAATTGTTAAAATCAATTAAAAAATTTTTTTAAAAAAGGGTAGCCCCACATAGAGTGCACTGCAGTAGTCCAAGTGGGAGATAACTAGAGCATGCACCACTCTGACAAGACAGTCTGCGGGCAGGTAGGGTCTCAGCCTGTGTACCAGATGGAGCTGGTAGACAGCTGGCCTGGACTCAGAAATATATCCAGCCAAAGAGGAGTGCAGAGGAAGCTAGCCCAGAACAGAGACTATAACTACGTATGACAGCTGAGCACGCCTGGGATTCTCCTTTCTAACCAGAGACTGCAGAGTGGGAAATCAAAGGATTCAGAGCACATTGACCCCAAATCCCTCCTTTAACTGGCCACTGGGGAGGATTTGAGAAAGTTGCAGAGAAACAAGTTTGTGGAAAATTTATTTGCTCCTGTTCCTCTTTCCTCCACAAATGATCAATCAGTTGGGAAAGACAAAAAAGAGGAAGCAAAATAGTGAAGGAAGACATTTGCCTTCTCCCTTCTCATGGTTTATCTGACCCTACAAATTTCACAGGGGCCTCCACTTCTTGATATTAGTTTCAATTACAAATGGAAAACCATTCCTTAAGACTATCCCAGGATTCCTTTTCAGTGCATTAGAACAGGTTTTATACTTGCCTGTTGCTGCTTTTTGTATAGCTAACTCTTTAGTCAGAACACCGATCCTTTTTTGTAGTCTCCTGTCATTTTCCGGAGCTTTTCTAACAATGTCTTTGGGCTGCATGCATTTGTGCTATGAAAGAACAACAACCAAATATTTAAAGCATTCATAAATCTAAGAAATAATACTTCTTTCACATTTATCACAGGACATGGGAAGATAGAAATACTGTATATAAGGTATAATATATTTCCACCAATCCCCAAGCCACAGCACAGCCGCCAAAACATTCCTACGCATATCTAGCAGTCTTGTCAGCATGTGTGCACTGGTTTCCCCACTATAAGTATGCAATTTCAAAACTGCAGGAACACTGCATGAACAGCTTTTTTATTTTATTTTAAGGAGATACTATCTTGGAAATCCACATGAAGCCTGCTGAGTAAGATAAACTGAAACACTCCAAAGGGTGGGTTTTGCACATCCCATACTAACCTATAATAATAATTAAAAAAAAAAACAGGCTACAGACATTTTGGCTTCATATGAGAAATTGAGTGACCTACCATAAATTTATGGAGGGAAAAGGAAGGTTGGCGGGGGGCAGCTGATAACTGCAATGTTAATAATAAACATTACTAGATAATTTTCTCAGGGTGCAAGGCTGGAATGTTAGTAAACACCCCTAACTGAACCCCAGGTCACTTATAGGTAAGTTGGACTTCGGAACACATGTGCTAAATTTTAAGCATTCAACCCACTGATAACTTTCAGAGGACCAAAGATTAATTAGGATCAATTTGAAATAAAAATTAAAGGTTACATTCAAGACCATTAGGAAACTATATACACACCTTTTTAATAAATTGAGGTAACCCTTCATTAGTATTTATTGCAGGATACAGTGACTCATCAACATGTGCTCCTGCTTCTCGGCATCTGAGCAAAACAAAACAAAAACGAATTCATATATATCTTTAGTGTATAATGTTTTTGCAAAGCCACAGCTGGTCACAACTCCTAGAGGGTATCTTGCTCCAAAGGGCTCAAACCTCGGGAGGTGGTGAATTCTCATTAATTGGAGTTTTTAAAAATACTGTAGGTTAAGATGCCCATCTGTCAGGGATTCTTTATCTGTGATTCCTGCATTGAACTAGATGACCCTTTGGATCTCTTCCAAATCTACAATTCTATAGTCTACTTCTCATCTGTTCCTTCCATCATATCTAAGATCCCTTAGAGTTATATTTTTTTCTAGAAAGCTCAGATCACCAAATGAACCACTTGCCTGCTTGTAAAAGGGACGTTTAATATGCTACAAGTTCTATTTATACTCATTAGAATGAAGATAGAGCACAAAGCTGTAAATAAACTAGTAATTTAGGCACTGGATAGGAAGGACAGGGGTCACATTCCTTAGTTTTGCTGGCACCCAGAGTTCAAGACAAAGCCCTTCTGGCAAGGCTTAAATGTCAGTCACTCTGTTTTATGTTCAAAGTGAGCATCCTTGGTCTTTCCTATTCTTTTGAAACCACAAGCACTGGAATTTAAATGAGAGAACATACACTGTTTCTAATACTTACACTTTTATCAGCCATTTCTTCAGTCCTGAAAACTCAGGAACATAAAATTGGCCAGTTACCAACAGCTAACCTCTTGCTAACATGCATGGCTGTAGCTTCCCTATCTGTGAGCATGCCAAAAAGTTTCAATCTTTTATGTCATGCCTAATCTAGTCAAACCAACCAAGACAAATTTGAAAATCCACACACAGCAGGCAGTAACAGAAAGTAAAACAAAATATTTGCAATGTGGTATAACAGATACGTTTCTTCCCAGCTACTATGCCTTCATATACAGCCTTTCCTAGGAAACCATAGATCTGTTACAGAAGCTTCAGAGATTATGGACTTTATATATATAAATTACAAGCTATGATCTGTGCAAGTGCAAAAAGCTAATTTTCACATGAAAGTGTTTTCAGTGTAAGCATTTCATTATAGATCAAATGGTCTTGACATGTATTTTCTAAGAACACACAGGGTCAATATTTCTCACCCAAAGCAGGTATGCATTTTCAGTATCTATATAAAAGGAGTAAATCTTTTGATAAGAGATTGTGACCTGAATTTTGTGTGATGAATGATGTGAACACTTCACAGAGCATTTGAACTGCCAGTTTTCTAATAATGGGCTTAAACTGTTACTGTGTTACTCTGCAGCACTATTGTCCAATCTGCACTCCAAGAAATTCTAGGGTTATTCTAAAGCCTATTTATAAGAAAGAACTGTCCTCCATTGTCAAACTTTACTCATCATATGATGATGTTACCAACAAACTCATTTTCTGAGTGTCTATCCTTCTTTACAGGTAGGGAGCCGTGTTGGTCTGCCATAGTCAAAACAAAATAAAAATAAAAAATCCTTCCAGTAGCACCTTCGAGACCAACTAAGTTTGTTCTTGGTATGAGCTTTCGTGTGCATGCACACGTCTTCAGATACACTGAAACAGAAGTCCCTCTTTCAGTGTATCTGAAGAAGTGTGCATGCACACGAAAGCTCATACCAAGAACAAACTTAGTTGGTCTCTAGGGTGCTACTGGAAGGATTTTTTTATTTTTTATTTTATCCTTCTTTTGACACTATAGATGAAACTGCACTACTTATGAAAAAGGGTGTGGTATCAAGATGGTTGAAAAAATTCTAAGCTTTGTATACATATAAGGAATATTTTAGTGGGGGAGGTCTCAAATAACATGAAGACAGAACATGCTGAATAATTTCTTTTGGGGAAGGTCCTGGCTGGATCTCCGAATAAGAGCACTTCACAATTGTAATGTTTTGTTGTGGGTCCTTCCAGGTTCAAGGCAAAACGTTCTGTCTCCTAAGACAGACCAGCAGCTATCTGCCACCCCTAGGGCATCAACCTCCTCCTGATTTCCCTGCTGTGGCTTTCCAATACCATCTGATGTAGGGTCTTTCTATAGTAAAATGGCCTTGCAGATTGTCTGTACTGCTTTACCACAGCAGCAAGTAATGTTTAGAGTTTAGCAATACTAAACTGTTAGTTTACTATTGTTAAACATTAAGCATCCACAGAAATTCAGCATTGCAATAAGGCTATCATTCCATCACATCAAGCATTTAGGCTTGCCAGGGGAAACGATACTCCTTCTCCTCCCCTTGCACACTGTGCTGGGAGTTCTCCTGAACCCCTACCCAAGCCAATTTTGGAGGGCGGAGAGGGGAAAGCCCCATTATGAAAGTCAAAGTTCTTGCATAGGAGTTCTGCTGACAGAGTTTATTAGTTTAACCCCACCCAGTATTTGTATTGCCACAGCAAAACAGAAATGGCAAGGGCTACTGGGAGGGCTGATCCTGAAGGGATCTAAACTGCAGGTTACTGCTGGGTTGTTCTCAAATAACATCAGTTCTCCAAAGCAACAGTGTTTCAATTAATGTTCTTATATTTTCATGTTTCAATTATGTCAGAACTTGTTATGAACTTCTCAGAAAACTTTTGTTGATTAGGTAATCAATAAACTTTATAAATAAACAAGCTCATCCACTGCCCTGGGAGAACGGAGAGCACATCTTCAACTACGCCGCAGAATACTCTGCAACAGGGGTGTTCCACAACAAAGGAGTTAACACAGAAAATCCCTAATTTGCAATCTCTTGATATAAAATGCAGATTACGAAAACATGAGACAGCAGCAAAAAAAAATTAAGTAGCTGAACAATGCACTTCTAGTGACACCTAGTGATCTTACAGTTGTAAAGCATGCACATTATAAATATACCCCAGACATCTGGTATATTTTACTAATGAAGTTGAAAATGTATACAGTCATGAAAACATTTGCCAGATTGCATTGGTGCGCCACAAAATTAAATTTTAATACTCAGCTGATCTAAGCAAATACTACAGACAGCTAATTTTGACATCCCTTGCTTTTTCTTGTTCTTTTCCCAAAACTCAATACACCTGAAGCATTAATGAAGAATTCTTCATTAATGTCACAGCCAACAAAGCTTTGGCTATCAAACATGAATTCTAAAACATAAAAATAATTGAAGAAAGATCAGCTATCAAAGCCAACAGCCTGCACAGATAAAGAGCAAGATAACCCATTTAAGAATTGGGTAAATTAAATGCACTTGTTTCCAGAACACCAAATAAGAAATTATTATGCTTTACATTTTTTTCATCCTTTTGACATATCCTGTGCCCATGCCAGGCTTATGTCTCTAAAGATTACAAAAATGAAATCCTGATTTTACGTGTTTGTGTGTGTGTGTGTGTGTGTGTGTGTGTGTGTGCACACACACACACTCACACTTGTAGTTTACACTGAATTTTACTGTACCATTTTTCTTCTTTGGGTATAAACATTTTGTTTAGAAAAAAAATACTTGATACTTACATATATACTTCTGTCACGGGACCATTCGGCCATCTAGCCCAGTATTGTCTACTACTCTGATTGGTAGCAACTCTCCAAGATCTTCCCCTGCTGTGGTACCCAAGATGCTGTTAACTGGCAATGCTAAGGATTGAACTCGGGACCTTCTGCAAGGTACTTCTGAGCTATGAGTTCTCCCCAATGTGTGCCTCCTTTGAGAGGCTCAGCCTTGGATCTTGCATAATTGTTGTCACCAGCAGTTGTTGCTTGCAACCATTTTATTCAAATATGCAACTACATACTGCATTTTTTGATATCCACACTGATGCTACTAGCATTCTGCTTTCAGTATTTTGCCCTTCATACCCTGGAGATTGGCCAGTTGCCTCTGAAACAAAAGGTTCATAGTTTGGAGGTGTTCCTGTACCCATCTCTGTTACTTGCGCTACAGTATTTTCAATGGGTAGGGCTGCCTTTTTTCAGCTATGGCTGATATGCCAACTTTGGCTTTTCCGGGACAGGGATTGCCAGGCCATGGTGATTCATGCATTGGTAACCTCAAGACTTGGTTGTATTCAACTAATTTTTACTCAGAATAGACTGTTGATGGGCACAAACTACCAGCAGCCCATAACTGCCTTCCTTAAAAGCTTGCACTAGCTGCCAATATATTACTGGGCTAAGTTCAAGGTTAATTGTATTAATTTACAAGGCCATTAACAACCTGGGTCCAGGATACCTTAAAAACCACCTGATTTCTTATATCCCTGCCAGATCACTGAGGTCTTCAAGGGAGTCACCGTTCGTGGTCATCCATGTCTCAGACATATGCCTTGCAGCCACCAGGAGCCACAGCATTGTGGGCCCAACTCTGCTAAACTCCCTCCCAGCTGAGATATACCTTGCAGCCTGCTGAACTTGGTGCACTTGGTGATGACCTTTCTATTTCTGTTGACATTTTAAGTATGTTGTATTACACTTAACTAGGAAATTTATGGGTTTTTTAACCCATGTTTTTGGTTTGCTTTAAACGCCACATTATATGGATGATGAACTGTTTTACTGATTGTTCTTCAAATTGCTATGTGACCATCTATGGTGAAAAGCAGTCTACAGATACTGGCAGTACTTACTTTTCAACCCAAAGCACTGATACTAGTTTAATGCTAGCCTTCTGAGCTCTATTCCATGTGGAGGAGCGTCCTTCTTTAAAGATTACGTGAGTCACTTGCTTGTTGAAAGTCTTAGAAACCTATAGAACATAAGAACATAAAGTATCGCCCTATAAGTTGTACTGAAAAGCAATACATTATGACACACCACTTTACTAGGTAAGCAGATAATGCGCAGGTTTTAAAAATGTGTCATTAACACATTTGATTTAGACAGAAAAACAAGCTGATTAATTCTAAAGTGCTTTGCTATACACCTTGGCCACAGTCCAACACACAGGGGAGTGTGATTAAATTCATTGATATTCTTAGGTAGCAACATTTGTTACAATGTGTAACCAACTGTTACACTTACAATCATTTTGCTTTCTTCAAAAAAGAATAACTTACTTTTGCTCCCATATCAATAAGTTGTTGAGTAAAAATTTTAGAGTAGTTTTCCGTTCTGCTGGATGACCATACGTCAACATAGGCTACAACACCTATAAAGGAATAAAAAAGAAAGATCTAAATCAGGGTCCCCAAACTAA